>NC_082712.1:160939820-162139820 GCF_030144855.1 Hypanus sabinus
GCAGGGGGCTGAGTACACAGCCTTGTAGGGCATCGGTGCTCAGAGTGATTGTAGAGGAGAGCTTGTCCCCTGTTTTTACAGCCTGGGTCCTGTCTGTGAGGAAGTTGAAGATCCAGCTGCAGATCTGAGTGCTAAGACCCAGGTTCTGGAGCTTAGGAATCAGTTTATTTGGAATGATGGTATTAAAGGCAGAGCTATAGTCAATGAAAAGGAGACTTACATACGCATTTTTATTCTCCGGGTGTTCTAAGGAGGAACGTAGTGCCAGAGAGATGGCACCTGCCATTGACCTGTTGATCTGGTAGGCGAATTGCAAAGCATTGCGGTTGACCGGTAGGTTATGGTTGATGTGTGCCTTAACCAATTGATGCACTTCATAGCAATTGATGTTAGAGCCACAGGTCGATAGTCATTCAGGCATGCCACCTTGCTTTTCTTCGGCACTGGGATTATTGTTGCCTTCTTAAAACATGAGGGGATCTTAGACTGAAGCAGGGAGCAGTTGAAGATGTCAGTAAACACTCCAGCTAGCTCGCTTGCACAGGCCCGGAGAACCCGTCCTGGGACACCATCTGGGCCCGTCTCCTTCCTTGGATTTATCTTCAGGAAGGCTCTTCTGAAGTCTTCCACGGTGACAATGAATCTTGATGCCACCAGGTCCGGTTCATCCAGAGGGGGCGGGACGCTCCTCTTCTGTTCAAATCTTGCGTAGAATACATTAAGTTCGTTAATATGTTAATATCTGCATCTGGATCAGTAACTTACTCATCGGGATACCGCAGTCACTGCAGGTCAGTAATAACATCATTGCCTCACTGACAATCAACGTGGGCACACCTCTAGAATGTGTGCATAGCACAGTGCTCTGCCCGCTCTACACTCATGACTGTGTAGTTAGGCATAGTGCAAACGCCATCTATAAATCTGTTGATGACACCAGTGCTGTTGGCAAACTCTCAGGCATCCACAAGGAGATGTACAAGAGTGAAATAGATTGGATGATTGAGTGGTGTTGCAACAGCAACCTTGCACTCAACTTTAGCAAGACTAAGGAAATGATTGTGCGCTTTTGGAGGAGTAAGTCAAGAGAACATTCATCGGTTCTTGTTGAGGGGTCAATGGTGGAAAAGGTGAGCAGCTTCAATTTTCTGGGTGTCAACATCTCAGGGGCTCTATCCTGGGTTTATCACACTGATGCAATCACAGAGAAGGCATGCCAGTGACCATAATTCATCTGAAGTTTGAGGAAGTTTGGTATGTCACTAAAGGCTATCAAATTTCTACAACCAAATTGAGAGCATTCCGACTGGTTGCATCAATAGAGGCTCCAATGCACAGGGTCGTGAGTGGCTGCAGAGGGATCCATCAAGGGCACAAGCCTCCTACTGCAGAGGAAATGAACAAGAGGTGGTGCCTCAAGAAGATGGTGTCCATTAGTAAGGACACTAACCATCTCGGACATACTCTCTTCGCATTACCACCAACAGGGAGGAAGTACAAAAGCCTGAAGACTGACACTCAACATGTTTGGAACAACTTCTTCCCCTCTACCATCAGATTTGTGAACAATCCATGAACACTACCTCGTTATACCTTTTTTTGAATATTTGGTTATCTATAATTTTTTATTGTAACTTACAGCAAGTTTTTACACCTTGCACTGCAGTGCTTCCATAAAACAACACATTTCACGATATGCGCTCAGTGGCCACTTTATTAGGTACACTTCCTGATTAATACAAGTATCTAATCAGCCAATTATGTGATAGCAACTCAATGCATAAAAGCATGCCAACGTAGTCGAGAGGTTCTGTTGTTGTTCAGACCAAACATCAAAATGGGGAAGAAATGTGATCTAAGTGACTTTTTCTCTGAATAGCTATTGATCGTTGGTGCCAGACAGGGTGGCTTGTGTGTTTCAGAAACTGCTTACAGAATGGTCTGAAAGACAAAAAAAACAAACAACCAGTGAGAGACAGTTCTGTGGGTAAAAATGCCTTGTTAACGAGAGAAGTCAGAGGGGAACAGCCAGACTGGTTCAAGGTGACAGGAAGACGACAGAAACTTAAATAACCACTGTGGTCAGCAGATGAACATCTCTGGAAACAACATGTCAAACCTTAAAGTGGTACCTAATAAATAGCAAACGGGAGAAAATCTGCAGATGCTGGAAATCCAAGCAAGAGACACAAACTGCTGGAGGAACTCAGCAGTCCAGGTGGCAACCCTGGAAAAGAGTACAGTCGACGTTTCAGGCCGAGACCCTTCATCAGGACTGGAGGAAGAGAAGTAAGAAAGTGAAAGGTGAAAGCAGGGACGGGGGAAGGAGTGAAGTAAAGAGTGAAAGGGATACAGGGCTGGAGAAGGAGATATTTGATAGAGAGGACAGAAGGCCATGGAAGGGGGAGGAGCACCAGAGGGAAGTGATAGGTAAGGAGATAAGGTTTGAGAGGGAAATGGGAATGGGGAATGGTGGGGGGTGGGGAGACATTACTGGAAGTTTGAGAAATTGATATTCATGCCATCAGGTTGGAGGCTACCCAAACGGAATATAAGGTGTTGCTCCTCCAACCTGAGTGTGGCCTCATTGCGACAGTAGAGAAGACAATGGATAGTCATGTCATTCATCGTGGCAGTAGCAGAGCACCTCATATTCCATCTGGGTAGCTTCCAAACTGATGGCATGTACAATGGCATGCTAGAATTTCTGGTAATGCCTCCCGCTCCTCCTCCACCATTCTCCAGATCTTATCGCATTTATCAATGGTTCTTTGTTTTTCAAATAACAGCAAGGCTTGAAACAAAAGCTTTGCTGTTAAAAAAAAGTGGAAAGCAGCTTTTGACAACACTGTGTGGCCAGTTCAATGCAGGCATCAAGGTGTTTTTATCCAAGGCAACCTGTTGTATCGATATTTCAAAAAGACACAAAATTCAGATATGCCAGAGTGAATTTGGAACAGTCATGCAACAGACCCATTATATTCCTAATAAAATTGTTAAGAGTTGATCCATTCTGTGTAAATATTAATGCTGTGCCAAATACAACACTCTAAAAAACTTGTAACACATTGGGAGTGCTGTGGAGAATTAAAAGAGTAACAGCTGGATTTGAAGACCACTAAAACATGAGTTTAAATCCCACAACAAATAATTAAAATAATCTGGGGTTGGTGCAAAGTATTAGTAATGGCAGCAATGAAACACCAGGATTGTTGTAAAGATCCATAAGACCACAAGATATAGGAGCAGAAGTTGGCCATTCAGCCCATTAATTCTGCTGCACCATTCATTCATGGGCTACCCTTTGATGCCCTGGCTAATGAAGAACCTGTCTATCTCTGCCTTAAATACACCCAATGACTTGGCCTTGTTACATACCCCGTAACCGGATGTCTTACCAGCAAAGATAGAAGTATCCGTTGGAGTCTGGTACTATCTTCCAAACAGTGTTTATTAGTAAAATATACAAATCTGTATCAACAATGCAAATATACAGATAATACACGTTAGCAATACTAAACCTAAAAGTGTGGGTATAATAATAATCAATAATAAGCAAGCTCTATCGTTGTCTAGGGATTATTGAATTGTCCCATGGAAATATAAAATTCAGTTCAGTTCATGCAGGCTGAGGTAGTTGTTGGTCGATGTGTTGTAATCGTTGGAGAGACAGAGAGAGAGAGCAAACAGTGACAGCCAGTCAAACCTTCCTTTACGTTCTTGATCCATCGATGTGTTGTTGCTGTGGCCATTCAAGTATGACCCCTCTCGCCTTTAGCTAGACTGTTCTTCCATGGTGGACTCATCACCCAGGCAAGGGTGGACACACACACAAGCCCCCACCGGCCTCGCTATAAATACTGTGAGTTAAAATTGACCGATCCTTTGTTCAGTCTCCGATGCCCCACACTTTTCTCGTGGGTTCCAACACTTAAACAGTGCTCACTAGTGTGTCTCTTGGGTGCGTCTCCTGGTGTGTCTGAGGGGTGTCTCCCCAGACCTCACTTTTATCCCTACTCACAGGGTCTCAGGTGTCAATCATTTTTGAATGGCTTAGCCCATCAAACCAGCCCACTGCGGCTGTCCACTGAGGAATTTTAATGAACAGAATAGTACCAAGTAAGCAATCCTTCTCCGAAGCTATAAGTCTTTCAGGAGTCATAATATGGTGGAACAACAAGTCTCTTCCTCCCAGTGTTATCTCTCCCTTATCTGAAGCAAATGTTCCAGTCCAAGTATGTTTTTGTTCCATCTCTTTCTCTCTCATTAGCAGCCTGGCAACAGTAACGGTTTGTAATTCTCCCAGGGGAGGGGGACATGGGCAACCTTGCACCCTTCTGCCCATCAGAGCTGTTCATCCTTCGTAACAGCCTCTACAGCCACTCATGGCAATAAATTTCACAGAATTACCACCCTCTGACTAAAGTAATTTCTCCACATCTGTTTTCTAAATGTACATCCTTCAATCTTCAAGTCATACCCTCAAGTCCTAGACTCCCTTACAGTGTGAAATAACTTTGCCATATCTGATCTGTTCAGGCACTTTTAACAATTGTAATGTTTCTATGAGATTCCCCCACTTCGTTCTCCTGAACTCCAGGGAATACAGCCCAAGAGCTGCAAGACGTTCCTCATACAGTAACCCTTTCATTCCTGGAATCATTTTTTGAATCTTCTCCAAACCCTTGGCAAACTTAACCACAAATCCATTAATCCCATAGTTCAAATCATTGACATACATCGTAAAAAGCAGTGGTCCCAAAATCAACCCCCGTGGAACTCCTTTGGTAACCAACAGCCGGACAGAATAGGATCCCTTATTCCCACTCTTTGTTTTCTGCCGACTAGCCAATGCTCTACCCATGCTAGTAACTTCCCTGTAATTCCATGGGCTCTTATCTTGCTAAGCAGCCTCATGTGTGGCATCTTGTCAAAGGCCTTCTGCCAAGTACATCACATCGACTGCACCTCCTTTTTCTACCCTGCTTGCAATTTCCTCAAAAAATTGTAATAGGTTTGTCAGGCAGGATTTTCCTTTCAGGAATCTATGCTGGCTTTGGCCTACCTTGTCATGTGCCTCCAGGTACTCAGTAATCCCATCCCGAACAATCGACTCCAACAACTTCCCAACCACTGATGTACTTTTGTTCAGGTTGTTTTGGTTCACTAATGTCATTCAAGGATGGAAAGCTGCCATCCTTCCATGATAAACTCAAGGACTTAAGAACAGCTTCTTCCTCTCAGTCATCTGATTTGTGTTTGATCCCATGAACACTACTTCCTTTTATCCTGTTTTTGCACTATTTTCATGATAGATTTTATGTGCTACTGTTACTGTCACATGTCATGACATAAATCAGATTCTTATCGACTCTATGTATGTGACTCTACACTCACGCGTGATTAATGGTTTACTACCTCTGGTTCTGGGGCAGATAGGGCTGAAATCCCAGTATGCCCCACATCTACTCAGCTCCCTCATCCGCTATTCCCACCCTCTCATTAATTTGCTCACAATTTATTTGTATTAAATGTTCAACCTGGCATGTTGTGGTTCAGATTCTCACTTGAACTCTGATGCATTGCACCTTGATCTGTTTAATATGGGCACCAGACCACCTGCAGTGAATTTGCTCGCCCTTTTGATCAGAAACTATCCAGAGAAATTTTATGGACAATTAAAAACGCAGTGAAGACTGGAGATGTAAAACAATAACACAGCAAAAAAGGGACAGGCTCCTGCCAACCACCAATCTCGAGTACCGGTGGGCGCCCTGTGCGTGTCACTGTCGGAGGAACCTCCCACCCTGCACCCTCCTGCCTGTGCTTGAGGCTCCTTGTCCGTCGGGCGACGTGACGCGTGACACGTGACGCGTGACGCGGGGTCGGGTGGGCGGGGCTGGCGCCGGGAGTAAGTGCGACTGGAGACGCCTTGTTGGCGAGCTGTGCCGGGATGGGAATGTGTTTGCCCTGTCTGGGGGGCGCGGCGGACGACGTGGTGCAGACGCCCGATCCCGTGAGTGGGGAGGGAGAGAGCGTTTGGTGTCAGAGGGGCCGGCGTGTGTGTGTGTGGGGTGGGCGAGTGGGGACCGGTGGGGGGTGGGGGGGTGAGTGTGTGGATTATGGGTGGCAGGAGCGACTAGTGACAGAAGTAGTGAGTGGGGGTGTCTGGAGACGGGGGGACCGGTAGTGGGTGGATGGGGAATGGCGATTAGTAACTGGGGCGGGGGTACAGTGTGAGGGGGAGAGTGGGGTGTCTGGAGACAGGGATGGGTCTGGACAGTGGGTGGGGAATGGTGATTAGTAACTGGGGCAGAGGTACAGTGTGGGGGGAGAGTGGGGTGTCTGGAGACAGGGATGGGTCTGGACAGTGGGTGGGGAATGGTGATTAGTAACTGGGGCAGAGGTACAGTGTGGGGGGAGAGTGGGGTGTCTGGAGACAGGGATGGGTCTGGACAGTGGGTGGGGAATGGTGATTAGTAACTGGGGCAGAGGTACAGTGTGGGGGGAGAGCGGGGTGTCTGGAGACGGGGACAGATACGATGGGTGGGGAATGGTGATTAGTAACTGGGGCAGAGGTACATTGTGAGGGGGAGAGTGGGGTGTCTGGAGACAGGGATGGGTCTGGACAGTGGGTGGGGAATGGCGATTAGTAACTGGGGCAGAGGTACAGTGTGGGGGGAGAGCGGGGTGTCTGGAGACGGGGACAGATACGATGGGTGGGGAATGGTGATTAGTAACTGGGGCAGAGGTACATTGTGAGGGGGAGAGTGGGGTGTCTGGAGACGGGTCTGGACAGTGGATGGGGAATGGTGATTAGTAACTGGGGCAGAGGTACATTGTGAGGGGGAGAGTGGGGTGTCTGGAGACGGGTCTGGACAGTGGATGGGGAATGGTGATTAGTAACTGGGGCAGAGGTACATTGTGAGGGGGAGAGTGGGGTGTCTGGAGACAGAGGGACCGGTGTCCCAACAGTGGGTGGGGAATGGTGATTAGTAACGGAGGGCAGGGGTACTGAGTGGGGTGTCTGGAGACAGGGGGACAGATAGTGGGTGGGTGGGGTATGGTGATTAGTAATGAGGCAGAGGTACAGTGTGGGGGGAGAGTGGGGGTGTCTGGAAATGGGGGTCCAGATGTTGGGTGGATGGGGTATGGTGATTAGTGACAGGAGGGTAGGAGTACAGTGTGGGGGGAGAGTGAACATGTCTGGCTACTGGGGGATGAAGCCTGGAGTGTAGACAGGAGGGGGAAGAGCGGTTTAGTGTGGGGGGGGGGTCTCTGGTGACAAGGGAGCAGGTTTACAAGGTGTGGGTGGGAGGGAAGGGGGGCGGCTGGTGGTGATGGAATGGGAGTACAGAATGATTATGGGAATGGAGAGTGTGGGGCTTTTGCAGACAGGTGTGTATGTGTGTGCTGGGAGAGAGTATAGTTGTCTGGTGATGGGAACAGATAGTCTGTGGGGGTAAGAATGGGGGCATCTGGTGACAGAGATGATGAATATAAAGTGTAGATGTGGGAGGGAAGATGGCACAGGGTAAGGGGCTGTGTCTGCAGACGGGACGGGGATACAGACTGTGTGTGGTAGAAAGGAGTGGGAGTGTCTGAGGACATGGGAGGTCGGGTACAATACCAAGTATCTGTGGGGGATGAGGGAAGAGAGGAGTTGCCTGGTGGAGGGAAGCATATGGTGATGGGGTGGATGGGTTGGGATAGGAAGTGACAGTGTCTGTTGATGGAATGGTAAAGGCTACTGAGTGTGGAAGAATATGAAAGAGCGCTTGGTGATGGGTCAGGGAAGAATGGGTGATGGAGTGGTATGGAATGTGGATGGGATGGTTGAGTGGAGGGTTTGAGGGAGAGAAAGTTTGAGGGATGATGTGACTTGGACTGGGATAGCCAACATATGGGGGGGGAAGTGAGTTGGGGGCTTCTGCCAATACTGATGAGTGGGAAGATATTGGTAGAAAGGTGGGGATGTTCAGAGGCAAGTGGGTATAGAGAGTAGTGGAGGGGAGAGTGGGACTGACTGGTGATGTGGGACTTCACCAGTTCGGGTCAGGGATGAGGGTCTGTTTAATGGAACAGAGATGAAGAGAGATTGTGAAAGAGGGGGTGGCAAGGTGATGGATGGTAAGACCACTTTAGAAAAATCAGACAAAGATTGGGTGTGTCTGCAGCATGATATCAGATGTGTTGGGAGTGAGTTAAATGGGTGGGGGGGGACAAGAAATGTAAGTGCTGAGAGAGAGGGATTCAGGAGTGGAGGTGAGTGAGAGAAACATTAGGATTGTTAGATGGGGAGGGGCAAATGCTGTGTTTGAGAGTTTGGTGAGAGGGGAGGTTGGTGGTGGGTGGAGTGTGGTAGCATTTGCAGGAAGAGCTTTGGGAAGGCAGAAGTGAGATGGGTCTGCTGGCGAGTCAGGTCAGGTTTTATGTGGTTGCCTGAGGGTTGAGGCGATAGAGCTCAGATGTATTTGGTGAATGTGACAGGTGGGATTGGGGAGAGGATTGAGCTGATAAGTAGTGATCCATTTAGATTGTTTTATAGAAGTGGGAGATGTGCAGAGGCTTGGGGTGAGGGCAGAGTCGTGGTTGTGGAGTGATTCAGTGAGTGTTTGGTACAATGGTGCTGGGTGGGTATGTGATGAAGGAATGTTTGTTTACAGCCACTTGTTTATTTATCTGGCACTTAAATGCGATGAAGTAAAAACTTTTACCATTCTGCTTTTATCTGTGACCTGCACCTGTTAGTAAGTACTCCAATCCCGTGAGATTTGCTTTGTGCTGACGTGTTTTTAAAATTCAAATACTCATATGTGCACCATTTATTTTCTAAGTAATTCAGGTAGCATTTCATAGTAAAGCAGTCTTGCTTGACCTAGTAAATCTGACATGGTGGGGCATCTGTAAAAGTTGGATTTTGTTTATCGTCCTCAGTGAGTTGACTGGAGATCTGTAGGTTAAATGAATTAGCATATGGTAGAAAGCATAGGGCAAGATCTATTGATTTAAGATTGCAAAGCCCAGCTCATTAACAGTAGAAGTGTGAGTGTTTACAACATTGCACTGTTAACTGTTCTAGTGTACATCTATGCCTAAATAAATGAGATGGTGCTGTCAGGGATTCACTGCTTCAAAGTGTTAAAGCCCTAGCTGTGAATCATGCATAATTCCTCTAATCATGCTCTGTGTTACATGGAACATTAGTCTTAATTCCTTTAACTGCTGAGACTGTTATTTTAAATATAGTATGCAAAACATAGCTTTGCAGTTCAACAAAAATACTAAATATTTCTGTCAGGTTTGCAATCCAGTTTTGAGATACATAAAAATTATCGTTGTAAGTAAAGTGTCAGCTAATTCACTAATGGAGAAGGGAGAAAAATAGAAGGTCATTTGGTCCTTCTGAGCCCACTCCACTATTCAATATTGACCATGAAGAATGGTGGTGAATGATGAAAGGTGCCGGAAGTGAGGTGAGGAAAAACTTTGATCTGGAACTCATTGCCAGGGGTTATTGTAGAGATCAATTTCATGATAGTATTCAAAATTAAAAACTTTTAAAATGCAGTGCTATGGGGCAAGAGCAAGGGAGTGAAGCTAGGCGAGTTGCTGTTAAATGGAGTTGGGAGGGAATTCATAGATCTAATAGTAGCCTCCTGAGTTGAATAATTATGTGCTTAGTAACTTCCATTTATTCTGTATTCTAATGTCAATTAGCAATTAACTCTTTTATTTCAGTAAAACTTTAGACACTTACCTTAGGGTGTCCAAGCAGTGAGTGTGTAAGTAGAGAAAATGCCACAACATAATCACATGAGATATACATAGTGGCTTATGAAAGTTAAGGTTTACTCCAATGTAACTTTTTTTTAAACTAAACAAAGACTTGATTTAGACTAGAGGAATCGATGTAATTGGAATCTTCTGATTGAACTGTGATAATTGGCTTTGGTTCAATTACTTTGAGTTTCTCTTCCAGAAAATGTTTAATCCCAGAATTATTTCTGTGGCATAAATTGTCAAATAATCCTAAATGCTTTCTGTCAACAGAAATAAATTCATGTTTACTTGAAACTGATGTTAAAGCTAAAATTTGAACAATAGTACTTGATGTTTGATGAGCTACAAAATCCATTATCACAGTGCAATCCTTTGCAGTTATTTCTGAGGGACCTTGACTGTTTTAAATCCTGATTTATTTGCTTAGTATGTACTGTGCTTTTTTGGCCAGCCTAGAAAAAAGATAGCTGTTGAATCTGGAAAACAGAAATAACTGGAAATTTGCCACAAGCTAGGTTGTGTCTGTGGAAAAAAGACATTCCTTGTATGTTTTGTGTCAGTCTGATAGTTCTGATGAGAGCATGTTGTTTCAAATGCTGTCAAAAACATACCTGGTCTTTATGCAACTAATTTAATATTTTTAGTTTTAGAGGCTTTTGAAATTTGTGTTAATTGAGTGATGTTCAAGAACTACTGTATAAGATCATAAGACATAGAAGCAGAATTAGGCCATTCGGCCCATTGAGTCTGCTCTGCCATTCCACCGTAGCTGTTCTTGGATCCCACTCAACCCCATACACCTGCCTTTTCGCCATATCCTTCGATGCCCTGACCAATCAGGAAATGATCAACTTCCACTTTAAATATACCCATGGACTTGGCCTCCACCACAGTCTGTGACAGAGCATTCCACAGAATCACTACTCTCTGGCTAAAAAAATTCCTCCTTCCCTCTGTTCTAAAAGGTCACCCCTCAATTTTGAGGCTGTGCCCTCTAGTTCTGGATATCCCCACTATAGGTATATCAGAGGAAACTTCAAAACATATATAACTTGGGCAGGAAGATCTCGAGCTGCCTCAGGATTTCTGTTTTGATTTTTGAATATGCAAACCACCAGTTGTGGTCAATTTATGCTATTAGCAGTGTGGTTCCTTGCATTAAAGGTTTATGTTGCTGCATATTAAATCTCATATCCAATCAGCCTGGTGGAATTTCTGTTACATAAGCTGAGTAGAAATGGTGACAGATTATGGTAAATGTTTAAATATGTTGTGGATGAGCTCGCTAAGTAGCTTTTAAAGTACTGTTTGCCATTTCCAGTTTTAAACATAACTATAAAAGAATGTACACACCAGTTCAACTAGGATGTACGTATGTTTTTGAAAACAACAGAACTAGCTAGAAAGCTTTCTAAAAGGGCACCCTGAATATAATAGAAGTGCACTAATAGATTATACTTAAACTTTTGAGACACTAGTTAGGTCTGAACTTGAATATTACCAATTCTGGGCTCCCCATCTTTGGCAGAATGTTGAGCTCTTGGAAAGGAAGTAAATTTAATAAAATAATCCAGTGAAATAAAATGTATACAAAAAGCTGATCCGGATAGCATTTTTTGAGGGAATTTCAGAGCCATGTTCATTTGCTTGCATTGGTTTTTGGATTGTTTTGTCTCAGTGAGGCAAGCAAATAATAGACAAGAGAAAGAAGGAAGGTTCTTCCTAACAACACACACACAAAGTGCTGATGGAACGCAGCAGGCCAGGCAGCATCTATAGGGAGAAGCACTGTTACCCGCTATTACAAACCCGCTATTACAGCCATATAATCATATTTTGACCCAGACCCGCAATTACAGCCATATATCCTTCTTTGGAACGTGTCTTCTCAATGTGGACCTTCTGAGGATACCAGGTCTCGGCTTCACCCCACCCCCTCAGGTCTTCTCCTATCATTTTGCATTTCCCCCTCCCCTTCCTACTTTCAAATCTCTTACTATCTTCCCTTTACAGTGCTTTTCTTTATAGATGCTGCTTGGCCTGCTGCGTTCCACCAGCATTTTGTGTGTGTTACTTGAATTTCCAGCATCTGCAGATTTCCTTGTGTTTGCTTTTTAAGGTTCTTCCTAAATAAGGTTTATGAAGCAAAATCAGACAGGGCTCTTCAGATATATAAGGTAGCTTTTTATAATTATAAGAACCAATATAAGCCTTTAATGCAAGGAACCAGATTTTGCATGGCTATTGTCAATGTAATTGACCACATTAGAGAGATCCTGGGAATTGTTTGCAAGTAAGTTTCACATCAGTGGTGCGCAAGCTAATGGAACAGATTCCTAGGGACAGGAATTATGCAGATCCGGGGAAACAGTCTTGTTGAGGATAGTCAGCATGGCTTTGTGAGGGGCAGGCCATGCCTCACAAGCCTTATTGAGTTTATTTGAGTAGGTAACAAAACAGATTGTAGATAGAGTGGTGGGTGTGGATTTTAGTTATGCATTTAACAAGATTCCTCATGGTGGGCTCATCCGGAAAGTCATGACTCCTGGGATCCATGGAAACTTGGGCAGGTGGATTCATAATTGGCTTGCTCAAAGAGAGCAGAGAGTGGTAGTAGATGGGGTATATGTTGCCTGGAGGTTTATATGTTGCCTAGTGGTGATTACCACAAGCTTCTGTTCTGGTACCCCAATTCCGTGATTTTTATAAATGACTTGGGTGAGGAAATGGAAGTGTGGGTAAGCAGATATCACAAAGGTTAATGGTGTTGTGGATAGTGCAGATAGTTTACAATGGGACTTGGACGGGTTGCAGAACTGGGTAGTAAAGCAGCAGATGGATTTCAGATAGAAGTGTGAAGTGATAGACACTTGAGATGATCAATCTCAAAAACAGATAATGTTAACGGCAGGATTCTTAGCAATGTTGATAGTACAATATAGAATGCGTATGATGCACTGGCCTTTATTAGTTTGGCTGAGCTATGATGTAATGTTGAAGCTCTGTAAAACTGGTTAAACCACCCTTAGAGTATTGTGTTCAGTTCTGGTCAAATCATTATAGGAAGGATCTGAAAGCTCTAGATGGTACAGATGAGATTTACCTGGATGTTGCCTGAATTAGAGGAAAGGTTAGGCAAGCTAGGGCTTTTCTCTTTGGATCGAAGGAGCATGAGAGGTGACTAATAGAGGTGTATAAGATTATGAGAGGCATAGAAAAAGTGGACAGTCAGCAACCTTTTACCAAGACAGCAATGGCCAATACCAGGGGACATCTGTTTAAGTAAGTGGAGGAAAGTTCAAAGTAAATTATGTACATGTCCCTGAGATTCATTTTCTTGCAGGTGCAGCCATTCACAGTAGTACAAAGTAATACAGTAGAATCAATGAAATGCTTCAAATAAACAAAGATTGATTACTTGTCAAAGTGCAAAAGAAAACACATTGTGCTAATGCAAAAAAAAACTAATTATAAAATAATACTGAGGACCTGAGTTGCAGAGTCCTTTAAAGTGAGTCCATAGGTTAGAAATCAACTTAGTGTAGTGGCGAGTGAAGTTGTCTATGTGGTTTCATGAGCCTGATGGTTGAAGGGTAATAACTGTTCCAGAATCTGGTGGTATGGGAGGTAAAGCTCCTGTAACACCTTCCCAATGGTAACAGTGAGACGAGAGCATGGCCTGGATGGCGAATGTCCTTGCTGATGGATGCTGCTTTCTTGTGGCAACAGTCTTTTTAGATGTGCCCAGTGTTAGGGACTTAGGGGGTAATGTCAGAGGTCTTTTTTGCACAGTGGTGGGTGCTTGGAACACACTGCTGGGTGTGCTGGTAGGGACCGATAAAATAGTGCCATTTAAGTCGAAAAGGTTATATATACTATATATATATAAAACAGTATATTATATAGTTTTATATATAAAACAGTATATCATTTAGTTTATATAGGTTGGCACAGCATCGTGGGCCAAAGGACATTTGCACTATGTTCAGTAGTAAGAGGGTAATTAAATGAGTAAAAAGGGAAGAATTACTCACCATTGGGAGGGTGGAAGGGAAAGCAAGACTACTTGACAGTTCCTTCAAAAGTTGGCATATATGGTTAGCCAAATCGTTGCTTCTTCTGTTGCATAATTTGTTTCTGTGAATAGTCACTCATTTTGTAGGTAAGATGAAATTTAATCATTTAAATTACAATTAAGTTGTACTTGTTAACCTGAATCCAGTTGCTTTGAGCATTTATATTTGGCTGGATGGTTGTGAAAAATATACATTTAAAACAAATTGTGGATAAATTTTAAAAAAGAAAGTAGCATGATGCTGCATTTATCCACGATTTGTATGCTTTTAAAAACTGATGCTATTTGTATCCCAACTATGCCTCTCCTTGGCATCATCTAGAATTTTTTGAGAGTAATTATATGGTAATGCCATCCAAAGAGAGAAACTTACTGATTGTTATCACGCTACAACAGTCACTGAGATCAGAGAATCTAAGATTGGAGTAAGGCACGGATATAATGCAGATGGGCCTGTCAAATTATGAATTCCTATTTGGCATGTTTTGATGTTGGGTAGCTCTGGGTTTGAATGGGAGGAATCCATGACTGACATTGCATATTGAATAAATTACTCCAGTTTGTGTTTTGTCTGACATATCATGTTTGTTTTTCTGTCATGGGTTGTTGCAGTTTAATCAGTCAAAATTACTTAACTCACAAGAATAGAGTAAAGGTGTTCTAGTTAAGACAATCCAACTTTAGAATTTTGGCATGCAGGGTTAACTGGAAGATACTGTGTACTTGGCCTAATTCTGTTCCTATATCTTATTATCTTATATTTGCCCTCTTTAGTTGTAATTGTGCCACCATTTCATGTTCATTAGTGATTAATCACTGATGCATTGTAGATGAGGTGTCCCAATCTTTTTATGCCATGGACCCTTACCTTTAGCTGTGGACACCAGTTTGGGAATCCCTGTCCTAGATCCATCAATGTTGGGTTTGTAATTGCAGTAAGTTAGATCCATTGTATTAAACTTTAAGACCAGGCAAAGGTTGCAAGTTTGGTCTTATGATCTGAAATTGAGAGTATTATAATGATAATTATTTCATACCAGCTAATATATTCTGATTTATTTAATTACCTAGGACACAAGAAGGAAACAACTAGCTGAAGCTGCTGAGAAGCGCCAGAAAGAGGTACAAATGCTAATTAGCACTTTTCTGAAATATTTCGACAAAGCAACAGAAGGTTTTCCAATATTCCGGTTGGTGGGTGTGCATCAGTATGGGGAATTTTTGCAAAGTCTTTCTAAGACATTGGCATTGATACTGAATGTTAGGCTGCACTCCGGAGTAAATACAGTATGTACTATTGACAACACATACAGCACTTGCCAAATCTATTTCTTTTTATGAACAGCATTGTAGAATTCAAATGTGCTATGCTGCTAATTTATCATTTATTTTCTACTTTTAAAACTTTCATATTAAATTGATTGCTAATAATATTAGATGGAACCTTACTGGTCCAAGCTTGCTGCTTGTGTACTTTTTGGATCTGAATATGCAGGAATCAAGAAGATGATCTGAAGCATCTTGGTATCCAGTAGCTGGTCCACCATAATGCTGCTGAAAGCTTTGACAGCTAGTTAAATCTTGTTTTATTTAAAAGCATTCCCCCTCCATCACCCATAACTTGTAAGAAGATCTCTAAAATGTTTTTCAAGTCAAGCTTATTAAATAGTTATTTCATGGCTTTATTAAAACCTCTTGGGGAAGTGAAAGCAGATTCTGGAGAGGTATTCTTCCAAAGAAGCTGACAAAGGACTTGAATGAGTACAGTCCAAATAATAGCTGTAGGAATGCGAGGTGAGATTTGCGGCAATGGTGCATGTGGCAACCTATTTTATCATTGGTGGCTTTAATTCCAGCTATTTTGATTTGTTATGTTGGAATCCATTCCCTGCATTGTACCACTGGTGTCTCTCCCTTGGTCTCTGCCCATTTTAAAATCGTTGATTCAAAGGTGTTCTACTTGAAGCTTTAAGTTTGCAATGCCAGTCATATACCTAAAGTGTGGAGTTATTCCACTGTAAATAATGTGCACAGAGACTTTAAGAATCTAGAATTTCTGGAATGAGAAGAAGAAGCTGGAGAAGCTAGAAAAGCAGCAAATAAATTCCTTAGTCTTGTGCCCGTTTGCCTCCTTATCCAAACTGTTCCACCTTTGAGAAGAAGGTCTTTATTCCATTTTAAGCCACCATATTGATGCAGTATTTGAATGCAACTGGTTGCTGCTTCGGAAAGAGACCAGGATAGAAAGTGAGGAGCAATGTAATGCATGCATTTGGGAGTAGGAAATCTTGGATACAGCCAGTGCAGTTTAAAATGTTGGGCATGCTGTTTTTGATCTTCTGAAGTGTTGGCAACTCTGTCAGCTTTTCATTCTATGAACCGATTTTTTTTTTAAGTCACTTTTTTAAAACTTGTCTGTAATCTCCTTGATGTATGGATACCACAATGCATCTCTTATTCTGAGCTGTTCTACTTAGAGGCTCTTCTTAAATTTGTTATGCCAACAAACTGTCTAAATGTTTATTTTCTATATCTAATGTTTTCCTCTATAAAGAATGTACACAGAGGCATTAAGAATCCAGAATCTGTGGAACGAAAGAAGAAAAAGCAGGAGGAGCTCGAAAAACAGGAGATGAATTCCTTATCTACAGGTGGTGGTGGCGGTGGCCTTCGGGTGAGGGAACCTTCATGCTACTTCAATGACTAGGAATTTGCCAATTAATTCAGATAATTTTTTGGGGGCAGATATTGGAATTGGGTCTATAGGGAACAATGGTTCTAAAACCCAAGTGTTTGTTACCAGCACCAAGGTCCCTCTCAAAGTTGGCTAGATTTAGTATCAGTATGATGGTGATGCCAGTGGCACTCACAATAACTATTATATCATTGCAAGCACAGCAACTTTGGGATTAAATTTCATTATCCCAAAATTTAACTCGTGTTACTTCATTGTTTTACAGAATCAATATTTTTAGCATGTAATTACGAATAAAACTAAATTCACATGAAAATTGATTTAGTCATTACAGGCATGAGTATCTTTTAACATAATTACTGTCAGTCAACTTCTCTCATTGGAAATTAAATACTAGTAGTTTTTTTTCTGTCAGGTTTTAATTGGGGGTTATTTTAAAATTATAAAGATGAAAGGTGTGCAGGAGCTATGTCTCTATTTTCTGTTTATGTTGGATTTTGTGTTGCGCATTTATTATGGGTAATTTATCATGTGGGTTGGGGTATGGTAGAAATGAAGTGAAGACTACAGTTACGTGTTCATACTTCATCCTTAGTCAGTTTTAGGCTGGTTAGAGCAGGGGATAGGATGGGGGAATTATTTTTTAACATTAACTTTTAAATATGCAAAGATTGCTAATGCTTAAGTATGTTTGAATATGCTGAGACTGCTTATTTTGTTGTTTCACCAGTGTTAGTTTCATTAGTTTTTTTATTGTTACGAGATTTTGTCTTTGGTTTCTTAATGAAGGATCAAACAAACTTTCTGCAATTTAGAAACTTGTTAAATGTGGAGCTCGTCATACAGTGTCAACCCACTCCCCACCCCCCGTGAGCAGTTTTGGTTTGTTTTCAAGTAATCGCCACAAAGAGCACCGGTTCTTACCATTCAGCCTTCCTTTTTTTTTGTATTTATTTCAAAACAGAATTCACCTTTTCTAATATCCACATTCTTTTACATCCTTTTTCCAACACTTTTGGTTATATCAGCCACTTGGGGCTCTGACTATTTTCTTCCACTGTCAGCATTTTATCCACAAAATATTTAAAAAACCTAATCATGTGAAAACAGACTTGATTATGACAGGCCCAGTTGAAAGGTTTATTGCAAAAGAAATGGACCTGGTGATTAACTTGAACTGATAATGTACATCTTGTACAGACGGCTTTATTGGGAGTTGGTTTAGTAGAAGTCTGGTTGCAGTTGTAAAAACTCAGAAGTATAGTGATTATATTTTGAAAAAAAAACACTATCCTCTGGCTAAGAAAACTTCACAATTCATAGTTTTAACTAATGTTTAGAAAATCCTAATTTACATGTTTTTGAAAGCTTTTTGCTTTTAATTTTAATGTTTGGTAGTCATCACTCAATATTTTTATCATAAGGTTCTAATCAAGATTGAAGTGAATGGTGCCGTCTATTAAAACTATATGTGAACATGGCACAAATCTGTTTAAAGGGGTATGATTTAGTGGCCATTTCAGAAATGTGGTTGCAGAGTGGAGAGGATTGGGAATTAACTATCCAAGAATATCAGGTAATACGGAAGAATAGGCAGGAAGGTAAAGGAGGTGGGGTAGTGCTCTTAATTAAGGATGACATCAGGGCAATAGAGATGATATAAGATGTAAGGAATAGAATATTGAATCCATTGGGTAGAGATTAGGAATAGTAAAGTGAAAAACTCACTGGCGGGAGTTGTCTATAGGCCGCCGAATAATAACATTACAGTGGCACAGACAGTAAACTGAGAAATATCTGGGGCGTATTTCTCAGTTATCATGAGGGACTTTAACTTGCACATAGATTTGGTGAATCAGTGGATTGAAGCAGTCTTGAGGGGGACTTCATAGAATACGTACGTGATATCTGTCTTGATTAGCGTGTTACTGAACCTACAATGGAACGTGCTGTCTTGGATCTGGTACTGTGCAATGAGATAGGTAAAGTTAGCTAACTTCTAGTTAGCTATCTTGGAAAGAGTGATTATGATTGAGTTACTCATACAATTGGAGGGTACAGTAGTTTGATCCAAAACTGATGTATTATGCCTAAACAAGGGAGACTGCAACAGGACTGAGGAGTTGGATGGAGTAGACTGGGAACTCTATGGTGGGACATTTGAGGAACAGTGGAAAACTTTCAAAGGAATTTTTCATGGTGCTGAACCAAAGTTAAAAGCAAAGACAGTAAGGGTGTTGAGAGCCAGCCTTGGGGAACTAAGGAAGTAAAGGAAGGCATCAGACTAAAGGCTCATGTGTACAAAGTCGCCAAGAGTATTGGGAATCTGGAAAATTGGGAAAGCTTTATAAAGTAATAAAGAACCATTAAGCGAGCAATATTTCTTGTGTCCTTAAGTGTGTAGTCAACAGCCACAAGCATTGTGAAGTTGGAGATCAAAGAGCTGAAATGCCAATTATGGGAAAGTGAGAAGTCATGTTTCATTTAGGTTTTATGCCCTTAGTTTTGTTACCCAGCTGAAAGAAATTGTTGCTCAGCCCAGATATTAAGAATAATGCATTAATGTACATTAAAGTGAATATCTTGATAGCTATTTCTGTATTTATGTTCCACTTTGTGATGTATGGAGTTGTTTTTTCCATACTCAATTTTATCCTTTGTGGAAGTATTTGGTTTGCCTAGGGAAATGCAATTTTTGCATAGCTTTTGCTGAATTTAGGGAATTGTATATTCCTAGAACCACTCTGCCATTTGCCAATGTTTTGTGTGGCCACTGAGACTTCGTACAGTAACCTGAAATGCTTGAAGGTTTGGTGGGATGGCAATGGGAGTAAAAATACCACAAAATAAATCTAAGAGTTGGTGGAGCAACTCAACAAGTCAGACATTTGTAGAGGAAACTGGGCAGATGAAGTATCTCAACCAAAATGTTGACTGGCTATTTCCCTACACAGATGCTGCCTGGCCCACTGAGTTCCTCCAACATCCTTTTTGTTCCAGATTCCAGCATCTCATTCTCTTGTTTCCATAAAATTATCTGAGTGGCCACAATTATGAGACATGCACAGCTGTTTTATCAGTCTGTTAACATGTTTCTGTCTGACAGTGTGCTTAAGCTGCCAGCACTAAATATGAAATAATAAAGGTTTAGCAGTCCTTTATTGGCTTTCCTTCTTTTTCTGCACTGGTCACTTATTAATTTGAAATCTATATTGCTTTGAAAGTAAGGGTACTTGGCCAACCAGTTTTGTTATGAATTGCCCTTGCATTGTTAAAGTTCTGTAAGTGTAATTTTTTTTTATTCCAGTGGCAAGTTGGTTAACGTGTCTGAAGAACAGATGAACAGCTCCAGTATTGCCAATGTAGCATCATCCTTGCCAGCAGTGGTTACTGAGAAGTTCATGTTCTCTGCGTGGCTTTCAGTGTTGTGTGGTTAGGAAGATCCAGAAACGTGCCATGCTGCTTCGCATTGAATGTTCTGTACAAACGCTTTCTGTACTCTTACAGAAAAGTACAATTTTTTTTTGCAGTAACTTAAAAACCTGATTAACGTTTTATCTGACCAACACAGTGATTGTTACAAAACTGTGAACACTACTTATGGCTTCTGTGTTGCACATCCAGAGTCCTTTGCTTTTGTTACATTGTATTAGGTATTTATTTTCTACATATTGCCATTATTTGTAGAGCAGTGTTGATTGTAGATTTTTGTAGATAATTTTGCTGCATCTTTATTAGCCAAGGTTTTCTATATTTATATAATAAAAACTCTAAACCTTTGTGCCTTGGATATAGTGTGGAGAAATGAGTAATAGTTTATTTTAATGCTGTAACTTATTTACTAAAATAGCATTAATTTGGAGCACCTCTTAATTTGTTGGTTTTTTCCTTCCACAATGTAGACATTTATTAAAACCAGATCACTATATACAAATATCTCTAAACTGTATGTACTCAACTCATTTAGGAAAAATACCTTTGTAGTACTAAATTTAAAATAATCTATTTATGATAACGAATGAATGTACTTGTCTTGAAAATTGAGATAAAATAGTTATTAAATGTACATTTACAGATACAAAATATACTAATATAAATGTCAAAATAAGTGCAAAAATACGAATGTTACTCATTGTGTTCCTCATTTCACCCTGCAATATCTTCCAGAGTCAACACTCTTGATTTTGCCAGTTTTATTTTAGCAGTTGACAAGGATGCTTGTAATGTAGTATTCAGGTGCACACAACTTTGGTTTGCAAATTTTTTGTAACAGAGAATCATTGTGATGCTTACACTTTGCAGATTTGACACTACTTGGAAGGTAAGACCTATTGATTGGTTAGATGGTTCTGAACAGTAAATTGAAATATTTATTGTTGAAAGTGTAGTTGAAAGCTTTCATGTTTTTCTTTTTGGCTTATTGGAAATAAAGAAGAATGGGGTGAGGTTATTAAAGAATAACATTACATTATAGGTCAATTCTCTTCCAACAAGGTAGGAGGTTGGAAATTCAATGAAGAGCAGTTTGCATCTTCTCTAAGACCAGGAAACATGACAGAGTAGCCACTTACCACAAAAGCCGTCATTTTTGAAAAGCATTTTTGCTTCATCATTCTGAGTTTCAATAATTTCTTCTTGCAAGCTCTCTTCCTGTTCTTCCATCTTGCAAAGAATTGGGTTAACTACCCAGTCTGGAATTCCAGAACGTTCAAATCCTTGAATTGATTCTGAAAATCCTTCTTCAGTGACTGCAGGTGTAAGCATTACTCTTGCAAATCACCTTCTGTGAAAGAGTGCCATTCTTTCCATGCAGGGAAGCTGTGAGAACTATTTTGCTTATATATTTTAAATTTTTTAATAAAAGTGGACTCTGCACTTCTTACCTGGATAAAATTGAAATTCTCACCCTGTGGTTTCATATTTAAAATGTTCATTTCGTCGTTCAGATCAGGTGGGTATGTCATATCTTCATGTAGAAGTTCAATCTTGTTTCCCAAGCTCTTGTCGACTTTGAGCAAAAGTTCAAACACAGTGTCAAAAAAAAGATCAAAACAGCTTTTTAAACAGTTTTTTTGACAGCTAGTGCACTTCAATGTGAAGAAGCATGCGTTCAAACTTGGCATAATTGGTGAAAAATTCTCCTCTTTAATGGATGACATTTAATTTTGTTGATAGCAGATATTATGAGAGTCATGTTTGAGAAAAGTCACTGCCTGAGATCTTTGGCTGCAAGATGTTGACAATGTATTATGCAATAGATTGTAAACCGACTAGGAATTTCTTTTTTCATAAATGCCACTGAATCTGCATGGCGATCTGTCATATATGGTGCTTCATCTGTTGCACAAGGAATCATATTCCTAATTGGAATACTTTTATTCTTAATATACATTTGAACTCATCATAGATTGATACTGCATTGATACTTGTTTTTAACCTTTTACAAAAGAGAATCTCTTCATATTCTGTTTTTGTAGCTCTGTGATACTCAATATCTTCAATCGTTTTGTCAATGCAAGTTACTACTTAGAGGGATTTATTTTAAAATACTGGTATCCATTTTGAGAACAGGTGAGCACTTATGATACAGCAGGCATGATTAATCTTTCACCAATTGTATATGATTTTCCACACTTTTAACATTTTAGAAATGTTATAAGAAGCAATGAGACCACTATCAATGTCATTTTTAGCTTTCTTGGCAAATGGCTCGAGAGTGCAATACTTTTCAAATGCTTCTTCTGGAGCTGAGTACTATAAGTAACCTTTTCATGGTGTCTTTTATGAGAGTGTTCCTACAATCTTCATTAGACAGTACGGTATTACAAATAAAACATGGGGCATTGCTATTCTGACAGGAACGGAATAAAACCATACTCCACTTACGTAATTGTATTGACACGTTTTCTGTAGTTTCTGTTTCTTAGCAGGATTAGAATTCAAGGCTTCACCACTTTCAGACTTGAGATCACCGTGCCTTACGTATTTATCCATCATTAACGAGGCTAAATTAAAATTAAAAACACAAACTGAGAATGCCTATTGGATGTTGATGATGGCAGCAAGTTGAGATGGTCTATCAGGTCTTGTACCTCGTTACGGAGCCACTTACTGCCCCTCCTCACCAAGAATCTTGAATGACCACCCCCCCCTCCCCCCCCGGACATGTAACTGCCCCTGCTGGGAATCACTACTATAGGTGTTGAATTTTAGATGCATTTTCAAAAGTATAGGGACCTGGGACTAGGGCATGGCTAAGAGCATGTTCGTGAGAAGGTGGCAAGTCAAATGTTTTATATTTCAAATGAACATGACATGCTTGTGTTTTTTATGAAATGTACTCCATTGTGCCAAAGCTTCAGGTTTGATCTGTGAACCTGGCAAGCCTAAAAGACTGCAAAAACGACTTCTTAAAATTATGCAACATGCAATAATTGCAATAAAAGATTGTGCTGGAGAGAGTGCAGAGGAGATTCATCAGGATGTTGCCTGGATTGGGGCATTTTTTTGTTACAGCAAGAGTGGATAGGCTGGGCTAGTTTTCCTTGGAGTACTGAAGGGGTTATCTGATTAAAAATATGTAAAATTATGACAGGCATAGACAATCAAAACATTTTTTTCCACTGGGAGGAGTATCAAAAATAAAGAAGTGTTAAAATGACAGAAGACTAAGATGAGGGAAAGATCTTTTTTTACACAAGGTGACTGATATCTGGAATGTTCAGCCAGAGAAGGTGGGGGAGTAGGATACAATGATTATGTTTGAAGTATTTAGACAAACATTTAAATAGGCAAAGCATAGAAAAATACAATCCTAATTTGGGCAAATGGGTTGGTGTTGGTGTCAGGGGTGGGGTGATTGGAAGGGACTAATGAGTCTGATTCTGTACTGTATAACTCTGTGAATTGTGAGAATTTAGAGTAGCTGGAATTATTGAACAGAAGGTCAAAATGTTTGGGTGTTCCAAATCATAGATGTGGAATAAATTAAGTCTGTTTCCAATGGCATCTGGCAGGGTATTCCAAGAGTTCCTCGTCTTAACTGGCAAACAGAACCAAAGGTAAGGGGAATTTATGAAGTGAGTTATGATCTGGAGTGCACTGTGAAAGGAAGATGAAAGTAAATTCAGTAATCACTTTCCAAAAGGAATTGGATGAGAATGAAAGGAGGATTGCAGGATTAGGCAGGATGCGCAGTGTGTAACTGGGAAGATCTTTTGGACACCTGTGTACACTGTGTCAGGCAGGGCTCATTCATTCCATAGAAAACCTACAGCACAATACAGGCCCTTCGGCCCACAATGCTGTGTGGAACATGTACTTTAGAAATTACTTTGGGTTATCCCTAGCCCTCTATTTTTCTAAGCTCCATGTAGCTATCCAGGAATCTATTAAAAGACCCTATTGTACTCCAAACCTATCCTTACTATTGCACTTCACCTCTAATAAATATACTGCTGGGGTAGACTTTACCTGTGGACCAGAAAGGAAACTGTTCAACAGCTGTGTACCTCTTCAAAGATCCATTATGAGATCCTGGGGAAAATGTTGCCTCACTGGGAAAGGGATCCATTTGTCATCAAATAGAGATTTTGGTAAGCATCATCAATGAATTTGCCCATCTGAAGAAAACCATGAGGGCCAAGACCTCAACATGGTATGAATGACTTGTACAAATGCAACATAATGTACTAACTCCATACTTAATGTCTTGACTAGTAAATGAGAAGGGTTCTAGAGCAAAGTGATCTGGGAGCACAGGTCCATGAGTCATTGAAATCTCTCCAGTTCTAACCTTACTCCTGCTGAATGCACTGCTTTCCACTTTCTCTGCACTAATCCTAACCTCACCATCAAACCACCAGATAATGAGGGGAGGTTGGGGTGTCGTAAACTGACTTCTACCTTGATGAGGCCAGGCGACAATTCTTAGTCATCTCCTCTTACTTACCTCTTGGACAGGACCAGGCCATTGACTCCCGTACCATCACTGACCTTATTAACTTTGGGAATCTCCCATCCACTGCCACCAACCTCATGGTTTCCATACTCTGCACCTATCTTTTCTAACTCCTACACAAGATCCTACCTGGCCAGGTAGACCCATTTTTTCTGCTTCTAACTGCCCCACTGAAGTTGTATCAGCATAACTCAAATCTTTTTTTATCTACCCCCCACCCCCTGCCACTTCAGTCCCTTCCTACCTATATTACTGATACTTTAAATGCCCTGGATCGTTTCAATGATTTCAAGTTCCCTGGCCCCGATCATTTCATTTTTGCTATGTATTTCCAATCCCTATACACCTCCATCCCCCATCAGAAACTCTCTGCATCTTTCTAGATTACATACCCAACCTGTTCCTCTCCACCACTGCTCTCCTCTGTCTGGCAGAACTGGCCCTTGCTCTCAGTAATTTCTCTTTCAGCTCCTCCCACTTCCTTCAAACCAAAGGTGTAGCCATGGGCATTCACGCCAGCCTTTTTGATGACTACGTGGAACAGTCTATGTTCCAAGTCTCCACCAATATCTCTCCCCAATTTTTCCTACACTACATCACTGACTGTATTGATTTACCTTTTCCACCCATGCTGAGCTCATCAACTTCATCAACTTTGCCTCCAACCCTGCTTCAAATTTACCTGGTCCATGTCTCTTTCTCGATCTCTGTCTCTACCTCTGGAGGCAGTTTATCTAATGGTACTTTTATAAGTACACTGATTCTCACAGTTACCTGGACTACACCTCCCTCCACCCCGTCACCCTGTCACTTTTAAAAATGCCATCGCCTTTTCTTCCATCTCCGCTGCATCTGCTTTCAGGATGAGGCTTTTCATTCCAGAACTAAGAAGATGTCCTCCTTCAAATAAAGGGTGTTTCCTTACTCCATCATCAAGCTCCCACCATCTGTATTTCTTCCATTATGCTCACGACTGCCCTCACCTCTTTCTCCTGCTGCCCCACCAGGGTTAGGGTTATGCTTGTTGTTGCATACCATCCCACAATCCTTTGCATCCAGCACATAGTTCTCCAAAACGTCAGCCATCTCTAATGGGATCCCACCACCAATCACTTCTTTCTCCTGCCCCCACTCCCAACTTTCTGCTTTCTGCAGGGAGTGCTCCCTACACTACTCCTTGTCTGTTCGTCCCTCCCCACTGATATCCTCCTGGTACCTAACCTTTCATGTGAAACAAGTGCTATAAGCAGTCCTTCCAGTTGAGGTGACACTTCACCTGTGAGTCTCTTGGGGTCACCTATTGTATCTGATGCTCCTGGTGTGACCTCCTGTATTTTCTTGAGACCCGGCGTAGGTTGGTAGACAGCTTCACCAAGCTCCATCCGCCAGATAAAGTGGGATTTCCCAGTGACCACCCATTTTAATTCTTCCCGTTCTCTACTGCTGCAATGAGACCACACTTACACTGGAGGTGGAACACCTTATATTATGTCTGGTAATTGTCCCCCCCCTTTATTATTCCCCCACTCCCATTTCCTGCTCTCACCTTATCTCATTACCTGCTCATCACCTCCCTCTGATACTCATCTCCCTTCCATGATTTTCTACCCCCTCCTATTGGATTCCCCCTTCTCCAGCCCTTTATCTCTTTCACCAATCAGCTTCCCAGTTCTTTACTTCACCCCCCTCTCCCAGTTTCACTTCTCACGTACCATCTTCTACCTCCCCTCCCCCCACCTTCTTGCTCTGACCTATCTTTTTCTCCAGACCTGATGAAGGGTATTGGCCTGAAATGTTGATTGTTCACTCCTTTCCATTGATGGTGCTGAGTTCCTAGAGTAGTTTGTGTCTGTTGCTTTACATTTCTAGCTTTTGCAGATTTTCTTGTATTTGTACTAAATGTATTTTTCAACTCTGTGATGCCCTTTCAATGAACTGCACTGTATTCCTACATTCAATGCATCAACAAGATGGTGCTGGCAATATACAGCAACGTTTTGTGGGATATCACCAAACTAGTAGATGTACTTCTCAAGTATATTTGGTGCAATCCACAGCCTTTTACATTTCCCTTTACAAAACATACTTTAGAACTGTCCTCTTTTTTCAAAAAAAAAGTACAATCTCCTGAAGGAGTTGAACTTGATTCTCAAGAATGTAGGTACAGCATCTTAACGGACAAAGGTCAGTCATCGCCAGAAGAGAGGATACCAAATAAAGTGTTGAGCCAGATTATAACATTGGCCTGGAAGAAGTGTTCAGCCCCTCTACTCTGTGTCAGCCAAGATTCCCCCACCTGAGTCCATCATGTCTGCCTGCATTTGTCCCATCTCCCTCTCTGTTTGCAGCTACTGTTGGGCAGGAGGTGCAGGAGTCTTGAGTCCCACACCACCAGATTCTAAAACAGGTGTTGCCCTACATCCATTGGGCTCTTGGACCAGTGTACCTGAATTCACTCACCTCAGTGCTGAACTGACTCCAAAGCCAGTGAATTCAGTTTCAGAGACTCTGCACTCACTTTCTCAGCATAATTTGTTCTCTCTGCATGATTTGTCTGCTTTGGCACATAGGATATTTGTTGGTTTTTGCTAAACGTAGTTTTCATGGATTCTATTGCAGTTCTTTTCCCCCGTGGGTGCCTACAGGAAAATGAATCTGAAGACTGTATATGGTATACATAGATAATAAACTGACTTTCAATTTCAAACCTCGCTTATCTTAGTGAAATTTATTTGCCACTCCTCAGCCCTTTCCACTAACTGGCCAAGACCCCTGTACTCTATGATAACCTTTACAGTACCAAATTTTGCATCATTGCATACTTGCATTTGCATCCAAATCTTGCATATAAAACAACAAATAACTAGGGCCATTGACCCCTGCCTCACCCCACTAGTCACTGGTCTCCATTCTGAGAAACAACTTTCAGCCATCATCCTCTGTTTCCTACCTCAGAGCCAATTTTGAATCCACCTTACTAACTCTCCCTAGATCCTATGGGATCTAACTTTGCAGATTAACCTAACCTTCCAGACCAGTCTATCATGTGGAACCTGTCGAAGGGCTTTCCAAATCAAAATAGATAACACCCACTACGCTATCTTCATCTACTCTTCTGATTACCACTTTAAACAACTGTGAAAGATTTGTCAAACACAACTTCCTTGGCACAAAACCATGTTGATTCCTAATCAGACTCTATCTATCTAATGCTGGTAGATCCTGTCTCTGAATTCTCTCCAGTAACTCTCCCATCACTGATGTCAGGCTGACTGCCCTGTAGTTCCTTGGTCTGCCCTTGCTATCCTTTAACAACTGAACATTAGCTACCTTCAGGTCATTGGGAATTTCATCAGTGGTTAACAAAGCAAGTAGCTCCTGAGGGCCTCTACAATTTATTTTCTAGCCTCCCACGAAGGCCAAGGAAGTACTCAGTCAATCCTTCAAGACTTAATGTATTGTAAGGATTCAAATAACTTATCCTGATAATATGAATGTTCTTCAAAAATGCCTTCTTCCCCTAATTTTGAGCAACCGTGATTTTCTCCTCGGTAAACACTGAGGAGAAATATTCATTGAAAATCCTACCCATCTGCTATGGCTCAGGATAGGCAGCTCTGCAGATCCTTAGGAGACCTCTTTTCCTAGCCACCCATTTATTCTTAACATATCTAGAGCGCACTTTGGGATTTTCCTTAATCTTGCCTCTTCTCATGCCATCTTAAACCCTCTATTAGCCCTCATGATGTCCCTCTCAAGTGTCTTCTTTATTTATCATCGAGGGATTCATTCACTCATCCGTGACCTTCTAAACCGAAAGTATGCCTCATTTTTCTTGCTCAGACTTTCTCATTAAGTAAATTACCCTAAACATACCAGGTTTACCCTTCACCCTAATAAGAACATGCTGCCCGTGGGCTCTTAATACTTTCCTTTTAAAACCTCCTAACTTGCCCTGTTGCTTCGGACTCTCCAAATCAACATCTACCAAATCCTGCCTAATTCCACCATTAGGCTTGTCCCGGTTTAGGATGCTAACCTGTAAACCCATCCTTGTCCCTTTCCATCACTATCTTAAGATATTTTGGAAGGTTTAGGTGTAGTTAACTTTTTATTTGCACAAATGTGTGCAATTGCTGACATTTGCATTGTAAATACTGTGTATGGCTATTCTATGCCATCTTATGTTAACTTGTTTTATGGCAAATAATTTCTACTCTAAGATGATCACAAGTTATTTTGTCAGCAACACACACAAATGCTGGAGGGACTCAGCAGGCCAGGAAGCATCGTTGGGGAAAAAGGTAAACTTCATCCCTCCCCCTCCAGGTTTCACCTATCACCTGGTGGTTCTCACTCCCTTCCCCCCACCTTTTAAATCTACACCTCAGTATTTTTTCTCCAGTCCTGCTGAAGGGTCTCGTCCTAAAACATCGACTGTACTGGCCTGCTGAGTACCTCCAGCATTTTGTGTGTGTTGCTCAGATTCCCAGCATCTGCAGATTTCTTCTTGTTTTATGTTTTGTTAGCACATCAAATAACTTATGCAAGCCCAGTCCGTAAGATAACTGATAAATTGAAAGCTGCCTAAGCCATGTCAAATTGAACGTATAGACAAGTACGTAACATAAATGGCATAATGTGGGTCAGAGTAAAGTATCCACTTTGGTAGGAAAAGTTAGGCAGAATATTGTTTGATGGTGATTAACTGTCTTTGTTTACCAGTCTCTGAAAGCAAACATTCAAGTACACCAAGCAGTTAAACGGTCAACTGGTACGTTGGCCTTCACTGGAAAAGGTATCGCACACAGGGGCAATGACATCTTGTTGCAATTATCACAGTAAGACCATCAGGGGTAATGTGTGTGGTTTCCTTAGGAAAGATATGCTTGCCAGGGTAAGTTCATCAGACTGGTTCCTGAGATGCAGTACTGCTATATGGGGTAAGATTCAGTGGTCTGGGCCTGTTTTCACATGTTTAGAATGATAGGATCTCTTTGAAACACAATTCTAACTGGTTACTGAGAGAATATTTCCTCCAGCTGGAGGCAAGGAATGAAAGGACACTGACATCCTGAGTCATGAAATGTTTCAGAATGAGAAATCGCTTCACTGAGTGCTGAATCTGTGGAATTCACGTGCTGCAGAAGATTCTGGAGGACAAATCACTAATAACTGAAGAGGTAGATAGATTTCATGTCACAAAACAAGTTGAGTGGTATAGGGAGAGAACAGGTATTAAGTACGATTGTATTGAACAGTGAGTGGTTTCGAGAACCGAATGGCCCACTATATTTTAATACCAGCGTAACACTCACCACACCATGTCAGACAGGATCCACTGCCTGAGCCTGTCCAATCTGCCTGTGTCTAGCCCGTCTCCCTCGCTTCTTGCTACACCTTCGAGTGCGAGGTGCGGGAGTTTGACCGGCTGCAATTGCCTCAGGGCTGTACTGGCTTTGTGGCTGTGGACTCATTACTTCGACTCTGTATTACTTGTTTAGTTTTTAATGTTGGCACAATATGTTCTTGCACATTGGATGTTTGATGGTTTTGTGACTGCCTGCAAAGAGATGAATCTTGGGGTTGTATATGGTACATACGATGAAGATGATGATTGCAAATGACTGTCTTGAAGGACAGTGGAAGTGTGCACTGTGGGTCAGTCCATTCTGTCGCTGTGAACAGTGGCACTGGGATAAGCTGTGGAGATTTTAGGATGCCCAGTTGTCAAGATTCCCCTCTCAGCCTCACCAGTGCAGTGGAAAGGAAAGCGAGACAATACATTTGGCACCAGCTGGGCTGCAGGAGCTGCCTGGAGGATGCCCAGCCACCTTAGAGGGTCCACTCCAGAATTTCTGTCTGGGTTTACTTCCGTAGCCTTCGTCTCTCCTGAGGCTGCCCAAAAGGCAGTGGGGTTATTTACCCATAGCAGGGGACCTCAACTAAAGACATAGAATGCAGTTTGATAATAAATGTATTTGAAACTTTGCTATCTGTCAATACTGATATTTTTCTGACAATCAAAGATTCCAAAACTATTAACAATTAACCAATTTGCAAAATTAAAAAAAAAGAACTACTTAATAGTTCAAACATTGATACTTGCTCATTAATCCCATAGAGCCATTCTGTTCCAGTAAAATCAAGAGACAACTCCCTGCCCAGTGATCGAAAAAACACAAGTTCAGGTCTGGTGTCTAATTCAAATTTTTGGTATTTGGGTGGGAAATGCAGGCAAATGCATAAAGACATGTTAGCATTTCCAAGTGACATTGTCAAATTTTTAATTGTTTGAGATATTATAGATCTCATTCTGACAAGACCTACAACCTGAATTGTCAACTTTTGCCACAGATGCTGTTGAACTGTTTCCAGCATTTACTTTTCATCCAGTTAGCAATTTGATGAATTATCCACTTGGGGGCAGTGTTAACATATGATGTTATAAACCGAGCATGCAAGCCAAGTACTGCCATATATTTCATTTTTCTTAAGGCATTTTAGTTTTATGATGGGGGAATAGTGCCAGTATTATCTTGTGAAAAGAAGTTGGATTTCTTTGCATTTAATATCTGCATGTTACATTATTTGAAGTGCAAAATCATTAATTGTTTGTCTCATCACAGCTCTGCTGATGATCAATGCCTAAACTTTACCTACACGTTATAAGGTCCACCTCTGCACATATTTATTCATACTTTTCATAAAGTAATTTTCATCGACTCCTAGATTAGAACAAATCTTCCTTTTAAAATAATTTTGGGATTTGTCCTCCTGGAAATGACTGCAAGAAGTCTGTAATAGTGGTCTAGTGAAGAGAAATACCAAATACCAGAACTGGTATTTGGCTGCAACGCCGCACACGTAATTTTCCTTTATTGTTTCTCAATGTTCCATTAACTATTGGAATTTATAATAAAAATATGGTGCAGTAACTTTAGATTTTTTAAGTCCTGTCTGTAATTCAGGATGTGTATACATTTCAAATGCACGTCAAAAAAATGCTGATGTGCTGGCAGGAGCTTAGAGTGGTCTCTCAAAGTTGTATAGGTTTTAAAGATGTGGGGAACATAATTCTCATAACCTAAAGATAATATGTCTAACTACTTATGATACTCCAAACCAAATCTTGGAATAAGAAAACAATGAAAATGTACATTTTTATTCTAAGATTTAGATTAGGGAATATGAAAACCACAGAAATGAGTTGCTGAGTCTAATTCCATCCCCCATTCCCCTTCAAGCACCTAACTCTCTTTCTAGGAATTTGTGGATTCTGTGCCAAACCAAACTAGCTTCTAAATATTTTTGTCATCTTAAATTTATGATTTCTTTCAGCATTTTGCTGGCAAATGGAAGCAATCTGTCACTTCTACATATTCACAGTTCTTGGATCTATTGTACACCTTTTCCTCTGCTTTTATAATATTCTGTGATGGATGTCGTGCTCTGACTGCAGCCATTTTGTTCCACTTTTCTCACTGATGACCTTTAGCTTATTGCACCAAATATGCTGAAGCCCATATTACATACTACCATGGATTGCTAATAACAGGTATATAGTTTGCTGGCATAGTGGTGTATTTTTTAAAGAAGTGAGTTAGATTTGTAATTCAGTTCTTCCTTCAATGCTATGCAATACCTTTATTATCAAAGGAGGTATCTAATGAAGTGGCCACAGAGAGTATAGTTGTGGTCTTCTGCTACTGTAGTGCCGGAGAAACTCTGCAGGTCAGGTAGCGTCCATGGAAGTGAATGAACAGTCGATGTTTTGGGCTGAGAACCTTCTTCAAGGTTTGACGTGTGGTGTGTTCAAAGATGTTTTTTTCTGTAGCTATTTGAGTTACTCTGACGGTGGTGTCTGAACAGAGGATGCTGTCCAAGTTGCATGCCATCTTGGACAATGACTCCCATCCACTCTATAATGTACTGGTTAGGTACAGGAGTACATTCAGCCAGAGACTCATTCCACCGAGATGTAACAGAGCATCATAGGAAGTCATTCCTGCTTGTGGCCATCAAACTTTACAACTCCTCCCTCAGAGTGTCATACACCCTGAGTCAATAGGCTGGTCCTGGACTTATTTCCACTCGGCATGATTAGCGTATTATTATTTAATTATTTATGGTTTTATATTGCTATATTTGTACACTACTCTTGGTGTGGCTGTAACGAAACCCAATTTCCCTCGGGATCAATAAAGTATGTCTGTCTGTCTGTCTGTTGCTTTTCTGTCAGCTTGAACCAGTCTGGCTATTCTCCTCTGATCTCTCATTAACAAGGCATTTTTATGCACAGAACTGCTGCTCACTGGATATTTTTGTGCTTTGCCACCGTTCTTTGTAAGTTCTAGAGACTATTGTGCGTGAAAATCCCTGAAATCTGTGGTTCCTGAGATATTCAAACCACCCTATCCGGCATCAACAATCTTTCCTCGGTCAAAGTAATTCCTTTGTCGTTCTGATGTTTGGTCTGCACAACAACTGAACCTCATGACCATGTCTGCATGCTTAATGCTTTGAGCTGCTGCCACATGATTAGCTGATTAGATATTTGCATTAATGAGCAGGTTTATATAATAATGTGACCACTGAATGTATAAACGAAGCTTTTATCGTGTTATGTAACTGTTATTGGGCTAATGGCATACCTCACTTACCTAACACAATTCTCAACACCAGATAGGCAGAAGGTGGTCACGTTAATATGGTTTAAATATGCAATGTAAGTACTTACAGTAAATAACTGCCATTAAACAGCATGCCTGAGAGCTTCAGTTTAATTTTATTAGAAAATCACCTGGGTTAGTCTTAAAATATTTAAAAACCCTTGTAATTCTGCATGGTATTTAACAATATTCTTCTTTTGTAGAAAATATGACAATTCTGTACATCTTGTAAACCAGAATACTCTTTGCCATTACAGGATGGAGGTTGTGATTACTTATTTCTGTTTCAAGACAGAGATGTATCAAACAGTTTACAGGAGGTGGTGATTATCAATATTAGAGCAACAGTTCAGAGCCCTAGCTGTAATGGCCACTGTCCAAGTCATGATTGGCAATGCAGAGAAAATATTTAGAATTTAAATCTTTTGCATACTGTCAATAAAACAGAAACTTTCTATGAAGTATTTAAACATCTGATATGTCCTTATAATGGCAAGGGAGACCTTTCATTATTTGAGTCCACCTTAGTTTCCAGGAAGTAATTATATTCTCCTTCTACATATATCTCTCATTCTCCTTCACACGTCTGATAACAATCCCTGGCATATGTGGCTAGACGTTAAGGGCATTACTGACTATGCAAAGAAAAACGGTGTCAACTGTACCAGTGACACCGCTCTGACATCCGAAAGAACTTTTATGTACACTTTGAGGGATGTAACACAACACTGGTAGCCAGAAAGCTACCCCTCTCCTACGTGAGCAGTAACTGTCTGTAATGGCAGCAAGCGCGAGAGGCACTCTGTAGAGAGCCCCATAAAATGGTTGGGCCAAACAACATCCAAGACTGAGTTCTCAGAGTGTGCATAGCAGTTCACTGACATCTTCATGGACATTTTCAATACATCACTCTTCCAGGTTGTTGTCTCCACATTCTTCAAATTAGTCAGCATCATCCCTGTTCCAAAGAACTCTACACCGTCAGAACTAAATGACTACAGTTCAGTTCAGTGTTCAACATTTTCGTCTTACAGACTTTGGTGAACATACTCCTGCTTCTTGGTTTAAAAATACCACTGTCCAACTGGGTGTTGGGCTTCCAACCAACAGACCTCAGAAGTCAGGATGTACAACCGCTCCTCCTCCCTCCTCATCCTCAATGTGGGTGCCCCCCCCCCACGGCTGTGTGCTGAGGCCATTGCTGTACACTCTGATCACACATGACTGCAGGGCCAAACTCCCAGGTAATCACATTGTCAAGTTCGTCGATGACACAACAGTGGTGGGCTCATCCCCAGCAATTATGAGACAATCTACAGAGAGGAGGTGGAAGAGCTTGAAGCCTGGTGCCAGGCAAAACAAACTCCTCTTTAATGCCAACGAGACAAAGGAGAACTTGCTCCAGTCATACCCCTCTTTTCATTGGTGGCACACTTGTGGAAACTGCAAGCAGTTTCAAATTCCTGTGAGTGAACATTTTGCACAACCTCTCATGGGCCCAGAGCGTATTATACACAATCAAGAAAGCTCACCAATACATGTACTTCCTGATCAGGCTGTAGAGAGCTGGACTCTGCACATCTATACTCACGTCATTCTATAGATGCACAACAGAGAGCATCCTAACAAGCTGCAGCACGGCATGGTATGGAAACTGATCTGCAGTGGACAGGATGGCTCTACAATGGGTAGTCAAAACTGCCCAGCGCATCACTGGAACCAGCCTACCAACCGTCAAAGACATGTGTACAGAAAAGTGTCAGAAAAGGATCAGTAATATCATGAAGGATCCCACCCACGTGTTCATGTTTGTCCCACTTCCATCAGGAAGGAGGCTACATAACATCCATACCAAGATCACCAGACTCAAAAGCAGTTATTTTTCCCAAGCAACTCCACCATGAGATTAACTATTCTCCCATCTAGTTCCAATTTCTGGCTTTTTCCTCATATCCCTTGATACCCAGACTAATTAGATACCTATCAATCTCCTCCTTAAACACCCTCAATGATCGGGCCTCCACAGCTGTATGTGGCAATGAATTCTATAATTCAACGACCCTCTGGCTAAAAAATTTCTCTTCATCTCTGTTTTAAATGGGTACCCTCTAATTCTAAGACTATGGCTTCTTGTCCTGGACTCATCCACCAAGGGAAACAGCCTTTCCACACCTACTCTGTCCAAACCTTTCTATATGCAAAATGTTTCTATGAGATCCCCTCTCATTCCTCTATACTCTAATGAGTACAGTCCAAGAGCCGACAAACGCTCCTCATATGTTAGCCCCTGCATTCCAGGGATCATCTTTGTAAATCTTCTCTGAACTCTCTACCACATCAGTACATCCCTTCTAAGATAGGGGGCCCAAAACTGCACACAGTATTCCAAATGAGGTCTCACCAGTGCCCCATAGAGCCTCATCAACACCTCCTTACTCTTATACACTATTCCTCTTGAAAGAAATGTCAACATAGCATTCGCTTTCCTTACTGCCAATCCAACCTGGTGGTTAACCTTCAGGTTATCCTACACGAGGAGCCCCAAGTATCTTTGCTCTTCCGGTTTTTCAAATTTCTCTCCATCTAAATAATAATCTGCCCAATTATTTCTTCTTCCAAAATGTACAACTGTACATTTTTCAACATTGTATCTCATCTGCCATTTCTTTGCCCACTCTCCTAAACTGATCAGGTCTCTCTGCCACCTTTCCATTTCTTCAACACTTCCTGCTCCTCCACCTATTTTGGTGTCATCCGCAAACTTAGCTACAAAACCATTTCATCCATAATCTAAATCATCGATATACAGTGTAAAAAGAAGTGGCCCCAACACCGACCCTACTAGCAACCGGCAACCAACCAGAATAGGATCCCTTTATTCCCACCCTTTGCTTTCTGCCTATCAGCCAATACTCCACCCATTTCAATATTTTTTCTGTAATTCCATGGTCTCTCATCTTATTAAGCAGCCTCTTATGTGGCACATTATCAAAGGCCTTTTGAAAATCCAAATACACAATATCCACAGCCTCTCCCTTGTCAATCTTATTTGAGATTACCTCAAAAAATTTCAATAGGTTGGTGAGGCAGGATCTTCCCTTTATGAAACCATGCTGGCTTGGGCCTATCTTGTCATGCACCTCGAGGTATTTCATAACCTTGACCTTGAGAATCAACTCCAATTACTTACCAACTACTGATGTCAGACTAATAGGTCTGTAATTTTCTTTTTGCTGCCTCCCTCCTTTCTTAAACAGCGGAACTACATTTGCGACCTTCCAGTCCTCTGGAACCATGCCAGAGTCTATTGATTCCTGGAAGATCATTTCCAATGCCTCCACAATCTCCAAAGCCACCTCCTTCAGAACCCGTGGGTGCACCTCATCCGGTCCAGGAGACTTATCTATCCTTAGCCCATTTAACTTCCCAAGCACTTTCTCTCTAGTAATCTTGACTGTACCTAATTCTATTCCCTGAGACCTCTGGCTATCAGGTATGTTGCTAATGTCTTCCATTGTGAAGACTGATGCAAAATACTTGTTTAGTTCCTCTGCCATCTCTTTGTTACCCAATATAATTTCTCCAGCATCATTTTCAATCGGTTCTATATCTACTGGTGTCACCCTTCATATATTTAAAAAAAATTCTTAGTATCCTTTTTTATGTTAATTACCAACTTCCTTTCATAATTCATCTTTTCTTTCCTAATGAGTTCCTTAGTTTCCTTCTGTAAGTTTTTAAAAGTTGTCCAGTCCTCAGTTTTCCCACTAATTTTGCTTCCTTGTACGCCATCTCTTTTGCTTTTATTTTAGCCTTAACTTCTCTCATTAGCCACATTTGTGCCATTTTTCCATTCATGATTTTCTTTTTTCTTGGAATATATTTTTCCTGCACTTATATTATTTCTTGTAGGAATTTCATCCAATTCTGCTCTACCGTCCCTCCATCTAGCTTACTTTTCCAATCAACTTGGGCCAGTTCCTCTCTCGTACCACTGTAATTCCCTTTGTTCCACTGAAATATCGATACACTTGATACCAGCTTCTCCTTTTCAAATTTGAAACTGAACTCAATTATGCTATGGTCACTACTTCCAAGGGGTTCCATTACCTCTAGCTCCCTAATTGCCTCAGGTTCAATACACAGCACCCAATCCAAAACAGCTGATCCCCTGGTGGGCTTATGGACAAGTTGCTCCAAAAAGCCATCCCATAGGCATTCTACAAACTCCCTCTCCTGAGATCCAGTACCTTCCTGACTTTCCCAATCCACTTTCATAATTAAATTCCCCCATAACTATCTTGACATTTTCCTTCTGACATGCTTTTTCGATTTCCAGCTGTAACTTGTAACAATTATTATTATGTTCTTTACCTTATTGTGCTTTTTTGTGCAGCTTTGTATCTGGAGTAATAATTATTTCATTCTTCTTTACAATTGTGTCCTGGAAATGTCATTAAAGAATCTTGAACCTTGAATGCCTATCATCTCTGTTTGGTTATTTTTGCTGTAAACTGTTATTAAGTAGTAATTTACAATAGCTAATTAACCTACCTGTACTATCTTTCATATGAGAGGGAACCAGAAGAAAAAAGAGGACAACTGCAAAGTCGTGGATAATACACATGGACAGCACCAAAGATCAAGAATGAACCCAGTTCCTTGATGTAACAGCACTATCTGTTGCACTGCTAAGCCATTTGAATTTTGTGGTTGGCTGGAACGTGACTGACACCACCACAGACTTTAAATATTGACTGATCTTTGCTGCAACTCCGTTCGTCTTTCTGGATGTTAATTGTGATCTAATGCCAGTATCTGGTTAGTACTACTAAAACTGAAGCTGTTGTGCTGGCTGAGTACCTGTTATATTGAAATGTTCTCACAGCAATGTACCGAGGGATAAAGCTTTAACTAATTTTCTAAACATTCCAAAGAGAAGGGACAGACACAGAGATTAAGGCTGAAGTGGAAATGCCATAAACTTTATTGATTTTATAAAGCATGGAATTTTAAAATATTTGAGGAAATGGCATTCACAGATTTTATGGTCTAGAAGTGCTGTTAAACAGTAATTATAAATTGTACACTATTAAAAATAATTCAACAAAGTGTAACATACATATATAATTTTTCACACTTGAGAAGGCTGAAAAATGCCTCAACCTAGTGAAAGAGGAAGGCTTCACTAATGGCAGCTTCTACACTTAACAACACAAGTGCAATCTAGAAGTTCTGTCGTAACTTTGCTGTTATTCTCATTGCAAATTCTTAAGCCACTGCATTAAAATTGAATCCTTTGTTACTGTCAAAATAACACATTAAAATAATTGATGCTAATTAAAAATGCAGTATGTGCTATGATGCTTAGAAGGGATGTAAATTTGGGTTGGGAAATATAAGCATGTTTTATCTACTACCTATTTAAACAGGCTCAGTGATGTAGGTTGCTGCAGATCTACTAGCCATCGACAGCTCCAAGATTAGTTGTAGATATTTCAGAGCATCGTTTATGTTATGCTGACTTCAGGCAGAAAAGTCCCTATAACCCTTCTAGGTGTTGTTAATATTTTTAGGTTTAACACCTTGTGACAACTTATACCCAGTGTCATGCTGTATTTCTGAAGTTGTTGAGAATTGAAATGATAATGTATTAATTAGGCACTTGAATCTATATTTATTACAAAGCAGTGCATTTATCACGCATTACCGACAAAGTGGTCTGAACAGATTCCTACAAGATGCTTGTTGTCAGTGGGAATGTGTTTAATGGAAAGAAAACAACTTCAACTTTAAAACAAAAGTCCTAACTAAACTGTATAAGCTAAGTTTTTACAAATGTTATTTTAAATTGATACCATATTCTAATTAGACAAATGAATTGCTTCGTAAAAACAAACTCACTGTATGTTTTGTGCCAATGTGTTGGGGATTTGTGCAGTCCTTAAACAAAAGCCATTCAGATCTGCAGAATCATCTTTCAATCATCTCTCTTGGTATTATAACTTATTATTCTGAGTGAAAAATAATGTCAAGTGTTGTTACTTCATAAGCTGCAAAGAAACGTTCAAGAGCAAAGTAACAGTTTTATTAAATTCTGCTTAGCCTGCCTTTATAATTGAATGTTAAATGCTGACATTTTATGCCACAACATAATGAAAATTTTACCTTGAAATCTAATTATACTCTTATATACTACTTGGAGCTATGTAGGTTGAAAATGATTGTGCCAAATTTAGCAAAGCTAAAATAAATATGTAGGTGCTAATTCTTTCTAATATTATGCTTTCTAGTTCACTTATCCTTGAATAATGACATTTAGCTCGCGTGCTAACAGTCCTTTTGACAGGACAGTTTCCAGTCATGTATTGCATGTATATATAGTTGGATATTCACAGTTCTTCATTGATGTGTAACTACAGCAATTCACTAACAAACACAGTTGCATAAATTATTCAGGGAAATTCCTCCCTATTACTTGAAGTCAAATGAACGTCCTGACTCCACTTATTCTCCGGACACTGAACCTAAATGAAATGGTTTATATTCTTGGTGACTTAGATCATTTTGTGTAAATAAAACCAGTGCATTATCTTAAATCACCTCATTGAACAATATAATGTCTATGGATTTCACAATTGCATAAGAATTATTTAATGGAGAAAACTCCATTTTAAAGTAAGTTCTTTTTCCCAGATGCTATCTGATTTCTGGAATGTTTTCCAACATCTTTTCTCAATCACGATTTTCAGCGTCTGTTTACTTAAATTTATTTTGAGATGAGGTAATAAATGAATAGGAGATCAATGTAAGATTTTTGTATCAGCTTTTATGCTTATACCTATTCATAGTCCTTTTTTGTTTAAACAAGCATATTGAATATCAGCATCTTTTAAGTTATTTGTCCATTAGTATTGAGTAAGGGATTGAGAAGAAGCTGTTACAACTATAACTTACTAACTGAAAGAATTTTATGTTTGCTTAAATCTATTCTGCAAGGTGCAGCTGATCTGTGCAAATTAAATGAAGTTTTGAAAGTTTTGAAGATTTGAAAGAAATAGTAAGAATGTGACAAACTATGCTGACAGTGGCTGGTGGTTCTGCATGAAACCACTAGGTTTCAGACACTCAAACTGGACTTCATCTTGCAGTTATGTGAACAGGCTTCAAGATCAGAACTTACTTGCAGATTTTAGAGATCCCTCACGGAGTCTAATCATGGGATCCGGATTTCCCAAGATATCCTGCCTGGGAAATCACCACATCGATCCTTGGAGCTGAAATCTAATAATGGTTCTTGATTAGGTTGACATGTGGGAATTGGTATTGGGGTGAGTTTAATAATTTTTCCTTCTATCCATTTGAATTTAACTTGAATAAAATAAAACAAGTTTGTTTGACATTGAGGTTTAAATGTTTGACAGAGTTTAAGTATTTTTATAATCTGACAATTTTGCTTTCTGTCAAAGGCTATCTGTGGCTGTTCCACATTGGAAACTCTACACAACAGCTCCAGTATCCCAGTCATTATACTGGCTCTGCCACCGGTCGGAAGACTGGCCAGCTATTGACATTGTGTAGAGGCCCCAGATGGTTGTTCAAAGCAGCCAGCTTGATGTAGCACAATCGGGTCCCTTATTCCAGCAGATCTATTGGACTTAATTGCACTTATTGTTGATATTCCTTCTGTAAGCTTGATATTTTAATCGCTTCAGGTCTAGTCAGGTGAAGTAAAGCAATGTTGTTTTGTAATACACAAAGTTGAATAATTTGCTGCTATTCCTGCCTGCCTGTACAATGAAAATGTTTGTATTTACATGTGTCAGGATAAGAGTAAGGGAAAATATCACTTTCTTTTAAATGGAAGATGTAAATTAAATATAAGGTGTAAACATGCATGTGAAGAGAGTTTTGCTATCATTTAATGTCAGCAGCAGATCTGGTCAGTGACTTATAGGCACGTTGGTCACTTATTTTTTGATCTACATGTAAGAAATGGAAATTACAAAAGCTAATAAAGCTATACTTTAATCTCTGGGATTCTGAACAGGGGAGGGGGAGAGGGTTATTGCAGCTTTTGTTCTCACTCTCTGCTCAGCTTTCTAAGAAAGTAGTACTTTTTTAACTTCATTAGAAATGAATCTATAGGAATTTAATGCAAGGGAGCTAAGGAGTATGGGGAGAGAGTGGGAAAGTGGAGTTGAGGCCAAGCTTGGATCAGCCAAGTTGCTATGCAATTGTAGTGGCATTGATTCGATAGTGCTTTTTTAAAATAAGTTAAGAATATGTGCTAGCAAACATATGCAGATTCACTAATTATCTATTAAGTATCCTGCCTGGTTGAAAATGGTTCTTTGCGCATTGCTGTTGCTTTGATAGAGTGTGATGTTAGGAGAATGATTGCATAGATCGTGTGAATTTCAGGAGTGGAAAAAATTGGAAAGCAGAATAAACTGGATTGAAACATTGGGATAATGTTGTAACTCTTATAAGGACAGATATTGCTGAGCATTAAGATTAGTTGCTTGCTAAAAATACCAGTCATCCACAGTGAATTTTGGATGCTCAAAATTGAGAGGGAAACCAAACACTCAAAAGGAATGGTCATATGTATGACTGAATGGAAATGGTGCAGTTATGATTGCTAGCAATGTGCAAGTATCCGGACCATTGTACCTGATCAACTTGTAGCCTTTGAGCCCACCTAAACTGTTAGTGTACAAGTGTGTGTGTCATTAACATTATGTTTAAAATTAATGAAGTGTTTTTTTTTAAAGAAGGGCAGGAAGTGTGATTGTCAAACAATATGCAGAATGTCTGTAATCAAAATAGGCACAGCTACAATCTTACCAATTTCCAACAATGAATTTTCCCAAGGTGTAACTTAAATAGTTAGGTCTATTTATTTAATATCCCAATCATTTTCTCTAAAATCTATCAACAGCGCTGTTACTACATTTTTTCCTCAGTTTGATTATCCAGATTTTTTTTGGCTCTTTTCTCATTTCACCAAAAGCCCAGTCTTAGGGTGAGTGGGAGTTAGTTATTCATAGCCTGCTCAGTTTGAAAGGGATGGTATCAGCTTTGATATTTTGTATTAATGAAGATAATGGAGTGGATCCAGTTGCATGGCGAACACACAGCAATCACTTTGTTCTCCAGTTACCACTATTGTTATTGGGACTCTCTCTTCGGCTTCTGTAGTGGGCAGCTACCACGAGGTAACTATCAGGACTCGAATCTTTGATTGTTGGGGACTTGTTGGAGACTGGAGAGGTCTTGCCATCCACTCTGGAAATCTGCAACATTCGGCAGGGGTCATGCTTCAGTAGGTAGCCTTCAAATGTCTCCCAGCCTCCTCCTACACGAACCATTACATGCTTGTTATGCAGCATCTGCAATGCAAAATTATTGTTGAACAAAAAAGTCAATGGAAGGCTAAGGTATTTGATGTATAAGAGAAGGAAATAGGATGAAGATTATAAAAGCCATGAGTAATTCTCATTAATACATGTGAAACTCCAAGAGGCCCACATAATGAACATATCTTTTATATAAGGATCACAAATATACTTGCTAATTTTGCTTAGGTGATCAACACAATCAGCCAGGCAGCTGCTACTGTGCCCACCCACTGTGCAGAAGCTGTGTTTATTGATTTCATACTATAATCCCACTAGGTCATGCCAGCTGTTACAAGGGAGACTACCGGAGAAAAATATGGTCATTATAATTTCTTCAATAATCAAACATTTCTTATTCTCATTAAGCTTGAACAACTTGGCATTCCAACATTATAGATCAGACTAGAATTTTAATCTTGACTTATTTACCTAGCCATCGATATTAATTACATGTACTGCTCATTTATTTTTTGAATCACAAATTTTTGTGAAGCAATGGACAGCTTTATTTGTATTTAAAGCTACAAACTGGGTGAATTTGCTCATGTCATCATTTTAATATATTTAATGATAAGCCATTATGCTCTGAAGACAAACACAAAATGCTGGAAACTCAGGAAACATGGTGAAGAAATAGTCAATGACATTCCATCAGAAATGTTAAACTGTAATCTCTCCAAGTGACATCGTAATTTTTTGAATATTCATTTACAAGCTAAAATTTTTCCTTGAAGCTTGCTTGTTAAAAGAAAATGCATGTCAATAGGAAAATAATTTAAAAGCAAAGTCTGTACATCCCAATATTTATTTTTCAGTGGATTACATTAAAGAGTCCAACCAGGCCTGTTTAACCTTTGCCTCAGATGTTCCACTTAATGATGTATCTGTAACCTGATCAAATTAACTACACATAGAGTCTAACAGTTGGGATGCAATAAATCCTGGGGCTCATCACTGAGCACAAACTCAAAGTGATTTTTCATTCAAGTAATGTGACTACAAAGGGCAGGTTAGTGGTGGAGTCCAGCAGGCTGATTCACTTACTGATACTAGTCACAAAACACCATTAACATTTTTATCCCAAGCTGGCATCAACCAGGACAAACAACCTGCCTGGATTCCACCTCCTTTCAACTACCCTAAAAGTTTTCTCTGCACCACAATTGTAATCTGCACATTTACAAAATGCACAGCAGTTATTGACTAGGATACTCCAACAACAACTCCTAATCCAGCAACCATTGATACCAAGGAGAAAGAGCAGGTGCATTGAAACTACTCCACCCGGCACTTGCCATTGAAGCCCACACACCATTCTCAGCAGGGAAAATATCACTGATCCCTAAGCATCACAAAGTCTGAATCCTGGAATTCTCCAGTGAAGACCAATTTGGTAGGACCTTCACTAGAAGAACTGAAATAGTTCAAGATGGTGGTTCATGACTAACCTAAGGCAATTAGGGATAAGCAGTAAGTATTGGCAGTAGTGATAATAACCATTTTCCAAAAAAAAACCGAATGGGTTTCATTTCAGCAACTTATGAAATGGGAACTAATGGGCTGCTGGGTCAGTTATTTTTGTAATTTAATTTAAATTATATTAATAAAGTGTGGTACTAATTATAAAATGTGATTTGTTACCAATTAGGAAATACATCAGATTTGGAAAAAACTAAAATTTATGGAAATAGTAGATGTATATCAAGGCAACATTGGCAATATTAAGCTAAGATTCTATTTTCAGTCTTCAAATTCCAAACTCCATTGCAACATAAAAAGATTCTGCAGACCATAATTCTGTACATGACCTATCAGCGGCGTCTACAGAGCTTTACCAAGAGGGATTTCTCACAGGTCGGTGGCAGTTATTTAAAAAGGGAGCTTCGAGAGCGTTAGTCCATTGTACTTGGCCTATCAGTGGCATCAATAGAACTTTACCAAGAGGGATTTCTTGCAGGTCAGCAGTGGTTACTTACAAAGGGAGTTTTGAGAGTGTTAGTCCATTGTACATAGCCTATCAGCGGCTATAACCGGAGCACCAACTGTGAGTTAGATAGTAGGGAAGGTTCAGGCATAAAAGGGAGATACTGCCTAGCAGAGCGGCCATCAAAGGAGTGATCTGAGGCAGAGTGGTAAGGCTTTAGCTCATTTGGGCTTCAGTGATAATGGGTTGAGGCAAGGTAGGTTACCTGTGAGGAACAGAAACAGGAAGTATGTCTGTGAGGTTGGTGTTCTGTACTGGGTGTTAGATGTGGGAATCCTGGGAGACTCGCAGCTGTCCGGATGGCCACATCTGCACCAGGTGCATCGAGCTGCAGCTCCTTGGGAATTAAAGAAAACCCCGAGGCATTCTACAAGTATGTGAAGAGCAAGAGCATAAGACGTGAGAGAATAGGACCAATCAAGTGTGACAGTGAAAAAGTGTGTATGGAATCGGAGGAGATAGCAGAAGTACTTAATCAATACTTTGCTTCTGTATGCACTACAGAAAAGGAACTTGTTGATTGTAGGGATGACTTACAGTGGATTGAAAAGCTTGAGTATACAGTATAGACAGAGGATGTGCTGGAGCTGTTGGAAAGCATCAAGTTGGATAAGTCTCTAGGGCCCGGCAAGATGCTCTCCAGGCTACTGTGGAAGGCAAAGGAGGAGATTGCTGAGCCTCTGGCAATGATCTTTGTATCATCAATGGGGACGGAAGAGGTTCCGGAGGATTGGAGGGTTGCAGATGTTGTTCCCCTATTTAAGAAAGGGAGTTGAGAGCCCAGGAAATTATAGACCAGTGAGTCTCACTTCAGTGGTTGGGAAGTTGATGGAAAAGATCCTGAGAGGCAGGATTTATGAATATTTGGAGAGGCATAATATGATTAGGAATAGTCAGCATGGCTTCGTCAAAGGCAGGCCATGCCTTATGAGCCTGATTGAATTTTTTGAGGTTGTGACTAAACACATTGATGAAGTTAGAGCAATAGATATAGTGTATATGGATTTCAGCAAGGCATTTGTTAAGGTACCCCGTGCAAGGCTTATTGAGAAAGTAAAGAGGCATGGGATCCAAGGGTACCTTGCTTTGTGGATCCAGAATTGGCTTGCCCACAGAAGGGAAAGAATGGTTGTAGATGGGTCATATTCTGAATGGAGGTCGGTGACCAGTGTATGTCTCAGGGACCCCTTCTCTTTGTGATTTTTATAAATGACCTGGATGAGGAAGTGAAAGAATGGGTTAGTAAATTTACTGATGACATGAATGTTGGGGGTGCTGTGGATAGTGTAGAGGGCTGTCAGAGGTTACAGCAGGACACCAGTAGGATGTAAAACTGGGCTGAGAAGTAGCAGATGGAGTTCAACCCAGGTTAAGTGTCAGGTGGTTCACTTTGGTAGATCAAATATGATGGCAGAATATAGTATTAATAGTAAGCCTCTCGGCAGTGTGGTGGATCAGAGGGATCTTGGGGTCTGAGTCCATAGGACACTCAAAGCAGACTAATGTACAGGAGGAGCACATTTGATCAGACCACAAGAGTTACAGAAGTCAAATAGCAAAAACAAATGTGTAAAATATGCTAAATATGATCATGATAAATATAAAGCAGGTTTTAAGAGTGATATGGACATTTAAGAAACCCCTTTATACTGGGAGCTACTAAATGAGAAATAGCCTTGAATTCCTTTACAAACACAAAAGATTCCACAGATGCTGGAAATCCAGAGTAACACAAATAAAATGATGGAGGAATTTAGCAGGTCAGGGAGCATCTATAAAGACAAATGTCTTTACAGCCGGTCTAGAAAGGTGGGGGAGGGGGAGAAGACAGAATAAAAAGTGGGGAAGAGGAGGGGAAGGTGAATAAGATAAGAGGTAACAGATGCAGCTAGGTGAGGAGGAGTTGAAGAGAGAAGCTGGGAGGAAATAGGGGAAAAAGGTAAAGGGCTGAAGAAGGAATCTGATGGAAGAGAGTGGACAATGGGAGAAAGGGAACAGGGTACTAGAGGGAGGTGACAAGCAGATGAAGAGAAGAAAAAGGGTAAGAGAGGAGTCAAAATGAAGAATGAAAAAAGAGAGTAGGAGAGGGGGGAAGAAATTACTGGAAGTTAGAGAAATCGATGTCCATGCCACCAGGTTGGAGGCTACCCAGAGGTGAGGTGTTGATCCTCCAGTGTGAGAGAAGTCTCATTGTGTCAGAAGAGGAAGCAGTAGACCGACATGTTGGAATGGGAAAGGGAAGTAGAATTAAAATGGGTTGTGGCAGATGGAGCAAAGATGCTTGACAAAGTGGTCCTCCAATCTACATTGTGTCTCATAAGTATAGAGGAGGCTGCAACAGGTGATGCAGTTGATGGCCCTGCCAGACTTGCAGATGAAGTTTTACCTCACCTGAAGGACTGTTTGGGGTGAGGGAAGGGGTGAAAGGACATGAGGAGCACTTGTCTCGCTTGCAAGGATATGTCACGTAGCAGAGGAATAGGCCATTTGGTCCACAATATCTGTGCTGACCTACAATCATAATGCCAATTTAAAGTAATCCCATATTGTCTGCACTTGGTATCTATCCTTCCATTTCCTTCATGTTCATATGCCTGCCTAAATGCCTTTTAAAGATTCCTACTTACCTGCAGAGTGTTTCTGACTACTCACTGTGTAAAGAAAGACTTGCTCCAAAAGACTCCTTTAAACTATTCCACTCTCACCTCTGATATTTGATGCTTCCATCTTGGGGGGGGGGGGGGAATTGCTTTCTACCTTATCTATGCCACTCATAATTTTATATACTTCTGTCAGATCTTCCCTTAACATCCAGTGTTTATTTCCTTGAAATATTATAAGGAATAATATTTTTCTGGAAAAATATATCCAAGTTTGTTCAGCTTCTCCTTATGGCTACTAATCTCTATTCCAGGCAATATCCTGACAAACCTCCTCTGAACATTTATCAAAACTTTTCTCCGATACGGTGACCAGAGCTGCACACAATATTCTAAATGTGTCCTAACCATTGCTTTATATAGCTGCAAAATGGCTTTATGACTCTTATGCTCAATGCCCTGACTGAAGAAAGCAAACATACCTCATGCCTTCTTTACCATCCTGTTTATATGGGTTGCCTCTTTCAGGGAGTTATGGACTTGCACCCCGAGATCCCTCTGTACATCAAGGCTCCCAAAAATCCTGCCATTTACTATATTCTTTCTTCTTACTTTTGACCTCACAAAGTATCATATATGAATATTCATATTCATATTAATATGAAGATGAATATTTGTTACAGCATCCAGGCAAAGGAACAAATTGTTGAATTCACCAGTTGTTCAAGATTATGAAAATAGCTTTATACAAGAAGTATATATTTTTTACTTCTTCTCACAAAAAGCCTAAATTTTGAAGTACTGTTCTTGTGATTCATCAATGTTTTAAGGCAAAATAACATGCTGTGTTGCAATATTAGCCTTTTGGTTCTTTGGTGCTATAACAAAATCTGAAAGTGAAGCAGTTTTATTCTCTGTATCCCCAAAGGGAATGGAAGATGTTGGTGAGTAATCACTTTTCTTGACAACATGTCCTTTGGCTCAGGTTTCCCTCACTAAACCATTCATTCTAATGGGATTAAGAAAATATTACAACCAACTAATTTATAATACCATTAACAATTTATAATATTATTTATGAGCCATCAAACACTATTGTATGGTTACTTGTCACCTGTTTATTTACTATGAACAGATAAAATTTATATGTCTAAATAAAGAAAATACTAATAATTCACCATGCTGATCCAGAATATTTGGAATGCAAGTTGTTTTTTCATTTCATGCTCATAAGCTAATGGCTGATATATTCTGAGTAACACTGTCTTTAAGCAGAGTTCTTAATATTTAGTTACAACTGAATTCTGGAGGAATGTAATTGTTTAGATAACTCCTTGCATTGGTGTAGCATTTTAACAGTGTATACACAAAGCATTTTACATCCTGTTTAAGTATATTAAAATAAAGGGTGCTTTATTCAGTTCATCTGTTTAAAAATGTTCAGATCTTAAAACATCACTCAAAGCTTGGACAGTTCATGGAATTATTTAAAATTACATCATGATCACACACTGGTATACTGATCGTACTGAACATATTAGTTTAAGTGCCTAATATTAGTAAATTTAAGGAATTGTTTTAGATGTTCTATCCTGTTAATTATTTCAAGTGTCTAATCTAATGTTTTAAAAATGTCACATTATCCAGGTTTAAATTCTGGTTATGTCACTGGATCCATCTTACAGTTGGAATCGGAAATCACAAATAGTAATAATGTAGTGCATATAATGGAAATATATTTCAATTCCTTTTTTTAAATAATGATTAATATTTTAAAATTGTTCACTTCAGTTTAGCATATCACAATGTGCATTGATAGAATGAATGAGCGCAGTTCTTTTCCCAGAGTTGGGAAATCAAGAACTAGAGGGCATATGTTTTAGCTAACAGGAGAAATTTAGCAGGATCCAGAGGATGGCCAAAATATGGAATGAACTACCAAAGTATGTGTTTGAGGCAGATCATTAACTACATTTAGAAGTACTTGGGGAGGAATATGTACGAAAGATTTAGAATGATATGAGCCAAAAGTGAGCAAATGGGACTAGCTTAGATGAGAATCTTGGTCAGCATTGACTAATGGGGCTGAAGGATCTGTTTCTGTGCTGTGTGAATGTGGATTTCTTACGTGGTGACTGATTCATTCCAGCGATAGAACATGTGCGTTGCACTGCTTGTGACACAGAAATCATTCACACTGCTGGATTTTGATAGTGGACTGGTTGGATAGGCTCTCTATATTTGGCCCAAGTGTGTGGGATTCAGTGGATCACACCTGCCGCTTTCAGACAAGCTCTGGCCCAATAAATACTGCTCCAGCTATCCACTTGTATGATATCAAGATACTCATTCTTAAAACTCAGATTTTTAATTTTCTGACTTTGATTCACATCTTGTCATATCTTTGTTTTCCCAATTTTAGGAACATAACCATCAATTTGTTTTTTCTCCCCTCTCTTGGGAGTTCTCATGGCTTAAATTTTAGATATCTTTTTGTTACTGATGAAAACAACTTCTATGAGTAAAAATCAGGATTTTAATTCTTTCCTCTTTGGTTACGGATGTTTGAAATTTAAATAAAGGATGCATTAATTGATATGAAAATCTGCACATTTTGCTGTGCTATTTAATTAGGGAGGCACTACCTTGTTGGGTGCCAACAATTTAACATAACATTCTTAAGCAAATGTGTAAGGCAAAACAACTAATCCCAAAATAAGTGCACATACTTAAAAGAAGGCACACACTCAGCGATTCAGGAACAGCTTCTTTTCCTCTGCCATCCGATTCCTAAATGGACATTGAACCCTTGGATACTACCTCACTTCCTAAATTAATTAATTTATTATTATTATTATTTTTTTTTTATTTTGGTTTTTTTTTCTAGATTATGTATTGCATTGAACTGCTGCAGCTAAGTTAACAAATTTCATGACACATGCCAGTGATAATAAACCTGGAAGAAAGGTTTAAGGTTCACACTTTGGTTTGGCTGAGCATAAAACTACCATTCAAAGCCAATGCTTTAATGAATGGTAGAGAATCTGAAAAGGATTTCTTTATTGCGTCTGTGATAAGGGTGAGGTGTACCCTCTCTGCCTTGAGTGATATTACTACACGAGGAGTTTTGATCTTTGAGCGTACAGGGGTTTTGATTTTTTTATTTTGTTTATTCTCCTTTTTGTATAAACAGGAGTTTCTATTATATAAAGACTTACGTCTTCTGGTGAGTTAATTATTTATTTGTTGTTTAGAGAAGCAGCACAGTAACGGGCCCTTCCAGCCCAATGAGCCCAGGCTGCCCATGTTGCCCAATTACACCCATGTGACCAATCAACCTACTAATCTTTAGAATGTGAGAGGAAACCGGAGTACCCAGAGGAAACCCACACAATCTATGGGGAGGATGTACAAGCTCCTTACTGACTGTGATGGGAAATGCATCTGGGTCGCTGGTGTTCTAACAGCGTAACGCTAACCACTAAACTACTGTGTTGCCCGTAAGTTCTTTTGTCTTTCTGAATCAAAACCAAGACTGCTGATCTGTGTTTAAATTTACCTTGCACCATGTAATCTTGCATTCTAAGAACATGATTCATATTTCAAAATTAAGTTTCATACACCTGGCAGAACAATTTCTGACTTTGCCTACCATACTTCCTCTTCTGACTTTTAATGGTGGTTGGCAATCCAACTTACAGGTGCATTACTGCCACCAAATGAATTGGAGTGTGGTGTAGAGTTCGGAAATAAAACCCTTACTAGTTCTTTATGAAATTATAACTATATTACTCCTAAATTCCCTATAGATTGTAAATAAAAAAGACAATATGTGAATTAAATTAAAGTCACTTCCATAACTTAAGGTTTTTAAATGAAAACTTATCAGCTTCCAAAGATAGTAGTGCAGCCTTAATTTGGTTTCTTTCAATCTTACATGCTTCACATTGTAAAAGAACGTGTTAAACTGCTTCATAATGATGACAATACCTACACACCCCAGAGTGATATTTTCCAACAAGATTTAAGGAATAATTAAGCATGGTACACCCAGTTCTAAGTCCAGTCAATATAATTCCTTCCCTTCTTGATTTACCCCCTTATCTCAAAAATTCAACGGTTGTATGTATTCTGCAAAGGTGTCTCCCCTTATGCCCATTATCACATGTATTGCCATAATCCTCTAATTCTTAGCCTCATCAATTCCTTAGCTGACTGGAAGGTCTATATCCACAGTAGAAATTTTAACAGCTTTTTTTGGCCAAACAATCAACCAGCTCATTCCCCTTCACACCTCTATGAGCAGGAACCCATAATAAGTAGACATGTAAACCAATACTTTGAATAAGAAACAAAGTTTGAAGAGCTTCCAGCAGTAAGTTTGACCTATTGCTAGAATGATCTGTTTTAAGACTAGTCAAAACTGAAAAAGAATCTGAACAAATTACAACTTTGCAAGGACAAATTTCCTCCACTCACTGTAAGCCCAAAATGATGGCAACCAAATCTGCAGTACATACTGATAGATGTTTCTTTCTTGTTAACTGTAATTCAGGCACAGAAACAGCCACACCAACATTCCCAGATAATTTTTTTTTTGATTCATCAGTAAAAATGGTTAACATATCACAGTAATTTCCTTAACATATTGACTCTCAGGCATATCAGGATCCTCAGACTTCATTGAATCATGCAACCTAAAATCAACTAAAACCATTGGAAAAAAACAAAGTGGCGTTACTAAAAAATAATACAGTGGGACATATTATGTAATCCAGCAAACCCATATTCCTAGCCTGGTAAGAACCCAGACTCTCAAAACTGAAAACACTCTTCTTGTGATATTCCTAACAGTCTTCCAACATAGTTTTAACAGGGTAATCATCTCACTCAAATTAATCCAGTATGTTGACATCAACCTCAACTTCCATAACTGTAAGCGTAATTGTCCCATTTCAACCAGTAAAGCCGAAACAGGAGACTACCTTACTGCACAACAGTCTTAAGGCCTGTATTTGTATTGCATCCAAACATTTTAAATTTGAAGATGAAGGTGATCCATAAGCCATACAACCATAATCAAGTACAGATCTAATTAAACAAATATAAAAGGTCAACAGAGACATTCATATAGTACCCTAAGAATACCCACATAGATACCCAAGGATATTTAATGTCACTTTACATTTATCAATTATTTTACCGATATGGTGCTTCCATATCAGCTTATCATTCAGCACATGCTGAGTAATCTTACCACTGACACTTCTACAAGAGTTTGGCCATATAATTTCATATCAATTGTAGGTCTATTGATCCTCATAACTTGTGCTTTAGCAACTGAAAGCTTAAAACTCCATCTATTTGCCCACTGTTCAACCTTTTTAATTGCTATTTGCATCCAATATACAGTTAAATTGAAATTTCTCCCTCTGATCCATAAAGCTCCATCATCTCCAAAAAATGATATACCTACCCCAATACCAATCTCATAGAAAATATAATTAATCATAATATTAAACAATAAAGAGCTACAAATGCTACCTTCTGTGTCTCATTCTCTAAATCATAGGAGCCCAAATACACCTTACCTACACTACAGACCATCCAAATAAAAAACTTAAAATTATGTCGCCTTCCTCTCAGTTCTAATTGCCGTAATTTAATCAAAAGACTTTCTCTCCCATAACATATCATACGCTTTTTCAATATCAAAAAGTACTGCTTTTATTTATTTACCTGTGCTTTCCTAATATCATCTTCCAAACATAAAACTGAATTCAATGTCATTCTATCCTTCTCAAATCAGCTCTGTTAAAATGTTATATCACCTCTTTTTTCCAAAATATAATTCAACTGCTCTATTACCATATGTTCCATAAGTTTCCATAAATAGGACATTAATGATATTGGTTTACCACTAGAAGGAACCAGTAGTGGTTTCCCAGGTTTTAGAATAGGCACTACCACTGCCATTTTCCATGAGGATGGAAGATGACCTAAACTCCAAATATGATTTAAAAACTTTAATATTATCTCAAGAAATTTGTCAGCCATATGTTTAAACATACAATAACATATACCATCCTTTCCTGGAGCTGTCTGACCTGTACTATTAATAGCTTTTTTAAATTCACACAAAGAAAATTCTCATCACTAATACTATCATTGCTACAGCTGGCTTCCAACATCAGTGTATTCACTTGGAGCCTTTTCCCACCATTGTTTAGCCTCTTCACTTAAATTATCCTGATTATGAATTGCAGCAAATGACTGAGCCAGCAACTCAACCTTCTCTACTTCAGTAACAATGGTGTTACCTTCTTTAATCAATACTGTAATATTATTAGCCCTATGAATTACCCCCGCCATTTTCATAATCATTCCCCAAACATCTCCAAGTTTAACATCCCTTCCAACACAACCATGATTCATTTTATCAGTTAGTAATATATCCTTAATAACAGAACTATGACACAAAAATATTGCCTCTGACTTCACATTCTGACACTGCAATTTTTCCCCCATTCTTCTTTACAAACCTGTTCAAACACTATCAAATTGCACAGGGATTGAGTGTGAACAATTCTTTTCAAGTCCAGCCAGAAATTCTCAATTGGATTGAAGTCTGGACTCTGACTTGGCCGATCCAGGACATGAACTTTATTGTTTTTAAGCCATTCCTGTCTAGCTTTGGTTTTATGCTTGGGTTGTTGTCCTGCTAGAAAACAAATCTTCTCCCAAGTCACCATTCTCTTGCAGACTGCATCAGGTTTTCCTCCAGAACTTCCCTGTATTTTGCTGCATTCATTTTACCCTCTACCTTCACAAGCCTTCCAGGGCCCGCTGCAGTGAAGCATCCCGACAGCATCCTACAGTCACCACCATGCTTCACGATCGGGATGGTGAGTTTTTTGATGATGTGCTGTGTTTGGCTCTCACCAAAAAGCTCAATTTTGGTTTCATCAGACCATAGAACCTTCTTCAATGTCTTCCATATGCTCTCTGGCAAACTTTAGTCAAGATTTCATGTGAGTTTTTTTTTTACAGTGGCTTTCTCTTTGCCACTCTCCCATAAAGCTGAGACTGGTGAGGCACCCAGGCAACGGTTGTATGCGCAGTCTCCCATCTCAGCCAATGAAGTCTGTAACTCCTCCAGAGTTGTCAAAGGTCTCTCAGTGGTCTTCCTCACTAGTCCCCTTCTTCTGAGGTCACTCGGTTTTTTGAGGATGGCCTACTCCAGGCAGATTTACAGCTGTGCCATATTTTTTTCCATTTATTGATGATTGACTTAACTGCACTCCAAGGGATATTCAGTGACTTGGAAATTTTCTTGTATCCATCTTCTGACTTGTGCTTTTCAATAACCTTTTCGCAGAGTTGCTTGGAGTGTTCTTTTATCTTCATGGTGTAGTTTTTGCCAGGATACTGACTCACCAGTAGTTGGACCACCTTCTACTTCTTCTTATGATTTTTAATGGCAGTTGGTAGTCCAATTTAAAGTGTATTACTGCCACCAACTGGACTGGAGTGTGGTGTAGCATTGGAAAATAAAACTGCTACTGGTTCTTTATCAACTGAAAATAAATTACCCCAAAAAGCCCCAGAGATTTTACATAATGAAAGACAATATGGTGACTTAAATAAAAGTCACTTCCATAATTTAGTAAACTTTTTAAATGAAAATTGTCGACCCCCAAAGTAGTGCAGCCTGCATTTGCTCTCTTCCAACATTATACGTTTCACATGGTAAAAGAATGTGTTCAACAGTTTCATAATGAGGACAACACCTACACACCCCAGAGTGTTGTTAGTTGAACCTTCCAAATACAGATGTATTTTTACTACAATCAATTGAAACAAGTTGACTGCACCAGTGATGATTTAGTGTGTCATATTAAAGGGTGTGAATACTTATGAAATTAATTATTTTATGTTCTATTTTTGTAATTAATTTAGATGATTTTGTAAATGGCCCTGTTTTCACTTTGACACAAAAGAAACTTTTACTGTTGATGAGTGGCAAAAAAAGCAAAAATAAATCTACTGTGTTTCAATGTTGTAAAACAATAAAACATGAAAACTTTCAAGGTGGGGTGAATACTTTCTATAGACTCTGTATATGGTGAATAAAGCTGATCCTTGACTTAGTGTGATCATTTATCACAATAATGTTATAATGTTCCTATTAAAATAACAACTAGTTCCACTGGTATTTAAATTGCTTGTGGTAATTTTCAGGTCAGCATATTCTGTACATGCAACTTTTTCATTTTCAATTGCATATTAGGTTACTCTTTGAATTACATGCAAACTATCTTTTTAATCTGAAAAGTGTAGTGTTTCATTGTAATTACAATACAGGTTATATTTCAAATACTACTTCATTTGTTTTACAATCCTTTGGATAATTTGAGATGTGAGAGCCACAATATAAAGTTACACCTTTAATTACTAGAGCAATTACAAATAACAATTGCCTAGAAACTGGGTGGGCCAGTATCTGTTTCTCATGCATGAATCATTTGAAAACTGATTAATATGGAGTAATATTGTGTGCATTTCTGGTCACATATATACAAGAAAGATGCCAATAAGATTGAAAGAGTACAGAGATAATTAACAAGGATGTTGCTGAGACTTGAGGACCTGAGTTATAAGGAAAGGTTGAATAGGTTAGAAATGTCTTGAGCTTAGAGGGATGAGGAGCAATTTGATAGAGGTATACACATTTATGAGGGGTATAGATAAGTAAATGCATCAGACTTTTTCCAGTGAAAATGGGTGAGACTTGAGCTGGGGGTGAAATGTGAAATATTTAATGGGAACTTCACTTAGAAGGTGGTGCGAGTGAAACAAGCTGCCATTACAACACTTTATATTCTGTTTGGGTAGCCTCCAACCTGATGACATGAACATTGATTTCTCAAACTTACAGTAATTGCTTCCTCACCTTCACAATTTCCATTCAAATTTCCCCCTCTCACCTTATCTCCTTCCCTGCCCATCAATTCCCTCTGGGAATTCTGCTCATCCCCCCCCCCCCACCTTTTGTCAATGGTGTTCCACCTTCTCCTATCAGATTCCCCCTTCTCCAGCCCTTTATCTCTTTCACCTATCAACCTCCCAGCTCTTTACTTCACCCCTCCTCCTCTCCTGCTTACACCTATCACCTTGGACTTCTTCCTTCCCTCCCCCTACGTTATTGGTCTAACTTCTTAGCTTCTTTTCCAGTATTGATGAAGGGCCTCTGCTCAAAATATTAACTGTTTATTCTTTTCCATTGATGCTGCCTGGCCTGTTGAGTTCCTCTAGCATTTTGTGTGTGTTGCTTGGATTTCCAGCATCTGCAGTTTCTCATCTTTCTGCCATTGGAAGTAGTGGATGCAACATTTAAGCAAAGTTTGGATAAATACATAGATGGGAGGGGTATGGAAGGCTAAGGTCCAGGTGCAGGTCAATGGGACTAAGCAGTTTGACACTGACTAGATGGGTCAAAGAACCTGTGTTGTGGTGTGGTACTCTATGACTCTAATAACATTGGCAATCATTTCCATGTGAAATAGCATCCATCAGGAAACTGGACTGGGTATGTCACATACAGTGTTGGTTCAACATTCATGTAAGACATGCACCAAGTGGTTTGTGATTCACACAAAACTCATTTCCATTCTGATTGTCCGATAGTCATTGTTGAACAGTCACAAAGCAACAAGCAGAACTGTGGTACAGCAATTAGTGCTACTGCCCCACAGCTACAACCACTTGGGTTCATTCAAATGCTGTTTTTTGTTAAGCGTGTCATCCCTGTGAATGAGTGAATTCTTCTGTACTCTTCCTTCTTTAAGGTCAGTTAATTGACTATTCTAAATTTCCTCACAGTATATGGAGATGACAAATAGAATCTCAGGGTGGTTAATGGGCAGGTGAGAGACTAAGTTGCAGGTAACAGAGATGGGAAAAGTACTGAGACGTCTGTGTTGCTGGGAGTTGGCATTCCCAGGTATGGCCGTTTTCAATTATGCACAGCTTCACACCAGCATATCCTGTGAGGACATTACATTTATTTCTGCATTGCTGGAATGAGATGTGACTCTCACAGCTGGAGTTGTTTCCTGCCAGGATCTTCCGATGGTGACACTTACTGCTCTCCTGGTACTGCTGGTACACAGGACCTCCTTCCTGCCATGTATCCCCTTGATCAGCACATCCATGTTGAATGAACCTGGAAACTGTCTTTCTGTACATGACAGACATAGCCTGTAGCTGGAGTCTGTCAGCCAGGAGGAATGTATCTTTAAGAGCTGATTGTTGAAACCATCAGAGACGGTGTAGAAGATCCTGTTTTATTGCAAAATCCTGAGTACAAACTATTGCCTGTCTAAGTTTTCACTGTTGCATTTTTATTATATAGTTGCAGGATGTCAGACATTATTGCAGACTTTCAAGGTCACGCATGGCCATGTACACTGAAGATATGGTTCCCCCCTTCCCCTTCTTTTCCCTTCCTCCAGCCTTTTATGTTAGTGGTACTGTGTCCACCCAGAGAAAAATTCTTTAAGCTCAAGACCCACATCCTATGATCTGAAATACCAAAGATCACTGCAAGCTGTGTAGATTCTGATGACAGAAATCAGGATTAAAGCCACCCAATATACAGTATTTTTGAAGGTTTCTTTTTCATAATTTTAGTGTTTTAGAGCCTCCTAATCAGGGTGCAGGCACTAAACACTGCACCCATTTCATGCATCAAATATGAATGACTTCCACTTCCAAGGTAACAAAGTTTTCTTAACCAGTATTAACTAAACAGTAATGTCTAAACTACTTTGTTTATTTGGTGAATGGGTGCAGCATTTACAACCAGAGCATAGTGGGAGGACAGCTTCTCAACATCAGTAAGACAAAGGAGATGGTGATGGACTTTAGGAACACCAAGCTTGCATTGCTCCGTGTAACTATTGATGTTGAGGTTGTGGATGTGGTGAGGATCTACAAGTACCAGGGGGTGCACTTTGATAACAGACTTGAGTGGAGCACCAACACAGGGGCTGTGTACAAGAAAGGGAAAAGTTGGCTCTACTTCCTGAGAAGACTGAGGTCTTTGGCATTCGCAGACCTCTCCTTCACATGTTCTACCAGTCTATTGTTGTCAGTACAATCTTCTATGCAACAGTGTGCTGGGGCAATGGCATCAATACAGGTGATGCCAACAGGCTCAACAAACTGATTAGAACGCCTGTCTCGGTTATAGGAGTCAAACTGGACCCACTGGAGGTTGTGGTAGAACCCACCCCACCCCCCCAGAAAATCCTGGAAATTCTAGAGAATGTCACCTTTGCTGAACAGAGGAGCATGTTTAGAAATAGGCTAAAACAACTGCAAAGAGCGCCATATGAGGTCATTCTTACCCTTGGTCATTAGGCTCTATAATGAATCGACCTATAGCTAGGGAAGTGATGACGCTCTCTGATTAGACAGCTTGTGGTAACTTATTTTTTATTCTTTCTCCTTCTCTTCTAATATTCATATCTGTGACACTGTAAATTCCTTTGGGATCAATAAAAGTGTCCACCTCTCCTGTACACCACTCCCAATCCCCCCAACACAACATACACCTTTTAAGATCTCCCTTTTAAAAATAATTGGGGAGGGGTGATTCTTTGTGACTGCTGTATTAAAATGGGACTAAATGATTCTCAACAAGAGTCACACAGAATCTCTGCCATCTCTATAGTTGCCATGGAGGTAGGAAATACATGGGGAAGACACATTTGTTCATGTGTAAAGCCTTCACCTCCTCCCAGCCAACCCTCTACCTCCACCTCCATTTCATGCAATGATTGGTCATGCACATCCAATCCATTTTTGTTAGTAGCCCTGTGATGCACAGGCTCATTAGCTCACTGCTTTGGCAGAGATAGTAGTCTATTCATAATTACAAATGTCTGTGCATAATTTTAAAAGTCTGAAAACAATTTCTGAAACCCAGCAAATATGTAACAAATATGCACACCTCTGAAAACTCAAGCAGGCATTCCTTATGTTCCTCCCTCTAGCAGAGCAAGGAGTTCTGTTAAAATCATGGGTATCATAATTATTTTGTCCACGTATTCAAAGGAGGTTATTTACCCTGCAGCTATTAAATCTTGCTGAAAATAGGTTGGAATACAGACCTATATAACAACGGCATCTATACAATGTTAATGGCTTCTTGGCAGCAACTCTTCCATGAAGACAATTTCTGACAAGACTGTAGAGGGGGTATAGTTGGGTTTCAGTGGTTTTTGTGAGTTTGGAGTTGATGGAAGTGCTGGACCTTCTGATTTAGAAAGGACGTCAGTATGATTTTTCTATCATCTCCGGCACTCAGTTTCCGTGGCCGACCACTGCATTTCTGGTCCTCAAACTTGCCCGTTTCTTTGTGGTTCTTCAGAAGAGCTTGGACAACAAATCTTGAAACGCCTGTCTGTCACAAAATTTCTGCTTGAGAGAGACCTTGATGATGCAGGATGACCGCCTTGTAATTTGTTACTATGATCACTCTTACCATGGTGTAAGAACTGATGATTTGAAAGTTAAACTGTCACATCTGCAACACCATCACCTTTTAATTTGGCTGTCCTTCGCCCAACTTGATTCCTTCTACAGCCATTTCTCTTTCAGTTAATCACTTTAGTTCATTCAATTTATTATACCATTGATCATTAGCATCATGTTTGTTATCTTTGTTTAATTATGCACTAGGTTATATAGTGCATAATATAGCATTTGTTTGAAAAGTGGTCTATTAGTTAATATGCTACTTTGAAATACAAAAAGTTCTCTAATATTTATTTGTTTTGAAAATGAATGTATATTTACCATTTCTTCTTTTTTACTGACACTAATGTAGAAGAAAAAAAAACTGAACATCTAAAACAAAATTTATATTTAAAAAAATTCTATAGTGCCCAAGACTTGCAGAGTACTGTATTTGAGAGATTTTATGTTTTATCTACCATATTGTTTCTCACACTGCATCGATCTGACCTGTGTGGAATATTACAATTCCTAAACCTGTGCTGAATTTTGAACATTTATTTATGCATTGTAAGCACGGGTTGTATGTAGTTCAAGATGAAGCATGTTGTTCAAATCAATCACTTTGTGTAAAGTACATATTAAATTCTTAAGCTTCTTCTCACATTATCCTAACCAATTAGGCTGAGTCTTGGTATCATTGCCATAGCAACAGTTTCTCAACACTTACACTTGACACTTAAGTTTACAAGGAAAAATTATAAGTGTGCAAAAATCAAATGTTTTGAACGTATTACAATTTTTGCTATGGTAAGGCCACATCCCTGACCTTAATATAACAATGAGACATATTGAATTACATCTGGGTAGATAAAGAGATTCTGAGATAAAATAATGGAAAGAGGATGAGAAACATTTTGAAAATGTCATTTGTGAAAGCTTTAGCTTATCAAGACTTACAACAAAGATTGCATGACAACATACAGATTTGTTCTAAATAAAATGTACAGAATATAGAATTTAAATGTAAAGCTACAAAATGTTTTAATTTGTTATTACAAATCATACAATAAATCTCAAATACAAAGTCAATTAGTCATAATTTCCATTGTACTTTTACTTTTAAGACAGTGGTGCTTGATCTTCATAAATCTCACTGTTAAGATTCTATTCTTAATTGAAACCCAAATTAATTTTCAATATTTAGCAAATCATCTAATTTTAAAAATCTATTGTACAATCTACAATAGTAAGTTCAGACTTTGAAACAGTCACTAACAGCTGAAAATACAAATCTAATTACCTCCATCAGATCTTTATAGTGTTGAGGCTCTCCTGCAAATAATATGTGCTGTGGCTATGGTCAAGACTAGGTAAACACGAGTTATTTGAAAGGCAACACCAATTTAGATTGCAGAACTAGTTTCCAGTCCCCTATTCTCTGCATATTTCTCACAGACTAACTTTCTTCTTCCCCCTTACTATTTATGCGTTGCTTTCCTTTATTATCATGCCGCTGTTCACCTCTACCAGTTTTGATCTTCATCTTCATCCAAATCATTGCTTCCCCTGATTAACATTCTCTACACCCTACCTCACCCAAAGCCTTAACTTTTAGCTGTTTTCTTTCCAGTCGTGAACCCATTCTATGAAGATCTAAATCACGGAATAGTATAATACAGAACAAACACAAAGTCCACCAGGTTTGTACAGGTTTTTTCAGCGAGTAAGCGAGTTTGTTCCACTCACTTGCGATTCCATGTAATTTATTCCATTTCATATGGTTATCAAATTGTATTTTAAATAACCTCTAGAATTTGCTTTAATTTCCAAATTCCAATCACTCATTGTGCTGAATGGGGAAGAAACTTCCTGGTTGTTTTGCCATTCACTTTAAATCCATGCCTCTGGTCACAGAGTCTTTGGCCACTGGGAGTGGTTTAGCTCTACTTACTTCATCTAACGCTATACTATTTCGACTTTCAGCTTATTTTCAACTAAAATGAACTGTCCCTGCTTCTCTACCCTATTTATCTATAACTTTTCATCCTTGAAATGCCGGCAGTGTTTAATTGTCAGGAACCAGTCTCAAGGGCCCCTGTCTGCGTGAGTACAGCCTGGCAGGAAGCCAAAAGTCTATCAATGCAATTGCATTTTAGGTAGGAAATGGAATAAAAGTGATAATGAGGCTCTGCATGTTCCCTTCTTGTATTCCAGTAAGTAAAAAAATCAACAGTGTATGAGATCTCTGTATTAGGAGAAGAAGGAATTAAGCATCCCATTTAGTGTCCTTTGTTTTGATTGGAATGAACAATAGTTAATTACTAATAAAATTCTGTAGTGAAAGCTTCCACTGTTAGTAGGAATGTTCAGACTGCAGCTGTAAGGTCACTTGTCCCAGGGCACCCAGCCACTGAAGCTGTTCTGCAACACTTGGATGACATTTTATCAGTTCCTGGCTATGACTGCAATGTGTCTAACCTAACAGAAGATATACAGATTGGATGAATATGGACTCCTGGCATTATACCTGCTACTTTCTAGTCACCATAGAGAAGTGTAAAAGTATGAATTTAAAATTACTTTGTAGCCTTACAAACAATTTGTTTTTTGGTCATCTTTCAGATCTCTTATCACAGGCAACTGGATCCTTGACTTCCTCACCAGGAGAGAACAGTCTGTGCAGATCAGAAATAACCTTTCCACCTTGTTGACAACCAACACTGACACACCTCAAGTATGCATGTTTAGCCCACTGCTCCACAGACTCTATACCTACAAACTGTGTGGCTAGGCACAGATGAAATGGCATCTATAAGTTCACTGATGACACAGCTATTGTTGGCAGAATTTCAGATGGTGATGAGGAGGTATACAGGATTGAGATAGACCAGCTGGTTGAGTAGGCTCACCGCAATAACCTTGCATTCAATGTCAGCAAGACCAAGGAAATGGTTACGAGAGTCAGGAAGCGGAAGTTGAGGGAACATATACCAGTCCTCACAGAGGGATCAGAGGTGGAAAGGGCGAACAGTTTCAGGTTCCTGGATGTTAACATCTCTACAAATCTATCCTGGGCCTAACATATTGATGCAATTACAAAGAAGGCATGACACTAGCTATATTCCATTAGGAGTTTGAGGAGAATTGGCATGTCACTAAAGACGCTTGCAAATTTCTGCAGATGTACCATGGAGACCATTTTAATTGATTTCATCACAGGGTGGGGGGGGGGGGGGGTTGGCACTGCACAGGATCAGAGAAAGCTGCAGAAAGCTGTAAACTCAGCCAGCTCTAACATGGCCACTAGCCTCCTCAGCATCCAGGACACCTTCAAAAGGTGATGCCTCCAAAGGTAGCATCCATCTTTAAGGACCTCCATCACCCAGGACGTGCCTGAAGACACACACACACTCAACATTGCAGGAACAGTCTCTTCCACTCTGCTATCAGATTACTGAATGGACCATGAACTCATGAAATCTACCACAGTATTTTCCCCTCTCTTTTGGCATTACTTACATTATTTGATTTTCTTCCTTTTATATATAGTACTTACTATAATTTATAGTCTATATTATTATGCATTGCAATATAATGCTGTTGAAAAACAGTCGATTTCATGACATATGCCAGTGATTCTGATTTATCTAAACTTGTTAACTGAGTTGGAGATTAACTTAGAAAGGCTGTGGCCCAAATACTCAACTGAATTCCAAATTTAGCCATGACAATTAAATTGCATACACAATTGAATTGTTGATTTATGTATATACTTCGACCCCCTCTATTATTTTAGCAGCAAATTTAATCCTTTATCGGCCAAATAAGCATCCAAATAGTTGAACTTCAGACAACACTTTGAGATAATGAAGATGCTCCTAAGTATAAATAATGTTATAAGTCTGTACTTATTCAAAATTCTGAGGTGCAAGGGGACTGGGAGTCCTTGTGCAGGATTCCCTAAAGGTTAATTTGTAGGTTGAATCAGTGGTGGGGAAGGCAAATGTAACGTGGGCATTCATTTCAAGAGGACTAGAATATAAAAGCAAAGATGTAATCTTGAAGCTTTACAAAGCACTTCAAGTATTGTGAGCAGTTTTTGTGCCCCTTATCTGAGAAAGGACATGCTGACATTGGACAGGGTTCAAAGGAGGTTCATGAAAATGATTCCAGGATTGAAAGGTTTGTCATATGAGGACCATTAGATGGCTCCAGTTACTACTCACTGGAATCCAGAAGAATGAGGGAGGGCCTCATTGAAACCTATTGAATGTTGAAAGACCATGATAGAGTGGATGTGGAGAGGATGCTTCCTAAGGTGGAGGAGGCTAAGGCCGAGGATACAGCCTCAGAATAGAGGGATGTCCACTTAGAACTGAAATGAGGAGGGATTTCTTCAGCCAGAGAGTGGTGAATTTGTGGAATTTGCTGCTACAAGTGGTTGTGGAGGCCAAGTCATTGGATATATTTAAGAGGTAGATGGATTTTTGATTAGTTAGGGCATGAAGGGACACCAGGACAAAGCAGGAGATTGGAGTTGAGAAGGAAAATAGAGCAGCCATGATGAAATGGCGAAGCAGACTCAATGGGCCAAATAGCCTAATTCTGCTCCTACATCTTATGGACTTATGGTATTATGGGCAACACACATAAAATGCCGGAGGAAAAGAGTACAGTTGATGTTTCAGATTTCAAACATCTGAAGATTTTCTCTTGTTTGTGTCATAGTATTATGGTCTTACTTCAAATCTGATGCAATTTCAAAACATAAATAAAACAGAAAAATTAAAATGATAGAGGTATTTGAAAAGGAAGAACCAATATTAACAGACAAAATGTTGGAGGAACTTAGTGGATCAGGCAGCATTTGTGGAGAGAAATGGATCATCAATGTTTTGAGTCAAGACCCCATCATGTGGACTGAACAATACACCTCTGGCAATTGAGATTCCAAAGCAAAGAGCTACAACAAAGTATAATTGTCCTCATGTATGATCAATGGGAGGTGTCAGAAATTTACTTTTAATGGAAGTTAAATAGTCTGCCAAATTTCTGTATGGTTCAAATTGATCCTTGTGTCATTACTCATTTTAGATTAGATAACTGAATAAAGGAAAAAGACTGGAAATAAAGGATATAGGGTCAAAATACACTTAGGACTATTCATCAAAATGAATTCCAATTCATCAGGTGTCAGGAAAATGCTAAAATCCACTATTACAGACTGGCAACAGAGCAAATCAAGATACACAATTAGGTAGACAAAAAATCATTGTACATTTGAAATAGTTTTTGATTTGAGAATGTAACCAGGAAGGTAAATGTGAGTGCATCAATGGATACAGTATAAACAGATTTGAAAAAAAGCATTAGCAGATAAACATAGCCTCAAATATCCTCACAGGTGGTTGCTCCAATCAAACATGTTCCTACTTTGAATCTTGTGTAGTGTTACGTGAGCTTCCTTCATTCCCCAGCAATAATGCTGGCATATCTGCCCAACTCACAACCAGGTTAGACCTGGTGCAACTTCAGCAAATCTTCAATACAGGGGAACAGATGCAGGGGAGTGGGACTATTTCAGATAGTTTACATCTGCTAATCAAAATATATTTCTTTTAATTTGTGTGTTTAATTTACATTTTTCCTTTTCAGTGTTAATTCAAAAGTTAGCATATTTTTTTAGTATTCTTCAATGGTTTTTGTTGTGAAAGCACTTTTGTGGAAATTATACGAATTTGAGCCTCATTGATCAGATTGGGAGGAGGTAGGTTGAAACCATCTTTATTGAGTAAGTTCTCATTGGGGGATCCATTCATGGAGATGAAATGTAAGTGCAGTTAGCTCTGTGCCTGAGTAAAAAGTGTATGAGTTTTTTTCTCAAAGTATAGGTGACATAACACTCAAAGTACAGCATGTAAATGTGCAGCTGCATTAAGTAATTAGTAAAGCAAACAATATGAAGGAACAGTATTTCAAGGGGCTTGGTGTACAAGAGGAACTAGGCCTTACCAATATTACACAAAGTATTACTGAGACCACAGTATGTACAATTTTGACTTCCTAATGATGAAAAACTTTCCTAGGACATGATATAATGTAGATGGACTAGATTACATTTTGGAAAAAAGGGATTATGCTATGATGATCTAATAAATTTTAATCTTAGAGTTTTATCAAGGAAGTCACCAGGAAAGTTGATGAAGGCCAGGCAGTGAATGTTGTCTACATGGACATTAGCATGGTTTTTGACAAGATCCCACATGGGAAGTTGGTCAGGAAGGTTCAGCTGCTTGGCATTCGAAATGAGGTAATAAACTAGATTAGACGTTAGCCTCATGGGAGAAGTCAGAGAGAAGTAGATGGTTTCTTCTCTGACTGCAGGCCTGTGACTGGTGGTGTACCACAGGGATCAGTGCTGAGTCCATTGCTGTTTGTCATCCATATCAAAGATTTTAATGATAATGTGGTAAACTGGATCAGCAAATTTGTGGATAACATCAAGATTTAGGCGGCACAGTAGCGTTCTGGTGAGCACAACACTACAGTATGGGCAAATTCAATTCCTGCTGCTGCCTGTAAGGAGTTTATACATTCTCCACATGACAGAACGGGCTTCCCCCAGGTGCTTCGGTTTCCTCCCACAGTCCAAAGATGTACCAGTTTGTAGGGTAATTGGTCATTGAAAATTGTGCCATCATTAGGCTCAGATTAAATTAGGAAACTGTTGTATGGCTTGACTCGAAGGGCAGTGCTGTATCTCAATAAATAAAATAAAAATTGGGGGTGTCTGGACAGTGAGGAAGACTATCAAAACTTGCAGTGGAATCTAGACCAGTTGGAAATATAGGCTAAGAAATGGCAAATGGGATTTAATGTAGACAGGTGTGAGGAGTTGCACTTTGGGGCATCTTACACGGTGAGCAGTAGCGCACTGAAGAATGCAGTAGACCATAGGGATCTGGGAATACAGATCCATAATTACTTGAAATGGTGTCACAGGTAGACAGGATCACAATGAAAGTTTTTGGCATACTGATCTTCATATATCAATATATTGAGTTCAGAAGTTGGGATGCTATGTTGAAATTGTATTGGATGTTGGTTAGGCCTAATATGAAATACAGTGTCCAGTTTTGGTCACAGTAAAGATGTAAGTAAGATTGAAAGTGCTGAGAAAATTTACAGAGATGTTGCCAGGACAGGACTTGTTTACCTGAGTTATAGGGAAAGCCTGAATAGGTTAGGACTTTATTCCCCAGCATCTAGAAGGTTGAGGGGAGAGTTGATAGAGGTGTACAGCATTGAGGAGTATAGATAAGGTAAATGCAAGCAGGGTTTTTCCACTGAGGTTAAATGAGACTACAATTAGAGATCATGGGGTTAAGGGTAAAAGGTGAAAGGTTTAAGAGAAACAGGAGAGGGAGCTTCTTTAGAGTCTGGTGAATATCGACGGAACTAGGCAGATTAATGGCTTTGTACAGACTGGATCAGCCAAGGACCAGTTTCAGTGCTGTAGCGATCTATGACTCTATTCTATTTAGATTCAAAAAGATTAACAATCAATAGAGTTTAGTAAGATGATCTTATAAAATGCAAGTTTCTTAACAGAGTTACCCAAATCATATGCTGTGAGTTGGGTTTCAACAGCTGCAACCAGCTGTTCCAGCAGTCATGGTCGAAATGACAATAAAAATGACTTGACTTGACTTGAGAATCCACCCATTCAGAGAAGGAGCATGAAAATGATTTTGGGAATGAAAGGTTTCATGTATGAGGAGCGTTTGATGGCTCTGGGCCTGTACTCACTGCAGTTTAGAAAAATTACAGGGATCTCATCGAAACCTAGCAAACATCAAAAGATCTAAATTGAGCAGACGTAGAAAAGGTGTTTCTTATAGTAGGGGAGTCTAGGATTAGAGAGCACAGCCTCAGAACAGAACCTCAGTACCTTTAAAAATGAGATGAGGAGGAATTTCTTTAGCTGGAGGGTGGTGAATCAATGGAATTCATTGCCACAGACGGCTGTGGGGGCCAAGTCTTCAGGTATATTTAAAGTGGAAGTAGGTAGGTTCTTGATAGGTAAAACAGTCAAACATTATGGGGAAACAGCACAGGAGAATGGGATTGAAAGGAATAATAAATCAACCATAATTGAATAGCAGAGCAGACTTGATGGTCTGAATGGCCTAATTTTATTCCTATGTCTTATGGTTATTCATTTATGCATCCAGATCTCCCTCAGCATGTGCTGCCTTCTGTATACCATATGCAGGATTCACTGCACAAAGCAGCACCTTCTGAACCTATGAACTTCACCACCCAAAGCACAAGATTGAACAAATGATCAGGAATCCAAACTCCACTATGCTACATCCTGTTAAAGTCACAACTCTTTCATTATTCCTAGGTCAAAATCCTAGAAATCTTTATGTAATTGCAACTAGGGAGCATCTATAACACTTCCAGCAACATGCACTCAAAAGATCTAGGAGTGGAAAAGAAAATGTAATTTTGTAAACAAGCATGAGAATGGATATTTAAAAAAAGTTAAATGTAGAATCAAAATTAGGCAGGCATTTGAAACAACAGATTTCCCTCAGCCAGCATTCAGCACCTTTTGTGGTTATGTCAACAATATACAGAATATTATAATTAATGAAAAGTAATATAATTGCAAAAAGACAAATTAAAACAGTATGTCCTCATAAATTTGAGAAAGAATTTGATAGGAATTTAAGAAATTTATTGAAGATAACGTACTTACAATTTTGTTTAAACATATTTCCTTTCAAAATGAGCAGCAGACTTTTGTTTAAGATCATTTCAATTTTGGCAGCTATACTTTTTTAGAAGAACAATGAAACATTATTTGCCTAGGGGTCCATTCTGGAGTTTATAACAAGAAAAACAGTTTTAGCAAAGCTATGCTATATCTGAGTGCATGTTACATACATTAACTTTTGATAGTTTTACCATTCCTTTAAGCACCCTGTTGGTCTTTTCACTGCTGACTCATCATGAGTCACGTCTGTTATCCCAGACACAAAAGGATTCTGGAAACCAAGATTAAATAATGTTGCTATCTAACTAAACAAATTGAAAGTACTTCAGTCCTGCTCTGTTATAAGTTATGTATAGGTTGAAATAGTTTGGTATTTATATAACCAAGATTGGCAGTATTGTTCTGCTCCCTGCAGAGAAATCTCTTTTATATACACATACAGTATATCCTGGAATCTTGAATGATGCCAGATTATTAAATCACCAGCTTCCACTTACTGTCAAAATAGATGACAAATACAGCTGCCCAAGGACTACTAGTTGCAAAACTATTAGAAACAAGTAAGCCAAGCAGAATAATATTTCAAATTTACCATAATTATCTGTGAACCTGTTATGTCATTGTGTTCCTTTAAATATGATGACTTTTATTTAATGGTATACTTAATAAAACTCCTCATTTGAATCATTCAAGTTTAGTGAATTAAAACCAAAATTACATACTGTTGCAACATCAAGGAGGTCCAATATCACCAAGAAACTATTAACAAAGATAAGCAGCAACTCTTAAAGGAATGGTGGCTTGTAGCTCCTGGTGGCATTAGACAAATTTGAAAAAGTGTCTAGCAAAAAACAGAAATGCTGTCTATAGGCAAGATAAATCACCTTAGCTTTTTAACAAAGTAGTGTCAAGGAGAAGCATGCCTTTGAAACACCTTGCAATTGTGGTGAACTACATATACCTGTCTGGACACTTGGACACTCCCCCCCCCCCGTTGACTGCTCCTGTGGCTCCTCCTACAGACCCCAGTATAAAGGTGATTGAGGCCTGAGCCCGGCCTCTCAGTCTCCAGGATGTAGTATGGTGGGTCAACCACTGCTTGTTCCTTCTTCCAGTCAATAAAAGCCGATATCTCGCCTTTATGTCTCAGAGAGAGTTATTGATGGTGCATCAGCAAGTTAAACAAGTGTTCGTACACAACGCTGGAAGAACTCAGCAGGTCAGGCAGCATCCGTGAGAAAAGAGTAGCCAACGTTTCGGGCCGAGACCCTTCATCAGGAATGCGGGGGAAGACAACTGTTCTGTGTGGCCCTGATGCACAACCAGCAAAATATTGGGAAATTTGGAAAAAGCAGCTAATAAAATCCTGAGCGCAACTTCCAACCTGATTAATTTATAAAGTCAGCATATGGGAAGTTCCCAACTGGATTTGCCTGTGGTGACAAGAGCCATCATTGCTTGCTGCTGCAAAGCATGGGAACAAATCATAAAAACAAAAGAAACAGGAGCAAGATTTAGCCATTCACCACTTGTGCTTCTCTAGATTTCAAACAGCTTTTGGCAATGATATTTCTCATGTAGATGAATAATCAAGAACCAAGTTTCAGGATCAAAAATGGCAATAACTACTTGTATTATCCAGACTTTTGCAATAAAATTTTAATACATAATTCTGATTTAAATTATAGAATACTTATTTCACTAAAGCCATGTAATATAAGCACGTATTTATGATATATACAAGTTAGATGTATATACCCTTGTAACTACATAGTTTAGACGAGTTATTGGAAAACCGTTGGAAATACTTAAAGCTTAATTTTAATTGACCCATACTTATGTGTGAATCTAGTTATAATTTTATACAAACTGGAAAAACAAAATGTTCTCTCACAACACTTGTAAGGCAAAAGTCACACATACCTGCACTAAATGTATTCTGTTGCTAAAAATAATCTAGTTAATTTACCCGAATGAATAGAATCTTTTCTCCAACACGATATCGTCCTTGAGAAAGTCTCTCCACGGAAAACTTCTGTGGACATTTACAAGGGGGATCTTCTGAAATCTGTTTCACCTAAAAGAAAATTAATCACACTGAAAATCATATGATAATCATATCAATGTGATAAACACCTTTTAATATCTTATTACAAATAGTTATTTACTATCCAAAAGCTACTGTTTATTTTAGGATATTTACTCAACATGTTTTCTCAAGTTTGTTTCCAAATTTCCAACTTTGTTTCATTTGAAATTGGGATCTTAACCAGATCTTGCCCAGTAATACACTGTACTGTAGTTCTGATGAAGAGTCTTGGGCTAAAATATTGACTGTTTAATCTTTTTCATAGATGCTGCCTAGCCTGCAGAGTTCCTCCAGCATTTTGTGTGTATTACTTTGATTTCCAGTATCTACAGATTTTCTCTTACCCAGTAAGTTTTCCTTCTCCCTCAGAAATCCAAGGTATTAGCCCTCAACCATCAGTCTCCTGAACTGGAGGGGATAACTTCAGTCAGCTTCACTTTCTCCATCACAGAACTGTTCTCACAACCTATGGACTCACTTTCAAGGACTCTTCATCTGCAGTTCTCAATATTTATTGCTCATTTAGTTTTTTATTTGTTTTTATTATTATTTTTTTGTCTTTTTTCTTTTTGTATCTGCACAGTTCATTTTATTTTGCACAATGGCTGTCTTTCATTGGTGTAGTCTTTCATTGATCCCATTATGGTTACTGAATTTATTGAGTAGGCCCACAAGAAATATCAGGAGTATAAATGGTTACATATATGTGCTTTGATAATAAGTTTACTTTGAACTTTAAGATATACCACACTTTGTCTAATATATGGTGTAGAATTCTTTTTTTTAGTGAATCCATTAATCAACAATTTATTCATTCTATTAATACATTGTTACAAAAAGTACACCCAATTGTATCTTTTGGAGTCAGACATTTAAAAAATACACATTAAGCTTATTACAGTACTAAGGATACACAAATTCTTTCATTTTGTTGGAAAGGAAAGGAATAACACCCAAAAAAAAGTTTCACTGAAGTCTGATTTATTAAACAGGTTCTTTGGCCAGTTTAACTGTTTTCATTCAATGTCAATATCCATTAGAAAGTTATTCGGCAGCAATCCTGTTTAAAAATTTTCACCTTTTCTTTTCCAGAAATTCAGTTAAGAGATACTCTGACCATACCAGAATTTTTATTTGTGCACTCTGAAGTCAGGTAGCACACTGCTAATCATACGAAATAGTAAACTGCTAGGTCACAGGACGGGGTGGGGGGGCAGTTTCTTAGAGAACCATTGAAAGATAGAAAACCTATAGCACAATAAAGGCCTTTCAGCCAACAATGCTGTGCCAAACATGTCCTTACTTTAGAATTTACCTAAGGTTACCCATAGCCTTATAATTTTCTAAGCTCCATGTACCCTATCCAGGAGTCTCTTAAAACACCCTATCGTTTCTGCCTCCACCACCATCGCTGGCAGCCCATTCCACACACTTACCACTCTCTGCGTAAAAAACTTACCACTAACATCTCCTCTGTACCTACTTCCAAGCACTTTAAAACTGTACCTTCGTGTGTTAGCCATTTCAATCCTGGAAAAAGCCTCTTACTATCCACATGATCAATGCCTCTCATTATCTTGAACACCTCTATCAGCTCACCTCTCATCCTCCATCGCTGTAAGAAGAAAAGGCCGGGTTCATTCAACCCCTTCTCTTAAGGCATGCTCCCCAATCCAGGCAATGTCCTTGTATATCTCCTCCGAACACTTACTATGGTTTCCACATCCTTCCTGTAGTGAGGCGACCAGAACTGAGCACAGCACTCCAAGTGGGGTCCAACCAATATAGCTGCAACATTACCTCTCAGCTCTTAACTCAATTCCATGGTTGATGAAGGCCAATGCACCGTATGCTTTCTTAACCACAGAGTCAACCTGCATAGCAGCTTTGAGTGAACTATGGACTCGGACCCCAAGAACCCTCTGATCCTCCACACTACCAAGAGTCTTACCATTAATACTATATTCTGCCATCATATTTGACCTACCAAAATGAACCACTTCATACTTATCTGGGTTGAACTCCATCTGCCACTTCTTAGCCTAGTTTTGCATCTTATCAATGATCTGCTGTAACCTCTGACAACCCTCCACACTATCCACAACACCCCAACCTTTGTGTCATCAGCAAATTTACTAACCCATCCCTCCACTTCCTCATCCAGGTAATTTATAAAAATCACAAAGAGAAGGGGGTCCCAGAACAGATCCTTGAGGCACTTCATTGGTCACTGATCTCCATGCAGAATATGACCCATAGCAACCACTCTTTGTCTTCTATGGGCAAGCCAATTCTGAATCCACAAAGCAATGTTTCCTTGGATCCATGCCTCCTTACTTTCTCAATAAGCCTTGCATGGGGTACCTTATTAAATGCCTTGCAAAAATCCAAATACACTACATCGACTGCTCTACCTTCACTAATATGTTTAGTCACATCCTCAAAGAATTCAATCAGGCTCATAAGGCACAACCTGCCTTTGACAAAGCCATGCTGACTATTCCTAATCATATTATGCCTCTCCAACTGTTCATAAATCCTGCCTCTCAGGATCTTTTCCATCAGCTTACCAACCACTGAAGTACAGCTCACTGGTCTGTAATTCCCTGGGCTCTCTCTCCTCCCTTTCTTGAATAATGGAACAACAACCACAACTGTCTAATCCTCCAGAACCTCTCCCATCCCCATTGATGATGCAAAGATCATTGCCAGAGGCTCAGCAATCTCCTCCCTCGCCTCCCACAGTAGCCAGGAGTACATCTCGTCTGGTCCCGGTAACTTATCCAACTTGATGCTTTCTGAAAGCTCCAGCACATCCTCTTTCTTAATATCTATATGCTGAAGCTTTTCAGTCCACTGTAAGTCATCCCTATAATAGCCAAGATCCTTTTCCATAGTGAATACTGAACCAAAGTATTCATTAAATACCTCTGCTATCTCCTCTGGCTCCATACACATTTTTCTGTCATAAGAACATAAGAAATAGGAGCAGGAGTAGGCCACCTGGCCCAACGAGCCTGCCCCACCATTCAATAAAAGCATGGCTGATCTGTCTGTAAACTCAGCTCCACCTACCTGCCTTTTCTCAATAACCCTTAATTCCCCTACTGTGTAAAAATCTATCTAACTGTATCTTAAATATATTTGGTGAAGAAGCCTCAACTGCTTCCCTGGGCAGAGAATTCCACAGATTCACCACTCTCTGGGAAAATCAGTTTCTCCTCATCTCCATCCTAAATCTTCTCCCCTGAATCTTGAGGCAATATCCCCTAGTTCAGGTCACGTACCAATGGAAACAACTTTCCTACTTCTATCTTATCTATCCCTTTCAAAATTTTGTATGTTTCTATAAGATCCCCTCTCATTCTTCTGAACTCCAGAGAGTTTAGTCCCAGGTGACTCAAACTCTCCTCATAGGTTAACCCCTTCACCCCTGGAATCAACCTGGTGAACCACCTCTGCACTGCCTGCAAAGCCAGTGTATCCTTCCTCAAGTATGGAGACCAGAACTGCTCACAGTACTCCAGGTGCAGCCTCACCAACACCCTGTATAGTTGCAGCATGACCTCCCTGCTCTTGAATTCAATCCCTCTAGCAATAAAGGCCAACATTCTGTTTGCCTTCTTAATAACTTGTTGTACCTGGAAGCCAACTTTTTGTGATTCATGCACAAGCACTCCCAAGTCCCTCTGCACAACAGCATGCTGCCATCCTTCACCATTTAAATAGAAATCTGCTCTTGTATTATTCCTTCCAAAGTGGATGATCTCGCATTTACCAATGTTGTATTCCATCTGCCAGACCTTGGCCCACTCACTTAACCTATCTATATCCCTCTGCAGACTCTCCACATTCTCTGTACAATTTGCTTTTCCACTCAGTTTAGTGTCATCAGCAAATCTTGCTATACTACACTCGGTCCATTCTTCCAAATCATCAAGGTAAATGGTAAATAGCTGCAGGCACAGCACTTACACCTGTGGCACACCACTCACCACTGACTGCCAACCAGAGAAACATCCATTTATACAACTCTCTGCCTTCTATTGGTTAACCTTTCTACTATCCATGCCAATACACTTTCTCCGACTCCATGCATCCGTATCTTACTTAAAAGTCTCTTGTGCAGCACCTTATCGAACGCCTCTGGAAATCCAAGTATATGACATCCATCTGTTCCCCTCTATCCACTGCACTCATTATATCCTTAAAGACCTCCAGTAAGTTTGTCAAACAGGACCTGCCCTTTCTGTATCCATGCTGCGTCCGTCTAATGCTTTCTTTTTCTTTCTAAATCTTTTTATTAATATTAATAATATGGACAGAATACAGATGATATATTGATAAAGAAATTACCAACATACACATTCCATTACATATGAAAAAAAACATACATAATAGTTACAATATAAATGAGTTTACCAAGACATAAGCCATAAGATATATGTATGGACATAGTAAATCTAAATATTTCATAATATATAATATAAAAAAAACCGTCTAATGCAACCACTTCTTTCTAAATGTTTTGCTATTTCTTCCTTAATGACAGCTTCAAACGTTTTCTTGTCTACAGATGTTAAGCTAACTGACCTATAGTTGCCTGTCTTTTGCCTACATACTTTTTAAAAAAGTGGTGTGACATTTGCTGTCTTCCAATCCGCTGCGACCTGTCCAGAATCTAGCGAGTTTTGATAAATGATTATCAGCACATCTACTATAACCTCTGCCAATTCCCTAGCACCCTTGGATGCATCCCATCAAGACCAGTGGACTTATCTACCTTCAGGCCCACTAGTTTGCTCATCACTACCTCTTTAGTGACAGTAATTTTATTGAGGTCCTCACCACCCATTTCATACATAACATCCTTCTTTGGCATATTAGAGTGTCCTCCACCATGAAGACCGACACAAAATAGTCATTCAATGCCTCAGCTATTTCCTTATCACCCAATATCAATTTCCTCTTCTAGTCTTCTAAGGGACCTATGTTGACTTTACTCATCCTCTTCGGCTTTATATATTTGTAAAAACATTTGCTATCTGTTTTTATATTTTGTGCTAATTTACTTTCATACTCTATCTTCCCTTTCCTTATTTTTTGTTTAGTTGTTCTTTGTTGCTTTTTAAAGTTTTCTCTAGTCTCCCTCTACTCTTTGTGAGTTTGTACACAAGTTTTTAATTTGATACTATCTTTTATTTCCTTAGTTATCCAAGGATGGCTCTCCCCACACTTACTGTCTTTACTTTTGACTGGAATGTACTTTTGTTAATCGCCTCTGCCACTGCAATATTTTTATTAGATGGCCTATAGACAACACCTACCAGTGATTGTTTTTTCCCCTTTACTATTCTTAATCTCTACCCAGATGGACTCAACATTCTGCTCCACAGATCTTATATTGTCTCTCATCCCTAACCTAGAGCGCCACCCCACCTCCTCTGCCTTCCTTCCTATCTTTCTGTATTACCTTATACCCTAGGATATTTAATTCCCCATCATCTCCACCTTGCAATCAGGTTTCTGCAATGGCCACTAAATCATATGCCTTGGTACTGATCTGTGCCACAAGTTCACTATCCTAGTTTCTAATACTATGGGCATTTAGATAAAGTGCCCTTATACTCATTGTCCTTTTAGAATCTAGTGACCTATGCGATTTTTGCTTCTTACTTTTATGCACTCTACTCTTACTTTTTTCTTTATTAACTCTAGCTTTGGTCTCTGTATAACTTCCCTCTTCTTTTCTGTGTGGGTTCCCATCCCCCTGCCATATTAGTTTAAAACCTCCCCAACAGCACTAGCCAACACTCTCCCTAGAACTTTGATCCCAACCCTGCCCAGAAGTAAACTGTCTAGATGGTACTGGTCCCACCTCCCCCAGAAGTGGTTCCAATGCCCCAAGAATCTGAAACCCTCCCTCCTGCACCACCGTTCAAGCTACTTATTCATTCTAGCAATTCTGCTATTCCAACTCTGGCTAGCACGTGGCACCAGTAATAATCCTGAGATTATTACCTTTGAGGTCCTACTCTTTAATCCTACTCTTTAATTCAGCTTGTAGGACCTCATCCTGCTTTCTTCCTTAATCGTTAGTTCTAACATGCACCATGACAGCTGGCAGCTCACCCTCCCATTTCAGAATGCCATGCAGACTCCATACGGGAGTCCCGTTTGCAGCCACAGAAGCTCCTCTCTATTTCCCTTACCATGGAATCCCCTACCACAACAGCTCTGCCACTCTTTTTCTTGCCCTCATGCGCAGCAGAGCCACCCATGGTGCCATGATCCTGGTTACTGCTGCCTTCACCTGATGAGATATCCGCCCCAACAAACCCCAAAGCAGTATATCTGTCACAATTGATTGGTCCTATTCTCTCATATCTTATCCTATTGCTCTTCATATACTTGTAGAATTGCTTGGAGTTTTCCATAATCCTGTCCACCAAGGCCTTCTCAAGACCCCTTCTGGCCCTCCTAATTTCATTCTTAAACTCCTTCCTGCTTGCCCTATAATCTTCTAGGTTTCTATTGTTACCTAGTTTTTTTGAACCTTTCATAAGCTTTTCTTTTCTTCTTGACTAGATTTACAACTACTTTTGTATAACATGGTTCCTGAACCCTACCATCCTTTCCCTGTCTCATTGGAATGTAGCTATGCAGAACTCCAAGCAAATATCCCCTGAACATTTGCTACATTTCTGCTGTACGTTTCCCTGAGAACATCTGTTCCCAATTTCTGCTTTCAAGTTCCTGCCTGATTGCCTCATATTTCCCCTTACTCCAAATTAAACACTTTCCTAACTTGTCTGTTCCTACCCTTCACAGATCAAGTACAATCTTACCCCTTGTAGGCTTATCTACATACTGTGTTAAGAAACCTTCTTGAACACACCTATCAAACTCCACCCCATCTAAACCCTTGCTCCAGGGAGATGACAATTAGTAAAATTTGGAAAATTAAAATCTTCCACCATGACAACCTCATTATTTTTACACCTTTCCTGAATCTGTCTCCCTATCTGCTCCTCAATGTCCTTGTTACTATTGTGTGGTCTATAAAAAACACCCAGTAGAGTTATTGACCTCCTTCCTGTTTCTAACTTCCACCGAGACTCAGTAGACAATGCCTGCTTGACTTCCTCCTTTTCTGCAGCCATGACACTATCTCTGATTAGAAGTGCCACACCCCTACCTCTTTTGCCTCCCTCCCTGTCCTCTCTGAAACATCTAATGCCTGGCACTCTAAGTAACCATTCCTGCCCCTGAACCATCCAAGTCTCTGTAATGGTCACAACATCACAGCTCCAAGTACTGATCCACGTTCTAAGCTCATCTGCTTTGTTCATAATATCTCTTGCATTAAAATAGACACATCTCAAACCATCGGTCTGAGCACATCCCTTCTCTATCACCTGCCTATCCTCTCTCTCGCACTGCTACAAGCTTTCTCTATTTGTGAGCCAATCGCCCCTTCCTCCGTCTCTTCATTTTGGTTCCCAACCCCCTGCAATTCTAGTTTAAACTCACCCCAATAGCTATAGCAAACCTCCCCACCAGGACAGTGATCCACCTCGGATTCAAGTGCAACCCGTCCTTTTTGTACAGGTCAAGCCTGCCCCAAGAGCTCTCAAAGATCGAGAAATCTGAATCCCTGCTCCCTGTTCCAATCCCTCAGCCATGTATTTATCATCCACCTCACTCTATTCCTCTACTCAATGTCACATGGCAGAGGTAGTAATCCCGAGATTACTACCTTTGAGGTCCTGCTTCTCAACTTCCTTCCTAACTCACTGCAGTCTGTTTTCAGGACCTCCTCCCTATTCCTATCTATGTCGTTGGTACTAATATGTACCACAACCTCTGGTTGTTCTCTTTCCCACTTTAGGATATCATGGACGCGATCAGAAATATCCCGGACTCTGGCACCTGGGAGGCAAACTACCATCCGAGTTTCTTTCCTGCATCCACAGAATTGCCTGTCTGACCCCCTAACTATACAGTCCCCTATCACTAATGCCTTCCTCTTTCTTTCCCTACCCTTCTGAGCCACAGGGCCAGACTCTGTGCCAGAGGCACGGCCACTATTGCTTCCCCCAGGCAGCTCATCCCCCCTAAGTACTCAAACAGGAGTACTTATTGTTAAGGCCACAGGGGTACTCTCCAGTATCTGATATTCTAACCTTGAGATGACTAGAGACTCTGTAATTTTTAGAGCATAAAGTCAAATATTACGGAAGGAAATATACATGCCACCTACCATCTGCACTCTGTTAGTGAGGGGAGTGCTGAAAGACCATGGTGAACAGCACCTGGAAGAAGTACAATGTAGCAAATGCAAAGAATGTACTCAGAGTTGGGATTTCAATGTCCGTCACCAAGAGTGGCAAGGTAACAGGACGACAGACTGAATTGCCAGGGTGCTGAAGTACACACCTGCCAGAATTGATCTGCAGCAGACAGTAAATGAGCTGAGGTGAGTGATATAGCTACATGATCTTCACTGATCTGTGTGTGGCAGAAGCCTACTCTGTGTCCATGCTAGCACACAATCGCCATGGAGACAACTCACCGAGGACACACTCATCACGTTGTACTTAATGGATTAATATTAAGAGCAACTTGAAGCTACATTCAGGAGCTCTGTAGACTACCAGCGGGTGAACCTTTTACCAGTACATCGTGTAACATGAATGACGAGCATTCCTCTCACCTTTATCATTATTATCAGGGTAGAAGGTTGGGCCTGATTTGATCCGGACTGCAGAAAAGCATGCTGAGAGCAGTACTGTACCAGAAGGTGCCAGCTCTGTGAAGTAGGTCACTCTCTGTGTATTCTGGAGTATCCAAGTCATCCTTTGACATCCCAGAGGCTTTCCGTGAGGAATATAGAAGAGAGTGCTGAGAATATGATACAGTACACTCCACTTGCCTGTTTGTGCAGCTCCAGAAAGTTTCAGAAATGCTCACCACCATCCAGTGAAAGTAGCCCACTTGATTGGCACCAAATAAACGAGTCTAAATATGCTTTCTTCAGTGTGGACCTATAAAATACACTGCAGCACTGCTCAGACAGCACTTCTCAAACATGTAACTTCTCCCAAGGACAAAGGCAGCAGGTTCTTGGGATCATAAGACACAAGGCATACGAGCAGAATTAGGCCATTTGGCCCATCAAGACTGTTCCACCATTCCATCATGACTGATTTATTTTCCATCTCAACTCCATTTTCTTGCCTTCTCCCTGCAACCTTTGACATCTTTATCAATCAACCTCCACTTTAAATATACCCAATGATTTGGACTCTACAGCTGCCTTTGGCAATGAATTACACAGATTCACCACCCTCTGGCTAAACAAAGTCTTTCACATATTTATTTTAAAGGAATACACTTCTACACTGATCCTGTGCCTTGTGGTCCTAGACTCTGCCACATCTAAATACTGCCACTTGTAGGTTCTCCTTTAAGTTATACATTATTATGACTCAGAAATATAAAATTGATTCTCATCATTGGGTTCTTAGTTGCTTTAACAATTTTGTATTTTTGACTTATTTTGTCAAAAGTATTTTGATACAAGATTGTGAGTTGAATGAACTATTCCTGTGCTGCATTACTCTATATTATAAAGTGGTTGGTTGGCATTCATCTGTCTTGAAGGACAATGGGTTATAATGTGATCATCATCACAAGCCTGGGCAGAAAGTATGGAGATCCTGAGATGCCCAGCTGTGAAGATCCCTCTCTTGACCTCATCAGTGTAGTCTGAAAGGAAGCTTATGAAACAACACGCTTGGCACCAGATAGGCTGCAGGAACTGCCAGAAGGATGTTCAATGACATCCAGCCATCTGAGAGGCTTCACTTTAGATTTGCTGACTGGATTTACTCCTGCAGCCTTTGTCTCGCCTGAGTTTACCTACAAAGCAATGTGGCTATTTACCCATAGCTAGGTCCTATAGTAGATTAAATACTTTTGTTTTACTATGCAACAACTTCAAATAATAATGTCTTTGTGCTGTGTCAATATTCATCTCTACAGCATTTACATATCTGACACCTAAAATGGAGACCTGACATTAACACTTCAGCCGCTGAATACAGCTTGCACATTCTTCTTTATGCACAGAATGAGGGAATGGCTTGTGAGGTTAGTACTTATCCATTCTTAATCACCCTTGAAAGAAATGTGATGCCTACTAAGAAGAAAGAGTACCAAACGAGGCATTCCTGCAGAGATGCTGATTTGGGAGATAAATGAAAGTTGCTATATTTTCAAATTGGAAAGGTTTATGACTTGAAGAAGAACTTGCCAGAAAAAAAAACTTTCCTAAACATCTTCTGCTCCTGTCCATGTAATGGAAGATCTTGCAGCTTGGAAAGTGCCATTTAAGAAGCTATTCTGCCTTTGCTCAAAAGTTTTCTCCATTTCTTAAGATAGATAGATAATCAGTGTAGCTACAGTTGAAGGCAGTTTTATTATTCACCAATGTGTTACAGTACACAAGGAGCTGGTGGAAAAAAAACAGAACTTCTCAATATTCTAACTAAAAGGAGATTCAAACACTGATCCAAATTTCTTCAACTTCCAACAAATTGCTTCTAACTGACTGAAATGCACAAACAATATAAAGTGGCCACCCTGATGACAAAAGGTAGTTGCTTAATGAACATTCTACAGCTGAAAACTTACAATTAATGAGATCCTGTAATTAAGAGTTAAGGTAACAATCCAAATCAAGATAGACACAAGATAAGCCTTACCAAATTCTGCAGTATATTCTATGGGTCATCAGGAGGACTCTTACGTGATAGAATTTTGTCAATGGTTTAAGTTCAAAATATATTCATTATCAAAGTAGGTATAAATGATACAACCTTGAGACTTGTCTGCTTACAAACAACCACAAAGCAAGAAACCTAATTAAAAAAAGACCAACACCCAATGCACAGAGAAAAAGGAAAAAAAGATTGTTATTTGAGATATCAAACATAACTTTGCACCTTTTCCATTTATTGCTAAAATATGCAAATGGATATAACGGGTTGAGATGGAACCAATAAATGGCAAATCTTTACTCTTTTTGATGGGAATCATCAAGTATACTTGTTTAGGACACTATATTTGAAATCCACAGTCACAGCCATGCCTTCTTCAGCTTGAAGCATGTTTCAAAAATCTATTGATACTCAAAATTGATGAAGTCTGGACAGTGGACTCGGGTCATGAGTGCAATTCCCCTTTAAGAAAATGGAAGCGGGGATAGTAAGTAGGTCTGCAGGTACAATCAAAACAACAAGGCCTTAGAACCCCCACTCCCGTCTATTCTGCTGGCGAATGTACAGTCTTGGGAAAGCAAAATTGAAGACCTCAGAGTAAGATTGCAGTACTAGAGGGAGTTCAGAGACCGTTATGCATTTTGCTTCATAGAAACATGGCAATCTTCTGTCATTTTGGACACGGTGCTGCAGCCCAATAGTTTCATCATTCTCCGCAAAGACAGGATAGTTCAGTGCTTTAAAGATGGAGGAAGTTGACATATGTGTCAGTTCTGTCTCAGTCCTGCTTACTCAACCTGGAACATCTAGTGGTCAAATGTCATGTCATTTTTTTATTTGCCAAAGGAGTTCTCTGCCATCATCCTGGTAGCAGTGTATATTCCACCTCAAGTCAACGACAGGGAAGCACTGGTGGAGCTGAGCGCCACAATCATCTGATAGGAAACAACACATCCTGATGACTTCCCTATCATTATAGGAGATTTTAACCAGGCCAGCTTGAAGAAGTTTTTGACTTTTTCCCAACATATTACCTGTTGAACTAGAGGAGCCAACACAATTGACCACTCTTATACCACCATCAAGAACGCTTACTGTGCTTTGATAAGTCCGATCACCTGGCTGTAATTCTCCTCCCAGTATGTAGGCAAAGACTAAACAGCGCAGCCCTGATGGTGAGGACCAAGAAGGTATGGTCAAGGGAGGCAGAAGAGTGCTTGCAGGACTGCTTTGAGTTGCTGGGCTTGACAATAGTCAGGGGGTCATCTTCGAATCATAATGAACATAAGAAATAGGAGCAGGAGTAGGCCATCTGGCCCATCCAGTCTGCTCTGCCATTCAATAAGATCATGGCTGATCTTGCCATAGACTTATCCCTACCTACCTGCCTTCTCCCCATAACCTTTAATAACCTTATTATGCAAAAATCTATCCAACCTTGTCTTAAATATACTTACTGAGGTAGCTTCCACTGCTTCACTGGGCAGAGGATTCCACAGATTAGCTGCTTTCTGGGAAAAGCAGTTCCTCCTCACCTCAATCCTAAATCTACTTCCCTGAATCTTGAAGCTATGTCCCCGACTTCTAGTCTCATCTACCAGTGGAAACAATTTTTCTGTCTCTATCTTATTCCTTTAGTAATTTTTTAATGTTTCTATAAGATCATTAAAAGATCATTACTCATTCTTTAGAATTCCAGTAAGTACAGTCCCAGGCAACTCAATCTCTCCTCATAGCCTAAGCCCTTCATCTCTGGAATCAACCTGGTGAACCTCCTCTGAACCTCCTCTAGAGCCAGTATATTCTTCTTCAAGTAAGAAGACCAGAACTGCACACAGTACTCCAGGTGCGGCCTCACCAGTATCCTGTACTGTTGCAACATGACCTCCCTGCTCTTAAATTTAATCCCTCTAGCAATGAAGGTCAACATTCCAATTACCTTCTTGATAACCTGCTGCACCTGCAAACCAACCTTTCGGGACTCATGCACAAGCAGTCCCAAGTCCCTCAACCCAGCAGCATGCTGCAATTTTTTACCATTTAAATAATAATTTGCTCTTTTATTTACCCTTCCGAAGTGGATGACCTTGCACTTACCAACATTGTATTCCATCTGCCAGACCCTTGCCCACTCCCTTAACCTATCTATATATCTCTGCAGACTCTTCGTACATTTTGCAAAATTTACTTTTCCACTCAATTTAGTACCATCAGCAAACATATATACACTACACTTGGTCCTCTCTTCCAGATCCTTAATATATACTATGAACAGTTGTGGGCCCAGCACTGACCCTGGTGGCACACTGCTCACCACTTATTGCCAACCAGAATAACACCCATGTATCCCAATTCTCTGCTTTTTATTAGTTAACCAATCCTCTACCCATGCTAATACATCACCCCCAACTCTGTGCATCCTTATCTTATGGATAAGTCTTTTATGTGCCACTGTATTGACCGCCTTCTAGAAATCCAAGCAAATAATATCCTCCTGATAATAATATCACTCCTAATGAAGGGTTTCGGCCCAAAACATCGTCACTACCTCCTCCCATAGATGCTGTCTGACCTGCTGAGTTCTGCCAGCACTTTGTGTCTTTAAATAATATCCATCTGTTCCCCTCTAACCACTGCACTCGTTATATCCTCAAGAATTCCAGTAAGTTTGTCAAACAGGACCTGCCTTTGCTGAATCCATGCTGTGTCTGCCTGATGGATCCATTTCTTTCCAGATGCCTCACTATTTCTCCTTTAATGATATTTTCAAGCATTTTCCCAACTACAGATGTTATACTAACTGGCCTGTAGCTACCTGCCTTTTGCCTACATCCTTTTTTGAACAGTGGCGTGACATTCGCCATCTTCCAATCTGCTGGGACATGCCCAGAGTCCAGAGAATTTTAGTAAATCATTACCAAAGCCTCTACTATAACTTCTGCTATTTCTTTCAGTACCCTGGGATGCATTTCATCAGGACCGGGGGACTTGTCTATCTTTAGGCCCACAAGTTTACTCAGCACAACCTCTTTAGTGATAGCTATTGTATCAAGGTTTTCACCTCCTACTGCATCCATATACACCACAGTTGTCACCAACTTCATCAAAACCTGTGTGGATGAGTTTGTCCCTTCAAGAACATACTGAACATACCTAAATCAAAAGTTGTGGGTGAACTAGGAGATTCATAGTCTGCTGAGGGCTAGATCTGTGGCATTGTGTGGTGATCCAGAATTATACAAGTCCAGGAAAAACTTACAGAAGGCTATTTAAGAGCAAAAAACAATTTGATTGAGGATTGAGATGAAATTTGAATGCTTTGAGAAGTTGGTCATGGTGAGGATCAACTCCTGCTTAAGCAAAGACCTGGATCTGCTGCAATTTACCTATTGCCATGATAGGTCTACAGCAGATGCAATCTTATTGGCTCTCCACTCAGCCTTGGATCACTGGGACCATTGTAATACATATGTCAGACTGCTGATATTTGATTATACCTCGGCATTCAACACAAGCATACCCTCAGTTCTAATAAACAAGCTCCAAAATCTGGCCCTCAGTACCTTCCTCTGTAACTGGACCTTTAACTTCTTCACTAGGAGACCACAGTCTGAGCAGATTGGAAATATCATCTCCTCCTCACTGAAAACAACATTGGTACACTTCAAGGGTGCATGCTTAGTCCAGTACTCTACTCTCTTTCAGCACAAGACTGTGTGGCTAGGCACAGCTCAAATGGCATACATAACTTTGCCAATGATACAATTGTTGTTGGCAGAATTCCAGATGGTGATGAGGCGGCTTACAGGAATGAGATAGATCAGCTGGTTGAGTATCATAACAACAATAACTTTGTACTCAACATCAGTAAGATCAAGGAATTGATTTTGGTCTTCAGGAAGGGGAAGTTGAGGAAAACACTCCAGTCCTTATTGAGGGATCAGCAGTGGAAAGGATAAGCAATTTGAAGTTACTGGGTATCACCATCTTTGAAGATCTCTCCTGGGCCCAATATATTGATGCAATTACAAAGAAAGCACGGCAGCAGCTATATTTCATTAGGAGTTCGAAGAAACTTGGTATGTCACTAAAGACACAAATTTCTACAGCTGCACCGTGGAGAACATTCTAACTGGTTGCATCACTACCTGGTATGGAGGATCACTATACAGGATTGAAAAAGGCTCCAGAAAGTTGTAAATTCTGCCAGCTCCATCATGGGCACTAGGTTCCCCAGCATCGAGGACTCCTTTAAAAGGCAATGTCTCAAAAAGGCAGCATCCGTCATTAACACCGATCACCTCGGACATGCCCTCTTCTCATTGCTACCATCAAGGAAGTGGTACATTTTAGTAACAACTTCTTTCCTTCCACCATCAGATTTCTGGATGGACAAAGAATCCACAAACACTACCACACAATTTTTTCCCTTTCGTTTTGCAATACTTATTTAATTTTATTTTTATATGTACTTATCTTCTGAGAGCAGAACAAGGTAGTGTACACTCTGAATTGAATGGTTATTCAAGTAACAAAGAGAAACTTCAAAATACAATTCCAAACTCACTGGAGTTGTTCCCAAACTAGTGAAATTTAAGAGACTACTAGACAGGTATATGGAGGAATTTAAGGTGAGGGGTTATATGGGAGGCAGGGTTTGAGGGTTGGCATAACATTGTGGGCCGAAGGGCCTGTAATGTGCTGTACTATTCTATGTTCTTAATGTAACTTATATGTATTGCAATGCATGCTGTCACAAAACACCAAATTTCATGACAAATGCCAGGGAGCCTAAATATGTTTCTGATTGGATAAAATCCATAAGTATTTCATAGTGTTTTAGATGTCTCTAATCATACAAAATATTAACAGTTGAACCAATTTAAAAACAAATGGGCAAAGCTTGCCTAATTAAAAAAAAACATGTTAGAGGTAAGAAGAATGGCACTGAATGAGTTATGAGAAGTTAATGAGTTCTTTTATTTTTTGAGAGGTGGTCAATACTATTGAGGTCAGCATTTATTGAATATTCTTGTGAGTGGATTACCCTGATGACAGCTATAGAACAACCAGATTATTGTGGAATTGGAGTCAGATACAGCACTCACTGGCTAATTAGTGACCAAGATGAGATGTGATGGTGACCTGATATGTTCCTGGTTATCAATGTCATTAAGGATGATTGATCATTACCCATTTATTAAGTTATTTGAACTTAAGTTTCACCTCTGATACTTCAGGATGCAAACATGGTTTAATGACGATGGTTCAAGCCTTTGTGTACTATTCCATTTAACTTTCTACATTGATGGAGTACCCATAGTAGATTTTACATAGAAGCTACCTAACCACCATGGGAATTTTGAATTTCTTGTATGTAATTGCTACAAGAATACTTACCAGGCAGTATAGAACTTTGCAGCATTTTGAGATAATGAAAGAAGCTATTATTCTTTATGTAAGCATAAGTAAGTCTAGAAATTCGATACTCATTTCTATACGGCAATACAATAGCATTACTTACCTCCATTAAAACAATGGAAAGTTGTCAGGTTCTGGGAATTGTTACTTATTAATGACAATAGTTTTATTATTGCTATTTTAAAAGTAATACTTGCATTGAGTCTTTGTGCTCATTTCAGTATTGTTTTCCTTGTGATTTACACCTCAATTAGAAAGGTTAATGCAAAGTAATATTTAATCAAACACACATTTTTGAAACTTCCTTACTTTCATCAACAATATCACCATTATCAGTTTTCAAGGGCTGAAATTTCTTTTGGCTGCTTCAACTTACAAAATTTTTTTTTTAAACTCTATGATTTTAAGATTACTTGAAATTGTTTTCATATTGCCTTTCAGTTACAATATAAATATCTGTTCTGGCCTTTCATTGCTCTGTGACTTTTTTTTTCTAGTTGCCAGAGCCTGGGCGAGTTGTCTGTTTGCCTTAAATTTCTTTTTTGTTTTCTATCAGTCTTATGTCTTTGTTGAGTGGAATTTTGCCTTAAAGAAATATAAACTGGTTCATTATCACATTGTTTTTTTGAACCTCAAAATGGCATCACTGTAGCAACTAAACATTTATCCTGTTTAGCATAGTTTGTGTTTTGTCACAAGGAAATTAGTCTTATTCATATTTAGATATATGGCAACTGTAATATGTCCCTCTCTTTCAAGTAGTACCTTGAGCTTGATCACAGCATGACCTTTATTAAATGGAGAGTCTATTCAGTTCTGAAGAGTCTTGATCAGACTCAATCCAATGTTCAGTTTTGGTAGCACATTTTATTGATTTGGAATGTGAAGAGTACAGATTTACCAAAGTATTTTTAAGGGATTAGATTACGAAGACATTAATACTCAGTTTGGAAAGTTGGAATGATCCAGTCTAAATATTAAAGACATTTGATTAGTAGATTGAGAATAACTACTTCATTTGATGAGGAATCCAGAATAAAAAAGCAATATCCTAAAATTAGAACTATGCTATGCAAAAATAAAGTCAGAAATACACATTGTGTAATGAACATCTGGATCTCATTATTCTCAATGGCTGTGAATGCTGGGTTAACCAAAATTTCCAAGATTTAATTTAATACATTTTTATTAGTCAATAATACGAAGGATATGGAATAGTCATAGGCAAGCAATGTTAAAGAATAGTTCAGTAATTATCTAAATTGAATTGTGGAAAACACTCAAGGGCTGAATGGCCTATTACTACATTGTATCATGAGATTTTAACTAATTATACTGGATCAATACAATAATTATATTTCTGTTCTCCAAGATTAAGTGTACATTCACTAAACTAATCCACTCTGAATCAGATACACATTGGACTAGTAGCCATCATTTTATTAATCATATTAGCTCCCAGCTATGGTAGCCCCTTTCGCTTTGAACCTCCAAAAGGAACAAAGGTTGCAAACGTATCTGAACACATAATCAAAAATGTAACTATAAGTATCAGTATTATTACTAATTAACCAAGTTTTTTTGTTTTGTATTTAGTTGTGCATATTATCATTCAGAATTTACTTGCAAAAACCTAAGAGATTTCAAAACTGAATATTTGGTTTCATTGTGGTATAATTGAAGGATCAAAATTAATGTGGAGACTGAATAGTGGGATTCAATGAGAGATTCTGGAGGCAAGAACTTTAACTACCAAAATATCAGCCATGGTTGAATGAAAAAAAACACAAGATAACATAACACAAAAATAAAACAGGCACAAATCAAACAATAAACATAAACCCTGGCAACCCAAAAAACACAATCAAATTGGTAAATAGCAACAGAATATGAAAACAAAATTACAACAATTTGCATCACACATACATCCTTTGGTTATTTCACATTCATAGTACCCGAGCCAGTTGACTAAGGCACTGCTCCAAGTAAAAAATGTAAGTTAAAAAAAATCAGAAAACTGATGTCAAAGAGTTTTGAAATTGCTAATTTTGCAGTAAATCATTTATGATGACCAACTAACCAACTTTCCTAATTACATTCCATCTCTCCTTGATTTTGCATTTTTACTTTCTGGAGGCAGCCCAGTGGCCAATAACACCCTACACCATAAACAATAAGCTGCCTCAAGGGCTATAATTAATACTTCTGTACAATGTAAAGATGCTAGTAGGAAATGTTCCCATAGTCCTGCTACCAGCCTTTTTAGTTTAAATTTTCAACTTCAGTAATAGAAATAAGTGTTTGAAGAGAAAGTAGCACATTATGGAATATCTGAAAAAGGTATTGAAGACAGAAACTTGTCATAAAACATCAGGGAAGGGAGTGTTTCAAGAGACAGAAAGAAGGTTACCACTTTACATAATTCCATCTTCTTGTATAGCCAAGTACTTGTTTGATATTTTCTATTTTTTAAAATTGAATTTAATTTTATAAAACAGAATTGATTCATTCAGCAAAACTGGTACATGCCAAATTTATGCTCTACCTGAGCCTTTTTACCTTGTTTCAACAAAGCCTATCATATTCTTCTAATCATTCTTTCACATCTCATTTAATAAATTCTATTTCAAATGTCCACCATATATAATAACAATCAAGAGAAGTTGATTTGTTATTTCAGTAGACCTGAAACTGAACTGGAACAGCTATAACACAAGGCTAGGAATCCTGTAGGGAGTAACGCTACTCCTAATTCCCCAGAAGCCTGTCTTCTACAAGACTTATGGTAGCAGTGTGATGGAGTACTCTCTACTCATCTGGATGTGTGCATCTTCAAGAACACTCAAGAAGCTCATGTCATACAGGACATAGTTTAATTGATAGGAATCACATGCACTCAGTTCACCAACAATGCACAGTAGCAACAGTTTGTATCATTCATAGGATCAACTGCCAGAACTTATCATGACTCCTGAGACAGCACCTTCTAAATGCCATCAGCTAAAGGACGAGTGCAGCAAAAGCATATACGTCTAGAGGTTGCCCGCCAAGACACAGACCACCCTGACTTAGAAATATAATTGCCATTTCTTCATCGTTGCTGGGTGAAAATTCTGCAACTCCTTCCCTAACAGAATTATGGATATACCCACATTTCAAGGGCTGCAGTAGTTCAAAAAGACAGCTTGCCCCACCTTCTCAATGCAATTAGGGTTGAGCAATTAAATAGTGACTCAGCCTGCAAAGCACTAATTAGTCAGTACTGGACACATGGAAGATCACTGGTCTTGGAGAGTCAATGATGTGAAGCTACTATCCAAGGATAATGATTGAACACTTCTAAGTCAAATCACTACCAAATTAAAATCTAATACATTTCAAACCCAATTCCACAGCCCGTTAATGTTTGTGATGTGTTACCTTTGAACACCATGATCATCATCCACATTAGAAAGGACGTCTTTCAAGATTAATAGGGAAGACATATCTACCTACACGTTGCTTTAGGTAACAGTTTTGCTGTTTTACTTACTGCATCATCAAGCAACTTTCCCGCACTCTTCTTTCCAGATTTAGTTGGAGATGGAGATGGGGATGGTGTAGAATGTGACTCTTCCTGCTCAATTTCTTTTTCTAGTTTGACCAGCCCTGATGGTTCTACTCCAAACCTGAATTTCAAATGAAAACAATTCATGTCATCTGCTGCTAAAAGAATTGAAATATACAAACTTAAACTTCCACTTTCAAGAAAGGTAGCTCAGTGTTGATTTGATTGTATGGATTGGTACAGTGTGTGTGCTAAAGCATATGATTTTAATTTAATTGTTTCTATTCATCTGGAATGCTTGCCAAAATTTACATTAACTTTGAAACCTCGGTGATATTGACATGATAGACATTCCTCAGGGATGGAAGCAATTATACAAAAATGTACAAGCCGGGGTAAGAAATGGTTTGCGAGTTTTAAATCTTGATGTCAGAATAATGATGATTATACCAAAGCTTTTTAAATGAAAGGTTAAAGAAGTTTATAATCTCATGGTGGAAACAATATTGGACTATATAATGACAATGCACCAGTGACCTCAGTTCACAGTCAGAAAAATAATGCATGTCATCTTTTAGCTATAGGTTGATAATAATCCGTTAGCAGTTGTAGGATTATCTTGCACATCAGCTGTTTCAGTTTGAAAAATCTCAAACTCTGGATAAAGAAAGTGGCTTTTACTTATGAAATCTCTTTTGGAAACTAGCTGCACTTTAGGTTGATTAAGGCCATTTAAAGAAAGTAATAAAATATAGCTCCATATACTCAGCACAGTGGTTCTGTGATAAATCTTGAGAATAGGAAAGGAAATGATCAAGAAAAATGGATTTTGATGGAGTTTCCTCCCAATCCTCATTCCATTTTTTGTACTCTTTTTAATGGTATCCTCCAGCAATCCCTTTAAGAACTGGTGGTTAAGTAGCTTAAGAAACACGTTTTCCTGTTTGGTGCCTGAAAAAAAAGGCACTCTGCCAATAAATTCCCTGGCCAATCTGCTTTTGTTGAGTTTTGAGAATGATGGGAGAAACACCTGTCATTCCTTTTGATATGGCACTGGAACAGTTTACATAGTAACTCAGCTAGATTAAGAAATATTAAGTGGAATAAATATAGTGGTTTTTAAAAAATACTGTCATAAAGTTGTTGAGTGGATGTAAAATACCAGGGAAAATGTTTTTGCTCTTATTTATATAGCAATTTATTGCACTTCTTAATTATCACTTTCCTAGTTCAAACAACTGATATATACACCCATTACTGAAATGAAATTTCACATATGTCTGGTGCCTCATTCCATTATTGAATGCAAACCAAAATGGATTTGACATATGGCATTGATTCAACCATTTCAATGTGCATGATACTTCACTGAAGCTGAAGTACAGAGTGGATATTTTCTTTCTATCCATTAAAGCAGCAGTCCAATAGTGGCACCACAGCACTATACATTTAGTTCACCATTTCAGTTACAGCAGAGTGGAGCCAATCTTTGTAGAAAGGAAAAATGGAAAAAGAAAAACAGCAAATTTGTAAATGATCTGCCATTTTGTGCTGACGTATTCATGATCACTCAAACTATATGCATCAAAAAAAAACAAATGAATGGAGCCTTTGACTTATTCCATGATAAATTAAGCAAACCATCATTGAACAATCAAAAAACATTGTATGTATTATATAAAACATATGAAGAGTACATTGTAGGACTATCTTTTATGCTGTTTGTGGTCAAACAACAAAAATGTGAAGTTTCAATAGAGTAGATTCTATTCATTGCTGTCTGGTTTAGATAAATCATTGAAATCAACACATTTAATAGGAACAAAGAATCAGATATAGTCCTCAAAACCCCTTACACCTATTCCACCATTTATCTTCAAAGCCGATCTGTATCCAAATCCACCAATTCGCTCCAGCTTCTTATTTCATTATATCCTTAGCTATCAAAAATAATGCCTTCAGATTTAAAATTATAAATTAATAACTTGAAGATACAGATACCGCAAATCTGAATTAAAAAAAAAAACTCTTAAGAACTCAATTCAGGTACCATCCATGAAAAATCAAAGAAGCTCTTTGACACACTGAGTAATAAATGCTGACACAAGAAACAGCCCCATAATTTAATCTAAAAGTCTTGTGAACCTGTGCTGTCATGCTTACAATGTACACTATGATGCAGTGTCTAGAATCTGAACATCTATATAGTGTTTGGTATTCTCTTGTTAAAAAGGCTAGTACTTTAGAGCTTTTCGTTTTTTAATATATTACTTGACTTACATACTTTAGTGATCTAAGAAAATAGACTCTTAAAACTCTTGAGACTTGCATTATTCTTACCTTTCCAATGTTTTAAAATTATTTAGATTGATATTATTTTAGTCTAAAGTTAAGGATTAGATGCTTCTTTCTTTCTTTTTCAATCTTTTTATTAAATTTCATATATATATAAAAAAACAAAGCATGATAATGAATAGATTACAAATTCAATAAACTTGAAATTACATTAGTAATAGGATAATAATATCCTATTAAACATCAATCAACAAAAAGTACAAAAATCAATCAAGTCTATATAAATATATATGAAAAAAAACAGAAATAATCATCAAAAGAGAGAAAAAAATTGAAAATATATAGAAGAAAATATATATTGAAAAAAAAACTAAACTAAACTAACATGGGCAATAATAACAGTTTATAAGTATGTGATAGTGTCAAGAAAAAACTCTGGAACTCCATACCTGAACAAGAATAAGTAGAGAAAAGGATCTGAAATAGGCCAAATTAATTCATATGAAAATGTCGAATGAACGGTCCCCAGGTTTCTTCAAATTTAATTGAAGAATCAAAAATAGTGCTTCTAATTTTTTCCAAACTCAGATAGGAAATAGTTTGAGAGAACCACTGAGATGTGGTAGGAGGATTTACTTCTTTCCAGTTTTGTAATATAGACCTTCTGGCAATTAATGTTACAAAAGCAATCATTCGTCTGATTGAAGGGGAAAACTGATTACCATCTTCATTTGGTATACCGAAAATTGCAGTAATAAAATGGGGTTGTAAATCGATATTCCATACTGAGGAAATGACATCAAAAATGTCCTTCCAATAGTTATGTAAAGTGGGACATGCCCAAAACATGTGGGTCAATGAAGCCACTTCTAAGTGACATCTGTCACATTGAGGATTGATATGCGAGTAGAATCGAGCAGGCTTATCTTTAGACATATAAGCTCTATGTACAATTTTAAATTGTATTAAAGCATGTTTAGCACAAATAGAAGAGGAATTAACCATTTGTAAAATTTTTTCCCATTTATCTGTTGATATATTATATCGAAGTTCTTTTTCCCATTCTTGTTTAATTCTATCCGATATTTCTGGCTCTATCTTCATAATCATGTTATAAATAAAAGCTACTAATCCCTTCTGGCAAGGATTAAAGGTAAAAATCAAATCTGAAAAATCCAATGGAGTTGAATTGGGAAAAGATGGGAGAATTTTATGTAAGAAATTTCTAATTTGTAAGTATCTAAAAAAATTAGATTTAGGTAATTTAAATTTGTTAGAAAGTTGATCAAAAGACATCAAAGTACCTTCAAAAAAAAGATCACAAAAACATTTTATACCTTTCCTTTTCCATATGCTAAAAGCTTGATCTGTCAATGAAGGTTTGAAAAAAAAAATTAAATAAAATAGGGCTGTCCAGAACAAAGTTTTTCAGATTAAAAAATTTATGAAATTGAAACCAAATTCGTAGTGTATGTTTGACAACAGGGTTAGATATCTGTTTATTGAATTTAACTAAATCAACAGGAAGAAAAGAACCAAGAACGGAGAATATAGAATATCCCTTTACCTCACTACATTCCAAATTTACCCACTGTGGACACAATGGTGAGTCCAAATCTAGTTTCCAATACGTTAGGTTACGAATATTATTCGCCCAATAATAAAAACTAAAGTTAGGTAAAGCTAGACCACCATCTTTTTTAGATTTTTGTAATTGCCTTTTGCTTAACCTAGGGTTTTTATTTTGCCACACAAATGAGGAAATTTTTGAATCAATGTTATCAAAAAAAAATTTAGGAATAAAAATTGGTAAAGCTTGAAATAAATATAAAAATTTCGGTAAAATCATCATTTTAATAGCATTAATCCGACCAACTAACGATAAAAATAAGGGAGACCATCTTGTAGTAAGTTGTTGAATTTGATGAAGCATAGGTAAAAAATTCAGTCCAAATAAATCTTTATATTTCTTGGTGATTTTTATACCTAAATAGATAAAGTTATCAGTAACAACTTTAAATGGCATCCTGTCATTCAATAAGGTTTGCGCATTTAAGGGGAATAATTCACTCTTATCTAAGTTTAATTTATAACCAGAAAAACTACCAAATTGAGCCAACAAGGATAAAATAGCAGGAATAGACCTATTAGGATGCTTATCTACATTAAAATCCATTGTCATTGTTTTGCTCAATCACTTCACATATCAGCAAATTCATGCAATTTTATTCATTTATCTACATTAATATAATGAATAATTGATTCTCATGGATAATAAAGGCCATTTCCAATTTGATTACAAAGACAATTTCACTAATCGGTCTGCATTTTTAACCAGGTCAATTCATGAGCTTTAGTTATAACTAACTGACTCTTAAGGGGATCTTATTGAAGAGCTACATATATTTCTGTCAACATTCCCCTGTCAATATTACTTTCCCAAAAAGCTTGAATATGTCTGTTAAATATATATTTTTCAAATATCTTTATCGTGAATAAACAGCAGTATATAAACACAAAAATATAAGTTGGTTAATGTCCGAATAAAAGTAGCTTGTTGATTTAACTTAAGTTGCATGTCAACATCAATTCACATGTCATTGAAAATCAATTGTTTTCTTGGCAGTGACTTAAAAATAACCCAAGCCTAAAGTGTGCTCAGCAGAGACCTACTTGCGGTTTTAAACCTGAATAGAGTTTTTATTTTCTTGAAAAACTTCATTCTCATCCTATGAAAATATTCCAAATCCAATGTAAATAGTGTAATTTATCTGGGCCATAAGAAGGCTTTGTTTTTAAACAATTCTGTAGTACCAGTCTCAGATCAGTAGCACAATTTAACTAAAACCCAAGTTATTGTTCCTTTAAGTGAGGGTCAAGTGCTGAATTGTTAGCTTGTCTTTCCTCCCTCCTGGTAAAACAGTGCAAGTCAGTGCTACAAATAGTAAATCTCATTTTCAATGTATTTTCAGGCATATACAAAGTGAAAATGTAACAGAGAAGTGATATAAAGAAACATGATTAGAAAATACATTGGATACCTTTGTTCATTTGTTAATTCTAGTTTTCAGTCACTCTCCTGAATACAACACAATCTGTCCAAGAAATGAGTTTATGCTAAACCATTTATCTGAAGCATAAAATGTATGTCTTTAAACTTCCAATCAGAGTTTGAATACAAGCAGATGTTTGGTGTTGTCTGACTTCTGAATGTGAATATAAGCGGGTGTTAGATCTTCAATCAACTTATCTGCAATGGGAAAGCTGTACAAACAGGAAAGAAAAAGACAAGTACAATAGTGCAACTCTCAATTCTGCACATTTGGGCTGAAGTGGAAAGTAATGTTTTTTAAATTAGTATAAGATGGAGATGTGTTAATACTCACTGAATATAAAATGCAGGTTTGAGAAATTTTTGTCATAGCTATTGATTCACATCAAAGGTATGTGCAGCAACTGCTAGAAAATAATAAAAAGGTTTAGCTTGGCTCATCATAAATGGTAGTCAGGGTAACAAGTAAATAGGAATGAAACAATAACTAGTTTAAATCATATTGGTCCACATGTATTTCATTCCTGCATAAATGAAATTCTAGCTGCTTTCTTTGGCGAATAGCTCATGTGGCCTGTTTAATGAAAAGTCAGCCAGTATTACCATGATTGCTTAAACTGGATATATTCCTTTCCTGTGTGTCTGGAGGGGCTGACATGCTGTAAATCTTTTTATTCTCATTGGACTTCTTTCTGTACCTGGCTTCACACTCACTCATTACACAAACGGTCTGCTTCTGTGCAGGAGCCTGCTTAACATCAATTTTTATGATTTAATTAAACTAACAATTTTTCATTGTTTCTTGTTCAGAAAAAAAGATCTAAACAAATAATTGGTATGAATAAAACTGAAAGATACCTTGCAATTTTTAAATCTAATCATTGAATGTGGAAAAATCATTAACACAAGGCATAATACAGCTATGGCAAACAAGAGAAAATCTGCAGATGCTGGAAATCCAAGCAACACACACAAAATGCAGGAGGAACTCAGCAGGCCCTGCAGCATCTGTGGAAAAAAGTACAGTCGACGTTTCGTGTACTTTTTTCCACAAATGGTGATTGGCCTGCTGAGTTCCTCCAACATTTTGTGTGTGTTGCTATGGCACCAGAAAATAAAGAGACTACAATTAAGAAATTAACTTTTTAAATGATTAAAAAAAGGTATTTGAAGACCCTGACCTGAAGTTATACGCTGACTTCGGTTCTTTGCGGGAATGGGACCCACTCTGGGGGTTCCATAACTGGCCACTGTTTGGCACACCAAGGGTTTGGCCTAAGAGTCCAGCTCGAACTTGGAAGCCAAAGATCTCAGGGGTCTGGAGACGGGTGGATTGATGGTCAGTGTCATGGCAGGAGACCCATGTGTTGTCGGGTGAGTCAGGAAATCTGCTGTGAGCCCAAAGACCTGAGACCTTTGTGACCTTCGGGCACAGAGCTCGGAAAAAGCGACGTAATGAACTTAAAACATTGTAAACCAGTGAGTTGTTTGTCATGTCTCCCTGCTTGCTGGTGAAAAACGGAGACACCTCCTTCTCCCTTATTAGGGAGAGAGAGAATCTACAGTATGCTGGATGAAATGCGAAGTCTTTGGGATAACTGCAAATCTGTGTCTTTCCTATTGCTGACTGCTCGGTGGTGGTACCGATGCTTGCTTTTTATTGCCAGTGGGGGGAGGGCCGATTGTTGCTCGCTGCTGTTTAAGCATGGGAGGAAGGGGAGCTGGGGGGGGGGGATACTTCGGTGTTCTTACATTTATCTGTTGTTCATCCTTTGGGGCACTTCTCTGTTTTTGTGGATGTTTGCGAAGAAGAAGCATTTCAGGATGTATATTGAATACATTTCTCTGACATTAAATTGGACCTTTGAACATTTGTTATTGAACTGCTAAAGATGAAGTACTTACATTGGAAAGGCTCTTCAATGTCCTTTTAGTTAATACTATCCATAAGGAGAAGGACCAACTAAAATAATCACATTTCTGTAGCTATGTACAAACCACCTCAAAACTTCACTTCATTTAAGTTACTCATACAGGCCACTCCAACAGCACCTTCCACAGGACAGCAAGCACTGGAAATATCATCGCATGCAGTTTACCTTCCAGGCTGCACACCAACCAGACAAGGAAATACAGTGAATTCTGATTAATTGGGACACATTGGTACCAGTACATTACGGTCCATTAAGCAGCTGCCCCAATTAGCCAAAGTTTCATGGAAATAGTTTTTAAAAAGTATTAAAAAGACAAACTACCATTAATTGAGTAACAAATTATGTATTTAAATGAAGTACAGAACAAATTAGAACACTACCGATACCTCTACAGTACTATAAAACTGTGTATCAGTTCCTAATAATTATCAGTGTAGGAATTCATCCAGTGTATGGTGCTGTGTTCTTTTGATTGACTGTAAATGAACAAAATCAGAGCAGACACCTAGTGCAGATAATGGACTGCCTTCTTACAGTGCTTTCAATGACTGCTTCCCCCAAATCTTCATTTTCATTGTTACATTCAAGATGATTATACCTTCAAATTCTTCATAGTTCTTTACTAGTAGTGAAGTTGCTTCATTTTCACTCATGGCTGTTTTTGGCATCTCCAAGCCTGAATGCTTGAAATTGCAGTGAACAATCAGTTCTGAATTGTCTTGCTGGTGATTTCTCACCAACACAAACAGATGCAACTAATGCTATTTAAAAAGTTTAAATAAAGCATGTTGTAGTGTCTAATGACCACACAAGTACACACAATTGACACTAGTTAGAAACTGTTTGACAACAGTGTCCTGTCCCAATTAAGTGGTATAGAGTCCCAAATAAATAAATTCTGGCTATTTTCTTGATGGATTTTTCTTCTTAGATTTATCCTAAATAAGTAGCTGTCCTGATTAACTGATGGCACAATTAACCAGAATCCACTGTATATTGCTGATTCATGATTACTGCTGTGTTTAAGATCCCGAAACTCCTTGTTCAACAGCACCGTGGAAGTAACTTCACCAGACAGGTGGCAACAGTTTGGGGAAGGTTTCTCACCACCTCCCACTCAAGTAAAATAGGGGCAGGCCATAAATGGTAATTTTGTTATCAATGCCCAGATTAATTTCTTGCCACTCTTTATATATTAGTCTCATCTTTCCATCCCTTGTGCATTTATTCTTATTCTACACGTCGTTGATACTTTCCGTAATTCAGTACTCCTTTGAATTACACCTATAAAAGCAAAATTCTTGACAACACCAAGCTACTGCCAGCACTGTCATTAACTCTACCAATGTTTTATCCTGGATTTCAATGAAGGAAAAATAAGAGCTCGATGAAAGAGGAAAGGTGTTTGTATGTATCCATGTATTAATCAGCACAATATTTACAATCTGGGAATTGCTTTATTTACAAAGTGGTTAATGTTCCAACAAAAAATATTGCATTAGGGAAAGAACTGTAAATCAAGCAGGGTCTTCCAAAGAAGTTTCAAAGTAAGAACTCTGTATACAGTTCTGTGCTCATCTAGTCAAGTTTATTGTCATTTCGACCATAAACTGCTGGTACAGTACATAGTAAAAACGAAATAATGTTCCTCCAGGACCCTGGTGCTACATGAAACAACACAAAACTACACTAGACTATGTGAGACAGCACAAGGCTACACTAGACTACGTAAAACATAAAAAATGCACTAGACTATAGACCTGCACAGGACTACATAAAGAGCACAAAACAATGCAGAGCAGTACAGTAATTAATACACAAGACAATAGGCACAGTAGAGGACAAATTACAATATAATAATAAATGATGTAGATGTCAGTCTAGACTCTGAGTATTGAGGAGTCTGATAGCTTGGGGGAAGAAACTGTCGCAGTCTGGTCGTGACAGCCCGAATCCTTTGGTATCTTTTGCCAGATGGCAGGAGGGAGAAGAGTTTGTATGAGGGGTGCATAGGCTCCTTCACAATGCCGTTAGCTTTGCAGGTGCAGCATGTGGTGTAAATGTCTGTAATGGCGGGAAGAGAGACTCCGATGATCTTCTCAGCTGACCTCACTATCCGTTGCAGGGTCTTGCGATCTGAGATGGTGCAATTCCTGAATCAGGCAGTGATGCAGCTGCTCAGGATGCTCTCGATACATCCTCTGTAGAATGTGGTCAGGATGGGGGGTGGGAGGTGGACTGTTCTCAGCCTTCGCAGAAAGTAGAGACGCTACTGGGCTTTCTTGGTAATGGAGTTGGTGTTGAAGGACCAGGTGAGATTTTCCGCCAGGTGAACACCAAGAAATTTGGTGCTCTTAACAATCTCAACGGAGGAGCCGTCAATGTTCAGCGGAGAGTGGTCGCTCCGTGCTCTCCTGAAGTCAACAACCATCTCTTTTGTTTTATTCACATTCAGAGACAGGTTGTTGGCTCTGCATCAGTCTGTTAGCTGCTGCACCTCCTCTCTGTATGCTGACTCGTCATTCTTGCTGATGAGACCCACCACGGTCGTGTCATCGGCGAACTTGATGATGTGATTTGAGCTGTGTAATGCTGCACAGTTGTGGGTTAACAGAGTGAACAGCAGTGGACTGAGCACACAGCCCTGGGGGGACCCCGTGCCCAGTGTGATGGTGTTGGAGATGCTGCTCCTGATCCAGACTGACTGAGGTCTCCCAGTCAAGAAGTCTAGGATCCAGTTGCAAAGGGAGGTGTTCAGGCCAGGCAGTTTCAGCTGTCCAATCAGGTGCTGAGGAATGATTATGTTGAATGCTGAACTAAAGTCTATGAACAGCATTTGAACATATGTGTCTTTTTTATCCAGGTGTGTGAGGGCCAGGTGGAGGGTCTCGAAACATTTCATGATGATGGATGTGAGAGCAACGGGACAGTAGTCGTTGAGGCAGGTCACTGGGGACGATGGTGGCGGCCTTGTAGAACATTGGATCAACGGCGCTGCTCAGGGTGATGTTGAAGTTGTCAGTGAGAACATCTGCCAGCTGGTCTGCACATCCTCTGAGCACTCTGCCAGGAATATTGTCTGGTCTAGCAGCCTTCCATGGGTTGACCCTTCATAGAGTTTTCCTCACATTGGCCAGGGTAAGACACAGCACCTGGTCATTGGGAGGAGGAATGGTCTTCCTTGCCACCACATCATTTTCCACCTTGAAATGAGCGTAGAAGTTGTTCAGCACATCTAGGAGGGAGACATCACCAGCACAGGCAGGTGATGTTGTCCTGTAGTTGAGATGTCCTCAATGCCCTTCCACGTGCAACGCGTGTCGCAGCTGTCCTGGAAATTGCTGTGGTTTTGCTGGGCTTGTGCATGCTTTGTCTCTCTGATGGCCTGGGACAGGTTGGTCCTCGCTGTTGTTCGGACTGCCTTGTTGCCTGTTCTGAAGGCGGAGTCACGGGTCCTCAGCAGCACATGCACCTCCAAGATCATCCATGGCTTCTGGTTAGAGCATGTAGTGATGGTCTTGGACACAGTGACGTCATCGATGCACTTGCTGATGTAGCTAGTCACTGATGCCGTGTACTCCTCTAAGTTGGTAGAATCGCCATCTGTTGCAGCCTCCCTGAACATATGCCAGTCAGTATGCTCAAAGCAGTCTTGAAGACCAGAGATGGCTCCTGCTGGCCAGGTTTTCACCTGCTTCAGAACTGGTCTGGAGCGTCTGACGAGCGGACTGTATGCTGGGATTAGCATAACAGAGATGTGGTCTGAGTAACTGAGGTGGGGTTACTCAGTCCATGAAATTCAGTCCAGAAAACCAGAACACTTAAAAATACCTCAACGAATTAACCCCTAATAATGGAATAATAAACAAACAATCATATATATTTTAGTTAGTTATTAAGTAAAACATACAAAATCCTAAGGAGTCTTGACAGATGAAGATGTTCTCTTGTGAGGGAATACTGGACCAATGGTCATTGTCCAAAATTTGGTCATGGCACAGCTCATTTTATTTTTATGGGCTTGAATTTTTTTAAACTTTCTTCTTCAAAGGCTGGTAGAAGCAGCATCTTCTTTAAAGTGGATTATTAATAAGGAGGCAAAAAGTTACTGAGATTAGACATAAACTCTAAATAGAGGTTGCAGTCAGATTAGCCAAGATCTTAAAATGGCAGAGTGGTATACTTCCTAATCTTAATGGTGTCTTTGCATGTTGAAGTGGTGATGCGGGAAAGTTAACACTGGTGTTCTGATGGTCATAATGCTGATGAATTCAGATTGTTGATGGCGAGCAGTCTTCCCATGGCTGTTTCAGGATGCCTAATGAAAGAGGTTTAAAGGTGTCAATGGACATCTCGATAGCTTTCTTTGTCATCTGATGAAGATCCACATAGCAAAGACAGCATCTTCCATCATGTGGCCATAACAAATGTTGCATTCCATTGTAGAATAGTTGTCTTTAAAACTAGCTTTCTCTTTCTGGTTGTCACAAAATGCCTCCAGAAACATTCTCATAGTAATCTGCCTTAGAGATGGTAGCAGTGTTCTGTCAATAGCTTCTTGTTCCTCATTTGACTTCCATTGCTCAAGCTCCAACAAATTTGTATTTGTGAGCTTTTCCCAAGCAAGGTTAGTAAATCTTGCTGGTCGTTCTGATCTACTGTACCTCATCAGACCCAACTTGCCAATTTGCCACCATTCTCCTGGAAAGGTTTTGAGTTCATAAACCCATGGGAATCATACACATTATTTGATCATACTTTCCTCCATACACCATTCATTGTTGCATATTTTACGTCATCCTTAAAGACATTGATGTCATCTATGGCTACCTTGATATTTTACTTCTTCCGAATTTCCCAAATGGCATGTTTGTCACTACAACTCAACTCCAAAATAACATACTACATCATGTGCTAAGGATTATAAGCCTTCAACAAAGCAACAGAACACTGATCCAAACATTGATACAATGAAGAGGTATAAAGGGGCAGGAATGTTACCTAGATATTGTTGGGTAGGTTTTAAGTCCAGGGTCTTTATCAACAATGAACAACACTCTGTTCTATAGGACATCAATATCATTTGAAGAAATGGGAGGGTAATTGTGTGGTATGAACTCATAAGAATGTTATCAACATCTAGATTTTGGTGTTAGATAGCTGCACAACTGGATATACTCTTAAAGCCCTCAAGCTAATTTAGAGGTAGAAGAATGTGAGGCAATCTCAGCACCCTTGTCATTTGAAACAGTTTAATCTTTCCTCAAGATTTGTATTTATGCAGGTTTCTATTTGAAAGAATCCTGTGCCATCAATTTATTTAGGAAAGTAGCCATCTTTCTGTTTCAACGTTTTTAGAAATTGGTCTATCACCATTGCCCTTGCTGCCAGCTCTATATAAGATTTAAAAAGTCTCACTTTTTCTGTAGAGGAAGTACCAGTGATGCTGATCCCCTAATTGCATGCATAATCCTCTTTTTTTCCCCTTTCCATTATAATATCTCTGTGCTTCAAAACACATAATGAACTTCCAGAATAACATTCTCATGCAACTAAGAGTTTACTTGTAATAATCTACTGAATACACTTCCACTGTACCCAATGGAGCTCTATTTTCATAGATGCAGTACATTTCAAAAGTAGTTAGTATGAATACACTACTTAGTTCCAAAAAGAGTTTGTGAAATAGAACCTATTATGCCTAGTAGTTTAATCTACAATTTAACGGTGTTTTATCAATATATCGTAGCTGTCCACCTAATTGATAGAAATCTTGACACAGCTGTACAGCGTCTTCATTTGCTGTCTATTACCTATAACAGTGGACTGGAAGCTCTTAGAATGTTTATAGAACACACTAGAAATAGGTTGAAAAACTAATGATTGTTTAATCATTCTTATAAAGCTGTAACCACTGATTATTCCTCATTCTCTCTGCATGCCAACATCTAAGTGAACTTGTTTGAAGTGATAAGCAATAAGGCGACAGGAATTATTATTTCCGAGAGGACTCGTGGAGAGTGTTGCGGATGCCAGTAGCTGGGTCATGATCATCCAAGCTTTTCTTCACCGAGTTGGTTTAAATGTAGTGTGATTCTGTCAGTTTTAAAAAGCTGGGTAAATATTCCCTTCAGCAGCTCCCTCCACTTCAAAATCCACAGGGTTCTTTCAAGTCCTTGAAAGCTAATCCTGACTCTCAAGCCAAAAGCACAGTGAGGCCAGTGCCAAGAAAAGATGCAATATATTGCAGTGTGAGATGTGCTCTGTACCCTGAGCTTTGCTATTACATTGACAGGACCACTTTGAGTGACTCATGTGAGAACGTGACCAGCCTAGGTAGTTCAGTGATATCTGCAAATTCATCAAGTGAAATTATATTGTCTGAACAGAACTCCAATACAACATGTGGACTTAAAAAAATATACAGTCTCAAACCATCTTAAAACAACTCATCCCAATAATCAGAAATAGAAAAAAATACAAGGATTGTTCATTCTCACAAAAAAACTCATAAATCAAGGATATATTCCCCAAAGGTTAATGTGTATTGTGAAGATTCCTAAATCTAATGTTTATAAATTGAGAATTATCAATACATAGTATAGGCTCAACCAGGACATGCTTTCAATCAACTACCTTTTCTGTTGATGCATCAGCAGTGGGAAAGATCGTTTTTTTGGCTCCTCACTTGCAAACTACAGCCAATACAGAAACAACAATGCACATTTATTTTGAAATCAGAACACAGCTAACTATTACTTTATTGGTGTCTTTCAGCCTAATGATGGACATATTCACTTGAAGTATCAAAAAACTAAACACCTTTATATCAAGCAATTCACGACCACTTTGTTTACCAAAGAGGATCGGTTTGAAAGGGGACAGCTGACTGGATTACATACAATACCAACACCTTAATGACAGCAAGCATGGAACCCAACATCAATGGTAAAGTACGCAGATTGAGAAGGATTCATTTTCATTAATATACAAGTAGCCATAGAGCATCGCAACAGAATAATTCAAGGTGTCTAAGTTTTGTCTATGAAATGACAATTCATATTGCTATAAACAGAAGAGATGAATACCTGCTCTAGTTTTTCTTTTACTGGATACTGACATCAGCAAAAGACAACCTTTTCAAAAAGAATGGGAAATGAACATCCTTATCCTCCACCTCTTATCTGGAGGAACACACTAGAGTGGATTCCGGTTAATTGGGATGCATCTGGACCAGCACATTTTGGGCCAGTTAAGTAGCTGCCCCAATTAGCTGAAGTTTCATTAAAACTGTTAAAAAGGTATAAAAAAGACAAGCTGAGTAACAGATTATGTATTTAAAAGAAATACTGAACAAATTAGAACACTACCAATATTACTGCAGTACCATAAAATTATGTATTAGATTCTACTAATTATCAACAGAGAAATTCATCTGTGTCACATTATTTTGACTGTAAATGAACAAAATCAGTGCAGACACCTAGCTGAGATAATGGGCTGCCTTCATACAATTTTGTCAACAATTATATCCTCCAAATCTTCATTTTCATTGTAACATTCAACATGATTGTTGATAACCTCAAGTTCTCCATAGCTCCAAACCTGCTGAAGTAGTGAAATTGTTTCATTTTCAATAATGGCCATTTCTGCATCTCCGGGCCTGAATGTTTGAAACTGCAGTAAGCAAAACAGCACTGAATTGTATTACTGCTTTTTACTTGACAACTATCAGTAACAAAAATCGCTGTGTTTTGGTGCAACTGATGTTATTTAAAAACTGTTCACTTGAAGCATGACGTTGTGTCTAACGGCTAAGTAATTAGAAATTGTTCGGCAACAGTCTCCTGCCCCAATTAAGCAGCATAGTGTCACAAATAAACAAAGGGAATCCTGGCTATTTTCTCAATTAGTTTTTGTTCTTTGAGTTCTCACAAATAAGTAGCTGCCACAATTAACTAGAATCACTGTATTTGCATTGGATAAAAGCATCTTCACTGTCTAGATAGACTGTGGGTTTGCAATCCATAGGCCTGGAAATTTTTCAGAAAAATCTGCATTTTTACAAAGGCTTGCAGTTTGAAGAGCTGAATCATGTAACTGGATATACTACAAGTAAGAAGTGTGGCTTTGGCAGCAGAAAAAGGTTGAGGGGTGGACAGGAGGGGGGAAAAGGGACTGTGGCACAATCAGGAGTTCCATGAGACACCAAAATCAACGGGGTCTTACCTATGATTTATTTGCAGCTCAAAAATATACTGAAAGAAATTCTTCAGATATTCATTATCATCTCAATATCCTTGTGCACAATTACTGAACATACAAATCGAAGTTCAAAGTAAATTTATTATCTAAGTATATATATGCCACCATAAACAATTCTGAGATTCATTTTCTTACAGGCACACTCAATAAATCCATAATAGAATAATAACCATAATAGAACTAATGAAAGACTGCACCAACTTGGTGTTCAACCAGTGTGCAATGATAACAAACTGTGCAAATACAAAAGGAAAGAATTATAATAAATAAGCAATAAATATCGAACACATAAAATGAAGATTCCTTGAAAGTGAGTTCATAGATTGTAGGAACAGTTCAGCAACAGGACAAGTGAAACTATCCCCTTTGGTTCAAGAGTCTGATGGATGATGGGTAATAACTGTCCCTGATCCTGGTGGTATGAGTCCTGAGGCTCCAGTATCTTCTTCCTGATGATAGCAGCAAGAAGAAAGCATGGCTTGGGTGGTGGGGGTCCCTGATGATGGATGCTGCTTTCTTACAACAACACTCTGTGTAGATGTGCTCAATGGTGGGGATGGACTAGGCGTATCCACTATTTTTTGTAGGATTTTCCATTCAAGGGCATTGGTGTTTCCATACCAGGATGTGAAGCAGCTAGTCAATATACTCTCTACCACACATCTATTGACATTTTTCCAACATTTTAGATGTCATGCTGAATCTTCACAAACTCCTAAGAAAGTAGAGGTGCTCCCATGCTTTCTTCATAATTGCACTTACATGCTGCGCCCAGGACATCTTCTGAAATCATAACCCTCTCCACCTCTGATCCTCCAATGAAGACTGGCTCATGGACTTTTGGTTTCCTCCTCCCAAAGTCAACAATCAGCTCCTTGGTCTTGCTGACAGTGATTAAGAGATTTTTGCTCAGCCAGGTTTTCAATCTTCCTCCTATATGCTGATTTGTCACCACCTTTGATTTGGGCTACAATAATGGCATCATCAGCAAATGTAAATATGGCACACAGTCATAAGTGTAAGGTGAGTAGAGCAGGGGGCTAAGCACACACCCTTGTGTTGCACCTGTGCTGATGGAGATTATAGTGGAGATGTTATTGCCAATCCAAACTGACTGGGATCAGCAAGTAAGGAAATCGAGGTTCCAATTGTACAGGGGGGTATTGAGGCTAAGACCTTGAAGCTTGTTGATTAGTTTTGAAGAGACGATGGTATTGAATGCTGAGCTGCAGTTGATAAAGAGCATTCTGATGTGTGCACCTTTGTTGTCCGGATGTTCCGGGGTTGAGTGGAGAGCCGATGAGATGGGATCCACTGTTACACCGGTAGGCAAATTTGAGCGGATTCAATCAGCCTCAAACGTTCAATTTCTAACTTCACATATGCTTTTTTCACTACATTGGTGTATTTTTTTTTCCAGTACATCACTTTATAATGCTGTCTGTTGTTATCATCCACTTTCAAGTATAGTACTGCTTCAGATACTGTTTACACCTGAACAGGAGCTTCTGACAAGCCTGCAGAAAATGCTGTCTACATTGTAACATGTTGGACCCTGGCAGATGAAGAGGTAAAACTAGGTGAGGGGGAAGGTGGATAGGTGAAGCGAGGTTTCACCTATCATCTACACAAGAGATTCTGCAGATGCTGGAAATCCAGAAAAACACACGAAATGCTGGAGGAACTCAGCAGATTAGGCATCTAAGGAGGGGAACAAAGAGGGAATAAAGAGTCAATGCTTCAGGCTAAAACCATTAATCAGGATTCTATAAGTAGATTGAAAAGGGTCTCAGCTCAAAATTTTGTCTCTTTATTCCTCTCCACAGATACTGCCTGACCTGCTGAGTTCCTCCAGCATTTTGTATCTGTTCACTTATCATCTGCCAGCTTGTACTTCTTCACTCCCCACCCCCTATCTTCTTATTTTGGGTTCTTACTCCTTCCTTTCCAGTCCTGATCAAGTGACACAGTCCAAAACAGCAACCGTTCATTCCTTGCCATAGAAGCTGCCTGACTTTCTGTGTTCCTGCCTTAATTTAAACTTCAATTACATGCTCCAGCTTCACTCAGAGAGCCAGTTTGTTTTAAAATTGGTTCCATTCTCTCATTGGTTATCTTCCTTCCTTTAATGTGCTTCTAAAATTTTAATTCCCCACCCCAGTATTATATCATGCACATTCTTTGCCCTCCTAATTACTTTTTCCTAGTACAACCCTACATTTTCCATACTCCTCTAAGGTATCTCCTGTTTCAGTTCTCACCTATCTCTTCCTTTATCCTGTTCTCAATAATCCAACATCCAGTATTCCTTGCTATTCTTTACCTTTCACCATGGTGGGAACATGTTGGCCCTGAACTCTCATTTTGAATGCTATTCCAACAAGTAGTTGCTTCTAATTCACTTTCAGCAAGTCCTCTCATATCATGTTGACATTAACCTTCCTTCAATTCAGGAAGGAACACATTTCTAATCCATCTTTCTCATAGAACACAGAAGAGTATAGAACACAGAATAGTATATGAGTACTGTGTTCTCATAGAACACAGTAACAAAACTGTGCCAAACTAATTAAATTAGTAACAAATGCCAATATAATGTGCATGTCCTTCTACTTTCCTTGCATTCATGTGCATATCTAAAAGTGCCTAGAATATAGGGCAACTACCACCTCCCTGGGCTATGCATTCCAGGCACCCACCACTCTCTAGGTAAAAAACTTGCCCCTCACATCTCCTTTGAAATTATCTGCTCTCATCTTAAATGCATGCCCTGTGGTATTAAGCATTTCAACTCTAAGAAAAAGATAATGTCTGTCCACTCTATGCCGCTCATTATCTTATAAAACTCTGTCAGTCCTCCCCTCAGCCCCTGCTGTTCCAGAGAAAGCAACTGAAGTTTGTCTTTCTCTACAACAATCTTTAAGACCTATAGTTAAGGTTTCTGTGTCAAAAATGCTCTCCCACTGATATTCCTTCCTTCAACTACATTTCCAAAGATTTGATCTAGTACTACCTCTTCTTTAGAAGAATTATCTACATCAATAGCTCAAAAAGACCTTGCAAATGCACAATAATAATTTGGTCCCCCTCCAAGGCTTTTACACTAAGGTGATCTCAATTGATATTCAAGAAGATAAAAGCCCCATGATTGTTAAGACTACTATTTTTACACTTCCCTGTGACTTCCTTGCATGCCATCTTCTTTCTCTCCTGACTATTGTGCAATAGAAAATCCGCTGCTACTTATACTTAAAAGTTATATCTAAATACTTATTTTACATTGTTCTTCTGATCGTGCACTATGATATACCTTGGTGCCTTAAACTAGATGATATGCAATGAATAGAAGGTCAGATAAGTTCTGAAGGTGAAAGCATATTTAATTGGAGAATTGTTAGCTGAGCTTTGCACATTGATCTCACATTTTGAATAAATATGCAGGCTCAAGCGCAGATGAATCATTAAGCCAAATGCAATGTTAGCCTTTTCTTCATAGAGTATACAGTGCCTTTTTTGGATAACAAAGTGCTTGGAGAGGGCTTGGTTTCAGAGAAAGCAAGACTTATGTTAATTAGAATGGTACTCTTGGTAAAAAGATTAAGTTATGAGGACCGATTGCTGAAGCCTGTCATATGGTCCACTGAGTTTCAATGGTTGAATGTTAATCTACATAATATATTTTTGAATATTGAATATCTGCAAACAATACATAGAAACTACTTCTTTTGATGGAGCAAGCTGAAACTACATTCAGTGGTCACTTTATTAGGCACCTCCTGTACCTAATAAAATAGCCACTAAGTGTATTTTTGAGGTCTTCTGCTGCTGTAGCCCATCCGCTTCAAGGTTCGACCTGTTGTGCATTCATAGATGCTCTTCAACACACCACTGTTGCAACATCTGGAACCTGACAACTTGAACCACTCTGGGCATTTTCCTCTGACTTCTCTCATTAAAAGGCAGTTTCTCCCCACATAACTGCTACTTACTGGATGTTTTTGCTTTTCACCCCATCCTCTATAAACTCTAGAGCCTGTTGTGTATGAAAATCCCAGAAGATCAGGAGGTTTCTAAAATATTCAAGCCACCCCGACTGTCACTGACACTTAGTCCACAGTCAAAGTCACTGGGATCACATTTCCTCCCCATTCTGATGTTTGTTCTGAATAACAATTGAACTGCTCAACCACTTTTCATGCATTTATAAAAATAATGATTGAAAATAATAAAATAATATGAAAATAATAATGACTAATCATGATTGGTTGATTAGATTATTTGTATTAATGAGCAGGTATACAGGTGTACCTAATAAAATGTCCACTGAGTGCAGAGAGTAGAATCTTAAAATTACAGCCTGGCCAGTTAAATTGAAGCAGGGACGTTTTTTTTTCCAATACAGAGCTTGATATATTTTTAGTAGGCAAGAATAAAATCAGGAATTAGAAGCTGGGTAAATAAAGTTGAGGTATCTCTTTGCCAGATTATTTGATAACGGTGCAGGCTAAAGCGGCTGCATGGTTTACTCCAGTTTCTCAGGTCTTAAGTGAATGGTAATTTTTTGTGAGAAGAATGTCTGGACTTAGATAGCTAATAAATTACCAAAAAAATTCCATTCTAACTAGACTGGATTTAAATTCAAATTTAAGTTAGAATTGTAATATTCTATCCATCTAGTCCAATGAAATATTTCTTTCCCAACTTACACTTGTACCACAAAATTTTAAATAAATAAAATGTAAATTTATAACCACAGTTTACTTTACATACAAATAATAACCAATTTCATGAATTTGTTGAAATGGGGAAAAACTAATTTTGATGGAAACCTGAGATAAAGCCAGGAAATGCTAGGAATATTCAAAACAAGCAAATCCAACACACCATTTATGAGAATTTGGAGAAGCAGTCTAATTAGGGATAGTGAAAGGTAGGATATGCCCACAAGCCTGATTGAATTCTTTGAGGAAGTGACAAGTGAATTGATCAAGGTCGAGCAACAAATGTGGTGTATGTGGAGTTTAGTAAGACAATTGATAAAGATAGCCATGGTAGGCACATTCAGAAAATCAATAGAGAAGGATTCAGGGAAACTTGGCTGTGTAGATTCAGAATTGGCTGGCCCATCGAAGGCAATGGGTGATAGCAGATGGAGTGTATTTTGCTTGGAAATCAGTGACTAGTGGTGTTCTGCAAAGATCTGTTCTAGGAGCCCTGCTCTTCATGATTTTTATAAATGACTTGAATGAGGGAGTGGACAGGTGTGTTAGCAAGGTTGAAGATGATACAAACATTAAATGTATTGTGGGTAGTGTAGAAGGTTCTCGTGGGTTACTACAGCACATTCATAAGATGCGGAACTGGGTTGAGAAGTGGTAGATGGAGTTTATTCTAAAAAAAACTGAAATGAAACACTTTGGAAGGTTGAACTTGAAGGCACAGTACAGAATTAATGAAAGGATTCTTAGTAGTGAGGAGAAACAGAGGGATCTTAGATAGATCCATAGATCCCTCAAAGTTGTAGTGCAAAGTTGATATGATGAAAGGGAAAAAAAATCACTGGTGGGAGTTGTCTACAGACCACCTAATAAAAATATTGCAGTGGCAGAGGCAATTAACAAAGAAATAACTGAAGCTTATAAGAACGGAACGGCAGTTGTCATGGGGGATTTTAACTTCCACATAGATTGGGTGAATCAGGTTGGTCAAGGAAGACTTGAGGAGGACTTCATTGAATGCATCCGTGATTGCTTTCTTCAGCAGCATGTAAGTGAACCTACAAGGGAAAATGCTATCTTAGATCTAATCCTGTGCAATGAAACAGCTAAGGTTAACAATCTTGTAGTCAGGGATCCTTTTATAAAGAGTGATCAAAGTATGATTGAATTTTGCATACAGATGGAGGATGAAATAGTTGGATCTAAAACTGGTGTATTATGCTTGAATAAAGGAGACTAAAACAGGATGAGGGAGGAGTTGGCTAATGTGGATTGGGAGCACAGGCTATTTGGTAGAACAATTGAGGAACAGTGGAATACTTTCAAAGAGATTTTTCAGTGCTCAATAAAAGTTTATTCCAATCAAAAGTAAGGACTGTAAGTGCAGGGACAGCCAGCCTTGGATAACTAAGGAAATAAAAAATAGTATCAAATTAAAAGCTCATGTGTACAAAGTCGCAAAGAGTAGTGGGAGACTGGAGGATTGAGAAAACTTTAAAAAGCAACAAAGAACAACTAAACAAGAAATAAGGAAAGGGATGATAGAGTATGAAAGTAAATTAGTGCAAAATATAAAAACAGATAGCAAAAGTTTTTATAAATATATAATGCAGAAGAGGGTGGCTAAAGTCAATGCAGGTCCCTTGGAAGATGAGAAGAGGAAATTGGTATTGGGTGACAAGGAAATGGCTGAGGCATTGAATGACTATTTTGTGTTGGTCTTCACAGTGGAGGACATGTCTAATATGCCAAAGAATGATGTTATGAACGAAATAAGAGGACCTCAATAAAATCATTGTCACTAAAGAGATAGTGATGAGCAAACTAGAGGGCCTGAAGGTAGATAAGTCCCCTGGTCCTGATGGGATGCATCCCAGGGTGCTGAGGGAATTGGCAGAGGTTATAGTAGACGGGTTGGTTATCATTTACCAGAATTCTCTGGACTCTGGGCAGGTTCTGGCAGATTGGAAGACAGCAAATGTCACGCCACTTTTTAAAAAAGGATGTAGGCAAAAGACAGGCAACTATAGGCCAGGTAGCACATCTGTAGTCAGGAAAATGCTTGAAACTGTCATTAAGTAAGACATAGAGAAACATTTAGAAAAGAGTGGTTGCATTAGACAGATGCAGCATGGATTCAAAAAGGGAAGGTCCTGTTTGACAAATTTACTGGAGTTCTTTGAGGACATCATGAGTGCAGTGGATAGATGGGAACAGATGGATGTCGTAAACTTGGATTTCCAGAAGGCGTTCGATAAGCTGCCACACAAGAGACTTATAAACAAGATATGGATGCATGGAGTCGGAGGAAGTGTTTTGGCTAACCAATAGAAGGCAGATAGCTGGTATAATTGTGTTAAACTCCAGTTGGCAGTCAGTGGTGAGTGGGGTGCCGCAGGGGTCGGTGCTGGGCCCGCAGCTGTTTACCATTTACTTTGATGATTTGGAAGAGGGGACTCAGTGTAGCATAGTAAAATTTGCTGATCACACGAAACTGAGTGGAAAAGCAAAGTGTACAGAGGATGTGGAGAGTCTGCAGAGGGATATAGATAGGTTAAGTTAGTGGGCCAAGGTTCGGCAGATGGAATACAACATTGGTAAATGCAAGATCATCCACTTTGGAAGGAATAATATAAGAGCAGATTTCTATTTAAATGGTGAAGGATGGCAGCATGCTGTTGTGCAGAGGGACTTGGGAGTGCTTGTGCATGAATCACAAAAAGTTGGCTTCCAGGTACAACAAGATATTAAGAAGGCAAACAGAATGTTGGCCTTTATTGCTAGAGGGATTGAATTCAAGAGCAGGGAGGTCATGCTGCAACTATACAGGGTGTTGGTGAGGCTGCACCTGGAGTACTGTGAGCAGTTCTGGTCTCCATACTTGAGGAAGGATACACTGGCTTTGCAGGCAGTGCAGAGGAGGTTCACCAGGTTGATTCCAGGGGTGAAGGGGTTAACCTATGAGGAGAGTTTGAGTCACCTGGGACTAAACTCTCTGGAGTTCAGAAGAATGAGAGGGGATCTTATAGAAACATACAAAATTTTGAAAGGGATAGATAAGATAGAAGTAGGAAAGTTGTTTCCATTGGTACGTGAGACCTGAACTAGGAGATATTGCCTCAAGATTCAGGGGAAAAGATTTAGGATGGAGATGAGGAGAAACTGATTTTCCCCAGAGTGTTGTCAATCTGTGGAATTCTCTTTCCAGGGAAGCAGCCGAGGCTTCTTCACTAAATATATTTAAGATACAGTTAGATAGATTTTTTACACAGTAGGGGAAATAAGGGTTATGGGGAAAAGGCAGGTAGATTGAGCTGAGTTTACAGAAAGATCAGTCACAATCTAATTGAATGGCGGGGCAGGCTCGATGGGTTGGATGGCCTACTCCTGCTCCTATTCCTTATGTTCTCATGTTCAGGTAGTTGAATATTTCCTTATGCCAAAACTAGGATGAGCTAGTCAATAGGATACAAGGAGTCAGAGGGTGGTAATGGGGGTGGGGGGGGGGGCGTTGCCTTTCTGATTGGAGAGACATGACCAGTGGTGTAACACAGGGTTTGGTGCTTGGTCCACTGTAGTTTGTTGTCTCTATTATTGGTATGGATGATATTGTTGATAACGTGGTTGGTAAGTTTGCAAAATTGTTTGCAAAGTGGACAATGATAAGGGTTATCTCAGTGTAACACCTACCCAACAGGCTGGTATATATCTTGGGGAAAAAGGAGATCCAGCCACTCACCAACCCCACCTCCCATACAGGCAGGTGCTGTGGGAATCAAGGTTATGCCGCGCGCACACACACACCATATCAAACTCACACCAGATACCGTTATGGAATACACTTTAAAGATTTTACTAAAACTAAAAGAGTACTATGCAATACAATATATATGAAGGAAAAGAAAATAAAGTAAAAGGTGCCAACTTATCAAAGTTCAGTCAGTTTATTGCACATCGTTGGAGCTCAACCATCGAACCATTCAACCCCTCATCACTTTCCTCCGACCTCCACGTCCTCGCACCTGGGACCACCCGGGTGGTCGACCGAGCAGTGCAGCGCACGTCCACCTTCCTCGGCGTCTTCTTCCCGACTCCCCTGAAAAGACCGCGGAACCCCCGCTCCCAGACGCACAAGACAAAATAACATTCCCCATTGGTCAACAAATGAATATAATCCCAATATCAGCAAGTCTAAAGCTAAACAACTGCGAGAGAAAGCACTTACCATACAAAGAAGCATTCCTACTCTTAACAAAACAAAGAAGCCATTTTGATTAACATACACAGTACATTGTACATAAGTTTACAAAGGGATCTGGACCAGTGAGGAACAGAGGGACTTAGAGGTGCAGATAACACAATTCCTGAAAATGGAGACACAGGTAGGCAGGGTGGTAAAGAAGGTGTTTGGCACACCTGCCTTCATTATTCAGAGCATTGGGTGCAGAGTTGGAAGTTATGTTACAGCTATACAAGATGTTAATGAGACCATATTTGTTTACTTTCCTAAGTTATTGTTCATTTTATATGTGTTACATGTACTGCTGTCTTTACACCCTGGTCCGAAGAAATGTATTGTTTGGTTGTATACCTGTATATAGTTAAATGACAATAAACTTGAATCATGTGCATGGTTCTGGTTGCCTGACTATAAGCATGTCATTCAGTTGGAAAAGATACAGGAAAGATTTACAAAGGTATTACTGGAACTTAAGAGTTTGGGCTAGAAGGATAGGCTGGAACTTTTTCCTATGGAGCATAGGAAGCTGAGGGGTGAAGCTATAAAGGCTTATAAAATAATGAGCAACGTAGATAAGGTGGGCAGTATCAGATTTTTTTCCAAGGTAGTGAGTTTAAAACTAGAAAGTGTAGGTTCAGTGAGAAGGAAAGTATTTTAAAAGGATCAAAGGGGCAATAATTTCCACACAGAAGGTTGGGGGTATGTGGAACAAGTTTATAGAAAGTGGCAGAGGTGGATAAATCACAACCTTTAAAAATATTTAGAGAGGTTAATGGATAGGAAGGGTTTAGAGGGACATAGGACAAAATTTGAGGAAAGGGACAAGTTCAACGAGGTAACATGTCTGGTATGGCCGAGTTAGGCTCAAGGGCCTGTTCCTGTACTGTTTAACACTATGATGCTATGACTATGACTCTCAAACATTCACAGGACACTTTGTCAGCTGGCTTAGTTAGAAGCCATGTCTCAGCAACCAGCAAAGTATTTTGCATGTTATGGGTAAGGCCTGTTATGACTACATCACACATTCAAGTTATGTCATAACATGTATAGGTTAGGCAATATAACCACATAAACATATGAATTAGCAGAATTATTGGATTACTCAGCTCCTGATATCTGTTCCAAGAAACTAATAACTTTGGGTGCCACAGTCAGATTGCGGTTTGCACAACACTATTACAGCTTGGAGTGTTAGAGTTTGGAGTTCAATTCTAACATTATCTGGAAGGAGTCTGTATGTGTGGGTTTTCTCCTGGTTCTCTGGGGTTTCCTTCCAACGTCCAAAGATGTATCGGTTGCTAAGTTAATTGATCACTGTAAATTGTCCTGTGATTATGCTAGGGTTGAACTAGGAGTTGTTGGGACAGTGTGACTCAAAGACCCAGAAGGGCCTACTCCGTGTTGTATCTCTAAATGAAACATAAATAGAAAATATGTGCCTGACCACCAGAGGAATAAAATGTGCCTGGGCTTCTGAACCCATGCAAGTCTCTCATTAGTACTAATTCTGATTTTAAAAAGTTTATTTTAAAAGCTGATATAGACAAAGAATGGTTTAAGATAATTTGAATTAACATCTCTGTCCCAGCCTCCCTCCCCCCCCCCCCCGATTATTTGTGATTGATGAATTCGCAAATTAAGTTAATATCGTGAAGGACTGTTTTTTAAATCTGGTTGTTAAAGTGTGAACAAGCTGGCTTTTGAAGAAAAAACTGTAACTGTTATGTACTTGTAAATGGGCTGGAGCATTATCTTTAGAGTTATGTGAGATTTCACGGAAGGGTAACTGCTAGATCCTCTATGACATAATCTTTTTCCTCACAGAACGCCAATGGCTACAGCAATAGTTTAACCCACTGAGCAACACCACTCGAGGGACTTCTGTTATGCAGCACAATATGTTGCAGTCTACTCACAACAGGATATTGACTTCTGACCTTCCCTCAACAAGTATCACCCTCAATCTTTTCCTTATTGTTGGAATACTAATGCTTTAAGTTGTGTATTTCTAAATTCCTTAGCAAATTTTTACTACCTAAATTGCACTAGGAAAGAAGGAACTTTTTCCATAAATTAACAGTGAACATGGGCAGCACTCCACTAATCATGAAATCCAGGACATTAATGTACACTTGTCCCTTTCTTCGAAAATTACAAACAGATGATAATTGTGCAGTTATTTAGAATGTGTTATAATGCCAAAGTTTTAGTTGATGTCCTGTGAATATATTCCAAAGTACTTTCTAATCCAATGTAAACTTGAGTCACAAAGGCAAGCTCTTTGTTTGTTTGCTATTTCTCATAATCTATTTTAATAATATAATTTTATATGCTTATTAGCTACAAATCTGTTTCAGAAAAGATTTAATCAACTTCAAAATATAAAGAATATAAGGAACCTTCATTTGAAATATCTTCAAAACTTTAAATGCAAATATTCACATATATAACATAGGCTTGTTTAGCAAGCAATCCATCTAACAATTATCTGATAGATATATAGTATTAAACAATCTGTTGATAATTTTACTTTTTTTTGCAGTGTAGTTACGTACGCTATGTCTGTCCTGTAGTGAATAATTTAACTCATCCCTTTGTTGGAACCCCATCATCACAAGGGTTGCCAACAGTTCAAAATGAGGCAATGAACACCGTCATGCCCATATCACTTAAAACTAACTGTGGACAAATATGTTTCCACTTTAGTCGCTTACAGTATATCTTTTAAAGTTACCAGATCAGTTTTAAATCATGATAACATCTTGTACATGCAAAAATAGCAGTAAATTTACATAAAGGGAACACCTAAATTCAAAATCCAGATAAAGATGGAACTTAAATTTAAGCCCTCTGACTGTGACTTCAATGATCTAATGCTATAAAAAATTAATAAATAATATTTAAATATCTGAACCATCAAGTCGTTTCAAGAACAAATCCGGTATTTATATCATGTTGATGATTAACGTGACACAGATCACAATTCCTCCAGATGCTGAGCAACTCCGCTGAGTAGTGAATAAAAGATATGCAAGGTATTATTGAACTCACTTTTCACAGTTTATTTTTAGAGTGCACATTAGAATTGGATAACTTTTCTTAGCAAGTAACTAGTGGGCAAACTTCCCAGCAGATTTAAACAAATGAGCATACATTACTGAATTAATTCTAAACTGTTGGACAGTTTCTGGCTGAAATTGAAGATCCAAGATCAGGTGAGCTGCAGCTCCCGTTGTCATTGGTGAAGGAGGAATTCAAGGTGGCAAAGTGTAGAGTTGTGTTAACACTGAGGGGCTCTAACAACGAGGTAATAAATTAAGTAGGAGTCATAACAAGGCGAAAGTGGGGTCATAGACCAGGCAGTGAGCTCTCTGCAACTGAGAGACATCATCAGCAATCCATGCCTGGGACGACAAGGCCTCAGCCCTTCACATTTCCAACAATAGGGGAGTGCAAGTGTAAGTGGCCATAGGCAGCATATGGTCCAGAAAGAGGTACAGAACCACAAGGATGAAACACAGTGGAGCTGGGTCACAGGGCACCTGGAAAAAATGGGATCTTCATACGTGCAAGATCACTTGAGCAGAGCTCTGGAGGTTGGAGCCCTTCCGCATTTCTTTTCTTCTGCAGTCCATGTATGACGGTCACCCTACATCATCACAGCTGCATACATGAGGGCTGGGAGAGGACCCTAACTGCAAGCTTTGTGGTCAGCAAGGTTCACTGCCACACACACACTGTCAGGATACAAAATAGCTTTCACACAAGGATGGTATAGCTGGCACCACGACAAGGTGCAGCTCTCCCTTGCTGACACATTGGAGCAAGAGAGGTGTAAAAAGAGACCAGTCGGCAGAGAGGCAAACAGGGAAGTAATTTTCATCAAGGAGAGGATCATGCCAGTCATATCAACGAGGCCTAAATCCAATCTGCTGCAAATTGCCAAATCGTGGGAGATGAGGGTCGACGTGGGGAGGAAGCTGCAGTTCCCAGAGGTTGTGCAATCCACACTTTGACCAGACATCGTACTGTGGTCCACTGAAGGCAAAATAATCATCCTGGTGGAGCTCACAGTAGCATGAGAGGAAGGATGCAAGGAGGACCATGAGAGGAAGGCCCTGAAGTACCAGTCCTTAAGTCCAGGGGTGCAGGGACAAAGGATAGCAGATGTGGCTATTCCCCATAGAGGTCGGCTGTAGAGGGTTCCCATCAAGGTCAGCATTGAGGCTGCTGTCTGTGCTGGCCCTTGATAAAAAGAGAAAGAACCAAGCAGCTTGCAGGATGGGGGAGGAAGCAGAAAGATCCTCTTGCTGGATATGGAGCTGGCGAGAGGAGTTGTGCTGGAAGTCGGGAGCAGATGGGCAGTAACTTGGCCACCACTACTGACCTACCAGCTGGAGAGTGTAGTGGTTAAGGGTAGAAACACTCTAAGAAGGTTGTGCAGCACCTGAATACATCTGCCCCCGGCCAAAGGCTACAGTAACCTCATCAGGTAACTGAAGAGAGCATCCTGCATATGATGCAAGCAAATGTCATTTCCAGAACACAAGTGTAAAGGAGAACAAATTAATTGTTATTCCAGATTTAATGCAGTACAAAAAAATCATAAAATAAAGAACACAAATATAAAAAACACAACAAATAGAAATACGTCAGATAGTTTATATATATAGCTTAATTGTATGTTCAACAAGTGACTGTATATGTAGTGACTGACAGGAAATAATGAAGTAGTGGTGGTGGGCGATGTGAAGGGGTGGATTGTTTGAGGTGTTCATCAGCCTTACTGCTTAGGGATAGTAACTGTTTTTGTATTTTGGGAAATGTTTTCCGAATCTGCTGCAAGAAAATAATCCCTTCCATTTTACTTCCTTGTGATAACTTCCTGTGACTCTCATAGTAACTGAGCCACATCACTGCACAATGAACTCCTATTTAAAATGCCCACAAGATGTTGCAGAAAACAATCTTGAGCATCACATTTCTTTTTACTATTTACTGTACTTTGGTAGATGCTGACAAAAAGTATTAACTTACCTAGTTGATAACATGAATATAATCCATATTTAGATCTAAAGCAAGCAGAAAATTTTAATTTTACCTGGAAGCTATTCTCCCCAGTTCCAGCAAGCACAGGCACACTTCTCTGGGCTGCTTATGAAGTACTGTAAACACAGGACATGAAGAACAGTTATGATTTCATAACAGGTATTAATTGAAGCACTTTATGAAAGATATACATCCTTCAGTTAATTATTAAATATTTCATTTAATGTCTTCTGGTATTTCATTCTTTTGAGAGAATCATGTTTTTGCCATTTATTTGAAATTTGTGGCTAGAAGCTTTGCTGTTTATTAAATTCATTGTATTTTCTCTCTTGTGGGTTGTATATTTTCAATTTACACTTTAAATGAATTTATAAAAATGTTGTATTTAATCTATTTTCTCATATGTATCAAAGTTAACAGAATTAATAATATACATTGTCAATATAAATGCTCCTTTAAGATCATGCAACTGAGGTACAATTAGAACAAAGGGCCAGATTTCCATGGTAAAGGATTTCCTATGATGACATAACTGCTGAGATAAGCCAATTTTTATTTTTTTTTATTGAGCCAAATTATAGTTATGAATAAATTTCATAGAAGTCAAGATTGGAGATGACAGATTTCAAAAACGTATTGTTAGGGCTTGTGAGTTGTGGGTGCTTTGTTGGTGTTGAAAGCATGGCAACATGTGGACTACCCCCAGCATATCTCAAATGATGATGCAAATAACATACGTTTTGATGTACAATTGACAGAGACTATAAAGATAATCTTATATTTTAATATATTAAGAAAGACTATCATCATCCAGTATATATCCTCTTCTCATAACTATCATCAAACAGGAGGTACAGGATTCTGATGACAATGATTCAGGAAAAAAAATTTCCCTTCAGTCTTCAGATTTCTGAAAGGCCTATGAGCCCATGAACACTACCATATCTTGCACAATTTATTTTGTAATTTAGAGTAATTTTATGTCTTTGCAATGTACTGCTGCCACAAAACAAATTTTACATCATATAAGACAGTGATGGTGAACCTGATTCTGATACCCTTTTCTATGACGAAGCCAATTTTGTATATAATTTACCAGCTTGTTGTAAAATCAATGTGATTTAATCTTCTGGACCTGCCTAGTATGAAAGATGTACTAAAAGATGTCGAAAGTTGTACTAAAGTCCACACCTGCAATACCTTTTGTCCTAATCTCATCAGTCATTTTCACCAACTCATTGAAAAACTCAAATTTCAGAGTCAGGATTTCTGCTGCACAAAGCCATGCAGACTATCCCACATGTCCATGCTTTTCCAAATGGGAGCAAAGCCTGTTCCAAGGAATTCTCTCCAATAATTTCCCTACCTCTGACACAAGATTTGAGATGAATAAAATTAGAAATAGCCTAGATAGGGCAATAAATGACATACTAGCTTGACAGTGAAGTCAAATAAAGTGGTAGATTTAATTTGCAGGATTGGTAAAGGCATTATAAGGAAGAGAAATCAGTCAGAATGATGGAGCCCAAAATTAGCAGTCTTAGCGGGGAATGAAGGTAGCCTTCACCAGCTTTTACAAGTGCTTGACCAAGCATTGGAAACACTAATCACCAGAGCTGTGGATCAAGATCAGGCCAGCATAATTAATCTGAATGTGTTTTTTTTTCTGGCACAGGCATATGTCAAATTACTTTCTTCTGTAAACTTCAATGATTTTCAATTTTTACAGCAACTCACTCTGGTAGTGTGGTTAGGCATAGCTCAAATACCATCTATGAATTTGTTGATGATACAATCATTGTTGGCAGATTCGCAGATGGAGACAAGAGGGCATACAGCAGTGAGCTATACCAACTAGTGGTGTGGTGTTGCAGTAACAACCAAGCACTCAATGTCAGTAAGACAGAGGAGCTGATTATGGACTTCAGGAAGGGTAAGATGAAGGAACACATACCAATCCTCATAGAGTGATCAGAAGTGGAGAGAGTGAGCAGTTTCAAGTTCCTGGGTGTCAAAATCTCTGAGAACCTAACCTGGTCCCAACATATTGATGCAGCTATAAAGAAGGCAAGACAGCAACTATACTTCGTTAGTAGTTTGAATAGATTTGGTATGTCAACAAAAACACTCAAAAACTTCTATAAATGGACTGTGGCAGGCTGCATCACTGTCTGGTATGGGGGGTGGGGGGCGAGCTGCTGAACCGGACCGAAGAAAGCTGCAGAGGATCGTAAATTTAGTCAGGTCCATCTTGGGTACTAGCCTACAATGTACCCAGGACATCTTCAAGGAGCAGTGTCTCAGAAAGGCAGCAACCATTATTAAGGACCCCCAGCACCCAAAGCATGTCATTTTCTCATCATTACTATCAGGCAGGTGGTACAGAAGCCTGAAAGCACCCACTTAGCGATTCAGGAACAGCTTTTTCCCCTCTGCTTAAATGGACACTGAACTCGTGAACTCTATCTCAGTTTTTTTAATATATATCTGTTTTTATACCATTTTTTATCTATTCAATATACATATACTGAAATTGATTTACTTATTTATTCTTCTATATTATGTATTGCATTGAACTGCTACTGCTAAGTTAACAAATTGCACGAGACATGGCAGCGATAATAAACCTGATTCTGATTCTAAAATACATTCAATGAAATCATCAATATGCTGTGGTTGTTAACAAGATATTGTAAATCCTCATTTTAAAGATAACATAAATGAGTGGTAATGTGATTCGAGATCCCGTGACTTCACAACTTTGAATGCAAATTTGCAGAAAATAGCTAATAGTGATAGAGCTACTTTAAACATTGGTAAAGGTTTCGCTGAATCGGCACAAAATATAGAGAAAGTACTGTGACTACTTATACACAAAACTTGTATTGAAAATTACCATCATGTCTGAATGATGCAGTTCTTTTAATGCAAATTTCAGGGAAATTCCAGCCTTTTTGCTGTGAAACTGATTTCTCAGAATCATTACATGGGAGAGATCAATAAGATGTGAAGAGTGTGAAGGAAACAACATTTCTTCCAGTCATCCTGCAGAGTGGATTTTTTTTTTTTGATATGACAGCTGCTTTTAGGACTAGTACAATCTCAGAGTAATGGGGCTGTAGCTTCTTCACATCAGTTTAAAAGCAAGTGGCATCAAGCTAATTTTAAGCTACTTTTGATAGTCCAAAAACAAGAATTAGAGTTATACACCATTTAAACAGACCCTTCAGGCCAACTCACCCATTATGACCAAGGTGTCTTTCTGAGGTATTCAATAGGTGATACTGATGTGGTTCATATTTTACTGGACAAAGATCTATTGCCTCAGGGGTGAGCCTCTAGATAAATCCCAAGGGATCAGACACCAGAGTGATGGGTACCTGGGCTGAAATAACCTTGCCTTAATTTTAAATGGCAATTTACTTGTTACTACTATCTAAGCCACATCCACATTGAAGTGCAATAGTTCTAATTTCTATTTGATTTTGACCAACCTAATTTACTGAGGGTTTCTAAGATAGACACAAGGCCACTTAGTGGCATTAGTCAAGAGGCAAGGACTGTTTCAGGTAGTACTCTGAAAGATAGACAATCCTATGGCAAATTTTTCAGGCATTCCCAGAGCACAGGATATTAATCCGGCAAATTGGATGTGGTAAATTTACTTTATGTCTTTAAAATGGACACAACAGAGTCCAATTTCTACCCTGTGGTGTTTCAGAATGGATTTATTTGTTCTGTGCCTTTTAAAACCAGTTGACTTAATATCTGTAGGTGTATGACTGAATTCCTTGAGGGGAATGTTAGTCACTGCACAGATCATAAATATAACAAGATCACAATATTTTTGTTTAAAGAAATTACATAAATGAATAAACACAAAATTACTTTATATATTTTAAGTTGTTTTTATAATATTTATCACCTTTACTATTACACAGAACCACCCCAATCATCTAAATAAATTAATTAAAGGAATATTTCAATGTGCCTAGCTAGGAGGGAACCAAATTAGTCAAATATTCCTGATTTTTGATCCACAATTCACTAATGTTTTACAGAACAACCAAATTCACCATTAATCTGAAAATATATTTCAATGTTCAAAAAATTAATTAAAAGTAGGAACAAAAAGATATATTACAGTTTAACTGCATCTAAGTTATGAATAAATTGGGAAATTTGAATTAATTTTCTACTTAATCCAAATACTTCAAATTGACTCATTGCAAGTTAAAACGTGAGAATTAAATCTTTTATTATTTTCTAATCAAAGAGCATCTTTAACTAAAAATGCAATCCAAAAAAGACTATCATTGTTGAATTCAAAAACTTTAACACACACATTTGTTTCACACGCACTGATGAAAAACAGTGATATGAATGTATTATACATAGAAACTGACAATAAGTAGTGATTCATGAATAAAATTATTACCGAGTTCAATTGAAAGACAATTACAACACTGAGGATACAATCTTATGATATCACAGACAGCACGCTAACACTGACTGAGGTGGAACCTTAATAACAATTTCTGCTTCAGCTCTTCTTTGTCATGCAATGAAGAAGGTTCCTCCCACTGGTGGCACATCCTAAAAAAGCAATATTTGAGCCAATAGTGTGAAAAGCATAGACAGTCATCTTTGATAACATTTCTCTGGAGATCACCAACAGCTTTATTTTGCATTAAAGAATCTTAGAAAGAAATAGCGATAAGTATGTCAAGCTGTCAGTTGAAAATCATTGTGCAAAACAGTGCCATTAATACACAGAAAGTGCATATCAGTTACATGAAAGATCAGCACCACAGTCAGTTTTTGTCAAGTGACCTTTTGTCTTTTTCAGAAAGGAGGTCACTCAACTGTATACAAAGGCTCATTTATTCCCCAGACAGCATAGATACAGCATTCATGAAGATAAATAGGGCTTTTCAAAATCAAGTTAGGGTACCAATACAACCTAAAAGATAAAGCTCAAAAAGTACATATCCTCCTAATATTTTCTTCAAATTTTTCTATGATTGCTAATTCCCAAACAATATAATATGTAAACATATTTGACTACATACCCAAACCTTCAGATTCAAAAAGGCACGTATCATCTACCCCTACTTCCCTACACCAGGCGAGGAAGTTTGCAGTATTGTCACGAGCAAAGAAAGAACCCGAAGGAGCATTAGCTTTGCAAGGAATCTTCTTCAGAAGCAGACTCTGTGAATACAAACATGATATTAGCTTGGTGGAGAAGGTAGCATATAGTGTTTAACTATCTTTATCTTGCTTTTTGCTTCAACTTTTTTTCATTATGAATTGCTATATTCACATTAATTATGGAACTTGCTCACATTGACCTTGTGGCAAGGTGTAGGCATTCAGAATCTGGAGTCTCCCATTTCTAACAAGTTACTTCATAGCAAAATAAAAATAAACTGACATTTAATTTTTCAGGAAACAGACATATGGCATCCAAAATAATGCTTAAACAAAGACCAACAAAAACAAATTTCAGAATAAAATATTATATATGTTAAAGATTAGCTGTATTAGTTATATGTACATTGAAACATACAATGAAATGTATTACCTGCATCAAATCAATCAGCGAGAATCACACTGGGCAGCCTGCAATTGTCGTCACACATCCATCACCAACATAACATACCCACAGCTCACTAATCTAACCATAAATCTTTGAAACATGGGAGGGAATCCACAGGGTCATGGAGAAAATGTACAAATTCCTTATAGGTAGCGATGAGAATTGAAACCCAATCGATGATCACTGGCGCTATAAAGTGATGCACTGACTACTGGACTATCGTGCTGCACCTTACTTTAATTCTATTATAGAAAGGTGATTTTATTTTAGGAAAGGGGCAGTGTGATACCTTCACATGGAGTTTGCAGTAGTTGAAGTCGGCAGCCATCAGCACCTTCACAAGAGCAACAAAACGCTGATCTTGCTAATGAAAGCCAGATCCTGAACACGATTGATAAGTATTTTCAACAAGGGATTGACGTCCTTGATTTTCCTGGAAAGCCTAGTCTTCATGTTTTATCTCAAACCTGTGACATTGTGGGCTGAATGAGAATTCTGTAGTCTTTTGGTTGGTTGTATCAGTATAATTCAGAAAACTGTACTCAGTCAATATGTTTCTTAAATATTTTCATTTCTTTTCCAGTATATACTCTTCAATTTATTTCAAAAAGAGAGCCAGTTTTATCAAAATAAAATTTATATTGTGGGCTTATGGAAGTAATGTCTATGGAGGAAGTGAGAAAGATTATAGTATACATATTTTGTTTTTATGGAGTAAGACAACAAAAGAAGAATTATGACAAAAAAATTGCTGAAGATAAAAATCACATGATGAGAGATCACAATCCAAAAGCTTGGAAAGAAAAATTCTATCAAATGTGATGACAGTCATGAGAGAATTAAACATATTGAGCCGAAGAATTCTGGACCCTTTCTACTGCCTGGACTCTTCACAATGATCTCCACTTACTCGTACTTAAATTTTCTGATGTGGAAGGCCAAATAAACTGACCCCTCACACCAAAGGGTCATACCATAATGTGGAGAGGGTTCTGTGCTGTGGAAATGTCACAGTGCTTCATATCCTGAGGCCCTGCCCCTAGAAACCACAAAAGCCTTTGAAAAATTCTTTCCTGTCGAAGTTTTTTGTACAGTTTGTAAATGTCGGCAATAGTTAAAGATGATTAACACTATTCTAAATATCATAAATAAAAAGTAAAAAAAAAGATAAGTTTAATTCAAAAATACATTAAAATATTAAATAATTAAAAAGACTAAAAAGTCAGCTATCAACATGCATTTGACCTTTCTTATGTGGGTTGGCAAGTCTGTCCAACTGAATAGGGCATTGTTCCTTTGCCAGTTTTCCCTAGTGCAAAACTGAAGATGAGATACAAACTGCAGACTCCATTTAGCACATTACTGGCCTGATTTGGAATAAGTAGGGAGTGCAGTGATGGAAAGGGTAAAATGACATCTGACCTCCAACTCATTTCAGACCTCCATATTTCACTGTTCAGCCATAGAAATGTGAGAAATGCAGACTCCCAAAGACCGAGAGCCCGCAGTTCCCTTTTGAACAGGCAGCTGACTGTCAACTCAGTTCACCCCCATGACTTTCTTGTGTTAAATGCACAATACCATGCCATATGTTGTACTCTGTATCCCTTATTCTATATGAAAGAGGAGACTGCAAGCACTATTATCCTGTACAAATGAATCAAAACAAATTTCAATGCAAAAATTCCGAGGACAAACTTTTTAATAAACTGGACAGAAAGAAACGTTCAGTAATTTTAACTGAAAAACTACAAAGGCCTGTCAAATACTGTATACTGTATCTTTGAAGATCAATGTGATTCTAAGGTATTTAACTAATGCCCCATTTTTTTTTTGACGCAGTGGTATTTGCCACAGATAGGAACTCATTCAGTTACTTTTTCAACCACTGCAGTAAATCTGCTTCACCACAGGAATCAGTAATTTGCACAGATTTTTGACAAATTGGTGAAAATGACAGAGCTCCTTTTATTTAGCATAATCTTAAGCTTGGATGGCTTCTGCTAGTGGTCTCCTTTTTCCTTTAATCAATAAAGTTAAAATATTTTGACCACAAAGTTGAATAGGGAGTTAACATTGGCATGTGGCAAAGGTAATGTCGCAGTAGTTATGGGGGATTTCAACATGCAGGTGAACTGGGAGAATCAGGTTGGTGCTGGACCACAGGATAGGGCGTTTGTAGGATGCATTCTTGGAACAGCTTGTACGAGAGCCGACCAGGGACAAGACTATTCTGGATTTAGTGTTATGTAATGAACAGGATTTGATAAGCGATCTTGCAGTACAGGAGCCATTAGGAGGTAGTGATCATAATATGATAAGTTTTTATGTGCAATTTGAGAAGGATAAGGGCTGCTCGGAGGAGTCAGTGTTGCAGTTGAACACCACAGGGGAAACTGTGGAGCCATGAGGGAGGAGCTGGCCAAAGTTGACTGGACGGCTAGCCTAGCAGAAAAGACAGTGGAACAGCAATGGCAGGTATTCTTGGGAATAATGCACAATGTGCAAAATCAGTTCATCCCCCAGAGAAGGAAGGATTCAAAGGGGGGAAAGGGGCCACAGTGGTTGACAAAAAAGTAAGTATGACAGAGCTAAGGGGAGTGGGAGGACAGATGATTGGGAAGTTTTTAAGGAACAACAGAACTTAACTAAAAAGACAATACGGGGAGAAAAAATGAGGTACGAAAGCAAGCTTGCCAGGAATATAAAGGAAGATAGCAAAAGCTTTTTTAGGTATGTGAAGAGAAAGAAGATAGTTAAGAACAATGTTGGGCCCTTGAAGAAGGAATTGGGTGAAATTGTTATGGAAAACAGAGAAATGGCAGAAGAATTTAATGAGTACTTTAGATCTGTTTTCACTAAGGAAGACACAAGCAATCTCCCAGATGTATGGATGGGCCAAGGACATAAGGTAACAGAGGAAATGAAACAGATTGACATTAGGAAGGAAACGGTGATGAGTAGACTGAAGGGACTGAAGGCTGACAAATCCCCAGGTCCAGATGGTCTGCATCCTAGGGTACTAAAGGAGGTGGCACTGGAAATTGCGGATGCATTGGTAATCATTTTCCAATGTTCCTTAGATTCAGGATCAGTTCCTGAGGATTGGAGAATGGCTAATGTTATCCCACTTTTTAAGAAAGGAGGGAGGGAGAAAACAGAGAACTATTGACCTGTCAGCCTGACATCGGTGGTGGGGAAGATGCTAGAGTCCATTATTAAGGATGAAATAGTGGCATATCTAGATAGCAGTGAAAGGATTGGGCCAAGCCAGCATGGATTTACCATGGGTAAATGCTTGACTAATCTGTTGGAGTTTTTCGAGGATGTAACCAGGAAGTTAGACGGGGGAGATCCAGTGGATGTAGTGTACCTCGATTTTCAGAAGGCATTTGATAAGGTCCCACATAGGAGATTGGTGGGTAAAATCAAAGCTCAGGGCATCGGGGAGAAGACATTGACATGGATAGAAAACTGGTTGGTAGATAGAAAGCAAACGGTAGCGGTGAATGGGTGCTTCTCGGAATGGCAGGTGGTGACTAGTGGGGTGCCACAGGGCTCAGTATTGGGACCACAGCTGTTTACAATTTACGTCAACGATTTAGACGAAGGAATTGAGAATAACATCAGCAAATTTGCTGATGATACTAAGTTGGGTGGCAGTGTGACATGTGATGAGGATGTTAGGAGAATTCAGGGTGACTTGGATAGGCTGGGTGAGTGGGCAGATACTTGGCAGATGACGATTAATGTGAATAAGTATGAGGTTATCCACTTTGGGAGTAAGAACAGGAAGGCAGATTATTATCTGAACGGTGTAGAGTTAGGTAAAGGAGAAATACAAAGAGATCTAGGAGTCCTTGTTCATCAGTCACTGAAGGTGAATAAGCAAGTGCACAAGGCAGTGAAGAAGGCTAATGGAATGTTGGCCTTTATTACAAAGGGAATTGATACAAGAGCAAGGAAATCCTCTTGCATTTGTACAGAGCCCTGGTGAGACCACACCTGGAGTATTGTGTACAGTTTTGGTCTCCAGGGTTAAGGAAGGACATCCTGGCTGTAGAGGAAGTACAGTGTAGATTCACAAGGTTAATTCCTGGGATGTCTGGACTGTCTTACACTGAGAGGTTAGAAAGACTGGGATTGTACACGCTGGAATTAAGGAGATTGAGAGGGGATCTGATTGAAACATATAAGATTATTAAGAGATTGGACAAGATGGAGGCAGGAAATATGTTCCAGATGCTGAGAGAGTCCAGTACCAGAGGGCATGGTTTGAGAATAAGGGGTAGGTCATATAGGACAGAGTAAAGGAAAAACTTCTCCTTGAGAGTTGTGGGAGTCTGGAATGCACTGCCTCGGAAGGTAGTGGAGGCCAATTCTCTGGATGCTTTCAAGAAGGAGCTAGATAGGTATCTTATGAATAGGGGAATCAAGGGATATGGGGACAAGGCAGGAACCGGGTATTGATAGATGATCAGCCATGATCTCAAAATGGCGATGCAGGCTCAAAGGGTCGAATGGTCTACTTCTGCACCTATTGTCTATTGTCTAAAAGATGCAAATCTAAATTTGTATCTCCATTGACACGATTTATGGACTGGACTCAGTTGCTCGTGTTACGATCTGTTTCTGGTTGCTCCGTTGTTTTGTTGCTATTTTGGCCTGCAGATAATGAACGACACAGAGGTAGATTGATCTGAACTGAGTATGCCTGGATTCTTTTGACCTTGTGCTTTATATTCTGTGTTTTTCTTTTTTTTTTGCTATTTGCATAATTCATTTTTTTTGCATATGTGGTGGGGGGGAGTGGGTGAGTGGGTTTGATGTTTTTCTTTGTTTTGTGGCTGTCTTTGGGAAGACAAATCCAGGGTAGTATACTGTACACATACTTTGATAATAAATATATTGTTACATGCACATGCAGTGCAACTCTTTGAGTGCAGAAAGTTTGAAGTTAATAACACAGCAGGGTGATTGATAAGTTTGTGGACCAAGGTAGAAGGAGATGAGTAATTAACTTCAAACTTTCTGCATAATTACTCAAAGAGCTGACCTGCACGTGCATATGTAGCATGTATAACTCATCTCCGTCTACCTTAGGCAATGAACTTATCAATCACCCATGCTGTGGACACTTTCTGGAGGTCCAAGATCCATATGCTCCACGACAGCTGGACTAAATGTGTAAATGTAGGAGGGGACTATGATGAAAAATGAATGTGCTAGGTTTTCTAAAATTGACTCCTTCTACCTTAGACCACGAACTTATCAATCACCCCTTGTACCTTGAAGCTTTGAATCTTTGATGCTTCAACTAAGGGTGAGGAAGAACCATTAATGATAGCATTGAATTTTCCAGAAAGGCACCTGAATATTGAAGACAAATGATTATCACTATGGTTATGCTGAAATTAAAGTAATTTCAGTACCGATAAGACCACCGCCAAGGCAATCACAACATCTAGAGAAAAAAGTAGAGTAAAAGACAAAAAGTATATAAACATTTACAGATTATAGAGGAAGTGGTGCTTGCTGCCTTGAGGCAATTTAGGGTGAATAAACCCCAAGACCTGGCAAGGTTTCACCTCGGACCTTCTGTGAGGCTGGTGCAGAAATTGCAAGGGCCCTAGCAAAGATATTCAAAACGTCCTTAGCCATGGGCGAGGTGCCAGGGGTTTTGAAGATAGCTAATGTTATTCTGTTGTTTAAAAATGATTCTAAGAATAAAGTGGAAAATCATAAGCCAGTGAGCCTGACATCAGTGTTTAGTAAGTAATTGGATGGTATTCTTAGGCACCGAATATATTTGTTTGGATAGAAAGGGCCTGATTAAGGGATAGTCAGCACAGCTTTGTGCATGTAGTTTATTTCTAACCAATGTTATAGTTTATCGAGGCAGTTACCAGGATTGCTGATGAAGGAAAAGCAGTACATTTTTTCTACGTGGACTTTAGCAAGATCTTTAACAAGGGCCTGCATGGGAGATTGGTCAAGGTTCAGTCTCTTGGCATTCAGAATGATATAGTAAATCAGAATTGACATTGGCTTGTGGGAGAAGCTAGAGAGTGACAGTAAATGGCCTCCCTCACTGGAGGCCTATGACTAGTAGTGTGCTACAAGGATCAGTGCTGGGTCTGTTGTTTGTCATCTTTGTCAATAAACTGGGCAATCTGGATGATAATGTGGTAAACTGGATCAGCAAATTTGCAAATGAGACCAAGATTGGGGGTATAGTGGCCAGTGATGAAGGCTATCAAAGCCTGCAAAATAGATCTAGATCAGCTGGAAAATGGGCAGAAAAAAGGCAGATCAAATTTAATACAGACATGAGTGAGGTGGTACACTTTGGGAGAACAAACCAGGATAGAATTTATACAGCAACACACTGAGAATTGAGGTAGAACAAAGTGATCTAAGAATGCAGACCCATATTTCCCTGAAATAGGGTCTGAATAATTCTAGATACTTGTAACCCTCACTTTTGCTGATGTTTTCATTTGGTTTTGAGTTCCAATTTGCACAGGAGAGTTTATTTGCAATGTAGTAAAAGACTAACATCTGGATGCATTTCCTTTTAACTTGTTCCCACATATCTTTCTTTGCTCGTATTTATGAAGGGAAATAGTCAAAACATAATTACATTCTCTCCTTCTAGCTAAGGATAAAATCACCACGTGGGAAGACAATATAATTATTACATGATAAATTTCCATATTTCCCTGTGATGAATGAGAACAAAGTAACTTTAAATATAAAATAAGGTATTCTTTGAATGTACTTTATCTGAAGATTGCATAGTATTATGACTGCTGCTTGCCTCATTGGATATTTAGGTAAAATAGATGTTATTAAGTTATCAATGAACAAATACTTAAATTGCATAATACATAGGACTTTATGGAATATCTTAACATTTTGTAAAATGCAAAGGAGTCACAGAACTTCTAATACTTAAACTGTCCAAGAACTGTTTATGCAAAGAATCAAGAGTCTATTAAGAACAAAATTCTATACCTAAAACATGTAAGAGTGGATAAATTGTTCATATCTTTTAGTCTTTTAACACTCTTGACAAGGTGACATTGCCTTCAGTCTGTTCTCTCTGTTCTATCTTCCCAAACAGTGCTTATGCCTAATCAAATATTCTTCCTTCTGCTTAGTTTTTTCCCCTTCAGTCTTAAGACAATGTTTACTCTGACAGTATTCATCAAGAGTCGGTAAAACAATAACTTCATTTCATGCACACTGATTTCTATCCCATTTTTTTGTGAACCTCTAATGTTTCTCCTTGAATTTCCCTTTGTCTTTGCCAACTCGATGGCCATAAAGGATTATCCTGGATTGGCTTCCAATCTTTTTAAGTAACAAACATATAACTTATTGTCCCAGAAGTCTCCACATAGAGAAAAGAATTTCAAGGAAAGAGCATTTATATATAGTCCATGTTCTGCATCAGCTCTTCGGGTACCTTTTTACAGTTAACAACACCACCAATACATCTACAGCTTATGTATTATCTGTACAATTTTAACACATAAATAATTTAGTTAAGTTTTCCATGATTCATCACAATTTCAATTTTATAATTGCTCATAAACAAAAGGGATTTGTAGGATACATTCATTTGCCTGAAGTGTATCACTGAATGTGATCTTATGACGTATATGTAAACAAGGATAAAGATTGCATGGATAGCTTAATATTGCTGACATCAACTTATATTTTTCGAGAAGGTATGAAGTATCCGTAATCTCTTCAGCCACCTCATTCAAAACTCTAGGGTGTATACCTGGTTCAGGTGACTTATCTGCCTTCAGACCTTTCAGTTTCACCAAGACCCTTCTCTCTATTTACAGTAACTTCACATACTTCATGACCCCTGACACCTGGAACTTCGACCATACTGCTAGTGTCTTTCAGTGAAGACTGATACAACATACTTATTCAGTTTATCCGTCATTTTGTTGTCCTCACTACCTCGCCAGCATCATTTTTCAGCGGTCTAATATCCATTCTTGCCTCTCTTTTACACTTTATGCATCATAAGAAACTTCTGGTATCCTCTTTAATATTGTTGACTAGCTTACTTTTGTACTCCACCTTTACCTTCTTAATGACTTTTTTTAGTTGCTTTCTTTGGGTATTTAGAAACATCCTAATCCCCTAACTTCCTACTAATTTTTGGTCTATTATATGCCTTCTCTTTGTCTTTTAAGTGGGCTTTGACTTCCCTTGTTACCCACGGTTGTGTCATCTTGCTTTCAGAATACCTTTCCTTTTTGGGATGAATATATCCTGTGCCTTCCAAATTGCTTCCAGAAATGCCAGCCATGGAATTGATTGGAAAAGAATACTGGCAGGGATGTTTCTGCCATTATCCCTGCAGTGTTCTTTTCCCAATCAATCCTAGCCAATTCCTCTTTCATGCCTCTGTCATTCCACTTACTCTATTCTAATACTAATACTTTAGCTTCTCCTTCTCAAATTTCAGGGTGAATTCGATTATATTCAAAAGAGCAAGAGGACAGATGTGAAAGAATAGGACCTATCAAGGGTGACAGTGGGAAAGTGTGTATGGAACCAGAGGAAACAGCAGAGGTACTTAATGAATACTTTACTTCAGTATTCACTATGGAAAAGGATCTTGGTGATTATAGTGATGACTTGCAGCAAACTGAAAAGCTTAAGCATGTAGATATTAAGAAGGAGGATGTGCTGGAGCTTTTGGAAAGCATCAAGTTGGATAAGTCGCCCGGACTGGATGAGATGTACCCCAGGCTACTGTGGGAGGCGAGGGAGGAGATTGCTGATCCTCTGGCGATGATCTTTCCATCATCAATGGGGAAAGGAGAGGTTCCAGAGGACTGGGGAGTTGCAAATGTTGTTCCTTTATTCAAGAAAGGGAGTAGAGATAGCCCAAGAAATTATAGACCAGTGAGTCTTACCTCAGTGGTTGGTAAGCTGATGGAGAAGATCCTGAGAGGCAAGACTTATGAACATTTGGAGAGGTATAATATGATTAGGAGTAGTCAGCATGGCTTTGTCAAGAGCAGGTCGTGCCTTACGAGCCTGATTGAATTTTTTGAGGATGTGACTAAACACATTGATGAAGGAAGAGCAGTAGATGTAGTGTATATGGATTTCAGTAAGGCATTTGATAAGGTACCCCATGTAAGGCTTATTGAGAAAGTAAAAAGGCATGGGATCCAAGGGGACATTGCTTTGTGGATCCAGAACTGGCTTGCCCACAGAAGGCAAAGAGAGGTTCTAGACAGGTCATATTCTGCATGGTCAGTCACCAGTGGGGTGCCTCAGGGATCTATTCTGGGACCGTTACTCTTTGTGATTTTTTATAAATGACCTGGATGAGGAAATGGAGGAATGGGTTAGTAAGTTTGCTGATGACACAAAGGTTGGGGGTGTTGTGGACAGTATAGAGGGCTGTCAGAGGTTACAGCAGGACATTGATAGGATGCAAAACTGGGCTGCGAAGTGGCAGATGGAGTTCAACCCAGATAAGAGTGAAGTGGTTCATTTTGGTAGGTCAAATATGATGGCAGAATATAATATTAATGGTAAGACTCTTGGTAGTGTGGAGGATCAGCGGGATCTTGGGGTCCAAGTCCATAGGATGCTCAAAGCAGCTGCACAGGTTGACTGTGTAGTTAAGGCCGCAAATGGTGTATTGGCCTTCATCAATAGGGGAATTGAATTTAGGAGCTGAGAGGTAATGTTGCAGCTATATAGGACCCTGGTCAGACCCCATTTGGAGTACTGTGCTCAGTTCTGGTTGCCCCACTACAGGAAGGATGTGGAAGCCATAGAAAGGGTGCAGAGGAGATTTACAAGAACGTTGCCTGGATTGGGGAGCATGCCTTATGAGAATAGGTTGAGTGAATTCGGCCTTTTCTCCTTGGAGCAATGGAGCATGAGAGGTGACCTGATAGAGGTGTATAAGATGATGAGAGGCATTGATTGTGTGGATAGTCAGAGGCTTTTTCCCCAGGGCTGAAGTGGTTGCCACAAGAAGATACAGTTTTAAGGGGCTGAGTAGTAGGTACAGAGGAGATGTCAGGGGTAAGTTTTTTTACTCAGAGAGTGGTGAGTGCGTGGAATGGGCTGCCGGCAACTGTGGTGGAGGCAGATATGATAGGGTCTTTTAAGAGACATTTGGATAGGTACATTGAGCTTAGATAAATAGAGGGCTATGGATAAGCCTAGTAATTTCTAAGGTAGGGACATGCTCGGAAAAATTTTGTGGGCCGAAGGACCTGTATTGTGTTGCAGGTTTTCTATGTTTCTATATTATGATCACTTGCCCAGAAGGTTCTTTTACTTTAAGCCGTTCAATCAATTTAGTTCATTGCACAACACCCAGTCCAGAATAGCTGAACCCTGTAGTTGGATCAACCACGAGTTGCTCTAAAAAGCCATCTCATAGGCATTCTAGAAATTCCCCCTCTTGTAATCCTACACCAACCTAATTTTCCCAATCTAACTACATATTGGACTCCCCACGACTACTGTAACATTGCCCTTTTGGTATGCATGCTCTATCTCCTGTTGTAACATGTATACTACTACTGTTTGGGTGTCTGTATATGACCCTCAGAGCTTTTTTACCCTTTAACCACAATGATTCAACATCTTCCAACCTTATGTCACCTCTTTCTAATGATTTGATTTCATTTTTTTCCAACAGAGCCAAGGCAAATGTATATGCAAGTTTATTTAATAAAGAATCCAGTTATGAAAAATACACAAACTACATATAACCAAGTTATACCAAAATCAGGAAGATTTCAAGCAATTTGTTTACAAATTTAATAAACTTTCATGAAAATGTGCTAAACCTGAAAGGAGAGAATTCTCCCACAATACTGAGGCCATTTTTAAAAATTTATCTTTAACATCGTTTCATCTAACAGTAAGTCTTACTTTGTCTTCATTAATTGATTTGATATTGATTGTTTTTGGCCTTTATATCAACCAGTCAGCAAAACAAAGGGATAACTTATTAATATAAAACTCACAACAGCACCAAGGGTGAGGACCAAGAAGGGAGGCAGAAGAACACTTACAGATTTGCCTTGAGTCAGAGGACTGGACAGTACTTATGGATTCATCTTCAACTCAGAATGAGTACACCTGGGTGGATAAGTTTGTGTCTTCGAGAAGATACCAGACAATCCCAAACCAAAGCCATTGATGAACCAGGAGATTCGTAGTCTACTGAGGGCTAGATCTATGCCATTCAAAACGAGTAATCTAGAGCTATACAAGAAGTCCAGATATGACTTTAAAAAGGCCATTTTAGGAGGCAAAAACAATTCCAAGAAAGATTAGAGATGGAATCAGATGCATATCAGCTCTTTCAGGTTTGCAGGCCGCTAATTCCTACCTATTGCTTGACTATTGCTAACTTTCACACTACAATTGTGTCATTCTCATCATTCTCAGATCTTTCCCCTATCAACAACATGCAGATTAGTGCTTTTTTTTAAAAAAACTAAGTCTTGAAGTTTTATCTTTTTCTCTTCTCTGCATAGTCTGTTTATTTTGTCTGCCTGACATGCTGTTTGTAAGTGTTCTACTTTGTTGCATTTTCTACAAGTTTCACCTTTATACCTGAAATTATTATCTATACGTGAGCCCCTGCCACAACATTAACACAATTTGTTCAGCCAAGCAGGATTCTGTTTAGATGTTGCAATTTTGTTCACACACACTTTCACTCCTGACTGCAACTCAATTGTGCCTCTGCCTGTGGTTTCCACTGAAACAGCAATTTTCACTGTTAGTTTGAATGTAAGCTGTGCTTCAGTTAGTTTCTGATTGCTTTCTTTTAAGATTCCACAAACTAAATTATCTATTAGTGTGTCTTTAAGCCCATTACCAAATTGACAATGTTTAGAGAATCTCTTCAATTCTGCCACCTACACTGAAATGGAACCCCCTTCTTTTTGATTCCACTTATGAAACTTAATGCATTCTGAAATCGACAATGCCTTTGGTTCTAAGTGTTCCTGCATTACTTTTATAATAGCAGCAAAGTTCATTTCTGATGGTTTGGTTGAAGCAGTCAAATTTTGAAGCAAACTGTATGCTTTTAAACCTAATGCACTTACCAAAATTGACACTTGTTTCTCATTTTCTTCAAAATACTGTTCCAGTAGTTCAGTGTACATGAGCCAGATACACATAATGTAATCAAACTTGTCAACCTTTCCTATGTAGCCAACCATTTATGATTTTTAATGATTATCACCTGGTACTCATTCTTTATGAACTTTGAATTCTACTGTTTTCTGGCTTAAAAAACTCAATCATGTCTTCCCTTCTGAAGATGGTCCCTTCATGTGTTGGGTTGCACTAAGCTGTTTTTTTTTTTAAAACCTTGAATGTCTCACTCTGCTTGAACAGGTCAGTAACCATCTCAGGTTCCTTCTAAAAAGCACCTCATTGCCAATAGTATCTTCCGTAATTTCAGAACATTAAATTAATTCGAAGCATAACACAGGAGTCCAGGAATGCAGATCTAAACCCTTTCTTTAAGCAAGGCGCATACGTATCACATGGTAGAGCAATAACATATGCACGTAATGTATTTTTGCATATAGCCTGTAATTAATTATTTAAACAAACAAAAATGCTTAATCAAACATTATATACACAATATTACTCAAATATTATTTAAATATTGATACACAACAACTGGCCTATAGGGTAAACTTGAACTTAAAAATTTCTGGATCTACCGGTATTGTCTTGTTACTCAATGCAAAGCCATAACAGAATGTAATGCCATCACCTGCATGTGCCATGATGGCCCACCTCTTAGAATATAAGGAAAACTGACAAATGGCTAAAATGATTAACTTGGGTTTGACCATCCATCAGACTTAAGTATCATACTTGTCAATAAATTTAAATGCTCCTGAATATATCTAATATTCAGAACCATTCAAGACATTTAAAATTATTTAAATCAATTGGATAATTGATATTTAAAACAGTTAAAAATTTAAAAAACACTTAAAACTAAATAATTAATACATTTTAAACAAACTCAATTACTTACACCTCCCCAAGATCCTTGTGGGTATTCTTCATTCTAATGAATGGACTCAATGATTCTGCACAGGATAGATGCCCTAATATACTGTAATGACTAGGGAATTCACTGAACTCCATGAGAAATCCATTGTTGGAGCCAAGTCAGGAAATCACCAGTGAAGTGCAGCTAGCAAGTTAAGAAAGCCTTGGTGTAGCATTTTCAATATTTCATAGTGATAACCAGCCATTTTAAAGAATTGTATTAATCAACTAATAATACAATACCATATTATGCAGGATAACAAAACAGATGCTGTTATCGAAGTCCTGATATATAAATTCAAGATGATTTATTCATGACATGATATTTATACACGAACTGCCAGTAAAACTAAAATGCATTTTTTTTTTAAATCAGTTCATCTTCCATAGGAAGAGTGAAATTAGGAAAATGTAAAGAATAATTAAATTGATCTGTGGCAATTGAAAACATTATTTGCAAATAAATGCTGATCTTTATTGAACACAAACAGGTTCAATTACTCTGGCAAAATCTTAGGTAACAGACAAATTTAAACTGTTGTTAATTTATTATTTTTTATTGTATGTATATGCAAATAATAGCATTAATTCTGTACAAAACTTCTTCCACATTCCAAAGTTCCTCAATGGCCACAGGGTTAAACCATGTCAGCCCTATTTTAGTAATTGAAACATTTGCAGCATGCAAAATATCCCCATTTACCAAGACTTCAAAACGATTTGCATCTCAGTATAAGCTCAGTCATGTAGCCAGCAAATTGTACTGAAATGTAAATTAAATAGGTAGATATGTCTCAATGTCTCTCTCTCTCTCTCTCTCTCTCACACACACACACACACACACACACACATTCTGCGCAATTCCAATTATAACTGGGGTTTTATTTTGCTGAGAACAAGCCATTTCTTTGGTTGTTCTAAACTTAATGGATGCATTGGACAATTTAAGATAAACTACTGATTTGTGAATCTGACAAATTATTAGAATAAAATTTTAAAAGTCCACATGTTAACAGCTTAACTCAAAAGAAAATGATCAAATCCTATTAAAAATACACATCTGCTAAAAGATGTAATTTTGTTGGAATGCAGTCATACAAGTTATACTTTAACCTATCACCCAGCTTAATCTCACATAATTTTTAAAGTACCACTGCTGGTTTAACAAAATACTTGGCCCAAATGGCATTTTCTTTCACACAGCAGCTGCAGGATTCTTGTGGTTAATGGAAAGTTTACTCATGCATTCCAGCTTACTCTGAATACCAAACTACGATGCTAGTTTGATGGTGTCTAGTATTCATAGTCCAATCATAACTAATGACAGATGATTATTCTAGGTAATGAAACAGTAATGATATCTAATTTTATGTGGTTAAATACAGGACTAAAGTGCATGGTAAACTTAGCACACCCAAATGTCAAGTCAAGTCACATTTATTGTCATTTCAACCATAAACTGCTGGTACAGTACATAGTAAAAACAAAATAACATTCCTCCAGGACCATGGTGCTACATGAAACAACACAAAACTACACTAGAAAATGTGAGACATCTCAAGACTAGACTATGTAAAACAACACAAAAACTACCCTACAGACCTATACAGGACTACATAAAGTGCACAAAACAGTGCAGGGCAGTACAATAATTAACAAGATAACAGGCACAGAAGAGGACAATTTTCAATACAATAATAAATGATGTAGATGTCAGTCTAGACTCTGGGTATTGAGGAGTCTGATGGCTTGGGGGAAGAAACTGTTGCACAGGCTGGTCGTGAGAGCCCAAATGCTTCAGTACCTTTTGCCAGATGACAGGAGGGGGAAGAGTTTGTATGAGGGGTGCATGGGGTCCTTCATAATGCTGTTAGCTTTGCAGGTGCAGCATATGGTGTAAGTGTCTGCAATAGCAGGAAGAAATCTCACCGGAGAATCTCACCTGGTCCCTTAACACCAGCTCCATAGCAAAGGAAGCCCAGCAGTGTCTCTACTTTTTGTGAAGGCTGTGGAAAGTCCATCTCCCACCCCCATCCTCATCACATTCTACAGGGGTTGTATTGAGAACATCCTGAGCAGCTGCAACACTGCCTGGTTTGGAAATTGCACCATCTCGGATCGCAAGACCCTACAGCGGATAGTGAGGTCAGCTGAGAAGATCATTGGGGTCTCTCTTCCCGCCATCACGGACATTTATACTACATGCTGCATCTGCAAAGGAAACAACATTATGAAGGACCCCAAGCACCCCTCATACAATCTCTTCTCCCTCCTGTCATCTGGGAAAAGGCTCCGAAGCATTCGGGCTCTCACGACCAGACTATATAACAGTTTCTTCCCCCAAGCTATCAGACTCCTCAATACCCGAAGCCTGGACTGAAACTTTGCCCTATTGTCCTGTTTATTATTTATTGTAATGCTTGCACTGTTTTTGTGCACTTTATGCAGTCTAGTGTAGGTCTGTAGTCTAGTATAGCTTTCTGTGTTTTGTTTATTACATAGTTCAATCTAGTTTTTTGTACTGTGTCATGTAAACCATGGTCCTGAAAAACGTTGTCTCATTTTTACTATGCACTGTACCAGCAGTTATGGTCAAAATGACAATAAAAGTTGATTTGACTTGACTTGAAAGACCCTGATGATCTTCTCAGCTGACCTCACTATCTGCAGCAGAGTCTTGCGATCTGAGACGGTGCGATTCCCGAACCAGGCAGTGATGCAGCTGCTCAGGTTGCTCTCGATACATCCTCTGTAGAATGTGGTGAGGATGGGGTGTGGGAGATGGACTTTGCAAAAAGTCTCAGCCTTTGCAAAAGTAGAGACGCTGCTGGGCTTTCTTGGCTATGGAGCTGGTGTTGAGGGACCAGGTGAGATGGGGAAAGCACACTCAAAAAAAGCAGTAGTCAAAAACTACAACTTAAGAGTAGAGAATTATAATCAAGATGTATTTAAATTACAATCCAAAATGTAACCTAAATTATGTGCAAACTATTAAAATAATTATCAAGTTTAGTCATGTAATATAAAAACAACAGGTATTGAAAATTATTGTAACTATTGTTATAAGGTTATAACGTATCAACCAAAATGACAGTGATAATGGACTAAAGGTTTAGCAGTGACATCAATATGGATGTGCTGACTTATAATCCAAAAGGTTACGGTTTGAAATTATGGATGCTGTATAAAATTAAGTAGCAAAGACAAAGAAAACTAAAAATGGTAAACTGGTAAATTTTGTAAATTTAAGTTGGTTGCTGAGGTGCATAGAGTCTTTGATTACGTTGGCTGCTTTACAAAGGCAGAATAAACTGCAGACAGAGTCCATGGATGGGAGGCTGGTTTCCATGATGTGCTGAGCTCTGTCCACAACTCTGCAGTTTCTTATAGTCTCGGGTAGAGCAGTTGCCACACCAAGCTGAGGTACATCCATAAGTGATGCTTCTTGAGACATGTCTAAAAATTGGTGAGAGCTAAGGGAGACACGGCATATTTCTTCAGCCTCCTAAGGAAGTAGAGGCGTTGATGCATTTTCTTGGCCATGGCATCTACCTGATTGTATCAGTATAGACTGTTAGTGATGTTCACTTCTAGGATCTCGAAGCTCTCAACCTTCCTGATTTTGGTGCTGCTGATGTAAACAGACACATGTGCACTACTCCCTTTCTTGTGGTCAATGACCAGCTCTTTTGTTTTGCTGATATTGAGGGAATAGTTGCTTTCATAACACGCGCAACTTCTATCTCCTTATACTCTGGCTCATCATTTTTTGAGATTTGGCCCACAATGGTAGTGTTATCTGTACATTTGTAGATTGGGTACAACAAAATCTGGCTAATCAGTTATGACTGTATAGGGAATGAAGTAGGTGTCTTAGACACAGCCGTGTGGGACACCAGCATTGAGGATAATCATGGAAGAGGTGCTGCTGTCTATCCTACTGATCGTGGTTGGTTGGTCAAGAAGTTAGGGATCCAGTTGCAAGGGCAACTATAATATTGAAGTTGCTCATGTTCAGGCATGGGAATTACTCCATAAATATCCCTTTTCGATAATGATAAATTCAGACACTTCTTTTCTCCTCATCCACCTGCAACTTGGTGTGGTCTCTGCTCATGCACCTCATCATACTGTCTGGCATATGGAATGGCTACTAATACATCTGGGAGAAACTGATTTATCCAAAAGCCTCAAGGTCAAGGCAAATTACTTTGGCACCTGGCTACCACTCTCTATAGACTTTAGTGATTTTGACAAATGCTAGAGAGCACCAATACCTTTTGGGATTGCAGATTGCAGTTGGAAATCAATCAACAACTAACATGGTTGGTGTAAACACAAAATACTCTGCAGGGTCTCTTTTGTTTATGATTATCCAGTCCCAGATGCCCATATCCCTCTAAATCATGGGTTCACAACCTTTTTTATTATGCCATAGACCAATGCCATTAAACAAGGGGTTCATGGACCCCAGGTTGGGAACCCTTCTTCTAAACCTCTCTTACCCATGCACTTATCCAAATGTCTTATCAATGTTATTATTGTACCTGTCTTAGACTCTTCCTCTGCCATCTAATTGCGTAACTCCACAAGACCCTCAGTATGAAGTTGCCTGCAGGTCCCTTTTAAATTATTCCCCTCTCATCTTAAATTATAGGTATGTCTTTTAGTTTTTAATTCCCATATCCTGGGGAAAGGACGATATGCTTTCACCCTAAAGTCATATGCCTTCACCAGAAAATCACCTCTCAGTTTCCTACATTCCAAGGAATAAAGTTTTAGCCTACCCAGCTTCTTTGTATTACTCAGGCCCTCAAGTACTGACAGCATCCTTGTAAATCTTCTCTGCGCTCTTTCTAATTTTGTGATATACAGTATTTCCTGATAAAAGGGCAACCAAAACTGTACCAATTTTCTACTTCTTGTCTTCCAGCCAATTATAAATCCAATTAGTTATCTCTTTCTGGATCCCATGCAATGTAACCTTCCAGACTAGAATGCCATGCAGACCTTGTCAAAGGCATTACTAATGTCCATATGGACAACATCCATTACCCTACCCTCATACATCACAACATTCACTACCTTGGCCTTATCCATCACATACTTTGATAAGATTTCAATAGTTTTCTTTCAACAACTAATATTTCTTATTCAAAATGCTGGATTTTCAAATTATTTTTGAATTATTCTTGCCATACAACAAATTTAACTTGTTATTTTTCTATGCAAGCCTTAATTAAAAAAGTGAAGATTTTTGAATACAGGAATCACAAAAATGTTCTACATTTCCAAAAATAATAAAACGTTAGAACTTGTAATATTCTCTAAAGTACATATATAAGCACCGTGTGTGTGTATTGAGGGCTAGAAATTGTTTTGCCCATTAAAAAAATACAGTAATCCACTAAAATAGTACTGAATGTTGGCCCCAGAGAATTCTGTACAAGTACACCTATCTAAGTGCTATAAGAGAAATAAGTTGCATTTGTTTCTCTGAACTATAAGTGCAAGTGCTTTCATTAGTGTTGCATATCTGCAGAAGCTAACTAAAGCTGACAGGTTTCCTGCCTCCTAAAGAAAGGTGATCACTGAATCCAACCACTGCCGTACATCACTGTGCAAGGTGGAAACCATTGCAATAATTATGTCAGAAAGACATGCCAACATGCATACTCCTTCTCAGTTAGTTAATCTGCATCTGAAAGTTTGCACCAGTCTACATTGGGGGACCAGTGGTGGATTGGGTCATCTGCTTGAAATTGCAGAGCGTTAACATATTTGTTACCTGTCCTGGGCCCAGCACAAAGGCAATTGCAAGGAAGACACACTAGCATCTTTTTTTCCTTAGAAGATTTAGGAAGCTCGACATGTCAGAAAACTCCCTACTGAACTTCTAAGTATGTACAGTTCAAAGTTATCATCTTTCAAACTTTTAAACACTTTGGAATGGTTCCTGCAGATTGGAAGATAGCAAATGTGCCCCCCACTAACAATGTAAGACAGGAAGAGAGGACACAGAAAATTATCAAACCGCTTCTCCAGAACCTTGTTCACCAGTGCAGTTTTTAGTAAGTAACAAATTTACCATGATAAAACATTCATAGAATGATCTCTTTGAATTACTGCTTTTAAGGCCAATACTAATGTTCAAAAATAGTGAAAATAAGGTAAGAGATTACACAAGAGAAACTATATCAGATTATTTATTATATTTAAATTTACTATCTGCCATTATCACAAATCTATTTTTGATATCTCAAGGACGGGGCCTGGCAGACTAGCGCACCTTCAGTGTGCCGGATTTTCGTGGCTCTGGAAATGAGTTGATTCAAAGCCGGTGACGCAGACTGAGGCATCACAGGAAAACACAGAACATTGGGTACAGTTGTTTGGCTTCTGGCTGTTTGTCCAGAGACCTCAGCTCTCTGGGCACAGAGCTTGGGAAAAGCAACACAACAGACTTTTTGCATAAATAAGTGAGTTGTTAGTTATGTCTCCCCTCTCACTGTGAAATTGGGACACCTCCTTTTCCATTATTAAGGAGAGAGAAAGCCTATGGTATGTCAAATTACTGGGTGAACGAGTAGTCTTTGGGGTACTGCAAGTCTGTCTTTATTGATATGTTATGGCACATTTGAGTTCTCAGTGGAGGGCATCGATGTCTTTTTTTGCTGGTGGGGGTGTCTTTGCCTTGCTGCTGCTTGTACATGAGGGGGAGCTGGGAGGGGGCTTTGGGGTTCTATCATTTAACTGTATTTCATTCTTTGGGGCACTCCTCTGTTTTCATGGATGTTGGCAAAGGTTTTCAGAATGCATGTTGTATATATTTCTCTGACTTTACAATGACAATGTACCTAGTGAACCTATATTGAAACACTACCCAGTATCTCCTTCCTCAGATGATGATGAATCTGCTGAGTTATATTTAGCACATAAATCCTGATATCAAGATACTTTAAAAATACAACAGACCACATCTGCCATCACAAGCACTACTGCTTCTACAGGCACCAATACTCTTACACTTGTAGTCAGAACATACATGCAGTTATCCATCCTTGATACATTTTGAAATATATTAATACACTTTCCTCTCCAGTAAGAGAAGATCGTATGTACCTGCTACCTGCAAATGCAAACTTAAAAATCTTCTGTACACATAGACTTGGGTGAGCTAGGTTAGTACAGGTTGATCAATCTCTGAGGCTGAAGTACGTAGCTGTTTCCAACAAGTGAACAGTCGCAGGGTGGCGGGACCAAACGGCATCCCAGGGCAAGTACTCAGGATGTGTGCGGCACAACTGGCAGGTGCATTTACAGACATTTTTAATCTCCCTCTCCCAGAGTGCCCCCTGCTTCAAAACATCCATCATCGTTCCTGTACCTAAAGAGATCAAGGTAACATGTCTGAATGACTGGCATCCTGTCGCATTGACCTCAATAACAAGCAAATGCTTTGAGAGGCTGGTCAAGGACAACATCTGCAGCATGCTGCCGCCCACATTAGATCCCCTACGATTTGCCAAACGACACAACCGATCGAAAGATGACGCAATAGCCACAGCTCTACACATCATCCTTACACATCTAGAGAAGGAAGATGCTTATGTGAGAATGCTGTTCTTGGACTACTGTTCAACATTCAACACCATTAATTCCCTCCAAGCTTAACAAGAAGCTCAGAGACCTCGGCCTTCACCTCGTGCAGCTGGATCCCAGACTTCCTGTCAGATCGCTGGCAGGTGGTAAGAGAAGGCTTCATTATATTTTAATTTACTTTTTGCCATTATCACAAATCTATTTTTGATATCCCAAGGATATGTCCTGGAAGACCAGTGTGCCTTCAGTGTGCTGGATTTTTGTGGCTCTGGAAATGAGCTGATTCAAGGCTGGTGCCCCTCTGACCCTCAATACAGGAGCCACTCAGGGCTGTGTCCTAAGCCCCCCCCCCCCCTTTACTCCCTGTATACCCATGACTGTGTTGCCACCCACAGCTCCAATCTGCTAATTAAATTTGCAGATGATACTACTTTGATTGACCCTTATCTCAAATAATAAAAAGGCAGCCTACAGAGAAGAAGTCATCACACTGACATAGTGGTGTCAAGAAAACAATCTCTCCCTCAATGTCGCAAAAACAAAGGAGCTGGTTATGGACTACAGAAGGAATGGAGACAGGATCACCAGTATTGACATCAATGGATCTAGGGTTGAGAGGGTGAACAGCTTTTAAGATCCTTGGCATATACATCACCAAGGACCTGACATGGTCTATACGTACCGGCTGTGAGGTGAAAAAGGCACAACAGCGCCTCTTTCACCTCAGAAAGTTGAAGAAGTTTGGCACAAGTCCCTAAATCCTAAGAACTTTCTACAAGGGCACAATTGAGAGCGTCCTGACTGGCTGCATCACTGCCTAGTACGGGAACTGTACTTCCCTCAATAGCAGGACTCTGCAGAGAGTGCTGTAGACAGCCCAGCGCATCTGTAGATGTGAACTTCCCACTATTCAGGACGTTTACAAAGACAGGTGCGTAAAAAGGCCCCGGAGGGTCATTGGGGACCCGAGTCATCCCAACCACAAACTGTTCCAGCTGCTACCATCCGGAAACTGTACCACAGCACGAAAGCCAGGATCAACAGGCTCCGGGACAGTTTCTTCCACCAGGCGTTCAGTCTGATTAATTCATGCTGATACAAATGCTTTTCTATACTATATTGACTGTCCTGTAGTACATACTATTTATTACAAAGTACTATAAATTACACATTGCACTTTTAGACAGAGATGTAACATAAAGATTTTTACTACTCATATAAGTGAAGAAATAAAGTCAATTCAATAGACGCTAGTGCACATCTATTTAAGTGAATAGCTCAAATGCCTTTGTTTAAATAAGACCAGAAGTCTATATGATATAGAAACAGTATTAGGCCATTTGGCCCATCAAGTCTGCTCTGCCATTTCATCAATATCAGCACATCCTTTCTTAGATAAAGGGTCTAAATATGCTCACAGTACTCCAAGTGAGGCCTTAAAGGTGCTTGATAGAAGGATCAACATTACATCGTTGCTTTTATATTTTAGTTCTCTCGAGATGAATACTAACATCAAATTTACCCTCCTCACCACTGAATCAACCTACAAATTAACTTTTAGGAAATCCTGCTTGAGGATTCTCAAGTCCCTTTACACTTCAGATTTTTAAGATTTTCTCTCCACTTAGAAAATACTCTATGCTTTTACTTCTTCTACCGAAGTGCATGACCAGGCACTTCTCAACACTGTATTCCATATGCCGCTTCTTTGCCGATTCTCCCAATCTATCTTTCAGCAGCCTCTCTGTTTCCACAAAGCTATCTGCCCTTCCACCCATCTTCTTATCAGCCACAAACCTGACCACAGAGCCATCAATTCCGTCATCCAAATTACTGACATATAATGTAAAAAGTGGTCCCAACACAGACCCCTGTGGAATACCACTAGTCACCAGCAGCCAACCAGAAAAGACTCCCTTTATTCCCACTCTTTGCTCCTACCAATCAACTAATGCTCTATGCATGCTAGTACCTTTCCTGTAGCACTATAGATTCTTAACTTGTTAAGCAGCCTCATGTGTGGCACCTTGTCAAAGGCCTTCCGAAAATCCAAGTACACAACATCCACCGATTCCCCTTTGTCCGTCCTGTTTGTTATTTCTTCCAAGAATTCCAACAGATCACATTGTAGCATCCAAAGGCAGTGGACTATTTCCACTGTAACATGGGTAAACCCATCCAATATCTGAGAACTGCAACAGTTATTAGTTGGTCTGTGGCACTGGGACTCAAACTGACTTGTGATCAGAGCTGGTAGAATAAGGTAAACTAAATATCACTGGGCATTTGAGATTTCAAACCTAGCCTCTTTTCATTCTCATTTATTACTAATCTCTTCATTCTCCTTCCACTCTTTTGTGGGAAAACAGGCAAGAACTATGTCTTCTTGATTGCCAACTTATGCTGTCAACAGAAAGTGGTGTATCCATGAATGTTGACCACTGCTTAGCTGAAAAGCAAATCTTTCCTGGTGTCAAAAAAATCAATGCAATTGTCCATACTGATTGGTGTCAGTTTTACCATTTAAATGTGTAATAATTATCACACCAAGCAAACTGACGTACAAATTATATTACTAATTTTGTACAAATATGCACCTCTGTTGGGAAAAGGCAAATTGACTGTTATGTTTTCAATTGTTTAGAGATCAGAATTAAATTTCACTAGGCCAGTTAAGAAAATTACTTCACCAGATGGTGAAGGCAGATTGAGAAAGTAATTCCTTCACCACATGCAAATTGTTGCCTGCATCGGAAAAGCAGTTTTAAAAGCAAGATTGACTAAACTCTAAACAGAAAAACTGATATAGAATATTAACACATAAGGCACAGAATGCCAAAACACAGATTTAAACCTGTTATTTCTCATTCAGCATGTTACTAATTTCCACCATGCCACCACAGAGAGACGCTAAATAGAGACAGGAGTTTCCCAAAAGGAAGGAAAAAAATAAAGTTAGAGAAAAAGTCAATTCCTCTGGCATGCTTCTTCATAGGAACTAACCCAAGGGGAACATTTGCTGAGGTCTTGAACAAGATCACCTGCTTGAATTCTTGCTTGAAGGGGCACATTTGATAGAAATTCAAAAGCAGAAAATGTAGAAAAAATTGAAAATTAATCTACATACAAATGCAAATCTGATTATTTAGATGTTATAGAAAAACTAATTTTTTTAAAGTATTTTCTTTCATAATAAGTATAATGCATGCCCACAGGCAACTGGCCAGAAATTGGAAACACAAATGTCAAGCGCAATGATTGTCAGCACTACCTCACTAGAAATATTACGAGTGAGAAATGCTGTGAAGTCTAATGCAGAGGTAGTAATTTGCATTGGCGAAAATTTTTTTTGGCGTTTTACATTTGGCATCACTTGAATGATGTCTGGCCGAACAAAGATTAATGATGACAACAGGTATTTTCTCTGCACTATATCCCAGAAAAGGGGTGGTTTAAAATAATCGCTACCCCTAAAAACCTTGTTTGTTTAATGTTACACAATCATTAACCATTCCATTGGTTTACACTGTACATTATTCGTATATTCAGTGGAGCCAACAGAATTATTGCATAAATCTAATAAAGAACTATAAAAATATATAAAGGAAATTGCTGAGTGCCAAAATCTTCTTTGTAAAAGTACAGATAGTTTCACATCTGTTTGGTTGAATTGTCTGAGATACACGTATGACTTTCATAATTCTTTTTACCTTAACTACCAGTTTGTGTCTGACATGGCATATCTAAGATTCTGCATGACTCTTAAGTCATTAAGCTTTAGTTATAATGATACATCAAAAGTATAATTTTGATATGAAAAATAAAGTGATTTTATTTTATTTAACATGATACTTGTTCCTAATTTAGAGGAAACAGATTATATAGATCAGTAGTATAGTTTTCTGTGCAAAGTTTATTCCTGGCAGCATTGATGCTTGAAATAACTTCTGGAAACTAATGTACCATATGGCTTCAGGCTATTATTTATAATTTAGTGCTATCTGTCCTTTCTTGAATTCAGAAGGGGAAGTCACCAATTCACACTGTACAATGACTATTGTGTCAATCATTGTACAGAAACTAACCGTATACATCCTTGATATAATTTCCAGCAAATCAATCCTCATGTCAGTAGTACTCAGTATTGTAAAAAGTGGAGTACAATGCACAAAAACACTGACATTATTGCAAGTATGCTGGGACCTTTGACTTGAAATGTTAACCTTATTCTCACCACAAGCTGCCAAGTTTCCAAATCTTTCTAACATGTTCTGCTGTACTGTGAAATTAAGGTGCAGCAAATTCCTAAAACATGTAAATACATTTGGCAAATAAAGTTGATCCTTGATCTTATACAAAAGCTGAATTATTCTGGACTTCTTCAAAAGATAGTGATTAATTTGGAAGAGATGATGACACCTTCATGATTATAATAATATTAGAATAGTGTTATTTTAATTGTTGATCATTATCGGCTGGTTAATATACTGCATAAAGGTAACATCAATGGCTACACATGTCAGTTTTAGTGCAGCTTTGAATTGTTTATTTTTAAGTGCCTTGTGACAGATACCCAACTAAGTCCAGAACAAACAAATCAATTATCTAGAAACAAGTTCCCATTTTAAATGCAAATGACAAACCAAAATCACACTACCTGGCATGTTTAGAAGTTTAAAGGGTCATTGTAATGGCTTTCATACATACCTTGGCTAATCTGTTTTCACTGTTGTTTTCTCTGAATTTTTCTTGCAATGTTTGTGCAAGCTGGCAGAGAAGTGCTCCATTATCCAACTTTTCCATAAAGCTTTCTGCAGTAATTTCTTTTCCTGTGAGAAGATAAAGTCAAGATAAAATAAGATGGCTAGTACATTCTGTTATATGCTAATCTTTAAGCTAATGATGGTACATATTCTAATATTTATATAAGATAAAACTATGTTGACTGCTGTCCAGCAAAACTATTGGGAACTGCGAACAAGTCAACTGAGCGTTCTCAATTTCTACTATCTGGACATGCTATAATTTATTATCAGTACTTATTTTCAAATAAATTTGTTATTTCAACTAAAACAATTTTTAAGTTTTGAAATTATTTAAACAATTTCAACTGTCTTTTTAAAAAGGCTTTAAAAGCTCAATTGCTTCATCCACCCCATTCCATGTGGAATGCCCTCAGAACAGCAATTATTAGGCTTCTTGCGAGCTATGTAGCCCCTAAATGATTGTGCAACCACAGATTTAGTTTGTAGTGAGGTAAAAAGATTGGATTGAGTGAGATATAGTTCATCTTTACAATCATAATTGTTAAATTATATTTTTAATATTTTCAATTGTTTGCTTGAGATTTCTATGTTTAGATAGAGTAATAATGGTTTTAATATTCCACATGGCAGTTAAAATAAAATTATTACAGCACCAGTGGCTCAGGTTCAATTCCTGCTGCTGTTTTTAAGAAGTCTATGTTGTCCCCATGACCTAGTGGATTTCCTCCGGATGCTCCAGTTTCCTCCTACTGTGCAAAGACATATGCTAATTGTTCACATGGGTGTAATTGGGCAGTATGGGCTTGTTGGACTGGAAGGGCCTATTACTATGCTGTATCTCTAAATAAAAAATAATAAATGAAATGTGTTATTCCAAATTAAGCAATTAAAGATCAATATCCACTTATGGAAAGCAGAAAATGTAAGTCCACACCATGCAATATTATCAACCTCGGGATGAGAAAGAATTCTTTTAATCCAATGTTTCTTCCTGATGATTTCTGAAGAATATTTATGTCTGTTATATTTTTGCTTAATAATATATTTTTTGCAAATTATCATATTATTCATTTCATTGTATCTCAGAATATTTCATTCCCAAGTTAATAGTTCTCTTACTATTTATGATCTCAGTTTGTGGACTGGTTTTACAACCTTGACCTTGCCAATGCTTGGTATATTGATTGCAATTATATACTCATTCTAACTTTGCCTGAGTTGATTGTCACTAGTTTCCATTCTATTATCATCTTTTCTGAAATAGCTGATATGGATCTACTTCCATCCAAGCAATTGCCCTCAAGAACTGAGTCCTGACTTCACAATCACCCTGCTGTATCTACAACTCTGGAGTTCTTTTCAATATCTCTCTGCCATACCTCCTCCTTTCCAGCTTTCAAAGGACCTGTGAATACTTACTTATTCTCCTCTTTTGGTCCTACATCTCACCTCTATTTCTGACAATACTTCATTGCATTTGGCACCTATTTCATAGTCAGGTTTATACACTATGCCCCCTAAAGTCATAGTGCCATATAACTGCAAGTGAATATTATAATTTTTAATTACTTTGAGAGTGGGTGAAATATAATTGATTGCTAGGCTTTCAAACAAAAATGAAGCAATGAGATTTTACAACACTAGAAAGCAATTGACATCTTGTGTTATCATCCAGCAATAGGTTTGTAAACAATTCAAACATTGGGATACTTCCTGCCAAAAGCATAACAGAATACTTGTATTTCAAACATTGATACTTTTAGTAATGTTAATTTATAACTAAGCACTAGGTTATATTGAGACAGTATTTTGAGTCAGCATGGTAGCACAGTGGTTAGTGTAACAAAGTTCAAAGCAAATTTATTATCAAAGTACATATATATCACCAAATACAACACTGAGATTTATTTTCTTGCAGGGATACTCAATAAATCCAATAGCTATAATAGAATCAATGTAAGACCACACCAATAGGTGGACAACCAGTGTGCAAATGACAACAAACTGGGAAAATACAAAAATAAAGAAATAAAAACAAATAATAAATAAATAAATAGAGCACATGAGATGAAGAGTCCTTGAAAGTGAGTCCAGGGTGGGAGAGCAGAAACCTGATTGGATGAGGACTAACCTATCAGGAGGGACGGACTACAGGGGTATAAATACCACTAGACCAGTCATACCCAGGCATCATTCCTAATGAAGATGGCAGAGTTTGTCATCAAAACATTTTTTTATATACAATCAATACCTGTACCTGGCTGGAAGCCCGAGAAGAGTTTATTCAGCCAGAGGATGTTGTTACTGTACACTACAGCACCAGCAATCAGGGTTCAATTCCTGCCACTGTCTGTAAGAACTTTGTGTGTTTTTCCCCAAGATTACATGAATTTTCCTCCAGGTGCTCTGGTTTCTTCTCACATTCCAAAGACATATAGGTTAGTAAGTTAATTTGCAATTGGGGAGTGCGGAGACATTATTCTAGAAGGGCCTGTTACTGTGCTGGCTCACTAAATAAGTTAGTAAATAAACTTTTTGTTAATAAGATAAAAATACCAGAAATATAATTTTTCTGGGCTGAGTGTTAAGTAAAACCCACAACAAAAACATACCTAACCCAAGCGTCACAAATAATCTTGCTCATTATACATGGTTCCAAAGTTCAGAATATTGGGCTAAAAATTGATCTAGTCATTTTCATTACACTTACCAATAAATATCACCAGTTCGATAAATCCTTACAGAAAACGAACTGCAGAGGTAAGGTCACAGTGTCATACATAGAGACTGATCTTAGGAGTCCTCAGTATAAATGCTGAATGACATAAGATCACCAGACTTTAAAAGAACATACGCAAAGTTTCCTGATAATTACCATCTATGATGTTTCCTCATTATGGCATCAGAGCTCTTCATGATGCACCGAAACTGGAAGAACCAATTAAGTTGAGATGGCTAAGGAACAGAAGCCAGCCACTGGGCCTCTCAGTGAAATATAAGCTGCTGGAGGAACTCAGTGGGTTAGGCATCACCTGTGGAGGAAAATGGACTGTCAATATTTCAGTTTGAGATCCTTCACCTGGACTGCTATCAGTCCTGGTGAAGGGTCTCAGCCCAAAACATTCATTTCTATAGATGCTGACTGATTTGCTGAGTTCCTCCAGCATTTTGTGAGTGGTTCTTTATATACTTTCTTCATCACCATCAAAGCAGGTGACCTGTCTGGTTGTTATGACGAAGATATATCAGCATCAGACCTAGCAGCATCTTTAGCCAAGTTAGTCCAGTTCATATACATTCACATATTTTTATCAACTGTCCAAAATATATTCAGTATATATAAAGCAGGACAGAAGCAACCTGGCTAAGTACTATCTTACCCAACTTTGGATCATGCACAGAGAGATGAAGGTTGGCATCAGCACTATCATATACACCCAGGGGCCACTTTATTAGGTGCACTTGTACACCAGCTCATTAATGCAAATAACTAATCAGCCAATCATGTAGCAGCAACTCAATTCATAAAAGCATGCAGACATAGTCAAGAGGTTCAGTTGCTGTTCAGATCAAACATCAGAATCGGAAGGAAATGTAACCTTTATCCATTGAATGATTTTTGGTGCCAGACAGGGTGGTTTGAGTTTCTCAGAAACTGCTGATCTCCTGGGATTTTCATACACAGCTATCTCTAGAGTTTACAGAGAATGGTGTGAAAAAAAAAACACCCAGAGAGCAGCAGTTCTGTGGGTCTAAATGCCTTGTTAATGAAAGAGGTCAGAGAAGAATTGACAAACTGGTTCAGGATGACAGGAAGGTAAAGGTAACACAAATAACCATGTATTAGACTTGTGGCGTGCAGAGGAGCATATCTGAATGAACAGCATTTCAAATCTTGAAGCAGGTGGGATACATCAGCAGAAGAGCATGAACATGCTCAGGGACATCTTTATTAGGTACAAGAGGTCACCAATGAAGTAGCTACTGTGTGTAGAAGCTACCATAATCTGAGTACCAATGCTCAGCTGTATTCCTTGAGGATTAAATAATTCCAGCCCTCCTCACTGATTAGGTCACAAGGCTCCAAAGATGAAAATGATGAGAGTGTCCCCTTGTGACATATTGTTGACAAAATTTGGCATCACAAAATCCGAGTAAAAGTAAAATCAGTGGGGATCAAGAAATAAATCTGCAGTGTTTGGAATCATCTTTAGCAAAAAAGAGAATACTTCTAATTGTTGAAGGCTATTTGGCAGTCCTGATCATTCAGATGACAATGAATTTCTCTCCATCTTAAGTTCAGAACAGGGGGTGTGCATAAAACATTGAATTTTATTCTGTCATTATCTTATAAAACAGTCCAATCCCGCATATCCAATTAAAATGCAAAGAACATTCATGATACATAATCTAGCATTGACCTTCAAAGGCTTTATCATTATCATACTAATAGCAACATCCTTATGATCACCACTGACTATAAATTCAGCTAACTCAAGCACATAATTCATAAGAGTAGCTATAGTATGACAATAACTCCACCTCCCCACTTCCTCTAATCTTCTACCTTTGGGCACTTATCAGGGGTGGTATGTTCTCCATTTGCTTCACTGGTATGACTACAATATTCATGAACAAGAACAACATATTTCTAACACCTTCAAAGTCTCTTATAGAACTTTATAGCCAACCAAATATTTTTGACTCCTATTAGTGTTGTACATGAATGAGGAAGCCAATGTAGACAGAGCATGCTCCCAGAGAAAGCGAGGTTAAGCACTATACAGGTGACCTGGAATAATCCCCCAACTTTTTCCAAATGCTTTTAATTTCAGTTGAGAAAATAGACAGGCCTAGGTTTAATGCTTCATCCAGTAATGAAACAATATCTTCAATATGGCTCTAGGATGCCTGTTCACATTATTGTTCTCAAAATTTTGATATGTCCCTAAACTCAATGTTCAATTTATCACCAAAAATGCCATCAAATAAACCAAAGATGATACAAATAATAATCCAGATATGATCCATTTCATTGATTATTCACTGGATGAATGAATAATCCATTCTATTAATGCCTAGCTTGCTTATCTAAACATTTAGCTCTCCAGAAAAAGTTTATTTTTGAAGATCAAGACCTTAGACATGGCAAAAAAACACTTCATGATCTACCAGGCATCTGTGATTTCTCCACTCCTACATGCATACAAGAATATTTTAATAATAGTTAAAGAAAACATACCTGGAATGCTTTCCTTACTTAGGTTTAAACCAATTCAAGCATCATTGTTTTCTGAAATGTTCAGCTATATTCCTTGAGGATTAAATGATTCCAGCCCTCCTGAAATTGGGCTAATTCAGAAGATTATAAAAATGAAGTAACTCCAAAGATGAATATTTTCCCCTCACAAATCTCCCTTTGTTCTATCATCTCACAAGTTTCTTTTTAGAAATTAATATTAAAGTTAAATGAAAAGTATTAGAAATTATTGGAATAGGTCTTCCTTCTCTAAACCATGAATGAGTACAATTGCTCTTTTACAAACATACGACTTATTCCATAAGACATGTAAGCAGAATTAGGCTATTCACCTCATCAAGTCTGCTCCTCTATTTGATTGTGGCTGATTTACTTTCCCTCTCAACTCCATTCATTTGCCTTCTACTTGAAACTTTTGATACCCTTACTAATCAAGAGCCTATCAACCTCTGCTTTAAATATGCACAATCTCTACCTCAACAGCCGTTTTTCAAAATCACCTCAAAACTACCTCAATACCCTCAACAGCCGTCTTTCAAAATTCAAAATAAATTTATTACCAATGTACATACAAGTCATTATATACTACACTGAGATTAATATTCTTGTGCGCATTCACAGTAAATACAAAGAAACTTTATAGAATCAATGAAAATCTGCACACAATAAAGACAAACAACTAATGTTTAAAATATAATAAATTATGCAAATATTAAAAAAGGAGAAAATAATAAACAAATATTGAGGACAGTTGCAGTGTCCTTAAAAGTGAGTCCATAGATTGCGGATTTAATTCAGTGTTGGGGTAAGTGAAGTTACCCTCCCCAAGTTCAAGAGCCTGATGGTTGGAAAGGTAATAACGGTTCCTAAATCTGGTGGTATGAGACTTGAGGCCCTTCATGACAGCAGCAGCAAGAAGAGAAGATAACACAGATAGTGGGGGTCCTTGATGATGGATGACGCTTTCCTGCAACAGCATTCCTTGTAAATATGCTCAATGGAGGGCTCTACCTGTAATGGACTAGGCTGTATCCGCTAGTTTTTGTAGGTTTTTTTCATTCAAAGACATTGGCGTTCCTATACTAGGTCTTAATGCAACCAGTCAGTACACTCTCCACCACTAATCTATAGAAAGTTGTCAAAGTTCTAAATGTGGAGTAGCTGTCATGTCTTCTTTGTAATGGCGCTTACATGCAAGACCCAGAACAGATCTTCTGAAGTGATAATGCCAAGGAATTTAAAGTTGCTGATCTTGTCCATGTCTAAAACCCTGATTTGGACTGGCTCATGGACCTCCAGTTTCCTCCTCCTGTAGTCAATAGTCAGCTCTTTGCTTCAATAAATTATGGTTTACCCAAATACCCTCTGCATTCCCACCTATCCACTGTAACATTCATCCCCTTGCTTTTCAAGGAACATGCCTTGAAAATGTTTAACAAATTTGCTTCCATTCTTTGAAGAAGAGAATTTTCCAGAGAAATAACTTTGTCTCATACCACAGTATCTCATGAGTTGATCCGGTCCCATATCATTCTTCAAAGCTTTAGTGGAATCAGTCCTAGCCTCCCCAACCTTTCTTCATAAGGCAACCTGCTTCAGCTATCACTCTAGAAAATATTCCCTGAACCACTTCCAATGTATTAACATCCTTACTTTAATAAAATGAGAAGTACGGTAAATAGTACACTAAATGGTGGTTTTATCCATGAATGAAATACAACATATTTTTTGGATTCAGTTCACCTAATAATAAAAAGCATGGTCTTTCCCAATTACTTGTGACGCTACAAACATAAATTGATCATATTTACATCACACATATCCAATTTATATCCAATGTATTTATACAAAGTAACAACAATCATGGTATTCACCTGTTATTTGCACATTGTAAATAAATGTTTTTATATTACCAAAGCTATTTTAGTTGTGCAATTTGCTAATATATAAAGTCAAAGCTGCAAGGATCCTGCTTTTAACAATTCAAAACTGTTTCAACTCCAGCTTCATTGAAGTATAAAATTAAGAGGACAATACTCCAACTCTTTTTAAAAATAGTCTTTATGAATTACGTACATGCCGGCAGAAGGAGACTAAACTTATCAGTGGTAAACCTTTATTGGCCCCATGCTATTAAAACAATTGTGAACACCTTCAGCAAAATTTCATTTTTCCATTGAGGAAAAGCAAAATTATACCTGATATATCTAGAATGGTTTAAGCTGATTAGATTTGTAAAATTTCAATAAAAATAATAATTGTTTTCAAATATTATTAAACAGGATAAAGGTTCATTAAAAAGGAAAATGCAATTTTATGAATTCCAACTTGCTGAAAATTAAAATTTAATTGATTTCCTTTAGTTGCATAAAATATTTACCATGAGACTACAGAGCAAAAATAAAATTTCTCATACTGAATAAGTGCATTCCTCATTGCACATTTTTGGATTCTCTTTCAAGTCAAATGCCAATGCAAACACTGCCGAGAAATAGAAGTAATAAATTTTAACATTTGGGCCTATTAAAATGCCACTTGTATTATGTTGACGTCATCAAATACTTTGTAACTCTTTGTTTTTCCATACTTTCATACATAATTTCAGGATACCTCTACCTTTAAATTAGTAAAATTAGTTATTTTACAAGCATTAAAGTTTCACTTGCTTATCTGTGTTTAACTAACCAGCCTTGAGCTGGCTTCCTGCCTTTCCCATCTGTAGCCAATGAAAAATTTATAAAGTGTCAACTTTCAGCTGCCTGCAATCCATTCCTGCAAAAGGTTTAAAAAAAGGCTTTTCTTCATCAAATATAATCAAATTAAAAATCAAACTGAAAATGTATTCATGTGTCAATAGAATTTATGTCATAGAATTTTGCTCACATGCTCTACTTATCTTAACATTACATAATTTATGTCATACTTTCATAAAATTGTAAAATAATTGGCTGAAAAAAAGATATTTATGTCTTAATATAGCTGTTGGCTGGTTATGAGCTCCTTCTTCAGCTCTCAGTTATATTCACTTACTTCATTTCCAGCCTCCAAGATGGTTTAATTCCTGAAATCCTGAAAGATTTAAGCATTTTCATTTTGTAAAGGTTGCACTTGAATTCAAAAAGAGTTCTGGTTATAGAAACAGTATCCAAATACAAATGTATTGAAAATGTACAAATATACAATATTAATCTTATTTTAATTATGCTATGCTAAATGGGAGGAATATCAGGGTCTTTGTAAAGGACCAATAAATACTTCCATGTTTCTTAGATATCTAAGAGAATATAGGGTTATATTGGAAAGAATTTGAGCAGGACACAAATGTCTGCATGGACTTATTGTGCTATCTTTTGGCCTATGAATATTATAAAAATCCAGTACATTACATCTTACTTCAAATATCCTTCATCTTGTTGAGTCAAACTCAACAAAATAACTGACTTACATAAACATGCCCTCAAGATTCAGAATGATATAGCATGTTATATAATGTCGACTTAGAGGGAACATTCACTAAACCACCAAGTAAACTGACATACGCCTAATCATCAACATTAGGCTGCCGAGGATTTGAACAAATTAGTAATAGATGAAGAATTATTTCAATAATAGGACTCACACTGTACTTAAGATTGGAACTAGTATGAAAGCCATCTGAAATTAGTAAGACCAGGCATTAAAAGATGATGTAAAATCAATCTTTTTATTGGCTGCACAAGGGGGCTAAGCAAATAGTGAAGTTATGATGTGTGATTAACTCATACCCATTTAATCAAGTGCAAAGATAACACAATTCAACATCTGGGCAATACTAAAAGCAGCACTGACTACCTGGTCTTATTTTGAAGCCACATTTGTCTATTGGAAAGGCGAGGCACTGGCTACTTTTGATTGACTGTACATTCCGTAAGATCAGAAAGACTGGAGCAAACTATAGCACAGCAAGTTGAAAGAGGCACTCCAAAGAGCTGGCTCTTAATGCCCTAATAGATAAGGTAGAGAGAGAGAAGAAAGATTCTCTACTGACTGGTAAAGGAAGCCCTGTCAAGCAGCAATGGGAGTGGGGCACACTTAGAGTCCATGCTAGGATTGAAGCCCCAACAACCTGGATGGAATAGCAAAATGATCAGGGCCATTATAAGGTCAATAAGGACACCATCAGTCTCCACCACCACACTAATATAGTAAAATTCTCACACTGTTACATGCACTAATCCAATCACAATCTCCATCAGAAAAACAGAAAAATCTAAGCTGGTCAGGCAATATCTGTGACCCTTCTTAGGAACAGGAAAAGGGAAAAAATAAATGTGCCTTAATTTATACAAACAGGAAATGCTGGAGTGAAGAAAATATGATAGGGTGGAGGGTTGAGGTGACACAATTGCTTTCTTTGCCATCTTAAAAAAAAGGGAATACTAACTAACCATAGCTCATTTGTGTGGAGAAGTGTAAATAAAGGAAAAGAAACAAGGTAAGTCTAAACACACTGCAACCTTTGGGACCCAATATTGAACAGTTTTAGATAATAAACCTTTGCTGTTTGTGTCAGATCTGGCTAGTTTGAATATAGATATTCAACCTGTTTCAGTTCTTTCTCAATGTCAAGTTCACGGTCATCTGACTGTACATCTATACTAACAAATGAAACAATGTTCCTCTCTCTCCACAGACGCTACCTAATTTGCATTAGTTTTCATTTTAGATCAAAATCAGGTTCGTTACCCAAGTACGTACAAACAGGTTGTATATGTCACATACCAACTCGAGATTGTTTTCTTGCAAGCATTTACAGGAAAATTTAAATAACAACAGAATTTATTGAAAAACTATTTGTAAAGACTGACAAATAACCAATGTGCAAAAGAAGGCAAATAAAAAAATGACTGAGGACACAAGTCCTTGAAAGTGAGTCTGTAAATTGTGGAATCAGTTCAGAATGGAGGTGAATGAAGTTATCCACACCTGTTCAAGAGCCTAATGGTTGTAGGATAATAAAGGGTAGTAGGGTAGTAGATTTTAAGCAATTACTGTGTTCTCCATCTCAAAGTTCTAACATGCAGGTACTACCACTTTCTGTTCTTGCTGCACAACAGAATACCACTTGTACACTTGATTACTTTGTAAGTAGCTCTGGCTCTGTCATTATAACAGCATTCTGCTCTTTTGCATTCTTCTCATAATAATCAGGCTACAAGTTGGAATTGACAGCTAGAAGATAGTGGGCATAGATGGTTGGCAGGTTGGCAAGGTATCCTCTGAAATCATCTGGTATCTGGCACTGACTATTAAGATTTTCTGAATCGGAAATATTTAAGGATCTCTTTTGGTTCCCATAGATTTGTTTTTATTCTGAAGTGATATGTCTTTTGGTTCTTAAATTCTGTATTATTTTTAAGCAATTCAAAATTCATAGCTCTGTTGTAATTTAAACGGGTTTCTCTGGATTGTTAGTGCAAACTCAAAGTCACTAGTTGAGTAACTTAACCGCTTGGTACCTGCCTCTCCCTCATTCTTACCATCTCCTTAGAATCCACTGTACAGTGATCCATGCACAGTTCAGAAGCTGCATCTCTGCAGCCAGTACCCGTGTCAAGCAGTTTCTCCCAGAGTACTGTTGCTCTGCCATGTTAACTTACATCTTCCATTCCATGAGCATTCTCCCTTCTTGTACTCCAACTATCAAAGCTCTCTCACAATTTTCCTTCCTTCTATGGTCCTCTGATGCAGACCCTCTCCTCTTCCTATATCATGCTAAAAAGCTTAGAAGAATGGAAACCACTTTAAACTCGTGCCATTTAAAGCACTTAGTCTGGAGATAACAGAATATATTAGTCTCACACAAATAAAAAAAAACAGCTTTCTCCCACCAACTCTAACTTAATTACAAACCACTAAGCCCCTATAAATACTATAGGTAAAGTGGTGGTTTTCCTCATGTTTATCAATGTGATTAACATATGCTTTTAACTGGAAAGCAACAGCCCAGTTTGAAAGAGTTGGTGCCAAATCCTTGTTGCATGAGGATTAATAATCAGCTACCTATTCTGCATATTTTAGTTTGAACACAGGATGTAATTGTTGCCACAGTGTTCATTTTTCCATAGAACAGAAATGTGCACTCAATTTCCAAACAAAATTGGAAGCAAATCAGCAGTTCCGGTGCCAAAATTCATGTTTCCAAATTTCATTGACTATGTATTGAAAGAAAATTTTCAGCTCTTCAGTTAAAGTGCAAGCTTTGATGAAGTTCTTTATCCCTATTATATGAATGTACCAATAAAAACTGACTGTAATATGATTGATATAACTAATGCCAGGCACCACTGTTAATTTGACATTACTGGCTACAATAAATAATACTCTTTTGATAACTTTACCTCTTACTTACTTATTTAAGAAGCAAGACCAAGTTACTACAGACACTACACTTTCATCCAGTCTTATTGTATGAGGGAGTTACCCAAAAATGATCTGGTGTCAAGAAGTTAGAGACCATGTTTTTCTATGTGGAGCAGTGATCCAGGCAGCCACAGTAGAGTTGTTGGTTACTCAAGGCATCTGACAAGAAATATAAAGCACGGACAGTAAAGAGAACTAGGCAGTTAAATGTGACGCATTCCTGGGAGGGGACAAGACAACAGTTATTGTAAGCTAAAGCAAGAAACTTGAATGCAAGTCATGAGACATAAGGCCAAGGGCAGTAGTGAAGCAGCTTGGCTCAGAATGACAATGTGATGTCTCCAGTAGTGGACTTTCTGTGCGGATAGATAATATTAAAGAATATACCTTTAGAGGAATTAATGAGGGCATTTGTTAAGAGTCATGGATTTACAGTATGGACAGTTTGTGTATCTGACAATAAGAAACATGCATACATCTATTTCAACGTGAGTCAATAAATGAAAGAAGTGCATTATGATGGCAAGAAAAATAGAATCCAAATGAAAGTTCAAAGTTCAAGTTTAATTATCATTCAACCATGCACATACGTACATCTAAATGAAATCGCAGAACATACAGTCACACACAGCACACGATAGTACATAACGTCACAAAAAATAGTAGCACAAGTCTCAGAGTAGCATAGCCCAAAGATTGATGGTGCATGGGATAAAAAGTTTCGAGCAGAAAAGCTAACTGTCCATTTCCTTCTACAGATGCCACCTGATGCACTAAGTTCCTCTAGCCATTCTTTTTTGCTCTGGACTCTAATATTTACAGGTTCTTGATATCCTGTGAAAGAATATGATAGTACCATGCTAGAGTGAATTAGAGGAATAGCTTGGAGGGTCCCTGCCTCACATGGCCGTGAAAAATCCTGTTTGTTGGAATTTGCACTTCCTCTCATTGAAGGTGTCCATTTTCCATCAAGTGCGAGTTGGTTTGTTAATTGGTCACTATAAATTGCCCCTAAGATATAGATAAGTGGGGTGTTAATAAGAATGTGGGGAAAATAAAAGGTGGGATTAATATTGGATGAATGTAAATGGGTAGTTGATGCTCAACACAGATCTGCTGTGTGATTCTAAGATTCAGACACATCAATTTACATCAATTGCAGAGGTGCCGTTAGGTTAAAAAACAGACAAAGTAACAAACTAGGAAGAAAATTAAACTAGGGTGAGATGTTTTAAAGAAACAGACATTTGGTTCCAGGGCTGAATGAAGTTAGACTTTTATAAGGGATCAGACACTTTAATAGTGATTTAGTAATTTCAGAACAATCAGACTGTTCACAAACCTTGATGGCAAACAAAAATATATTTTACAAATGGTTAGAACAGTATAGGACAGCCATTTTGCAGCTATGCAACTACAAGAATACACGAACAAGGTGTGAAGAAAAGGCTCATCACAAGGTGCTGTAGCAAAGTAATAATGACTATCCAACACAGACTATACTGGTAAAGAGATCTGCCTATGCTGGCTCAGTGTCGAAAACACTGAGACTGTTTTCTGAATTGCTGACTGTACATATTTAAGTGTAGGTTGAATTGGAGGCAGTATAGCCGTCTCTTAAAGAGATGTGGAAGCAGTTCAAAAGCTTGCATAATTCATTGCAGGATACCATAACGTGGACTTATTAACATCTGTCAATGCAATAAGACAGGCTGAAATCAGTCATAAAGTCATAGAAGTGTACAGCCACAGACCCTTTGGCTCACCACATTCATGCCAAATTTTTTGCCCATCTACTATACTCCCACTTGTCCAAATTGGGTCCATATCCAGTGATTGCAGAGTGGAAAGCCTTGGAGATGATCCAGAAAGGGTCTGACATTGTAACTTCAAATGGGACTCCGAAAATGATTAAAGAGCCTTAAAAGAATTAGAGCAGAAATTGTTCAATTTCAAATATAAGGTACAATAAGTTGAAATTTGTAAATAATTGTAAATGTAAATAATTAAATGATGGTACAATTTTATATATGTAAATAATTAATGTTTTGCTTAGGTGTGTTATTTGCAACATTTATAAAAATGAACAAGCAGTTTAGTCCTTTAAGAGTCCTTTTAAGAGTGAGATGTGCTAAGAAATGAGTAGACCATGATGTAGAGAATTCCTGAAATACACCACCCTCTATGAGAAGAATAGTATCACAAAAAGAAATGTCAACAAATTGTACTGATTAATGTGAATCTGTAATCTTGATTACACAAAAACTAAAATGAATTACAAATACATTTAATAGCAGGTGAAACAACTTACTCTTTTGCTAAATGGAAGCAAAATGGAATCAATCCCTTTGATTCAAAATAATTTAATTCAAAATAATGGAAAGTTTAAAGTTTCTTTTCAATTTATATAGGCTGTAACAATGTATAAAGTGCATTCTCAACACCAGTCAACAGTGATTTTGAAAAAAATATGCAGATGATAAATTTTGGTACTTAGTTCAAAATTTAAAAAAAGAATGCTTTACTGAACACATCACTTGGAATTTTCAAATCTTAAAAAGCATTGTAATTTTGGAAGTTTAGGCATTTGGTCAATTACCATGCATATCATTTTACAAGTCCCAAATTTGACCAGAAGTTAAAATCCACCTTCAGAATAATAGAAAAGTTATGTCTTATAGATTTTGTTTTCAAATAATGAGTACATTGAGTAACACACACAAAATGCTAGAAAACTCAGCTTGTTCAGGCAGCCTCTATGGAGCAGAATAAAGGGCTGATGTTTCAGGCCAGGATTCTTCATCGGGACAGAAATATGAGTATATTGATTAGTGCTATGAGCAAGTCCTGAATTGCTATGCTTTAGAAAATTTAAATGCAGGCTAAGAAAAAATATGATTAAATAATACATTGTAGAAAACCAATAATATTACACAGAATCCAACCAATAAGAGCTAAATATTACATTATTCATAGTTTAGAGTATTGCTCAATTTCATCAGGGTTAGAGAGAAACTGAACTCAGTAGATAAGCCTGTAGTTATCAGAACTTCAAATAATGTGATATGCTTATATTAGTACTGCATATACATTTAAAGAACTAAATTGAATTATCCTCATTCAACATTTGTGAATATATTCTGACATGAAATGTAGGTCACCAATTATTGGGAAAAATATCACAGCAATGAAGTTTAGAGTGTATCAGGCAAAGTTCAAAGCACATTTACTATCAATGTATGTACACTGTATACAACCTGGAGATTCATCTCCTTAGAGACAGCCACAAAACAAAGAAAATCAAAAGAACCCATTAAAAAAACTGTCAAACACCCAATGTGTAAGAAAAAAAATTGTGCAAACAGTAAAAGTAAGCAAATAACATTGACAACTGAAGTTCGTGAAAATTAATCCACAGCCAAGAAACCAGTCATCACTGCAGCTGATGCAGGAGCCCATTAGTTGCAGGCCATAGCCTTAGTTTTCTGCAGAGACAAGTAAACCTTGAACAGCAGAGAGCTGAACACCAGCCCAACTCCCTGACTTTTTCAATCTGGCCAAGCACTTAAATCAGCAAACTTCAGGTTGTTCCTCGCCCTTGGACTTGGGCCTGGGCTCTGCTGCCTCAATTCTGCCTCACTTCTGATTGCCTCGCCTCAGTTCTGCCAAATCAAATTATTTCCGTGTCTAGTCCAGCAATGCCCAAACACTGACTTGTTCCCCACTCTTGGGCCTGGGCCCCACCACCTCAACTCGGCCAATAACGTGGCAGCAAATCATACAAAATTAACAGTATCAACCAAATCTTTTATCTTTAGGCACTAAATGCACTTCTGTTAAGATAGTGGCATGCTTGGATGCAGCAGCTTCTATGAGGTCAACCAAAGGTATCATTTTTAAACATATTTTATAAGATCACAAGAACCTGCTGGATGTTAGTAACTTAAAGTATTGCAGGTCTACCCAATCAGCGAGTTGCTCATTGACAGAGAAACAGATCATGATGCTGCCTGCATCAGAGAGGTGTCAAAGTGAAGGAGGTGTGCAGTCCAACAATGAGTGATCACCTTAGTTGTTTTTCTTGTGATTGCAAGACCCTGTTGTACATTGTTAATGTGGAATACTGCAAGTCTGATTCACCAGTTTATTGGCGAATGGCAGGGACAGACAGTGAGGGAGTTGTGTAGCCTTAGTCATAGCAAGGATTGCCTCAAACTACCTTGTCACCTGTTTACAGCCACCCAGGAGAGAGGTGGAGTCGGTGTGCTCCACTGGAATACAAGAGGCAGCGTGGTGTGGCGTATATATAAAATATAATCAGTCCTTCCCTTCAGTGTTCACTTATCAGAAGACAAGATGTATTGTGTTCAACTGCAGACTGCTGCAACATTCATAGACTCAGGAACCTGGACAATATTTTTCATGTGACTGCATTTTACTGTTGTCTTCTACCATGCAGGAGTCCGTGCCAGGAAAAAAGTGAGCCCTAGCCAGCCATCCCTCCGGTCCATTCTGCTCTCTAATGTCTGCTTGTTGGAAGAATCAGGCCTGCAGTCCTTGGAGTCACCTGATACCGGTGGCTGGAGGTGGGGACAACATAAGTGGTGTGCGAGGAAGCAGAAGCGAGGCGAGTGAGCAGGAGTGTATGCCAGGAAAAAAGCAAGTCCTAGCCGGCTGGCTCTCCATTCTGCTCTCCAATGGACATTAAATTTGACAACATCTGTGGCAACAAAATACTCAGCGTGAGTACAGAAACGGACAGAATCCCAAGCGCCGCCATTCAGCTGATTATGTAACATCGGACTACCAATCTACTGACCTTTGCTGTGCCTATTGTCTTGTTTATTCTTGATTGTCATGTCTGCACTATTCTGTGTACTTCATGCAGTCCTGGGTAGGTCTGTAGTCCAATGTAGTTTTTTTGTGTTGTTTTATGTAGTTCAGTGTAGTTTTTGTATTGTTCATGTAGCACCATGGTCCTGAAAAATGGTGTCGTGTTTTTACTGTGTACTGTACCAGCAGTTATAGTCGAAATGACAATAAAAGTAACTTGACTTGACTTGTATGTGCTATTTGTGCCTTATCTGTGTACGACTGCTGGTACTTTGTTTTGCACTTTGGCCCTGGCGTAATGCTGTTTTGTTTGGCTGTATTCATGTGTTTTCATGTATGGTTGAATGACAATTAAAGTTGAACTTGTACTTCCAGTGCACTGTGCACGGAGACAAAGGCACTTCTACAAAAAAATGGATCAAAAGTTCCTGCTAGAGGCAAGTTATCTACAGCCATATTTGTAGATGACTCTGTGTCAAGTTTCTGCAAAGTGACTACTTTATTCTCCATTATTAAGTTTTTCTTTACACTCCAAAGGCAAAAAGAAGCCCCAATTATGACCAACTAGGAAAAAATACTTTGACAGATGACTAAGTCTTCCTTAGCATGATAGCCTCCCTAAACTTTCAAAAACTATGAATGTCTCAGCACGCCTCTTATTTTCAGAAATATTTAAAAATTTTAAAATGATTAAAATTGAGAAACAAAAAGCAAATAAGAGTTTAAAATATTTAATATAACTCATTTAATACAAATAAAAAGGTGCATTACCTAATACATCAGTCCTTCTGAGCTCTTCTTCTCTAATCAAGTGAATGGTGATTGATGTCACAGCAACAACCTTGCACTTAATGACAGCAAGACTAAGGAAATGATTGTGGACTTCAGGAAAGGGAAGTCAGGAGAAAACAGACCAAACCACAATGAGGGACCAGCAGTGGAAAGGCTGAGCAGTTTCAAGTTTCTGGGTGTCAACATCTCAAAGGACCTATCCTGGGTCCAACACCTTGATGAATTCATGAAGGTGGCATGCAGACAGCTATAATTCATTAGAGGTTTGAGGAAAATGCCAGACTTTAACAAATCTTAACAGATGTACAGTGGTGTACATTCAGACTGGTTGGTTACATCACTGCTTGGTATGAAGGTAGGCACCAATGCTCAGGATCAAGAGGCTGAACTAGGTTGTACACTCAGCCAACCCCATCACACACAAAATCCTCCTCACTGTCAGAATATCTTCAAAAAAACAACAGAAACACACACAAAATACTGGAGGAATTTGGCAGGTCAGGCAGCATCCATGGAAATGAACAAAATGTCAATGTTTCAAGCCAAAACCCTTCTTCCGGATTGGAAAGAAAGAGGGAATATACCCAAAAAGTGGGGGGAGGGTAAGAAGGATAGCTATAAGGTGATAGGTGAAGCCAGGTGGGTAGGAAAGGAATCTGGTAGGTGAGGAGAGTGGACCATAGGAGAAAGGCAAGCAGGAGGGATACAAAGGAGAGGTGATAGGCAGGTGAAAAGAGGCAAGAGTGGAGAACAGAAGAGGGGAGAGAGAGGGAATGTTCTTTTACTGGAAGGTAGAGGCTACTCAGATTGAACACAAGGTGTTGCATCTCCATCCTGAGGATGACCTCAAAGGTGGTGCCTCAAGAAGCAGCATCCATCATTAAGGACCCTCAACATCCAGGAAAAATGCCTTCTTCTCACTACAACCCTCAAGGAATAGGTACAGGAGACTGAGGATCCACACTCAATATCATCCCCTCCATCATCCATGAACACAACCTTGCTATTCCTCTTCTGCACTATTTATTTACGTTTGTATTTTTATTGTAACATAGTAATTTTACTACTACTACAAAACAACAATTTCATGACATATGTCAGTATAATAAACCTGATTCCGATCCTGAATAGTGATGCAAATATTGTATCAGATCTATCAAAGCTGAGGTTTTTAGGACATCTCCTCTAGAGTAAATCAGGGGTTCTGATTCTATGAGGAATCTAGCAGAGTTAAGTTGAGAAAAGGCTGGCAAGAAGTCAATAATCTGTAACAGTACACACATAGACATTTCACAATATTTGCATCACTTGCCATAGGTGAAAAGATATTCAACATATGGAAGGTATTTATCCCACATGAAGAAGGAGAAACCATAGCAGGTGAAATCAGAAAACAAATAGAAAGTTTGTAACAGCAATTATTGTAATCAACCAGAGAATCTTATCAACTATAGAACCTAGACATTTTGGTATCAAAAGAGAATCATGCAAAAGAACATTTCTGAGGACAGTTACTTACAATCATTAAAACTTTTATTAAAAAGAAGAACACCTACTTAAGGAACAGACTTATCTAAACATTGTCTATTTCAATCCAACATTTTACACTTTGAATCAGTACTGCACCATTGGAAGAGCTCACTATCAAGTGAGATGTTAAAGGAAGGCACTGCTTGCTCTCTGAGATGTAGATTAAAGTTGTATGGCATTTTCTAGGAACAGTAGAATTATACCTGGTGTCTTTGCCAATATACATTCTGGCCAAGGCTTGTGTTTCAGTCAACATCACTAGAAACAAATTATCTCATCATTTTCACATTGCTCTTGGTGGAAGCTTTCTGTGCATGTATTGGGTGCCAAGTTTCCACATTACATCTCTGACTACATATCCAAAGTACTCTATTGGCTGCAAACCACTTTTGGAAATGCTGTGGTTGTGAAAGGTGCAAGGAAATGCAAATCATTTCTTTATAGCCAATACTTTTCCCAAAAAGCTCCACTGAATGGCCACATTACTCTCATGATCACAATATTGCTTGATCTCACTCACATTATTAATCATCATAATCAGGCACCATCATTACCATTATCATCTTACCTAGTAAATTTGTCAACCATAGAGCCAAATCCTCTTTCATTGGTAATAAACTAGCTTCGTGTCTACTTGCCAACCATTGACTGTACTGATGCATATCAGAAAGGCTTGGCCCAGGTTCTTTGGGACTAAACGTACTGTACATCTTTCCGTATCAACCTGTAATTTATAAACAGAAGATTGTTGTAATAATATGCAACATATGCAAATTGTATCTTCATTAAGTGGTTTATCAGCAGTTGATGTGACTGGGAAAACACAAAAGGCAAATTAAAATACTAAACTGTTTCATCTGTGAATAATCAGTCAAACTTAAAATAACATGAACTAGGCTTATATAAAGAATATACACTCTACCTCAACTGCTTACAGTGCTGAAAAAGATTTACATTTTTTTCCAAAATAAAACACAACATATTTATATTCAGAGAAGGCAAGTATTTAAGTTTTACCTTATTCCCAAACAGCATAAGCACCGTGCTACATGTGTGACTGCAGCGTACTTGCTAAAGGAACATCTAACTGTACACTTTTTCTGCTTCAGAAGAGCCCTTTTTGTATATGAATGCGAGCTAACATCTCAAGTTCCAAGTATCTCACTCAACGTTAGAGATCTGGTTTAGTATCGTTTATATTATACCAAAGAGTATGCAACAGTCTGTTCCCTTTTCAGTACAACTATGAGGCATAATAAGCTCCCTCTACCAGAACAGTAGCGTTTTATACAAGACTGCACAGAGGTGCATTCATTGCATCGGCTTAGCACAGAGCTGTGTTACAATGTTTTAATCATCTGTAATTTAAACTATTAGATCGATCTTTATAAAAGGGCTGCATATGAAAAGAAGAAGAGATTAAAGAGCCATCTATAATTTCATCAGTAGTCACTAGTTTATCCTGGAAAACAACAATAAATCAACTACCTAAATAAAATACGGCTAGATAGAGCTTAAACAGTGCAATGATAATTGATATACATAATACATCATTAGCTTGAAACTAAAGTTTTATTCTATTATTTTGTAATAGAATATTGTATAAACTACAGACAACTCAATGGTGAAATTGATCTAAAACTATTTCTAAGACTATTGTTTTCCAGATTTCACTTAATCAAATCGTGAGAACGAACTAAATTAAGATCTCGAGCAGTAACTATAACAGTTAAGACAGCTTACTATTTAAAAGATTGCACTCAACTGCCACTAAAGATTTAAAGTATGCAGATGACGGTACCTCGTACTTTTTCATTAATAACATGCAAGGCGCTGAAATATGCTCTTAATTGTTTTAAATTGTATGTTTAGATTGCGATCAATCTGATAATGTGTCAGTACTCCTTGTTTTACGCTAGTATTTCACGCTTTCTTTACTTTTGCAATGTGTAAGCTTATAGTTGCAAAGTAATCACTGCATTGCTCCTCACCCACTTTAAGCGGATCCGTTCTGTCGATTTCACTCAGTTTCTGCTGCAATGCAACACGCTGCAGAACGCCCTTGCTGGTACGCATATATAGATCAAACAGCACTTCCCGCAAAGGTCTCCCGGCATGGCCGATTCTTCAGCTCATTAAGTGTACATCTTAGTTTGAAGAATTCAAGTAGTGCCGACCACAGAGTAACGCCACATTTCCTACACATTCACATCATCCTGTCAAATGAGAACGGAAGTCAATGCCTGCAAAATCTTTCCACCACCAAGCACTCACTGTCATGATCTATCCCCGAACCGCGTATACATTTCAGCATCTGGCAAAATCGGATTTTAAGAAACTTAATTCTGTCTTCTTGTTGGAAATAGACACATTTGAAATTAATTTATCACGTGAGCAACCCGATCTTTCAGTCTGAAAAAGTATTAAATTGACTGCGCACAATAAAAAACAATACTAGTTCAGAATTTATCGCTATCTATACACTGGTTTTCCGTTTATTGTTAACACATTCGATCTGTAAACTTTTTCATTTTTGTTACTTCTACAGGCACAAATTTGGCAAAATTTGATACACTTGCAACCCGTTTGTCATTTGTGCCTGTGCTTTATTAAAGGAAGCATTATTTGCCTGTCAGGCTCAATGCCCCCTTAGGGCATTTAAGAGATCTAAAAAAAATATTTTAAGAACTAGGTATCTGGGGAGAAACCTCTCATTCACCATTAAAACAAATTAGTATATTAGCTGTATATTGAGTATATTGACTGGTTGCATTATAGCCTGGTTTGGAAACATCAAAGATTTCAACGGAAAAGCCTACAAAAAGTAGTGGATACAGTCCAAACCATCAAGGCCCTCCTCACCATTTAGCACTGTTGCAGGAAAGTAGCAGCTATTATCAAGGAGCCCAACTATCGAGGCCATGTTCTCTTCTTGCTGCTGCCATCAGGAAGAAGGAACGGGAGCCTGAGGACTCACCATAGCAGGTTCAGGAATAGGATGATATGAAGGTAGGTGGAGGGGTAGTTAATTCTGAGGAAGCAATGTGATTGCAGCAGAACTTAGACAAATTGGAAGAATGGGCAAAAAAGTGCCAGTTGGAATACAGTCGGGAAATGTATGATGATGTATTTTGGTAAAAGGAACGATAGTGCAGACTACTATTTAAATGAGGAGAAGCTTAAAACGTCAGAGATGCAGAGGGACTTAGGGGTCCTCGTGCAAGACTCCCAAAAGGTTTACAGGTTGAGTCTGAGAAAAAGAAGGTAAACATAATGTTGGCATTTATTTCAAGGGGAAATTAAGTTGATAGTTTCCTGATCAGTCAGGGCATCAAAGAATATGGTGAGAAGACAGGTGTATGGGGTTGAATAGGATCTGGGATAAGCCGTGAGGGAATAGCAGAGCAGACTCGGTGGGCTGAATGGCCTAATTCTGTTCCTACATCTTATGGTTTTATGGTCTTAAGGCAGGTGTTGTGGGTTGCGTGGGGTCCAGGATCAGCCATAATGGAATGGCTGACCAGACTCAATGGGCTGAATGGCCTAATTCTGCTCCTACATCTTATGGTCTTATTTCCTTTCAACCATCAGGCTCTGGAACTAAAGTGGATAACTTTACTCACCCAAATACTGAACTGTTCCTGCAATCTACAGACTCACTTTCAAGGACTTTCATCTCATGTTCTCGATATTTATTGCTTATGTATTTATTTTTTTCTTCTTTTGTAATTGAAAGTTTGCTGTCTTCTGCACATTGGTTGTGCGTCTGCCTTGTATGTGGTCTTTCATTGATTCTATTGTGTTTCTTTGTATTTACTGTGAATGCCTGCAAGAAAATGATTCTCATGATTGTATAAGGTGCATACATGTATCTTGATAATAAATTTAATTTGAACATTGAAATCGCCATTTATACCAAAAGATAGTTTGTAGGATCTTGTCTTTGTGGAACAAAAGGGGCACCATATTTGTCACAAATAATTACAAATGCTTCAAGGCAGTTAATTAGATATAGAACATCTTGATGTGATGTGATGCAAATTTCCTGAGCTTCTCATGTAATGCAGCACCACACCACACATTTATTGATTTGATTAACACTTCTAACTGCCTACAGATTATTTTTGGGATAAGGCAGATGCCACATGCAACCACAATGCAGCATGTAACATCTCCCCTCAAGGGCTGGGAGTAACAGTATTTCCATTAGGCTCAGTGGACGCAATTTTCTTTGTATCCATGGACCCTCAAATAGTTATCCTGATATGACCCACAACAGACAGACTTAATTCAGAATATTCATTGTTGTTTGTGGAAAACCAGTAATATTCTTCACTGCATAACATGTATTTATATAGTGTCTTTAATTCAGGCAAAATACTACAGAATTCCCAGATAAACTGGACGCTGACCAAACGGGGAGAGAATATTTTCCTCCATGTTAGTGACTTAGACATTGAATAACAATTGTAATTTAACATTTAAATAGTTGAGCCAGACAATTGCATATTGAACAGCAGAGTGTATCATTGGAATTCTTCCATCATATTTGTAAATCAGTTAAAGAATTATACAGTATAGTCTATTATATTTTCTGAGTGACCCAGTTCTTAATTTACATTTTTACATTGCTTTCACATCTCTCAATCGTTTGAATTGACATGATTTGAAATTGCACATGAATCTTGTCCAAGATCAATGCATGGGGTCTTTTGCTTTGGACCTATTGGGAGATATTTAGCATTTCTTGTAAATATTTATTTACCCAAGCTCCAAAACTAATTCATTGTTAAAGGTTAAGTGTGCAAATTTAAAAGGACTTGTGTGATTGCATAAGAAATTATGCTGAGGACCTCATGGATCAGAAGACTTTAGCATTACTAGATTACCTATTGGGTCACTGCTTCAGAGTGAAATGGTGGAGGCACAGCCTGTGGTAACCAGAGCACTGGGGCTTAGCTAAGGGTTCCAGCAATGTAGTATATTGCAAATTCCACCTGTTTTTTTTTACAGGTATAGAGTACTCAGCTACATAATGAGCTAGGGACACCTATGATATCTATATTGTAGTCTCTAGGCTTCAGCTTGGAAGCAAATTTCTTTACAGTGGATTACATTAGTGATGTTTATCTGTCACAAGTAGATTAGAGTATGGTTGTTTAGCTAAAGAAAGCAGCTTAGCATTTCTTCTGTCAAGGTGAAATTCAGAAAATTTGTTTGTGGGGTTTTGGACCTAGTGTCCATTGTGAGAAATATTCTTCCATTTTACTTGGGCCCTCATTCAAGTTGGAATCATCATGATTGAAGACAGTTGGCTGTATTGAGAGGGCGAGGGCATCCATCCGTATAAATTTGAACTTTTTGGTTGGAAGCATATCAGTTTCACATAAATTCAAGAGTGCTGTGCAACTATAAATCCTTCAGGAAATAATCAATTCATTGATTAAAGAGTTAGATTTTAAGTAGCATCTCAGAGAAATGAGGAGGGAGAAAGGATGAAATGTTTAGGGAGGAAATTTCAAAGTAAAGCCTTAGCAGCTGAAGGCAAGTCTGCCAAATGTGGATCAATAAATTCAGAAGTGATCAAAGTAAAATAGAAAGACCACAGATTTTATTGCATGTCAAAGAATGGGTAAGAATGAAGAGAAGAAGAGAGCCTAACATTTGGAGTAAGCTGAGAATGAGGATTTAAAAATTAAAATACTGCCCATGCAAAGAGCCAATATGGATTATTAAGAGCAAAAGTGATGGGTGAAAGGACTGCTTAGCTTAAGTAGTGAGATACACTGAGGAAATGCTTTGAAATAAATCAGATTTAGAAGTGATAAAGGTTTTCAAGAACCAATGATATGAGGTGCAGACAGATAATGTTACAGAAGTAGATGATCTTAACAGTATGTCAGCAACAAAATGTGAGATCAAAGTGGCAAACAGATTGTTAAGCACAGGGTGGAAAAATGAGGGGTTTTAATAAAGTAGGTAGAAAGTGTCTTTATCTGGCAAATGACTCAATTATCAGAGGTTATTGCTATCTATAGATTTGGAAAACAAAACAGAAAAAGAGTGGAAGAAGATATTTGCACACCCCTACAGCACTTCTGCACATGCATGTGCAAATACATGTACACATGTGTACGTACACACACACACACATTAATATCTGGAATGCACAAATTGAAAGTGTGGTGGAATCAGATCGTTTGAGTACTTTCAGGTGCATTTGGTCAATTGACCTGCATGCTTATAAGAAAAGGTTAGGCATGGGACTAAATTAGATAGCTATTTAAAAAAACTAATTGATACATCAAGACAAATTGTCACCTTTAATAAAAGTAGGATTCTGTGGTCAAATGTCTGCATATATTAAAAATTACTGCTAACACTGGTGTTCTGATGATGGTAAGCGAAAAATTGAAATTAAATACATTATTAAAGCAGTTGTGATGGAGAGGTTGCAGTGGGTTTCAAAAAAACAAAAAAATTTGATTTGTTTAGTGTAGTTGGCTAGTTTAGTTGATTTAAGAAGCTACTTAATTTTTGGGCCCGAGGCCCAATTGAACAAAAGCTGCCCAAATGGAAGCTTTCTCTCTTTTTATTTGTTGTAAAGGATTCAAGTGTTAATTTGAACAGTTTTTGTTCAGTTTTTTTTCTGGGAACAAGTCCTGAATCAAAACTGATCAAACATGTCACAGTTCAAGACCAATTTGGAAAATATACACAGAAGAATTTGCAAGATATACACAGTCAGGATCTTTAACTGCATCTAACCTCAGCCTGAACTTTAACTGACCTGGAACACTCATTGTTGGCACTAGATAGAAAAAAGTGTTCCATTACACCAACATAGACACGTCTTACCAAAATCATCTCAACACTCAAAATGAAAGCCAAATGGACTGCATTGTGGGTAGAAACAAGATAGCTGAATGGATATGTTTGAGAAGTTGGGTTAAAAATGAAAAAATGCATCTAAACTAGATTGGGAAATTGCTTTTGATTCAAGAAAAAAGGAGGAATTTACTAAAGATCGACAAGTCATAAAAAGAGAAAAGTATAATAAAAGGTATTTAGAATGAATTACAAAAGAAATCTTGAAAATTAGAAAAGCTCAAGATAAATATGATGGAAAGCCCATATTTGTAATTGGGCAAATATACAAAAGATAGTGAAATATAAACTTTATTAAGTTGCATTTAGTGAAGGTCAATACAGTATCAAAAATGAAAAACCTTGGACATAAAATGATTGGACAATAATATGTACTTACATGTATTATCACATACCTGCTTTAAACCTCAGGATAAATTTTATGAAAAATTGAGAAGGATTGGAATGAAATAAGGGCAGGATAACATTACAAGTAAAGATTAACATTACTAGCCTAGGAAATTTTGGCAGTTTAAAATGGTGAGTGTAGGCCAGAAAGGAGGCTGTTGGGAGTTGATTCAGGTGGAAACATGTGGAAGTAGGGAATGAAACTAATATTTTTAAAAATTGCTGCAGACCATGGAGACCAAAAAGCAATATTGATATATGGACTCTTGAGTAAATTAAGGTTTTTCTTATGATGTAATGGGATCCAAAACCACTGAAAGTTGGTTCAAATCCATAAAATATTTAAAGACTGCTTTTTAACTCTGCTTGCTAAAGAAAATATAAGAAAATTTTATTATAGAGATAATTCTCTGATGCTATAAGCCAAGGAGAGACCCTCTGAAGCAGACATATTTACAGTGCACTGTTTACCAACAATTTTCGTCCTCAATTTAACTTGCCATGTTTAAGGTGAAGTAATTGTTTAATTTCTCAGTTCTCTATATTCTTTGAGAAATTTAACATTTAGCTCCTTACCAATTAGTGATTTTGTCTGAAGCATTTACAGTAAATTTGTTGGTATGAAAGAGGACCAAGCAAATTGAGTCATATGAACTATGGACAGGATTAGGCAATTCAGCACCTTGGTTTATTCCGCTATTCATTTATTATGGTTAGCTCTAAATTCCATTTACATGTCTTTAACCATATAACCATATAACAATCACAGCACGGAAACAGGCCATCTCGGCCCTCCTAGTCCATGCCGAACTCTTAATCTCACCTAGTCCCACCTACCCGCACTCAGCCCATAACCCTCCACTCCTTTCCTGTCCATATACCTATCCAATTTTACCTTAAATGACACAACTGAACTGGCCTCTACTACTTCTACAGGAAGCTCATTCCACACAGCTATCACCCTCTAAGTAAAGAAATACCCCCTCGTGTTTCCCTAACTCTCAAATCATGTCCTCTCATTTGAATCTCCCCTACTCTCAATGGAAACAGCCTATTCATGTCAACTCTATCTATCCCTCTCAAAATTTTAAATACCTCGATCAAATCCCCCCTCAACCTTCTACGCTCCAATGAATAGAGACCTAACTTGTTCAACCTTTCTCTGTAACTTAAGTGCTGAAACCCAGGTAACATCCTAGTAAATCGTCTCTGCACTCTCTCTAATTTATTGATATCTTTCCTATAATTCGGTGACCAGAACTGTACTCCATACCTAATAAGTCTTGTTACTCCATACCTAACAAAAGTTAAATACAATCTTCACTTTTATTAAATTACCTGTTGTTCTCTTTTCCCAGAGCAGATAATAAATACCTGCTACATCCAATGTAATGAATTTCTATAATTAAATGCATGCATTGGAGATGTTCATGTGCTTCCTCCCTCCTTATTATGTTTGTCCACCCTGTCCTCAATTCAACCCTTTAACACAAAAATCATTCCAATAATCTTGCTCCATATGCCTTCCAAGAAAAATATAATCTTTGAGGTTTGATGCCCAAAATTCAACACAGTACTCCAGATAGGATATAATTAAAACTATTTATATTTAATGGCTGATTACCTGACTTCTTAGTCATAAGATCTTGAGATAAAGATTAGTTTTCTTAATTAATTCTTATACTTATCCACTAGCTAACCAATTAGTTGAAGTAAACTTTTCTTTACCTCCCTATCAGAGAAATTTGACCATGGAATTTTTTTAAAAGATAAAAAAAGAGAATAATTAATAAATAAGTAGGAATTGTTCTTGAATATATTCTGTTATGTCTCTTGCTGTAAGTTGTGAATTGTACACTCATGTGCAATAAAACTCATTAATAGTTGTAAAAATGATTTACAATGTAGGTCATCTCCCAACACTGTCATCAAAACACTAAAGCAGTTTCTGTTGTCCTTTTTTTTCAAAGTATACAATTCAAAGATCTATTTACTTATAAATTTATTGAGTAAACAAGTTACTGGCATGCTATCGAAATATAGCTAAAATTACATAAAGATTATCATAAGACATTAAACATGGAAAAAATTAAAATAAAAAATATGAATACTTATCTTTATCTGACTTTATACGTTTATAAATCAAAACGATATCCTTCAAATACTTAGAATCTTTTTTCACATTCCTTTAGATTAATTTTTAAAAGAAATTTTCACATGAGTACTTTCCTTTGATTTCACAGATTATGGGCAATTCAAACGTTGACAAAAAATGCAGTTGAGTCAATAAAGGTGAAGTTATGGTAAAAGCTGCAGTGATTGTACCTAGTCCAAGAAACTTCTAATTTGCCTCACTGACCACATTTCCATCCAGAAGTTTTGGTTCTTGGCTGCACAAATAGTCAAGTAAGTTTTAGATTGATTTTAACTTTTGCAGAGAGTGAGCTTAATGACAACATTTTTTTCAAGTCAAGTTATTGCATTTTGGCATATATTAATATTACACAATCCTCAGGGGTCTAGACAGACACTCGAATTTTCATGAGACTATTTACAAGTAAAAGCACAATCATTGACAGCCAATATCTTTCAAACTGAGCAGTTTATATGTATTCACTTACCAAGGTCCACAAGGCAAAGATGAAGAGGAAAGTAATCTTTGGAGGTTTAAAAATAAGCGTGCACTTGGGAGCTGATTTCTTGAATCCATGTTGCCAAAAGTTAAAGCTTCCCTTAGTTTCATTAATAGAATAAGATGAGAGAGCTGAAAATTTTGGTGCACCAGTGATTTTATCCATTTAGATTTAACATGAGCTTTTTACTGGTGTCCTACTGAGCCATTGTGTTGGTTATGTTCTCAATATTTCTTCATTTTTGAATCTGCATAGTTTGTTGTCTTTTGCACATTGGCTGTTTGTCCATCTTGTTGTGGTGTGGTTTTCCATTTGATTCTATTGTTTCTTGGTATTTACTGTCTATGCCTGAAAAAAATGAATCCCTGGGTTGTGTATGGTGACATACATGTACATTGATAATAAATTTACTTTGAACTTTAATGGGTACAAGGTGGGCATGGTGCTTATTATCTGGTATTGTGACTTGATGAACAAAAGTATACTCCAAATGTTGGTGATAATGGTAGGGAACTCCTTAGTATTTAACAGTGTAACACCAATTCTATGGCAAGTTCACTGGAGTCCAAAGGAATATTTAAATCAGTTCTTTCTGCTATAATTTAGTGTCAGTGTCTGAGTGGCATTTCAGTCAGTCAATGCCGATATATATTTTGTCAGCCCAAAGTTAGATGTGGAATCTTCTCTTTCAACTTGTTATTTGTAGTAACTACAGTACCTTGACCAGTTATTTGCATTGTTAAGGTACTGCACTCCTTCCTAATGTTATACTTCATTTTCATCTACTGTATGCAAGGGAGCTAGAATTTTATATCTGCACAACACTGTTGGCTATTTTACTATATACTACTATGTAGCAGGAAGATCCAAGGAGGGTTAATAGAGACATCCAAAAATATATATCTACACCTTGGGCACTCAAAAAAACAGCAAAATATTGATAATCTGCTATGGAACATTTCAGAAGTTCTGATTCTTCTCTCCAAGATCCTTGTTTCTACACTGTCTTTAATCTCAACAGCGCCTTAGTTCCCTAGTACCCTTTAACATACCGGTGCTCTCAGTTCCTGCTCTCTCTTTCCACTCAACTAGGTTGCAATTCCAACACTCCCTTTTTACTCATTGGGGCCCTAGTTTCTACGCTTCCTTTTCACTCAACACAATCTTAATTCCTGTTCTTCCTCTGAACTTACCAAGCGACTGTTTCTATTGCTCACTTTCAACTTAACTAGTTCACTAGAAAAAATATTATCATACTGTATAACAGCTGAAAAAAGTGAATTGAAAGATTGTTGATGTATTAAAGAAATAAAATCTAATAATCAAATCGATCAGCCAGCCTGACACCACCTATTATGTGTTGTGACTCCAAAACATAGAACAGATTGAAAGGAAGCACAGAGCCAGGATTTTTTCCCTTAATATTATTTTTACTTTCGTGAGGCGCACTTATCTGATGGCATATGTCATTCATTTGCTTTTGCATATAACCTATAATGAATATTTAAACAAACAATGGGTGCTTAATCAAACAATATACCTACAATATTACTCAAATATTATTGATATGTTAAATATATAATTCCATTAATGCTCCAAGATTACTGGATTAGCAGAATTTCAATGTAATTATTCACCAACATTCATTTATTTTTTCTCTTATATTATTAAATTATAATTAATTTATGTACTTATCTGAGGAGAAAAGACAACTGAAACAAAATTTTATCACAGAGAATTAAAGAACTGTGCCATAACAAATATATTTTTTAGGATAACATACTTTAAGAGGTAGAGGCGGCTTTACCATTGGATGTTGTGTTGCTTTTAAGTTTACATACCGTACATTGTCTGCCTTGGACCAAGAATTTCATGATATTTCCCCTCACACAGCAATTTATGGATCAAAGAAATCATAGTCACGTAGTATGGAATGTTAGCCCTTCACTCACTATATCCATGCAAACCATCAGGGCACCCATTTACACTAATTCTACACTTTTTTCTCACATTCCCATCAATTCACTTAAATCAGGGGCAATGCACAGTAGCCAATGAAAATACGAATCAGCAAGATTTTAGTATGTGTGAAGATGCTGCCTGACCTGCTGAGTTCCCCCAGTGTATTGTGTCACTCAGGAGAAACCCATAGGATCATAAGGACATGCAAACATGACACAGATAGTATCCAAAGTCAGAACTGAACACAGGTCTTGTGAATTGTGAGGTCACAGCATCAACAGTCATGCCACTGTACCACGTTCTTTCACAAACTAAGGGATTAGATCTGAATAGAAACCAATGACAGACATGGCTGTCAATGTCCTGGATGATCTCCATGATCACTCCAGTTCTACCTATCAGAGATATCCCCCTCCTCCACCCTCCCTGCAGCTTTCAGAACTTCTTCAGTTTTGTTTTCAGTTCTAACAAAGAATCTTCAATCTGAAAAAATGAGTGTTTCTCTTCGCACAGATGCAGTCTAACCTGATGAGAATTTATAGCATTTCTGTTTTTGTTTAATATCCTATAATAGACTCTGTACATGCTGAAGTAATGCTACATGTCTCAAGACATAAAGACACCTTTACACTAAAACCCATTTACTACTTTCTTGATTACTACACCTTACTACACTTTATATAGCAATGGCCCAGGACCCTTGCAAAGAAAATCCCCAATTTTGTTTTGAGGTAAGTCTTACCTCTTGATTGCCACAGAATTTCTCCAAAACCAGCTTGTTCTTCTCCATCACAAATGAAATATCACAACACAGGGAATGGATTAACCAAATTTAATTTGTTTAAAGAAACTGTCCTGCGGTTTAGCTAGCTGTTCCCTTTAATATATATTACTAATATTTCCTTCTTCACAACTTTGTGCACTGGCATGTTTAACCAATCAGAAGAAAATTAAGGTTATCAGGTGTTGAGACTTAGTGGCTGACTCTTGGAGCGGATTGAGTTTTTGAAAGAAGACACATTTAACTGTTTAAGTGTAAATATCTACTATATCACCCATGTAGTTGTTGTTCAATTAGTTATTTGAATGAAATGGAAAAATTATATAGATGTGGCTTCAGTTCAAAATCCTCTTCCATTAAAAGAAGCTATGACCATTCACTTATTTCTTAACATTATTTTTTAACATAGAGATCAACATGGATGCTGACAGGCAAAAATTTCGATTGCTCAAAAGGCTAGATCTTGGTAAGATAGACAAATGAAACTCAAAGTTAAGAAACACATTCAGGGCAGTTGTAAAAGAAAGTAAAATTAGAGCAAGAGATGTGGTGCCATCTAATGGTAATACAATTACAGCTATCAAACATTTCATGGTCTGTGGTCAGAACATGTCACAAAACATTGTAGGCTTAAAATTAGCTCAAATATCTTACAAAGTATTTGCCAAGAATTCAAAAAATCTAACTCTTGGAAAGAAGTTATCAGAAAGCATCGTGAGCATATTATATCAATTCTAAGTAAGATTTTGCTTGGAAAATTGACATGGCTTCGAATAAGCAATGTAAAAGGATATATTGTGAGGATTGAATGATTTTGGTTCCAGCTATTGGAATAGAGTGCCAATGGCCACTTGGATAGACACATATGAGATAGTACAAGGTAGATATCATAATCATACAGTATGTACTGGGCTAGGTTATTTCTGCAAGATAGTAGAATTTTGAATTGAAGTCTGGAAGATAGAATAAGGAAATCTGTATCAACAGCTGGACTTTGAACCAAGTAAATTGCCAATGAGAAGAAGCAATGGGAAGGATTATCTAATATTTAAAGCAGAATGGTTATAAAAAGGGAAATATTAAATTGGCATGTTATCTAGTTAGCACAGAGGCAGAATGCAACACTATGCACTTCTCGGAGCTAAATTCTATCTGCCATTCTTTGGCCCATTTTCCCAATTGATCTAGAGCCTGTTATAACCTTAGATAACTTCCTTCACTGCCCATAATACCACCAATATTGGTGGAAAGCGGCCAGTGAGTTGGTGGGCCAGTGAAGGAGTGGAGATTTGAGGCTTTGACTCGAGAGGCTTCGACAAGAAGAGGTGGTGGATGAGCTTCACTCCAAGTGAGGTAAGGCCGGGTAAGTTCCTTTCAAAGGAGAAAGTTTCAAAAGTTGAGGCAAGTATTGGGTAGGTCATGGCAGCTGAGATCGGCCTCGTTGTTTGTTCATCCTGCAGCATGTGGGAAATCAGGGATACTTCCAGTGTCCCTGACGACTAGGTGTGCAGGAAGTGTGTCCAACTGCATCTTCTGGCAGACTGCATTGAGTGGCTGGAGCTGCAATTGGATTCATACTGGAGCATCCGCGATGCTGAGTAAGTCGTGAATAGCATGTTCAGTGAGTTGGCCACACCACAAGTAAAGGCTACACAGGCAGAAAGGGAAGGGGTAGCCACCAGACAGTGTAGCAGTAGGCAGGTAGTGCAGGAGTCCCCTGGGGTCATCTCCCTCTTAAACAGATATACTGTTTTGGATACTGTTGGAGGAGATGGCAGCAGCAGCCGAGTTCATTGCACCATGGGTGGCTCTGTGGCACAGGAGGAAAAGGAGTGGGAGAGCTATAGTGATAGGGGATTCGATTGTAAGGGGAATAGATAGGCGTTTCTGCAGCCGCAAACAAGACTCCAGGATGGTATGTTGCCTCCCTGGTGCAAGGGTCAAGGATGTCTCTGTGCGGCTGCAGGGCATTCTGGAATGGGAGGGTGAACAGCCAGTGGTCGTGGTGCACATAGGTACTAACAATATAGGTAAAAAATGGGATGAGGTCCTACAAGGTGAATTTAGGGAGTTAGGAGATAAACTAAAAAGTAGGTCCACAAAGGTAATAATCTCTGGATTACTACCGGTGCCACGTGCTAGTCAGAGTAGAAATAGGAGGACATTTCAGTTGAATACGTGGCTTGAAAAATGGTGCAAGGGGGATTCAAATTTCTGGGGCATTGAACCAGTTCTGGGGGAGGTGGGACCGGTATAAACAGGATGGTCTGCACCTGGGCTGGGCTGGAACCAATGTCCTAGGGGGAGCGTTTGCTACTGCTGTTCAGGAGGCTTTAAACTAATGTGGCAGGTGGATGGGAACAAGTGCAGAGAGACAGAGGAGTGTTAAATGAGGGTAGAAGCAAAAAGTAGTAAGGTGAAAAGTAAAAGTGGCAAGCAGGCAAATCCAGGGCAAAAAGCAAACAGAACCACTTTTCAACATAATTGTATAAGGGCTAAGAGTGTTGTAAAAACAAGCCTGAAGGCTTTGTGTGTCAATGCGAGGAGCATTCGTAACAAGGTGGATAAATTGAATGTGCAGATAGTTATTAATGAATATGATATAGTTGGGATCACAGAGACATAGCTCCAGGGTGACCAAGGATGGGAGTTCAACATCCAGGGATATTCAATATTCAGGAGGGATAGACAGGAAAGAAAAGGAGGTGGGGTAGCATTGCTGGTTAGAGATTCGATTAACGCAATAGAAAGGAAGGACATTAACCTGGAGGATGTGGAATCGATATGGGTAGAGCTGCATAATGCTAAGGGGCAGAACACGCTGGTGGGAGTTGTGTACAGGCTACCTAACAGTAGTAGTGAGGTTGGGGATGGCATTAAACAGGAAATTAGAAATGCATGCAATAAAGGAACAGTAGTTGTAATGGGTGACTTCAATCTACATATAGATTGGGCGAACCAAATTGGTAAGGGTGCTGAGGAAGAGGATTTCTTGGAACGTATGTGGGATGGTTTTCTGAACCAACATGTCAAGGAACTAACTAGAGAGCAGGCTATTCTAGACTGGGTATTGAGCAATGAGGAAGGGTTAGTTAGCAATCTTGTCGTATGAAGCCCCTTGGGTAAGAGTGACTATAATATGGTGGAATTCTTCATTAAGATGGAGAGTGACATAGTTAATTCAGAAACACAGGTTCTGAACTTAAAGAAGGGTAACTTTGAAGGTATGAGATGTGAATTAGCTAAGATAGACTGGCAAATGATACTTAAAGGGTTGACGGTGGATATGTAATGGCAAGCATTTAAAGATTGCATGGATGAGCTACAATTGATCATCCCACTTTGGCAAAAAAATAAACCAGGGAAAGTAGTGCATCCGTGGCTGACAAGGGAAATTAGGGATAGTATCAAGTCCAAAGAAGAAACATATAAATTAGCAAAAAAAAGCAGCACACCTAAGGACTAGGAGAAACTCAGAGGCCAACAGAGGAGGACAAAGGGCATAATAAGGAAAGGGAAAAAAGATTATGAGAGAAAGCTGGCAGGGAACATAAAAACTGACTGTAAAAACTTTTATAGATACCTGAAAAGAAAAAGATTGGTTAAGACAAGTGTAGGTCCTTTACAGTCAGAAACAGGTGAATTGATCATAGGGAACAAAGACATGGCAGACCAATTGAATAACTACTTTGGTTCTGTCTTCACTAAGGAGGACATAAATAATCTTCCGGAAATAGTAAGGGACCGAGGGTCTAGTGAGATGCAGGAACTGAGGGAAATACATGTTAGTAGGAAAATGGTGTAGGGTAAATTGAAGGGATTAAAGGCAGATAAATCCCCAGGGCCAGATGGTCTGCATCCCAGAGTGCTTAAGGAAGTAGCCCAAGAAATAATGGATGCATTAGTGATAATTTTTCAAAACTCCTTAGATTCTGGATTAGTTCCTGAGAATTGGAGGGTGGCTAATGTAACCCCACTTTTTAAAAAAGGAGAGAGAGAGAAACCGGGGAATTATAGACCGGTTAGTCTGACATCGGTGGTGGGGAAAATGCTACAGTCGGTTATCAAAGATGTGATAACAGCACATTTGGAAAGAGGTGAAATCATCGGACAAAGTCAGCATGGATTTGTGAAAGGAAAATCATGTCTGATGAATCTTATAGAGTTTTTTGAAGATGCAACTAGTAAAGTGGATAGGGGAGAGCCAGTGGATGTGGTATATTTAGATTTTCAAAAGGCTTTTGACAAGGTCCCAAACAGGAGATTAGTGTGCAAACTTAAAGCACACGGTATTGGAGGTATAGTATTGATGTGGATAGAGAATTGGTTGGCAGACAGGAAGCAAAGAGTGGGAGTAAACGGGACCTTTTCAGAATGGCAGGCAGTGACTAGTGGGGTACCGCAAGGCTCAGTGCTGGGACCCCAGTTGTTTACAATATATATTAATGATTTAGACGAGGGAATTAAATGCAGCATCTCCAAGTTTGTAGATGACACAAAGCTGGGCAGCAGTGTTAGCTGAGAGGAGGATGCTTAGAGGATGCAGGGTGACTTGGATAGGTTAGGTGAGTGGGCAAATTCATGGCAGTTGCAATTTAATGTGGATAAATGTAAGGTTATCCACTTTGTTTGCAAGAACAGGAAAACAGATTATTATCTGAACGGTGGCCAATTAGGAAAAGGGGAGATGCAATGAGACCTGGGTGTCATTGTACACCAGTCATTGAAGGTGGGCATGCAGGTACAGCAGGCGGTGAAAAAGGCAAATGGTATGTTGGCATTCAAAGCAAAAGGATTTGAGTACAGGAGCAGGGAGGTTCTACTGCAGTTGTACAAGGCCTTAGTGAGACTGCACCTAGAATATTGTGTACAATTTTGGTCCCCTAATCTGAGGAAAGACATTCTTGCCATAGAGGGAGTGCAGAGAAGGTTCACCAGATTGATTTCTGGGATGGCAGGACTTTCATATGAAGAAAGATTGGATCGACTAGGCTTATAGTCACTGGAATTTAGAAGATTGAGGGGCGATCTTATTGAAACGTATAAAATTCTAAAGGGATTGGACAGGCTAGATGCAGGAAGATTGTTTCCGATGTTGGGGAAGTCCAGAACCAGGGGTCACAGTTTAAGGATAAAGGGGAAGCCTTTTAGGACCGAGATAAGGAAAAAATTCTTCACACAGAGAGTGGAGAATCTGTGGAATTCTCTGCCACAGGAAACAGTTGAGGCCGGTTCATTGGCTATATTTAAGAGGAAGTTAGATATGGCCCTTGTGTCTAAAGTGATCAGGGGGTATGGAGAGAAAGCAGGCACAGGGTTCTGAGTTGGATGATCAGCCATGATCATACTGAATGGCGGTGCAGGTTCGAAGGGCCAAATTGCCTACTCCTGCACCTATTTTCTATGTTTCTATGTCATTCTCTCATCCAAATGATTAATATAGATGACAAATAACTGTGGACCCAGCACCAATCCGTGCAGCATGCCAAATGGTCAAATGCCTCCAATATGAAAAACAACCCTCCAATACCATTCTCTAACTTAGACTACAAGCCAATTTTGTACTCCTTTGGTTAGAACATCAAGGATCACGTGTGATTGAACATTCGGGACCCAGCCTATCTTAAGGGACTTTGTTGAAGGCCTAACTAAGGCCCGGGTGACAATTCCTACCATTCTGCCCTTTATGTATGGAAATCATGACTCGTGAATTTCCTTTAGTTTTTGAAGAGATAATTAAGAATATTCCTAATTAATGCTTCCTGTCCCTAATCAGTTCTTGCCTTTCCAAATGTGGATACATCCTGTATCTCAGAGGTTTCCCCATTAACGTTCCCATCACTGATGTTAGTCTCAGTGGCCTGTAGCTCCCTGGTTTATCCTTGCAGTCCTTCTTAAAAAATGAACAGCATTAACCACCTTCATATTTTCCCAGTATCTCACCTATGGCTGATACAGATATCTCTACCAGGGCCCCAGCAGTTTCTTCACTACCATCCAACAATCTCATGCAGATTGTCAAATCCTGGGAATTTATCCTCCATTCCATGACTTTCTCCACTACATTTGAAAAATATTCACTTGCCCAACTCCTGTGACTCCACACATAGACAACTACATTGATCTTTGGCAGACCTTTTGTCTCCATAGTTCCTCTTTTGCTCTTAATATACTTACAGAATGTTTTAAGATTCTTCCTTACATTGGTTGCCAAAACAATTCTGTATCCTCTTTTTGCTCTCCTGAATTCCCTGTTAAAAGTACTCCTGTATTCCCTAGGGTTTGAACTTCCCTTGAACTTGACTTGACTCGACTTTCCCATGGTATGGATAGTTTCGTACATGTGTGGGAGGAGAATACCGCAAGTGTGATTAATGTCAAATTGACACCAAAAGTAAATCCAATAATTCTGCACAGCCCATAAAAGTGCTAGTGCTATACGCCCTCTATACTAGAAAAAAGCTAGCCTTAGGAAATGTTCCAGAAAAGGATATGGGAACTGGAATCTCAAGGCTAACGTATTGTGTCTACATGCAGAGTTCAATAGGTGCTAAGACAAGTAAAGCTAAGCTAGAACTGAAAAAGATTTCTTGGCTATGACACATGCTGTAGGTTTAACATGATCACAAATCTAGACCAATGATTGTGATGGAGAATCTTCACTAAAATTTCAAGGAGGCTACACTGACTTTGCAGTTACAGATACACTAAATGATGTACAAAGTTCATAAGTTTGCAAATGACACAAAAGTTACAGGTGTTATGATAATGTACAAGGTTATCGTAGGTTGTTACAGGGCATTAGCATAATGCAGAGCTGAGCTGAGAAGTGGCAGACAGAGCTCAGTCCAGAAAAGAATGAAGTGACATGTTGGAAATTGAAAGCAGAGTAGAGTTAATGGCAGGATTCTTAGCTGTGTGGTTCCACATTCATAGATCCCTCAAAGTTCCTGCACAAGTTTAAAGTTCAAAAATTCAAACTATGTTTATTATTGCAGTATGTATACATTATACAACCTTGGGATTCCTTTCCAAACAGACAGCCACAAACCAAAGAAACCCTTTAGGGCCTAGACCCCACCACCTCAATCTGACCTGTACTCAACCTTTCCGATTCAGCCCAGTGCTTAAATCGTCATCCAAACATCGGTTTCAGTTGCTTTGGTACACTCTGGGGCCTGGACCCTGCCACTTCAATTAGGCCTGTGCCCAACCTTTAAATTCAGCACGGTGTTTAAATCAATCAAACCTCAGGTCTTCCTTGCTCTCCATTCTGTCACATCATATTGGCTCCAAGACCAAAGGGAAGTTACCAGCTATTGTTTGTGATGATCGTTTACCAGGAAAAAAGTGATTAGCAAAGTATTTAGTTGTTTTCTTTGTTTCATTGGCCATTAGCCAGAAGTCACTGAGATTCACCAGCACCATCTTAAAGTGATAGAGTGATTAAGAAGACATATGGTGTGTTGAGCTTTGTTAGTTTGGAGATTGAGTTCATGAGCCATGAGGTAATGTTTTAGCCGGTGCCTATTTCCCAGGTTATAACTGGCTAATACAAGTGGTCATAATTTTAAGATGAATGAGAAAATCATAGTGGGTGTCAGCGGTAATTTTTTTTGGTGGTAGGGGCAGATACATCAGAGACATTAACGAGATTCTTAGATAGGCAAATGGATGTAAGAAAAATGGAGGGCTGTGCAGGAGGGAAGCATTGGATTGACCTTGCAGGTTATAGAAGGTTGGTACATCTTGGGCCAAAGGGTCTGTACTGTGCTGTACTTTTCCATGCTCTATGTTAAATTATGTCCCCATGAAGACACTATGCATATTTCACACACATGCACAAAATAGTTGTATTTCTCTACAGAAGACACAAATTGCAGACACGCAATACAGCAAGAGAATTTGCTGAAATATGTGCCTGTCAAAACCTTTGATAAAGAAATTGCAGCAAAGTAACTAATTCAGTAAAAATTTGCATTAGTTACATGCAAATTTTTTTTGTAGAAGAATAGCTAGAGAAGCAACAAAAGGATCTATGAAGTCTAAAAAAAATATGAAGGATCTTCAACATGAAATTACCCCTATTTCTGTTTCCAAAGATACTGCCTGACCCATTGAGTACTTCCAGCATTTTGTTTTCTTTTTACTTCTCAATGATTATTTTTCTAATGTGAAAGAGTGAATGCACCACTTTTTTTTAAAATCAGGAGAAATGCTGAAGTGTATGAACTTACCACATCTGGAAGAGACTAGCTGCTTGAGGAGAGCATGTCAATCATTACACCTGTCCAGACTGAATGCAGTAAAGACAAACTTCACCTGAAAATGTGATGTCATACAGTTAAAAAAGAGTTAGAACATGAAAAGAGGCCCATAAACCCACCACGTATATCCCAACCATCAAGCATCCATTTACAACAAACCAACCCAAACACATTTCCATCAATTTCCCTGCCTCAAAATTCTACCATTCACTTACAAACTAGGTCATTCATGGCAGCAAATTAATTTACCAGTCAACATGTTTTCGCAATGCAGTGGAAATCTCAGTGGAAAAAGACTGGATGCATTTACCCTATCTATACCCTTCATAATTTTGTATACCTGTATCAAACTTCTCCTCATTTTCCCAAGATCTGGGGAATAAAGTTGTAATCTATTCAACCTTTCCATATAACTTAAGTCTTCAAGTTCCACCAACATCCCCGTAACTTTTCTCAGAACTCTTTCAATCTTATTGTTATCTTTCCTGCAGGTAGGTGTACTCAGTACTTTGACATATGTGCCTAGAGCTCTCTTATGACACCACTTTCAGGGAATTATGATTCACTATTCCCGGATCCCTCTGTTCTACCGCATTCCACAAAGCCCTACCGTTCAGCGTGTAAATCCTTCCCTGGTTTGTCCTACCGAAGTGTTCCATCTCACACTAATTTTCTTTAAATTCCATCTGCCATTTTTCAGCCCATTCTTCCAGCTGATCCAGATCCTGCCACAAGCTTTGATAGCTTTCCTGTCTATTGCGCCCTCAATCTTGGTATCATCTATAAATTTGCTGATTCACTTTACTGCATTATTATCCAGATCGTTGATATAGACAACAAACAACAATTAACCCAGTACCAATCCCTGCGGCGCACCAGTAGTCACAGGCCTCCAGTCAGAGAGGCAACCATTTACTGCCACTCTCAGGCTTTTCCTGCGATGCCAATATCTAATCTAATTTACTACCTCATCCTCAATGTCAATAGACTGACTTTCTTGACCAACTTCCCATAGGGGATCTTGTCAAAGGTCTTGCAAAAGTCCATGTAGGCAACATCAACTGCTTTGGCTTCATCAACTTTCCTGGTAATTCCTCCAAAAAACATTTTCCGATTGATTAGACTTGACATAACACGCACAAAGCCATATTGACAATCTCTACTTCACCACCTATCCAAATACTTATATATCCAATTCCTTAGAATACCTTCCAATAAACTTGAAAACTAGTTAATAGACTGAAAGTGAACAATAGAATAAATGGGTCTTTACTAGGTTCCCTTTATCAGGTACTACGACTGGTGAGGCACTGTACAGATCAGTGGGCCTCGGGCCTCAGTTATTTATAATCTTCTCTCAGTGGCTACTTTACTAGTTAACTCCTGTACCTGATAAAGTAGCCAGTGAGTGTAACCTATTCCATCTGCCGTGTTCTAAACCAGCCATTTATATTCCCAACATCTTTTAACATTGCCCTCCCTATTCACAATTCTATATAATTATGCACTATCAGCATACTTTCAAATATGATATTTGATTCCTGTCAGCTGCATTGTTGATATACTTGGTCACTTTATTATGTACACGTGCACACCTGCTCATTATTGAAAATATTTAATCAGCCAGTCATGTGGCAGCAACTCCATGTAAACATGGTCAAAGCTTCAGTTGTTATTCAGACCAAACATCAGAATGGGGAGTAAATGTAATCTAAGTGACTTTGACAATGAAATGATTGTTGTTGCCAGAGAGCATAATTTGAGTGCTTAGAAACTGCTGATCTCCTAGGAATTTTATGGAGCTTCTTTAGAGTTTATAAAGCATGGTGCAAGGAACAAGAAACATCAACTGCCCTGTGGGCAAAAACACCTTGTTAATGAGACAGGTCAGAGGAGAATGGTGAGACTCTTGCAAGTTAACAGGAAAGCAACAGTAACTCAAATAACCATGTGTCACAACAATGATATGCAGAAGAGCATCTCTGAAAGCACAATATGTCGAACCTTGAAATGGATGGGCTACAGCAGTAGAAAACCACAAACATACACTCAGTGGCCACTTTATTAGGTAACTGCGGAAGATTATAAATAACAGGCCCCAGTATCCATCTCTACAGCACTTCACCAATCATACTACCTGATAAAGGGAACCTGGTAAAGACCCATTTATTCCTCCTGTTTGCGTTCAGCCTATTAACTCGTTTTCAATGAAAATCAGTATATTACCTCAAACTCCACATGCTCTAAGGATATTGACCGACCTTTCTGATTTTTTTTGAAGATCTGAAAACGCATTAAAATCTGTTTTCCCTACAGCTATTCTACCTATAATCTCCTTAAAGAATGTCAATAGATTTATTGACCTTGACTTTCTTTTCTGAAGTTATGTTAACATATGAATATTTGAATAAAAACCTGGGTTCAAACATCATGCTTAAATTAAACTAGCTTATGTTAAATTACTTAGTCCCAAAATAGTGTTTTTTTTTAGCTCTACTAGAATAAACTTTGTTATATAAAGCTACTTTAAATGTGTATAAAAGGAGTCTGTAGATGTACAGCCATGGTCATTGTCGTACAAATATTGTAATCAAGCTGCTTGAGATTACAGGATGTCACCAGTTTGGAGAACAACAATATTGCAAGTTTCTACTTACTTTGAAGGCATCTTACAATGTGAGAAGAGTGTCAAGCAGTGTTAACATAAAGAGCAAGTCACTGGTGACAACATAGCACAAGAGTTAGAGCTGTACACAATGAAAACTTTGTTCTTGAAATAACCCAATTCCCCAGGTGGGCCTATAGCTCAGTCTGGCAATGACATGAATGTTCATATGCTCCCAAACTATGCAAAATATTTAATTTAATGGCGTTTTGGGTTACATTCCTAAATCTCCTCCATAGCCCATATTAATACTCTAAAATAAGTATCAACTATCCTTTATTATGGTTCTGTTTGCATTAGTCATTAATTTTTCCTTCAGTTATTTCTTCTTGAGGAAAGCTCCAGGCTCTTGTCCTCTTCGTGAATACAATGGAAAGTAATCATCCAAGGAACTGGATGTTCTCTCTTTCGCCAGGTCTATGGTTTTCACTTTAATTTTTCTCTAAGTGTAGAAGTATACCTCTTCTTTGCTTCCCTGATCATCCCTGTAAGAAGTTACTGGATGTCTAATTGTTCAGCCCAATGGGCCACTTCTTTTCTCACGAGGATCAGCAGAATTATACTTGCTGTGTATAACTGTTAAAAGGCCTAGTAAATTATCAGAAATTAGAAATCCTGTTTCTCTTTCTTTAAGACTTTGTCCTTTCTTGACCAGTTAGACCAAACTTATTCAAAAGATTCCCCATCAAACAGATGCTTGTAATTGCACATTGTAGTTCCTAAATTTTTTTTTAAAGTGGTCATTTTCCTTTCACCATTTTTAATAGAGTGTATAATCTGAGTTTATGCCATTCCTGTGAGTAAGAGGCTTTTGTCAAATTAAAGCTTATCTAAAGCTTATCCTTCAATGACAATAGAATTCTTGGGAAACTGAACAAGGCATTAACAAGAGCATTAACCATCATTGTCAAATCTCTTCCTTTCATTAATCCCTTCTGTTGTACATTTGGTGGTTTAACTATAACCACAATAAAAATTATAATAAACACAACACTTAAAAATCTCCTTCTTCAAATGTTGTTTCCAAACTTATTTTCTCTTTTGCAAGTGAAGAGATAAATCAAAAATGCATTCCATAGCAAAATAGGTGTCTTTCAGTGAATACATAGGATTTAATTCACTGCATATACTTATCATGAAACAAACCTTACAACTTCATTAGAAATGTAAACTTGTATTAGTTGTTTGATCAACATACTAATAGAAACCAGTTGCTGTAATATATTATTTAGCAGGTACAAAATGACCTAGCTTTGTCAACAACTTCTTTGTTCTCACTTACTTCAGAAGCCTTCACAATTTCCCTCACCTGAAACTATCATTTTCTGCTTTCTGTTACCTCTTTGTTTATTAGGGTGAAACATGAAACCATTGAACGTGATGGAATCTAGTTCATTGGGAATGAATAGTTCATAAGAGTATTCGAAAAAGGGTATTAACCTGTAAGTCATTTAAACTGTGCAAAACATATGATCATTTTATCCAAAGTTACTTGATCAAAGATATCTTTCAAAGTGTTCTTTGGATAATTGGGAAAAGGTGCAATGGGTGTGCTCATTTGTCCTACATTCCAATTTACCACAGCTACCTAAGAAACATAGCAAAATAGCTGTACCTAAAATAAAAATAAACTTCAAATAATGAACATATGCATTTATTAATGACAAGGTTTCATTATATGCATACATTTTTAAATATATTCAAGCCAAATTAACTAGAAAATGAAATGGCGAATTAAAACTTGGGGGTGGGGAATGTTATTGAAGGAGATTAAGGGATCATGAAGAATTATGCTCTTTTACTTTCTATTAGTTCCACAAAATTGTTTACATTTTTTATAATGATGTCAAGTTCAGAATGATTCTAGCACTTCAAAAAATGTTCCTTGCAGCAGAATAATCAGTAACAACATTTGCTTTTACATAGAGGTATCATGCTTAGACAAAGATAACCTCTGCTCAACTAAACATTACCATTTTAAATCAACAATTGGAGAGCTGGATGATATTCCTTTCCTCTAATTCAGGATACAGGAGCAGAAAAGCTAAAATGAGTCTAAAGCTGCTATGGTTGAGATCAGGTAATTCAATGCAACAACGAGATTGCTAAAAACTTTAGTCTACATGACCTTGCATCTTACCCTAACAAGAGCCATTTTCAGGGAACCTTGCAATACTGTACTGTATAACAATCTATATAACACTAAATTTGTTTAATATTCAACATTTAAGAGCCAAGAAAATAAACAACATCAAAACAAAAAAAAAACAACTTAATAATATTTCCCAAATCCTCTTTCCCCCATTTCTCAATATCTGTCTTCCATCCAAGTACTACCAAATGCGACAGTGCTTTGTAATTAACTGCAAATTTCCAAAGCAATGAATTTGTTTATGCTTTTCTTTCAAAGAAATATACTTCTTGATTTATAAAAGAGATGCATTCCTAGAAAACAATTCATTAAACAGAATTTCAAAAGTGAAAAGACTGGAAAAAATGTGTTATGAACTTTTTATTACAGTATATTTCTATAGGCTGAGAAGCGATATGCTATCTGTAAAAGTAAAAATGAGCTTTGCAAATCAAGGATAGTTACCCCCAAAGAGTCAATGTTGCTTATTGTAAAAATTCATAAATTAAACATGCATAATTTATGAAATTACTACACTAATTAATTAAGATAGCAAGAGTTCTTGACAGGATACAATATTTCAACCCGCTGCATATTAAAGAAGAACCAAACTAAAGTTAATGATATATTTCAAAATTTAATCTATTCTAACTTACATCCACCCCACCTTCTCCAGAACAGAAAAAATAATGGTTTCAGATTAATAAGCATTAACATATTAACACCAAAATTGTACTTTTGGGGAAACATTTTATGTAAGGAAATATAACAAATGTATTTGTCAGAAGAATGTTTAAATGGAAAAACCACACAAAGCAGAAAATTATAAAATCTTAAGTAAATAAGGTGTAGCACTCTGAAAAACTCTGTAAAAGTCTGAAAATAATCACTATAAAATAATTTTGTAACATGAGTACAATTCTTTTATTGCTTTAAGGTACATAGTATATTTAAACACCGCCTAACCAGATTAACAAAGGCAAGGTTCAAGTATTTGTAAATGTTCCACCAGCAATGATCACTTTTGGGATCGCCAAAATTCCCACCATAACTAAATCAAATCAGTCCACTCCAAAATGTGTCAAAAAGCATTGAGAATGCTGGATACAAATTCAGCTACAGGAAAAACTACATCCTGGTTGTGATACTGAAGGCTCACATTTCAAATCTAACCACACATTTGCCTCACAAACAACCATATGTTTCTGAATGGCCTTGAAAACAGGTAGGACTCCAATGTAGACTGCTTGTTATCATGTAAATCAGTCACAACCTACACATTGAGAACAGTGCCAAATATCATCAATCAATTTTCAAGCCAATGCTTTCATCAGACTTCCAAGCAGCAATTCCTGAGCCAAATCATAAGCATGAGAAAGTCTGCAAATGCTGGAAATCCAAAGCAACACACACAAAATGCTGGAAGAACTCAGCAGGTCAGACAATATCTATGGAAATGACTAGATAGTCGATGTTCCAGACCAAGACCCCCCCCCCCCCCCCAACACCTTCCAAGTCCCCTCCTCCCCTTTCTCCTATAGCCTGCTCTCCTCTCCGAACAGATTCTTTCTTCTTCAGCCCTTGACCTGGCTGACCTGGATGACAGAATTAATGGCATTGTGGCCAAGTTTGTGGACAATACAAAAATAGGTGGAGATGTAGGTAGTGTTGAGAAAGCAGGGAGTCTGCAGGATTTAAGACAGATTAGAATGGAGAATAAAATCACAAATTAAGTAAAGGGAAGTATATGACCATACACTTTGTTGTAAGGAATAAAGGCATAAACTTTTCTAAATGGAAATTCATAAATCAAAGGTGCAAAGAGACTTGGAAATCTCAATGCAGGATTCTCTAAAGGCTAACTTGCAGGTTGAGTCAATAGTAAGGAAGGAAATGTTAGCATTCATTTCCAAAGCAAGGATGCAATGCTGAGGCTTTATAAGTCATTGGTCAGACCACACCTTGGAAGTATTGTGAGTAGTTCTGGACCCCTTATCTAAGAGATGTGCTAGTATTGGAGAGCATACAGATGTATTTCATGAAAATCGTCCCAGAAGTGAAAGGAGTAAAGTATGATGAGTATCTGATAGCTTTAGGCCTGTATCTACTGGAGTTGAGAAGAGTGAAGAAGGATCTCATTGAAACTGACCAAATAGGGAAAGGCCTAGAATGAGTAGATGTGCAAAGAATATTTCCAATAGTGGGAATGCCTAGGACCAGAGGGCACTGTCTCAGAATAGAAGGACATCCCTTTATAACAGTGATGAGAGGAATTTCTTTATCCAGAGGGTGGCGAATCTGTAAAATTCATTGCCAGATAGCTGTAGAGGACTAAAATGTGCAAATGCTATTTATTTTCCATGCAATTAAACTTTCTTGCTTGTACGGTGCAAAAGGTTGTGAATTTGAGGTGTAGTTAGATTTGCCTTGGCAAATCACTGCACTTTATCTTAAAAAGAGTTTATCTCATATACTTAATTGCTGTTTGGAACCTAACCCTCTGATGGCTCTTTTCCGTACTTCGTGAGAAGTTGACATCGTTTGACTCAGACTAAGTGTCGTACCTTGTCTTTCGCCTATCTTTTGGCCAGACGTGCAGTCCTTCTTAGGTGGAGAGATGCTGCCCTACCCACTCATGCTTAATGGCTCAGAGATATTATGTCCTGCTTAGACCTTGATAGGATACGTTATTCACTTCTTAATTTGGACATAAAGTTCCAAAAGGTGTGGAGACCTTTTCTTGAATATTTTCATAATTCCTGTTTACATCAAAGGTGCATCTCTCCCTTTTTAACTTTTGCATTTAAATCCCTTACTTCCAGCTTCTTACGGTTAAGATGTATGGTTTTTTTTTAAATATGTAAACATATTATAGATTAGGTAGTAGGCAATATACCTTCTTTTTATAAATACAGATCTGTGATGATAAAGTTCCGATTAACCTTTTTATAAATTGTAAGGTTGGCTTGGAGTTGGGTAGTGGGAGGATGAGGTGGTAACTAACTTTATACAATTCTACTATGGGTGCTTTTCTTAATTGTTATGAACTTACTTTTGATGTTTTGCACTGTATAAACCTCCTTTATTGTTTTTTTTTGTTTTGTCGCATTGTAGAAACTTATATTTAAAAAAAAGTAATTAAAAAAGCCTACTGCTATCTATTTGGAAAAAAAAAGGTAGGCACACAATCAGGAATGCAGGAATGCAGGAAATAAACATTTTGCAGCAGATGGGGTAAAAATTAAACAGGCTCTTTGCCCTAAATCATAACGTTTCATGACAGTTGTAGGTGTGTGTCAAATGGCTGTTGTGGTGCACCTAGTGTGGTAGTGCTTGTCATTCTCATTTTCAGCTTCTACCACTGGCTAGCAATTTCATAAAAAGGAGAAGTGAATGCATAGGACTCTCCGTTTCAGTACATAGCTTCAACAGCAAGTCTCATGAAGTGCCTTCCCACTGGTGACATATCGAAACTGAACTCCTTTTAGTCTCCGGCTGAACTACAGAGGACAGGGAGGAGGTCCGGCGCCTGCACACTTAACATGAAGGCCCACCAGCGCATGAACCAAATCCCCAGATATGGGTAAATAGCCCCACTGCCTTGTGGGTAGCCTAGGGAGAGATAAAAACTATGGGAGTAAATCCAGACAGAAAGTCCCAAGTGGAGCCCCTAAGGCAGCTGGATGTGACTGAACATCCTTCTGGCAGCTCCTGCAGCCAAGCTGATGATGCATGTATTGCTTCACTTTCCTTTGGACTACACCAGTGAGGCTTTTAATCATCTCCAAAATTAATTGTTCCACCATCAACATCTTCCAGGTCATTAAATTCTGGAATTCTACCACCCCATATCTATTTCCTGCATTATCTCTCTGTCTATCTTTCTTTCAAATAGACACTCTTTCCCCACCCCCACCCCAATCTCTTTAACCAAGTCTTTTGTTGCACATCCTAATATTTCTTTGTGGTTCATTTTAAAGTTGACTTGAATGCTCCAGGGAAAATAATAGGAGGGCCAGCTATGCGCCCAATGTTTCCTGCCCTTCAGAATCTTTTTATCAGATATCAATCAGCATTTGCAATAACTGGTATCTGAAATGGTCAGCATGGACAGGGTGGCTGAAGGGCCTGCTTCTGGGCTGTATGACTCAAAATGAACTGTTTGATGTAGGTTACAGCTTGACTAAAGCTGTAAGTTAAAATGTAGGCAACATGAACAAAATACTGGAGGAACTCAGCAGGCCAGGCTGCATCTATGGAAATGAGTACAGTTGATGTTTCAGGCCGAAACCGTTCAGCAGGACTGGAGGAAAAAAGCTGAGGAGACAGAGTTAAAGGTGGGGGGGGGGGGGGAGGGGAGGGAGAAACAGCAGGTGATAGGTGAAACCGTGAGTGGAAGGGGTGAAGTAAAGAGCTGGTTAATTGATAGGTGAAAGAGATACAGGGCTGGAGAAAGGGGGAGTCTGATAGGAGAGAACAGAAGACCATGGAACACCAAAGGGGGGCAATGGAGAAGCAAAGAGAGAGAGGTGAGAGAGGGAAAAGGGGTTGGGGAATGTTGAGAAGGGGGAGAATTACCATAAGTTCTAGAAATAGATGTACAGTGGCATGCAAAAGTCTGGGCACCCTGGTCAAAATTTCTGTTACTGTGAATAGCTAAGTGAGTAAAAGATGACCTGATTTCCAAAAGGCATAAAGTTAAGATGACACATTACTTTAATATTTTAAGCAAGACTACTTTATTTCCACCTTTTAGTTTCAAACTAACAAAAAAGGGAAAGGGCCTGAAGCAAAAGTTTGGGCACCCTGCATGGTCAATACTTAGTAACACCCCCTTTGGCAAGTATCACAGCTTGTAAACGCTTTCTATAGCCAGCTAAGTCTTTCAGTTATTGTTTGGGTTTTTTTGCCCATTCTTCCTTGCAAAAGGCTTCTAATTCTGAGATTCTTGGGCTGTCTTGCATGCACTGCTCTTTTGAGGTCTATCCACAGATTTTCGATTATGTTTAGGTCAGGTGACTGTGAGGGCCATGGCAAAACCTTCAGCTTGCACCTCTTGAGGTAGTCCATTGTGGATTTTGAGGTGTGTTTAGGATCATTATCCTGTTGTAGAAGCCATCTTCATTTCATCTTCAGCGTTTTTAGACGGTGTGATGTTTGCTTCCAGAATTTGCTGATACTTAATTGAATTCATTCTTCCCTCTACCAGTGAAACATTCCCTGTGCCACTGGCTGCAACACAAGCATAATCGATCCACCCCGTACTTAACAGTTGGAGAAGTGTTCTTTTCATGAAATTCTGCACCCTTTTTTCTCCAAACATACCTTTGCTCATTGCAGCCAATAAGTTCCCTTTTAACTTCATCAGTCCACAGAACTTGGTTCCAAAATGCATCAGGCTTGTTTAGATGTTCCTTTGCAAACTTCTGATACTGAGTTTTGTGGTGAGGATGTAGGAAAGTTTTTTTTTGGATGCCTCTTCCATGAAGGTCATATTTGTGCAGGTGTCGCTGCACAGTAGAACAGTACAACACCACTCCAGAGTCTGCTAAATCTTCCTGAAGGTCCTTTGCAATCAAATGGGGGTTTTGATTTGCCTTTCTAGCAATCCTACAAGCAGTTCTCTTGGTCTTCCAGACCTCAACTTGACCTCCACCATTCCTGTTAACTGCCATTTTTTAATTACATTACGAACTGAAGAAATGGCTACCTGAAAACGCTTTGCTATCTTATTATAGCCTTCTCCTGCGTTGCGGGCATCATTTATTTTAATTTTCAGAGTGCTCAGCAGCTGCTTACAGGAGCCCATGGCTGCTAATTGTTAGGACAAGGTTTGAGGAGTCAGGGTATTTATAAAGCTTTGAAATTTTCATCATCTGGCCTGGCCTAATGACAACTGTGAACAAGCCATAGCCCTAACAAGCTAATTAAGGTCTGAGACCCTGGTAAAAGTTATCTGAGAGCTCAAATCTCTTGGGTTTTCCAAACTTTTGCATGGTGCTTTCCTTTTTTTTTGCTCTAAAATTGCACAAAACAAAAATAATACACTAATCCTGCTTAAAATAAGGAAAATAATGTTTCACTTTAACTTTATGACTTGTGGAGATCAGTTCATCTTCTATTCACTTCACTATTCACAGTAACAGATATTTTGACCAGGGGTGCCCAAACTTTTGCATGCCATCAGGTTGGAGACTACCCAGACAGAATATAAGGTGTTGTTCCTCCAATCTGAGTGTGGCTGTATCACGTCAGTGGAGGAGACCATGGATACACTTATCGGAATGGCAATGGGAAGTGCAATTAAAATGGGTGGCCACTGGAAGATCCCACTTCTTCTGGCAGATGGGAGCATAGGTCGTCAGTGAAGCAGTCTCCCAACGTGCATCAGGTCTCACCAATATACAGGAGGCCTCACTGGGAGCACTGGACACAGTGTATATCCCTAGCAGCCTCACAGGTGAAGTGTTGCCTCAGTTGGAAGGACTGTTTGGGGCCCTGAATGGTGGTGAGGGAGGAGGTGTAGGGACAGGTGTGGCATCTCCTTTGCAGGAAGAAGTGCCAAGAAGGAGATCAGTGGGGAGGGATGAATGGACAAGGGAGTCGCTTAGGGAGCGATCCCTGTGGAAAGCAGGAAGTGGGAGGGGGAGGGAAAGATGTGGTGGTGGGATCCCATTGAAGATGGCCAGAAGTTACAGGGAGTTATGTGCTGGACATGGAGGCTGGTAGGGTGGTAGGTGAGGACAAGACGAACCCTATCCCTAGTAGGGTGGTGGGAGGATGGGATGAGGGCAGCACTGATGGTGGAGGAAATAAAGCCCCTTTCTTAGAAAAAGGACATCTCCATTCTGGAATGAAAAGCCTCATCTAAGTGGAGACGAAGGAATTGAGAGAAGGGGATGACGTTTTTACAAGTAACAGGGTGGGAAGAAGTATAGTCCAGGTAGATGCAAGAGTCTGTGGATGTATAATAGACATCAGTAGATAAGCTGTCTCCAGAAACACAGAGAAATCGAAAAAGGGGAAGGAGGTGTCAGAAATGGACCAGGTAAATTTGGGGGCAGGTTGGAAATTGGAGGCAAAGATGATGAAGTTGACAAATTCCGCAGGGCTGCAGGAAGCAGCAACAATGCAGTTATCGATATAGTGTAGGAAGAGTGGGGGACAGACACCAGTGCAGGCCTAGAACAAAGAATGCTCCATGTAGCCGACATAATGGCAGGCATAGCTGGGACCCAAGACTACACTTTTTGTTTGAAGGAAATAGGAGGGGCCAAAGGAGAAATTATTAAGAGTGAGGACGAGTTCTGCTATACGGAGGAGAAAGGTAGTGGAAGGAAACTAGTTGGGTCTGATGTCCAGAAAGAAATGGACAGTTTTGAGGACCTCTGGTGGGGAACGGAGGTTAGGGACGGGGCATCCATAATGAAAATAAGATGATGGGGGACAGAGAACTTGAAATCATTGAAAAGATCCAAACCATGTCAAGGCTATAGGTAGGAAGGGACAGAAATAAGGGGAATAAAATAGATTTGAGGTATGCAAATATGAGTTCAGTGGGGCAGGAACAAGCTGAGACAATGGGTCTACCTAGACAAGCATGATTGGGGATATCAGGTAGGAGGTAGAAACAGGAGGCACTGGGCACAGAGACCATGAGGTTGGTGGCAGTGGATGGGAGAACCCCAGAGTTAATAAGGTCAGTGATGGTGTTGGAGACAATGGTCTGGTGCTTCTTAGTGGGGTCCTGTTCAAGTGCTAAGTAAGAGTAAGTATCTGAGAGTTGTCACTGGGCCTCTGCAAGGCAGAGGTCAGTATGCCAGACTCCTACAGCACCCCCTTATCTGTGGGTTTGATGGTGAAGTTAGGGTTAGTTTGGAGGGAGTGTAGAGCAAAGCATTCAGAAGGAATGAGGTTGGATTTGGAGAGAGGAGTGGTGAAGTCGATATGGTTGATGTCCTGTCCAAAGATGGCAGTAAAAAGATGAGCAAGCAGAAAAACAGAGCAGGGTGTGCAGGAATAGGGGGAAGGATGAACATGGGAGCAGGGGTCAGTGGTGCAGGGTGGTGAGTCCTTGCCCAAGAAATAGGCTCGGAGGCAGAAGAAAATGTAGTTATATAATGAAGATGCAATTCACTGCAGTAAATCAGAGACTAGAATTCCAGAGTTTAAAGCCTAAGGCAATTAAGTTTAACTGCCAAAACAAAATGTAATTACAAGAATACAGAATGATGGAAGATTGCAGAGCTCTTAGAGGATGCTGCAAGGCCATAAATTAGAAAACAAGCAGTGAAAGATACTGTAACTCATGTTATTTTATTAAAGGTGCATATTTTCCAGAAAGTTCAATTGTTAACACAAAATTTTGATTTTACTTAAGTAAATACAGGAGTTCTACACTTTGAGAAATAATCTTATCAGTAATACCTGTTCTTTAAAGGACCCAGGGAAAAAAATGGTCGTAATTGTAATTGTGAACATTAAAAACCAGCTTTTGTGATATCATTCTGGAGGAACATTGTATCATTTTTTAACTGCATTGCATTTGTGGTTTCTAAATGACAATAATCTGAATCTGAATCTGAGATCACCCTTTATCATATTAAACAAAAATATAGCCCAGAATTCCTGCAGTGTTCACAATTCAGTGTAACTATCAGTGTTCTATATCATTATAAAGTTAAACTGTAGCAATTCCTGATACAAGGTTGAGTACCCCTAACCTGAAAATCTCCAAAGACATGATATCACTAATAGAAAATTCCACAAAGTGCTGGGAAGGTTCCCAGGCAAAGTGCAGGTCTTGTGCATTACAGGTATTTTTCAGAAGTGACCTCACATATGTATTGAACAGACGTTAATGAAAAATAGAAAAACACTACATAAAGCGAAAAATGAAGATCTTGATCGTGCATTGAAAGAGTGGATTCATTAACACCCGAGTGAACATATAGTACTTAACGGTTTGCAGACCATGAAACAAGCAAAGGCTTAAAACAAACTGGAAATTGAAGGTAATTCTATATATTCAAAAGGTTGCAGAAATTTAAGTCTTAAAGCAATAAAGATTTGTGGTGAAAAGAATGAATGTTGATTACAAAGCAATAGAAAATTTTATTGATGAGTTTCCCAAGATCGTTGCTGTTGAAAATCTAACACTCTAAACAGCTGCACCAGTACATATGTATGGTGAACAAGTGTAAAACAAAGACCACTTACTGGTTGCAGATAAATTGAGTCAGACATTATAGCAACTGCAAACTATCTTATTATATATTCCAAAATCCTGAAACTGAAACACTTCCAGCCTCAAGCATTTCAAATAAGGGGTACTCGACCTATATTTGAGAATACAGTGTTAAACACAGGCATTCAAAAACTGCTGCAACCTATAATGTGCAGGAGGAACATATCAGGCAGCATCTATGGAGGGAAATGGCCAATCGACATTTCAGTTCGGGACCCTTCAACGGGTCTAAAAGATGAAGGGAAGGAACAGAGCAAGAGCCAGCTAGTGACAGGTAGATCTACGTGAGGAGGAGTGAGAAGCAGATGGGAAATGGAAAGAGCGACTGGAGCTAGGTAGTCCCGATAGAGGTTATCGGTACGAAATGTCGACGATTGTCTTCCTCCCAGAGACGCTGGTCGACGGGCAGAGTTCCTCCGTTTGCAGGGAGTTGAATATACTTCTGTGAAAGGAAGATTATTGCCGTCCTCAAAAAAAAAGAATGTTTTTAACTTCCAAAACACTGAGTTACGTTACACAACCCTCCACACTCACTATTCAACACCACACTCCATACAACAGGGCTCAGCATCAGTTATCGAGAGCCCGTCCCACGGCGTTGGGGGGGGAACAAAAGTTGAAGGTCGCGACAGCCTTGGCGAGCATGCGCAGAGCATCAAGGAAGTGAAGCGGCGAGCAGCCAATGGGGTGGCAGCGCGCGCGCTTCGAAGGGAGCTGCGGGCCATGGAGTCGGTGCTGGAGAACCTGGAGCGGTTCGCTGAGGTGCTGGCGGTAGCGAGGAGCCCGTGGGCCAGCCACTGGGATGAGGCGGCGGTGACCCGAGCCTTCCAATGGGCCTGCTATTTCCAGCAGCTGGACTTGCGGCTGGAGGGGAACACGAGCGCGCAAGCGGCCTTGCGCCGGCAGCTGAACCTCCCGGGTCGCTGTACCGACCACCCGCTGCCGTGGTACCGCGGCTTGCGGTTCGAGGAACTTAGCCGGGGCCAGGAGATGCTCAGTCAGGCGTTACTGTGCAACCCGGCGGCCTCGGCCGCCGCCTTCCACCGAGCCGCCTCTTGGTACCGAAGTGCGAGCAGCAGTCGGGCGGCCGTGACGACGTCGCTGAGACGCGCGGCCCGGCTGACGGCGGCGGCGCGGGTTCTTCAGGCGTGCAGGCGGAGCGCCGCAGGCCCCGGCGAGGGTTCGACGGAACGCCAGCCCGTGGCCGAAACGCAAGCGGAGATACTGCGCCAGCGCTTGGGGGAACAGAGGCGGGAATTACCGGAGCAGGAGGTTTTGCGGCGGACGGTGTCTGGTGGCGGCGGAGACGGCGCCGACTCCTGGCGGCCACTCGCCGCGCTGTTATCGGCTGCGGGCGCCGAGGAGGCGCCCCCGCGAACCTGGCGGTGGTTGCTAGGTAACAGGGACGCGCTGAGCGCCGCCTGTCGCGCGCTGCCCTGCTCGGTGCTGGCGCGGCTCGCGGCGCGAGAGCCGGCCTTCTCGCGAGAGTACCTGGATTTCCTGCGGCAGTGGGCCAGGCGTATGCGGTACGACGCGAGCAGCGGCCGCTGGACGCACGAAGAGTCGCCCGAGCTAGACTGGGAGAGATTGTTGCAGCACTTCTCCAGTCTCTTGCAGGGGCCGCCACAAACGAAAGAGTGGACGCGAGAGACGTTAAACTCTTTAAAAACTAAGGATGGAGATTTTGAAGTGTGGGGGATCAGCATATGGACAGACCTGTTGCTTGCATTAAGACAACAGAAAATTGCTTGAGATTGTAATTTGCTCTTTTAAAATGTATTTCTTCTATTAGATGTTGAAGCCTAGTAATATATTTGGACAACTGAAATTATTTTCTGCTAGTTAAGTTATTTAATGCATTGGGATGAAACTGAAAATGCTGGGAAAAGATATATCGGGCAGCATCTGTGGAGGTAAACAATTAAGGTTTCAAGTCAATGATATTTCACAATTGGAAAAAGATCTAGTTAAATTAAAAATTGGCATTTTGTTCCGTTTGTGTCGTTTGGCATGCTGAGCAAGCCCAACAGCAACACACTACAAGTTTCAGTGTAGTCTTTGATTAGGTGGAAAGCAGTAGGTTGAATAATAGGAGAGGTAAAAGCAGATAAAACCTAGACCCCTACTAAGTGTTTCCAGTACTTTAATTTTCAGATTTCTACCCTTATTATGCTTTAAGCATTTGAAATGTTTTCATCACGTTAAATGACTATATAGGTATGTTCAGGGAAACTGACACATTAGAATTTTTATTTTAAAGTAAAACTGGTTATCTGTGCCTGACTAATCTCTTTGTATAATTAGTCTTTGATTCCAGGTAACATCTTGGTGAATCTGCTCTCTGTTGCTCCCATATTTATCCTGCAATGTGACCACCAGAACTGTCCACAGTACCCTAGATGTAGCCTGACCAAAGTTTTGTAATGCACTTCCACTGTTTGTTTCTTCCATATAGGATTTGAAATGAGCAGATAAACCATAGTGTTTTTGCCTTGCATCAATGTGCAACATCTACCCTCTATTTGTTGACCTTTGAGCTACTGGAAAGTTTCACTTTTTTATATAACCTGTAATTTTAAACTGTATCAAATCCCTTGGCTATCATTGTTCAAATAAATTTATCCATGTTAAGTCTTTTTGTTGGATTCATTTCTTTCACACCTCCAAAGCTTTTGTCTTTTACAAAAATATACTATCTGGAGGAGAAGCAATACTCTGCTAAATACCAATTGGGGTTATAATGGTGTATCATAGAAGAAGTACTCTGCAGGATTTTTTCAACCTTATTTTGGTTGACCTACTTGCAGGAATTTGGGTATGAGCAACTTGTCCCTCTTGCTACCTGCACCTCTTTCCAAAATTATGCTATATAGTTCTTAGCAAGCTCTACTGTGCTTAATTTTTCAAATGCCTCCCATAAACCAATGTAGCCTGTCTTTAATTTTAGATTATCATTTTTTTTACATTTTGTGTGATAAGCAAACTTAGTGATTATTTTGTGATGATTCTCTCAAAAAAGACAATACTTGTGTTGCAACATGCAGTCAACAATCCTTAAACGTATTTGCTCATTGTGTCTGTTTTCTGTATATTTAGCTTTTGTGTTGGATCCTTTTAAAAATCAGAACTTAAGTTTCCAAATATTGCCATGACATTTTTAATGAATGCAGGTATGTTGAATTTAAATTGTCACTGTTCAAACTGGTTTATGAATCTTGTAAAGCTACATAAGATTACTTATTTAATTTGCAACTAAGAGCATAAGAAATACATAAATCTATTTAGCCAGTTCTGTTATTCAAGAATATCTCGATTTGTACTTGGTCTTTCTTGTTTTCTGTCATAGTACTTGACTCTTGCAGACCAAAACTATAACAGCCTTAAATATATTGGAGGGTAATTCAATTGCCATGCACAAATTAAACATGTTTTTCACTTCCATTAGTTATAGAAGAGGTGGGCTTGCAGTTAGAAGTTTTTGGTCAACCATTATTTAATATCTTAATGTGCCGAGATAAAGGCAGTATGTTTTTAATCATTTTGTGAAACTACCTTCAATACTGCAGCTTCCTGCATTCAACAAGCAAGGATGTCACTCAAATCTAATAAGCAATGTACTTTTAAATGAATGCAAACTGATTGAAGATTGCTGCAACTTGTTTTGATTTCTGTGGCCCAGTTCCTTTTTAGGAGCTACTAGTCAGTACATCAAGAAGCAACCTTTAAAATGATAGAAAATGCTTTTTTTGTTGTAATGAATTGCACAATTTGAATGTGATCCACACAACTTCCATTCTATATTTAATCTTATCAGGCTCACATTCTATGTGTTTTAATTTGCAGTTCTCTAGCTTCTTGCTAGATTGTTTTTTCCTCCTATCAATCTCATGGTAAGAATTTTATTTTAAGTTCCTTGTTAGAAACTAGTTAGTTAAGGCTCCTTGCTGTGCATTCATAAACACTTTTTTCTTTCACACTTCATAATTTCAAAGGCATGTCTTATTCATTTTTTTTCTCATGAAAAGATCCTTAGCCTGTTCTTTCTAGATCAGGAGTTCCCAACCTTTTTATGCTATGGACCCTACCATTAATAGAGGGGATCCCAACCTGGGGCATATGGACGCATGTTAATAATTCTCAGTTCTCGTATTGTCCTAATCATTTGTCACCACCAGTAAATTGATTTTTCTTTTGATTAAATTGTTCCAATTTATAAGTCTTGGCAGCAGTGTTTTTCGGCAGTAATGTTTTCACTTTGCAGATGCTTTTTAAATTCAAGTTGTGATTTCTAGTTTTAGATTAGGTGTGAACTTTGGCAATTTTAGCTCTGAATCAGAAGTAAGAGCATTTAATTTCCACTCCAGAAATTTGAGCGTCTAATCTAAGTTGACACCATATGTACTACAAAGAAAGTGTGGCGCCACTGAACTGAGGCCCAGTTTCCTTTTGGAAAGACATGAAAGAATTCATATCTTTATCCATGGCTTTATTCAAAGAGCAGATAGTCTCCTTGACTCCTGTGAATATATATAAATACCTGAAATAGCACAACTAAAATTGAATTAGTTGTTAAATCATTATTTGAGGATCTTGATGTAGATGCATTCTGTTTTGTTTGTAAACTTTACCATGTCTGCAATTTAAAAGCACTTGGTTGTTAAGCCATTTGGCATCTTGAGGTTGAAAAGGTTTCAGTGTAAATGGCTCTTTTAATCTCTAGTCTATCCAATAGATTATTCCTCAATGTTATGAAGTGGATTTGCTGCAAGAAAATAAATGACATTATCATTGCATATCTGTATCATTGATTTGTTTTCCCTAACAAAAAATTACATGTTGCACATCTGGTTTAAAGAGTATTGGCACCTCCACCCCCAAACATCAATCTGGATTTTTTTTTCTGTTGAAAATCTGAGTGAGGAATAGGTATAAATTAGTCCTTGCATTTTAATTTTGTCTTTTTAGGGAATGCACATATGGTTCTCGCAATTTTCTTGTAGGTTACTGACCAATTCTGATTGTGGGCAGGGGTGGAAAAGACCAGAAAAATAAAGCTTGAGTGGAAATGATGTGAAAAACAGTGTTCCTAATTACAAAAAGATGTGAAAATGTCAAGCAAGCCCAGTTGTAGCCGTACCTTATGTAGGTTCATCAAGACTGACTTACACTTGTAATCTATGCAACTATTCTTAAAACCCAAGATCTGATTTATGACATGATAAAACACAGATACGACATGGAAGCAGGGCTGCCATCACAGAGCTATGAAAAAACCTATGTAATCACAGGGAGTATGTATAAACTATACAGAAGTCGGGGTTAAATCTGGATCTCTGGTGTGAGGCAGTGACTTTACTAGCTGTGCAGCCTCAACTTTTGAGTCTTCAATCTGGATTTAACAATTACTACATCTATTTCCCCCACCTTCCACCCTGACCCCTTGCAGTAAGTATATTTTCCTTGCAATTTTCGCAAACTTGCAGTTTACAATATTTGATTATGTGAAATTCAAAATCTTAATATGAAGGAACACAAATTTTGAAATGGGATCCTAGTGTGGACCTTGTGACTTGCCTGCCCTCTCACAGTATGATAGGAAACAGCTGTAATGATTCTCAATTTTCTTTCCATATCTGTTACAACCTCATTCAATGACCTTTGATTTGATTAGACCCCTATTGTATGACACATTAGTCATCTTAAGCTTTAAGGAGTGTACCCCCTTAACCTTCGGTTTTATTTAATCAAGAACAACTTTAAAAGTTGCATGCTGTTTAATCAATTCACATTTGTCCAATTGACTACTAAATCTATCCTGATCGTTAGTAATAATGTTAAATCCAGAAACAGTGCTAAACTGTTTGGTTGGCAGTTGCAGGGTTTATCTGTGTACAGTATTTGACAAGTGCAACATTTGCTGTTTTCCAGTCCAGGCATTAGTAGTGAATAGATACTGTATTTGGTAGATGTGGCAAATGCCTCTGCCAGCTGCATTCTGGAATTTTTGATATCATTCTAAGCTATTGGTTAAGAAATACCAGGATTTAGACCCAGCAACAGTGGAAAAACAAGCACTAAATTTTCCAAAACTGGAAAATGGAAGAGAGCCTTTAAGTATTTGTGTATTATTAGAACTACTCCTTTTGGACTTAGACTTGGGTGATGCTTTTGGTGTGGTCTGGGCAATCAATTGCCAGACATTTTGCAGTCACTGCAGTGATGAGGGAGGAGCAGGTGTTTTAGGTGGCAATCAAGCATACTGCTTTGTTCTGCAGAGTATTGAGCATCTTGAGAGTTATTGGAGCTGCATCATTCAGACAAATGGAGACATATTCCAATAGTCTTGATTTAAGGTTGGTGATGATTTGTCAACAGCAGAGTCTTAACAATTCCCTATCTTCATACATGCTCGGGCAGTCAACTGTATCTGATGGTCTAGTTTGTGTTCCAGGTCAATTGATGGCAGGGAAAGCAACTCTTATAGTTTCATTAAATATCAGAGATAGATATTTGCCCAGCAATTCTGTGGCAGAGGGTTTTTTCCCCATTTATTAGACATTAATTTCAAAAATGATCCACTTTAGCTGCCACTACCTTTTCTTATAATTTCCCTTTATTTTCAACCATACAGAATCTCAATATCTTGCCTAGGCTCCAGTAGTAGAATCTTCTCTGATGATATGTGCTTACATGTATACATTTGAGTAACACAGCTAAATACAAACCCCGTTTCCAGAAAAGTTGGGATATTTTCCAAAATGCAATAAAAACAAAAATCTGTGATATGTTAATTCACGTGAACCTTTATTTAACTGACAAAAGTACAAAGAAAAGATTTTCAATAGTTTTACTGAACAGCTTAATTGTAGTTTTACAAAAATTTAGAATTTGATGGCTGCAACACACTCAACAAAAGTTGGGACAGAGGCATGTTTACCATTGTGTTACATCACCTTTTAATAACACTTTTTAATTGTTTTGGAACTGAGGATACTAATTGTAGTAGATTTGCAATTGGAAATTTTGTCCATTCTTGCTTGATATAAGACTTCAGCTGCTCAACAGTCTGTGGTCTCTGTTGTCTGATTCTCCTCTTCATGATGCACCATACATTTTCAATAGGAGATAGATCTGGGCTGGCAGCAGGCCAGTCAAGCACACACACTCCGTGTTTACAAAGCCATGCTGTTGTAGCCTGTGCAGAATGTGGTCTGGCATTGTCCTGCTGAAATAAGCATGGACGTCCTGGGAAGAGACGTTGCCTTGATAGCAACATGTCTCTCTAAAATCCTAATATACGCCTCAGAGTCAATGGTACCTTCACATACATGCAACTCACCCATGCCGTGGGCCCTGATGCACCCCCATACCATCACAGATGCTGGCTTTTGCACCTTTCGCTGATAAACAATCAGGATGGTCGTTTTCATCTTTGGCACGGAGAACTCGACGCCCATTTTTTTCGAAAACTAACAAATGTGGACTCTATCTGACCACAGCACACAGTTCCGCTGTCTTTCTGTCCATCTGAGATGAACTCGGGCCCAGAGAACTTGCCGGCATTTCTGCATAGAGTTGATGTATGGCTTCCTCCTTGCGTAATACAGTTTCAAGTTTCATTTCTGGATGCAGCAACGGACTGTGTTAAGTGACAATGGTTTTCTGAAGTACTCCCGAGCCCAGGTGGCTATAATTGTCACAGTAGCATGATGGTTTCTTAAGCAGTGCCACCTGAGGGCTCAAAGATCACACGCATTCAACAGTGGTTTCTGACCTCGCCCTTTACGCACTGAGATGTCTCTGAATTCTCTGAATCTTTTCACAATATTATGTACTGTAGATGTTGAAAGACCTAAATTCTCTGCAATCTTGCGTTGGAAAATGTTCCTTTTGAACTGACTAACAATTCTCTCACGAATTTTGGCACAAACTGGTGAGCCATGACCCATCCTTGCTTGCAAAGACTGCGCCTTTGATGGATGCTACTTTTATACCCAGTCATGATACCTCACCTGCTACCAATTATGCTGCCTAATGTGGAGTCTTCCAAACTGGTTTTACTTGAATATTCTGTGCACTTTTCAATCTTATTTTAACTCTGTCTCAACTTTTGTTGAGTGTGTTGCAGCCATCAAATTCTAAATTTTTGTATATTTACAAACTACAATTAAGCTGTTCAGTAAAACTATTGAAAATCTTTTCTTTGTACTTTTGTCAGTTAAATAAAGGTTCACATGAATTAACATATCACAGATTTTTGTTTTTATTGCATTTTGGAAAATATCCCAACTTTTCTGGAAATGGGGTTTGTAGAACTATGGGGTTCACATGTTTTTCCTGTCAAACACTGCTCCCTCTGGCTACCATTCTCTCCAGTGTCCTGAAGATATTGGACAGTACAGTGGCATGCAAAAGTTTGGGCACCCCGGACAAAATTTCTGTTACTCTGAATAGTTAAGTGAGTAGAAGATGAACTGATCTTCAAAAGTCATAGAGTTGAAGATGAAACATTCTTTTCAATATTTTAAGCAAGATTAATGTATTATTTTTGTTTTGTACAATTTTAGAGTTGGGGGGGGGGAGGAAAGGAGCACCATGCAAAAGTTTGGGCACCTCAAGAGATTTGAGCTCTCAGATAACCTTTACCAAGGTCTGACCTTCATTAGCTTGTTAGGGCTATGGCTTGTTTACAGTCATAGGCCAGGTGATGCAAATTTCAAAGCTTTATAAATACCCTGACTCCTCAAACCTTGTCCCATCAATTAGCAGCCATGGGCTCCTGAGTGCAGCTGCCTACACTCTGAAAATTAAAATAAATGATGCCCACAAAGCAGGGATTTGCTCGTAGGATTACTAGAAAGGCAAATCAAAACCCCCTACTGCAAAAGACCTTCAGGAAGATTTAGCAGACTCTGGAGTGGTGGTGCACTTTACTACTGTGCAGCGACTCCTGCACAAATATGACCTTCATGGAAGAGTCATCAGAAGAAAACCTTTCCTAGATCCTCACCACAAAACTCAGCATCACAAGTTTGCAAAGGAACATCTAAACAAGCCTGATGCATTTTTGAAACAAGTTCTGTGGACTGATGTATTTAAAATGGAACTTTTTGGCTGCAATGAGCAAAGGTATGTTTGGAGAAAAAAGGGTGCAGAATTTCATGGAAAGAACACCTCTCCAACTGTTAAGTACGTGGGTGGATCGATCATGCTTTGGGTTTGTGTTGCAGCCAGTGGCACAGGGAATGTTTCGCTGGTAGAGGAAAGAATAAATTCAATTAAATACCAGCAAATTCTGGAAGCAAACATCACACCATCTGTAAAAAAAAAGCAAACTGAAGATGAAAAGGGGATGGCTTCTACAACAGGATAATGATCCTAAACACACCTCAAAATCCACAATGGACTACCTCAAGAGGCGCAAGTTGAAGGTTTTGCCATGGGCCTCACAGTCCCACAACCTAAACAGCATCGAAAATCTGTGGATAGACCTCAAAAGAGCAGTGCATGCAAGACGGCCCAAGAATCTCACAGAACTGGAAGCCTTTTGCAAGGAAGAATGGGCAAAAATCCCCCAAACAAGAATTGAAAGACTCTTGGCTGGCTACAGAAAGTGTTTACAAGCTGTGATGCTTGCCAAAGGGGGTGTTACTAATAATAGAAATTTTGACCAGGGTTGCCCAAACTTTTGCATGCCAGTGTAGGTTAATTGGCAGCTTTTAAGTTTCTGCTAGCGTGTGAGTGAGTGATAGAATTTGGGGACAGTGAATATGAATGTGGAGAAAATAGGTTACAAGTCAAATTTGGTGGAGAAATGGATTGCTGTGTAAACCAACATGGATTCATTAGAACAAAATGGTCCCCTATGATGTAAGGAAACATATGAAATTTATATTTAGTTTTAGCCTTGCGTCTCCCCTAACAATCTTTTCCTTTGTTTGTGTGCCTACAGAACACACTTGGATTCCCTCTTGCATTTATTGCTAGACTTTTTCATGCTCTCTCTTTTGCTTCTCATTTTTTTTGTGTCCTCTGAACTTGTCTTTCTGGTGATCCACAGAATGCTGGCTTTAATTTCTCTACCTTTGTCCCTCAGGAATGTATCTGAATACTAGCTGAAATATCTCTACTTTTAAAGGCCTTGAATTGACAAGTTATAGTTTTACCTTCCAAATTTGAATTCCAATTGTTTTTTTTCTGAGCAAGGTTTGTTCCTAACCCTTTGAAAGTAGCCTTCCTCCAATTGCCTACTTAAACACAATGATCTTTTTACTTTTCCACAAAAATGCTAAGCCTTATTGCTTTGCTTGAATTTTCTAACAACTCAAACGACCAATTTTTTTCCATACCTTCATAAAATCTAAAGCCTTTGAATTGGTAATTTATTAGCCTCTCTGCTGATTTTGATTAGTTAATTAATATGGGTTTGCGCACGCAAAGTTAAATTTTAAATTACATGAAACAACCTACAGATTCCATACTGGTGAAATGGACAGTTACATGGCAGATTACAGTTAATGCAGAGAAGTTTGAAGTAAAGCATTTTAGTTTTTTTTAAAAAAAAAGTATGGGGTGAACTAATATAAACATTATTTTACTTAGCAATATAGCACAGAGTAAGCCCTTTGAGCCATCTCAGCAACCCTTGACAACCCCGATTTCACCCTAGCCTAATTGTGGGACAATTTGCATTGACCAATTAACCTACCCAGTATGTCTTTGGACTGCCGGAGGAAACTGGAGCACCCTGGAGAGAATGAACAAAGATTCCTTACAGATGGCACTGGAATTGAACTCCAAGCGCCAACGACATGAGCTGTAGTAATGTCAAGCTAAGTAATACACTAAAATTCATGCAGGTTTGATGGAGTATGGTTGAACAAAGGAACTGGCTTGCAGAAGTATATGCAAATAATGAAATAGGTGTATGGGAGTACAAGTTTTTTTTGTCTACATTTGTAATTGTTTTATGTGGTTTAGTCTTGTACATTTGTATTTGTACATTTCAATTAAGTTCATTTTTAAACTAAATATTTCACATATGAACTGTGTTATACTAAAAATATTGAAAGTCTATATAAATTGACAGGAAATTGGAAACTTGATTTTGCAGCTGTATGATGTTTGTAATGTTTCAAATGAGCAATTGATTTGAGTTGAACACACAATGGTTGTAGTTACTGAAAGAATCACAAAGATAGAACTTTTTCAATATATAGCTCATTGTTTTCTACTAAATTTGATGGAATGGTTTTGATTAATACAGTTTGTAGATGACTGGAAATAATTTTCTATTCATACTAAGTTTAAAGGTGAATCAATGTGCTTCACGCAGTTCCTTGATGTTTTTCTTTTCTACTAAGATGTTCAATAACAAATAAAATCTTCTCAGGCTTCCAGCCAGGTATAATTATTGATTATAATGATGCTTTGATGACAAACTCTACCATCGTCTTCAGGGATAATGCCAGAGATATGTCAATCCCATTATGTCAATAATATCAAATGCATTCAATAGTTTGGCTTATTCAGTTTATACCTATGCACTGACAACCTCTACCTTCAAGAAGTATTTAAGACTGCCTTGGGCACCATACACAGAAGGGCCCTACTCTTCCTATGGTCATTCTTTAACCCTTAAGATGCTCATAAAATGCTTTGGCTTTTCCTTAATCTTATCAACTGGTGATATTTTGTGCTCCTTTTTTTCCCATCTAATTTATTTTAAGCAGCCTCTTGAAAGGCTGTCCCCATTTGCAGCTCTTTGTATTTGCACTTCCTTTTATTAATCCTGGGGATTATTTTATTAATACCTGGGTTTCCTTGGACTTGCTGACATTGTCAAACATGTTGGCCTTGAATTCTCAGTAGTTCACTTTAGTACAACTCTCACATGAAAACTTATCTCACAATTCTTCATTGCAAAATGTTGGAATGCACTAATGAGCAAAATTCTGTCACTATATTACCCTTGATAGGGAAATTATCTTATTCAGTTTCATATATCGAGACAAATTTCCTGATAATTCTGTTAATAATCATTACACACATTCCGGTGCCAGTGTGGCCTGCCATGATGTTTGGCAGAAAACCAGAACACAAGCAGCAACAAAAACAAGTCCCTTTCTACGCACACGCAACACCTCCAACCCAGCCCAGGTTACAAGCTCCATCTCCAGTCTGTGGCCATTAGCCTTCAACTTGCGATTGTCTTTTTGGTCTTGATCTGGTATTGACCCTGGACCATTTGATAATGGGACCCTGAATTCTGAGCTCACTGACTCACCACCCCGTCTGCCACCTGCTTGCACAGACATTCGACTTCAGGATCCGCCTGTCTGGGATAGCCTGGCAATCAAGGATGTCCTTCTTTACCCATCCGCATCACTAGCCTTTAACCGTGGAGAGAAAGCCAAGACTCTGCATGTCACCTGTCCACATTGCTAGCCTTTGAGTGCAGAGCAGAGGCCTATTCTCTGGCCTGAATGCTAATTCTTTAACATCCCTGTACCCAAACCCTAATCTGACCTCTTTAACACCTCACATCCATGCCCTTAAACCCACCCACCCCCCCACCATCCCCATAACCAAACCTAAAAATTAACTTCATCTGAGCCATCTGACAGACTGTAGCTCGGAGCCATCTTGACTGCAATTTGATACTACTTCAGACTCCCAAAAGGAATAAACTGTTCATTGTTTTTGTGCTTAGATGTCAAATTCCATGCTTATCTCACTTGTGTGGCTCACTTGAGATGGTGCAGACAAAATGAATTTGTATTTCAGCTACTTGTGTTTTGCACAGTAATGTTAATATAAATATGGATGCAAGGAAATGAGTTTTGAAATGAAGACTGCCAGCCAGGAGTACATTTGAATTATTTAGATGGGAAGCAACAAAAATTCAAGCTAAGATGGTAAGAAAATGGTAAATATTGGGGGCATAGTGGGAAATTTGGCTCTGTGATTTGGGAAGAGTGAAAATAATTTGATAAAAGTCTCCATTTTGCTTAAAAGTGAGTTATCAAAGCATGTCTACATCAATATTAGTGATTAAACTTGTATGTGAACTTAATATTGATTTTTATGATTAACTTCCCTTATAGCATCATAAGTGATTGATGTTTATAATTCTATTGAGTGCATGCTATGATAATAGATCCCCTAGTAGTGTATGTAGAATTTGGCAAGTGTAGAAGAAAATTGTACATGAAACTTTTCAATGAGTTGAGCTAAATGTAAAATTCATTAGCTTGGAATAAACAGTGATGCTGTTTTAATATATGGAGTATAATATTAAAATTATAAAACTCAAATCATAGCCAATCATAAAAATCTCAACAGTAATTAAATCTTCAATTTGTATTTGGAGCTGACTATGTTGTTGGTGTACATGTCCTTATTCTGAGATGTGGTTTCCTTGCAGAAAAGACCAAATGTTTTGCATTTAGTTTTTAGAAAACTTTTTTATTAGTGAAGATGATTCAATGCAGACATTCTACAGACCCAGTTTCAGTTAATGACTTCAGTAATCAAAAATGAAAAGGATGGAATTTAAGTTAGAGTCAGCCTAATATAAATTAATGGCTGAAATTTGTAATGATATTGAAAACGATTGGGGAGAAAAAATGCCAGAAGGGGAGTTTTACATGCATTTGATAAGATAAAATATACTTAATAAAGTTGGGGTACTCCTGAGCTAAAAGAAGAACAAAACTTTGCATTGCATTGTGTGGCAGTTAGCACAATGCTTTACAATGCTTGTGACCACCATTCAGGGTTCAATTCCTGCCACTGTGTGCAAGAGTTTGGACGTTGTCCCCATGACTGCAAGGATAACCTGAGTCCTCTGGCTTTCTCCCACATTCCAAAGATGTACAGGCTCGAGTCAGTGAATTGTGGGCATGCTGTGTTGATGCTGGAAGCATGACAACACTTGTGGGCTGCTCCCCAGCGCGTCCTCAGACTGTTGGCTTTTAACACAAACAATGCATTTTATTGCATGTTTCAACATTCCAATGTGCATTGTATACATTTCTCTTACAGTAAACGAAACCAACATGTGTCATAAAACTACATGCTATACTTAATCTTTAAAGTCTGTCTTTGTATTATGTCATTGACGACACGCCAATAATTGCTCTTTCTGGCAACCATGTTTTCAGCTTTTCTATTGATTTTTAGCTATTGGCTTTGCATGTGGTTTTGTAACAAGCACATATTTATGGGCACGGAAGATAGAAATGAAATGCTAAGTAATGTGAATTCCTATGGAGATACCAATTTGACCCAATTTGTCCTTGTCAGCCAGTGGACAAACTTCTACATTAACCCATCACCCACTTGGTCTGTAGCCCTCTTTGCTCTTTGGATTCTAGTATCTACCTAGACTATGGGTTCCCAACCTTTTTTTATGCCATGGACTCCTTCCATTAACTGAAGGGTCTGTGGCACCCAGGTTGCAGACTGCATATAAAAATGCCTAGAATCTAGCATTCACCACGCTCTTCTGTAATACATTCAGATATTTGCCATTCTCTGGGTGATGAAGGCACCCCTCCCATCTCTTGTGAATCTCCTCTTACCCCAATGTTGATACAGGGAAAAAGTTTCCTGCAGTCTACCCTACTGTTACGTTTTGTAACTTCAAAACATACTAACTCAAAGGACAACGGGGAGTCCAAAATGCATGCCTAACTTCATGTTTACTTTAAGCAAAGTGTGCACATATCATATGGTAGTGTGATAACATATGCAATACACATAACAGTAATGAATCACTTAAATGAACAAGAATACTTAAACTATCTATAAAGATCACTCAAATATTACTGAAATATTAACTGCAGAACACTCCTCCCTGCTTAGCTATACACTCCAAATCAATAGAGAATGCATCTCAACTATATAATACAACAACTATACACAGATATCCACAGCCTAGTGAATTTTAAATTGTCCCATTTAGGCCTAAAGATTTAATTGCTGTGAGGATTTATTACTCATGTGAAATAACATTTTCTGATGGGGGGGGGCATTCTATTTGACAAGTGATACTTGTTGCTGTGAAATAATCTCAGGTTCTGGGGCCTCCTCCATGGAGGTTGTAGGAGTTGACTCTGAGACTGCAAGAAATGGTTCTGATAGCAGTAGCCAACTTTCTTCTCTAACAATAGACTGCTCTCCTCAAATGATCAATGTGTCTTCAGATGATTTCAAACACAATCTTCACTGTGTAGGAGAGTGGTCCAGTTTTGTTCTTAATATTCTGAGTACTAACTTTTGATAATCTCTGTAGTCCCTTGCCAGGAATGCTTGTCCAGGAGTAAAACATTGAACCTCCTTGTTGGAGGAACTTTCAATTTGTCTCTTCCGTTTGTCCTACATGCTCCTTCTGACATTGGGTTTGAGGAGATCCAACCATGAACACAAGGGACAGCTCAGGATCAGCATACCCAGTGAGTTGTTGGTTGTGCTGTGTGTTGCATAACGATATGAAGGAGGAAATTGGCAAGCTTCTGGTTCAGTGTCAGTGAAGTGTATTCTGTTGACATTGCTTGTTGTGTGTTCTTTAGACTGGACAAACCTTTTTGAAAAGCCATTTGTAGCTGATGGTACGGTGCAGACTTATTCTGTACGTTTTTAGGAATGACTGAAACCATTCCACCACAAACTGGTCCATTAACACTGACTTAGTGTTCTGGAACACCAACTCTTGCAGAGTCTTCTCAATATATCAGCAGTGTGTGAGCCTGTAGAGGAGGCTATTGGGAACATTTTCTGGCCACTTTATAGTTGCAACCACTACTACAAGAAATTTGTGCCAATGAATGATCCAGCAAAATCCATATGAATTCTCTGGTAGGGCAATACAGGTCATTCCCAGGGATAAAGTGGAGCTGCTGCTGGCATCTTCTGGACATATTGGTATTCCATACAGTGCATGACAAGTTGCTTGATCTGCTGATCTATTCCAGACGGCCAGACAAAGCTTCAAGTCAATGCTTTCATTTTGACCACACCTACATGACTGGAACATAGCTCCTTTAACACTTCAGCTTTCACCTTGGTCTAACTCTAAATCCCCACATAAAGCAACCTCTGTCAAGGACAAGTTCATCTTGGCGCTGGTAAAAATGGGTGGGTTGCAGTTTCTGCTGCACATTCCGGCCGATTTGGTTGGCCATGTAGACCTGAGAAAATGTGGAGTCGTTTCTGGTTTCCCTTTGGATTATCTCTGCTGTAATAGCGAGATGTTCAATTTGTGTTAGGGAGAATATCTTAAGAGAAGTGCCTGTTTTTTGTACATGTTTCTGGTATTTCTTTCTCCAAGGGTAAATGGAACAATCTATCAGCATTTCCATAATTAGTCATCCTCTTGAATACCATTTTGTAATTGTGTTCTCCAAGAAACAAAGCCCACCTCTGCATTCTTTCTGCAGTTGTTAGTGGAACACCCTTCTGTGGATTTTGTAAATGGACACTAGTGGTTGATGATCAGTAATAAAGGTAAGCTCTGTCCCATGTAAGTACTGGTTAAGATGTTTTACACCCCAGACCTGACTCGAGGACTCTCTGTCAATCTGTGTGTAATCTTTCTCTGCAGCAGGAAGGGAACATGATGCAAAGGCTTTGGGGCATTCACTTCCATCACTCATAACGTGATATGACTGCACCTATATCATAAGGTGAGATGTCGGAAGCAAGCTTCACTGAACAAAGTGGATCATAACGTGTCGGTACATAGTCTAAAGTCATCATTTTCTTTACCATGTGAAAAGCCAACTCGCATTGCTTTATCTATTGCCATTTCTTGCCGATCTGCAGTGATGAGTTCAAGGGGTAGAGCACAGTAGCCAAGTTTTGCAGAAACCTGTTATAGTAGTTGACAAATCCTAAAAAGGACCACAACCGTGACACATCCTTGACCTTAGGGCACCTGCCACTGCTTGAATATTTTCTGCACACTTGCATAATCCTTGTGCATCATCAGTGTGATCACTATAAGTGATGGTTTGTTTAAAGAATTCCTACTTGTCATGTTGTGCTCTGAGCCCATAATCTTCTGAACTTTTTAAAACTGAGATGTTCCTTGTCATCCTTACTGGTAACAATGATGTCTTCCAAGTAACAGTGTGTGTCTAGGCAGCTTTGCAGCACTTGGTCTATAGTCTTCTGCCAGCGTGCAAGTGCAGATGTTACTCCAAGTATAAGCCTATTATAGCAATAAAGCCCTTTGTGAGTGTTTTTGGTGAGAAACACTTCAGTCTCTTCCATCTCCAGTTGTAAGTAGGTCTCAGATCAAGTCTACTTTGCTGAAATGGTTTCCTTCAGAAAGGTTTGCAACGATATACTCTATCCTGAGCAGAGGACATACCTGTAGATCTACTTTCAGGGATAGTGACATTAAAGTCACCAATGAAACAGGCCATTTGGCCAAATCATCCATGCCACCAGACCTATTCTTCTTGGCTACTGGGTCTACTGATGTTACCCATGAGCATCACTGAACCTTGGAAAGAACTCCTTCAGCCTGCATGTGATCCAGCTCACTTGCTACTTTATCATGGATGGAATAAGGAACCAGATGGGCTTTGCAAAACTTCAGTGTGCATTTTCACTTAACACTAATTTTACCCTTGATATGTTTGAGTCCAATGCCATCCTTGAACACTGCTTTGGCTTCATCCTGTACCCCTCTTAGTTGCTTTCATTTGGCTTCATTGTAAGGGACATGGCATGCAAATTGGGGACGGATCACCAATCATGGCCCACAATGCTGGTCCTCCTGTTTTTACCACATACAAGCTCAATGTGGCTTCTTGTTTTTGTATTTCACACCCTTTTTTGACTATTATCTCCTGGTCCTCACTGAATATGAACCTTGAATTCTTCTGTTTTCAGCTTATTTTTAAACTCTACCATCTCTGCACGAGCTGGGTTACATTTTTAATTCACCACTCTTCGCTGTATTTCTTTTAAACTTGAATGTCTCGCTATGCTTTGACAGGTTGGTGGCCATCTAGGGTTCATTTTAAAAATACCTCATTGCCAATGTTGTATTTTGTAACTTCAAAACATTAAGCATACATATTATGTTTAATATACTCAAATATTAAATACACAACATCTACTTATCGAAACATAGAAAACCTACAGCACAATACAGGCACTTCAGCCGACAAAGCTGTGTCCAACATGTCCTTACCTTAGAAATTACCTAGGGTTACCCATAGCCCTCTATTTTTCTAAGCTCCATGTACCTGTCTGGGGGTCTCTTAAAAATCCCTATCATATCTGCCTCCACCACTGTCACCGGCGCCCATTCCACACACTCACCACTCTCTGCGTAAAAAAAAAACTTACCCCTGATATCTCCTCTGTACTTACTTCCAAGCACCTTATACCCCTTCATAGTTTTATATACCTTAGGGATATGAAGGGAAGCCTTACCCACTGTGACTGTGAAATACTGAGAGAATGGTTGAAGATGGGTCATGACAACATTTAATCACTTAGGAATGGAGAGCTTTGGACCAAGTGTTGAAGCAATGGGTTAATACAGAAAGGTGGTCACTGATGGCATGGATGATTTGGCCAAATGGCCTGTTTCATTGTTGTATGATTATATGATTTCTTATTGGCAACTGGCTATCCACTGCAGTTCAGAAAAAGGAACATGCTTGATACCTGCAATCAAGTAGTCAGAGATAAAAAGGACAACATGTGCAAGATTTAGGTTTTCAGAAGGACTGCTGTTCTTTAGTTTGAACAATAAACTATCTTGTTCCGCTAAAACTCCTAACTAATTATAGATATGGATTGTAAAAATATTGTTATGTATAGTGTAGTTTGAACAATAATCTAGTTGAATCCTCTATGGAATAGGGAATGTGTCTTGTCTTAATTATGAAGCCAGTTAATTCACGGACACAGGAACACCAATAATCCACATCTAAGTCTTAATAAACATAATATACATCTACATTAATAAGGTATAAATCAGCTTTATGTTAATATTGTGTGTTTGCCTGCATCCAGAATCCTTCTATAATGACTTCATTAACAATGCATGTAAATGAGCTACAGAAGAACAATTGATTGCTGTCAAGATGTAGCAGCATGTGATCAATCATAAAATAGGCAGCGGAGTAGCAAGGTCAACTTTCAGCAGCTTAATGTCACATGCAATAGAGATTTGTTCCAATGTATGAAATACAATTGAGACAAAATTGCAAGTGTTAATTGGTGTAAATTAACACATTCTGTGACTTGTCTGTCAGGCAGCTGCACTTGGCTGAATTCTTTATTAACTGGTGCACTGACATTCTCTAAATACATAACTGGTTTTAAGTAAAATATCCACTATTTAAGCTAAGATTGTAGTGGATACTGTTATTATCATTCTTGAAAGAAAGTTTCTCAAACTTTGAGTTGATAAGTGCACTCATGTAACCTATTGTTTTACTGGGAAAGGACTGAATTCAAGCATGAGACAGATTGCATATCACTGCTTCTTTTGTGCCTCATGTAGTTCATACGATCATAGTTTTGCACTGGTTCACAGAGCTAAGGCCAAACATTGTGTTTGACACATTTGATTCCCTTTTCTGAAAATAATTCATATTTATGCAGTTTTTAAAAATGTAGGCTGCAGAGAAGATAAAGTATAAACAATCACATATAACATTGATATTACATTTAGAAAGCTCATCTAGGATTTGGCAGTTGGAGCAGAACTCAATATTAATGAACTCCAAAGCTCCACCTTTTCTGGAGGATCTAGAACACTTTGATTGGATACTTCAGTTATGTTTCTCCTGTGTATTTGGGATGGTTAGAAGCAGAACCAAAAGCAAGACCTCCTTCATAGGAGCAAGAAGTTGAAGATCAGAGTTGTTGGCTGGAATCAGTGTTAGGGCGAATATTGACTTCAGTGACCAACCTTCAGATCTGAATATGCATTGAAGATTAAATCTAAAATGCATCTCTGAACAATGGGTAGCCAACACTGATTTAAATTTGTTATTTGTATGTATTCGGGTATCTGTTGTCTGAAGGAGGGATGTGTGAAAGGGGAGTGTAGTTCAAGGGAAGCACTGTAAATATGGATTTGTTTGAATTGTCATGAACTTTTCTTTTATCTTTAGCACATAAAATGTTGTGTAGAGCTGGGCCAAGCAGATAGTTTTCAACCAAAACGGTCTCGTATGATGCCTGCTGTATCTTATTTTGTCGAATAAAAAGGCTGTTTCATATCTATCAGTAGTTCTCTGTGGTGACTTCATTCATGCAACAGTAATCAACACCATGAATTGCACCAGTTTTCCTTGTGTAATTACAGTTTGAGCTAGCTGACTGAGAGAGTGGTCAGGGTGGTGGTGATGGGGAATGAAAGCTCTCATCCCAATACTCATCCATAGAAGGACATCACCTACATAATAATGTACTAGAGAGCAGATTGCTCATAGAATTATGAACCCATGGAGCAGCACAAGACAAAAACGGGTCCTGCACAACAACAATTATAATCATCTATACAGAGCAACAATTAGTTGGATGACCTCAGCAGGTTGAGCAGCTCTGGGGGCAAAGAAATTGTAAATGCTTTGGCACAAAACTCTAAATCAGTTTCTCCTGATGTAGGGTTTGACCAGAAACATTAACAATTACTCATGCATACACCCACTTTGGTATTTCTTCTCAGTGCTCTCCGAGATGCAACATGACTTTTTTGAGCAAAACATACACCATGCTTTTAGGAATATACAAACTTCTGCTTGTGCGCAGGGCAGTCAGATGCCACTCAGTGGTCAGCCTGTGCTAATGCGTAGAACATCACAATTTCTGCTCTTATGGACTTCAATCTTTTGCAAGTCTTGTGCGTTCAATGTTTGAACATATTGGCACAGTTCCCAGCATGGAGTTCCATTCTAGCACTTGTTTTCATAACTAAAGGAAATTTAGTTTAAACTTTTCAGAGCTGGGTTGGCAGAATTTGAATGAACTTTGTGCAGTAAGCCTCCATTCTATTTTGTGGTAACTTCGAGGATCAAAGTAAATTTATCATCATTGTACATAAATGCCACCATATACAACCCTGAGGTTCTTGTGGGCATAATTAGCAAATCAAAAGAATAATAACTATAACAGTATCAATGGAAGACCACCCAACTAGACAATGAACTCTGCAAATAAAAAAGAACCATATAACCATATAACAATCACAGCACGGAAACAGGCCATCTCGGCCCTCCTAGTCCGTGCCGAACTCTTAATCTCACCTAGTCCACCTATCCGCACTCAGCCCATAACCCTCCACTCCTTTCCTGTCCATATACCTTTCCAATTTTACCTTAAATGACACAACTGAACTGGACTCTACTACTTCTACAGGAAGCGCATTCCACACAGCTATCACTCTCTGAGTAAAGAAATACCCCCTCGTGTTTCCCTTAAACTTCTGCCCCCTAACTCTCAAATCATGTCCTCTCGTTTGAATCTCCCCTACTCTCAATGGAAACAGCCTATTCACGTCAACTCTTTGTATCCCTCTCAAAATTTTAAATACCTCGATCAAATCCCCCCTCAACCTTCTACGCTCCAATGAATAGAGACCTAACTTGTTCAACCTTTCTCTGTAACTTAAGTGCTGAAACCCAGGTAACATCCTAGTAAATCGTCTCTGCACTCTCTCTAATTTATTGATATCTTTCCTATAATTCGGTGACCAGAACTGCACACAATATTCTAAGTTTGGCCTTACCAATGCCTTGTACAATTTTAACATTACATTCCAACTTCTGTACTCAATGCTTTGATTTATAAAGGCCAGCATTCCAAAAGCCTTCTTCACCACCCTATCTACATGAGACTCCACCTTCAGGGAACTATGCACTGTTATTCCTAGATCTCTCTGTTCCTCTGCATTCCTCAATGCCCTACCATTTACCCTGTATGTTCTATTTGGATTATTCCTGCCAAACTGTAGAACCTCACACTTCTCAGCATTAAACTCCATCTGCCAACGTTCAGCCCATTCTTCTAACCGGCATAAATCTCCCTGCAGGCTTTGAAAACCCACCTCATTATCCACAACACCTCCTACCTTAGTATCATCGGCATACTTACTAATCCAATTTACCACCCCATCATCCAGATCATTTATGTATATTACAAACAACATTGGGCCCAAAACAGATCCCTGAGGCACCCCGCTAGTCACCGGCCTCCATCCCGATAAACAATTATCCACCACTACTCTCTGGCATCTCCCATCTAGCCACTGTTGAATCCATTTTATTACTCCAGCATTAATACCTAATGACTGAACCTTCTTAACTAACCTTCCATGTGGAACTTTGTCAAAGGCTTTGCTGAAGTCCATATAGACTACATCCACTGCCTTACCCTCGTCAACATTCCTCGTAACTTCTTCAAAAAATTCAATAAGGTTTGTCAAACATGACCTTCCACACACAAACCCATGCTGGCTACTCCTAATCAGATCCTGTCTATCCAGATAATTATTAATAATATCTCTAAGAATACTTTCCATTAATTTACCCACCACTGATGTCAAACTGACAGGTCTATAATTGCTAGGCTTACTTCTAGAACCCTTTTTAAACAATGGAACCACATGAGCAATACGCCAATCCTCCGGCACAATCCCCGTTTCTAATGACATCTTAAAGATCTCTGTCAGAGCTCCTGCTATTTCTGCACAAACTTCCCTCAAGGTCCTGGGGAATATCCTGTCAGGACCCGGAGATTTATCCACTTTTAAATTTCTTAAAAGCGCCAGTACTTCCACCTCTTTAATTGTCATAGGTTCCATAACTTCCTTACTTGTTTCCCACACCTTACACAATTCAATATCCTTCTCCTTAGTGAATACCGAAGAGAAGAAATCGTTCAAAATCTCTCCCATCTCCCTCGGCTCCACACATAGCTGACCACTCTGATTCTCTAAGGGGCCAATTTTATCCCTCACTATCCTCTTGCTTTTAATATAACTGTAGAAACCTTTCAGATTTACTTTCACCTTATTTGCCAAACCAATCTCGTATCTTCTTTCAGCTTTTCTAATCTCTTTCTTAAGATTCCTTTTACATTCTTTATATTCCTTGAGCAATTCCTTTACTCCATGCTGCCTATATCTATTGTAGACATCCCTCTTTTTCCAAACCAAATTTCTAATATCCCTTGAAAACCATGGTGCTTTCAAACCGTTAACCTTTCCTTTCAACCTAACAGGAACATAAAGATTCTGTACCCTCATAATTTCACCCTTAAATGACCTCCATTTCTCTATTACATCCTTCCCACAAAACAACCTGACCCAATCCACTCTCTCTAAATCCCTTTGCATCTCCTCAAAGTTAGCCTTTCTCCAATCAAGAATCTCAACTCTAGGTCCTGTCCTATCCTTCTCCATAATTATATTGAAGCTAATGCTATTGTGATCACTGGACCAGAAGTGCTCCCCAACACATACATCTGTCAGCTTTCGCATTCCCTAACAGGAGATCCAACACTGCCCCATCTCTAGTCGGTACATCTATGTATTGTTGCAAAAAACTATCCTGCACACATTTCACAAACTCTAAACCATCCAGCCCTTTTACAGAATGAGCTTCCCAGTCTACGTGTGGAAAATTAAAATCTCCCACAATCACCACCTTGTGTTAACTACAAATATCTGCTATCTCCTTACTCATTTGCTCTTCCAACTCACGCTCACCATTAGGTGGCCTATAATACACTCCTATCAGTGTTACTACACCCTTCCCATTCCTCAATTCCACCCAAATAGTCTCCCTAGAGGAGCTCTCTAATCTATCCTTCCAAAGCACCGCCATAAGATTTTCTCGGACAAGCAATGCAACAACTCCTCCTCTGGCCCCTCCTACTCTATCACACAAATAATAATAAATAAGAACAAATAATAATAAATAAATAAACAATAAATATCACAAACATGAGATGAGTCCTTGAAAGTGAGTGCATTGATTGAGGGAAAGTTTTAATGATGAGGCAAGTGAAGAAGTTTTCTTCTTTGTTTCAAGGGCTTGATTGGGGTTGAGGGGTAGTAACTGGTACTGAACCTACCGGTCCTGGTACTATGTGCTATAGCTACAGAACCTAGGCCTCTACAACTAGATCCTCAACTTCCTAACTGGAAGACCACAATCTGTGAGGATTGGAAATAGCATCACCTCACTGACAATTAATACTAGCACTTCACAGGGATGTGTGTCTGCTTTGTCCACTGCTCTACTATCTCTACACCAATGACTGTGTGGCTAGGCATAGCTCAAACAACATCTATAAATTTGCTGATGATACAACTATTATTGGCAGAATTTCAGATGGTGATGAAGGGGTGTACAGGAGTGAGATATACCAGTTAGCTGAGTGGTGTTACAACAACAGCTTTGCACTCAACATCAGCAAAACCAAAGAGCTGATTGTGGACTTCTGGAAGGGTAAGACAAGACCAATCATCATAGAGGGACCAGAAGTGGAGAGAGTGAGCAATTTCAAGTTCCTGGATGTCAATTTCTCTGAGGACCTGACATGGACACAACATATTGATGCGGCTATAAAGATGTTGAGACAGTGGCTATATTTCATTAGGAGTTTGAGAAGATCTGGTTCGTACCTAAAACCAAATATATTGTGGAGAGCATTCTGACTGGTATTGGGGGACCTGCTCTATAATGGGTACCAGCCTCCGTAATATCCAAGACATCTTCCAGGAGTGGTGACTTGGGAAGATAGCATCCATCACCAAGGATCCCCACCTCCCAGGGCATACCCTCTTCACACTGTTAAAGGAGGTGTACAGATGCCTGAAGGTGCACACTCAGCAATTCAGGGCAGCTTCTTCCCCTCTGCCATTTGATTTCTAAATGGACATTGAACCCATGAATGATACCTTCCTACTTTTCTATTTCTGTTATTTTGCGCTACTTATTTTAACTTATCTATTAGATATATATATATATATATTTAATGTACTATACTTTATACTTAATGTATCTCAGTTTTTTCTCTCTTTGTTTATTTATCATGTATTTCATTGTATTACTGCTGTAAATTTAGCAAATTCAAAACATATGCCAGCGATACTAAATCTGAATCTGATTCTGATGCTGAACCTGGGCGTGTGAGTCCTGAGGCTCTTGTACCTCCTTCCTGATGGGAGTAGCAAGAAGAGAGCATGTCCTAGGTGGTGGGGGTCCCTGACGATGATGCTGCTTTCTAACGACAGTGTTTCATGTAGATGTGCTTAGTGGTGGGATAAGGGGGGAACAGGTTGCTTAGTCTTTTTATAAAAAGTGCATGACTGAAGAGGAGTCGCTTTATTCCATGATAACAAAATGTAAGAAAAATCTATCAGCATGATCTGTTTCTATGTGCTTTGGAAGAAGAATGCTGTAAATAAATAGCATTTTACGCTGGTGTTTCTCTCATTCTTCGTGGTGTGTATCTTTCCAACATCAGCACCTACTTTGATTTTGCAGAATAGGTTTGCATAACCAGACTGCACTGCTTTAAATGTCTGCTTTTCTCCATGGCAACTGATACCCTTGGCATTTTGGCCCCAAAGAATTACATTTAAAATAGCAGACATGTGAGTGACTTCTGTCTGCTGAAATCTACCTTCCTGCAGTTATATATAGTTTATGACTATGAAGTAAGTGGCCAATGTGCTTTGGGTTCTTTATTATATGCACTTCATTTATTACACCATATTTGAATGCAAAAGATAAAATTAAAACTTTGCATAAATTACAACTTTTATTATGTTCTTATTATATGCACAGGATTTAAAACCGCTCTGCTAAATTTCTGCTGCTATAAATGTTCTCTATGTGGCTTCAACTGTAGCTGTGCCAATTTGTTAGTTCTTCAGTGGACAGAAGTGCTGTGTTTTAAGCTGTTCCAGGAGCCTTGAAACTGCTTAATGTGTTGCTACTGACCTTTTTAAAAGGATCCTGGAGTGGATTGGCCCAATACAAGCTTCCCCTTCCTTCCCTCCTCAAAGAAATATCGTTATTAGATGCAATCTGCATGGGAAAATTGTAATGTTCATATTGGCTTGAAAAACAATGTTAAAAGCAAGCAATATAATATGAAGTCCTGAAAGCAAAACCACAACCTTTTGTTCATGCAAAACTTCAGCATCTAGGCTACGCAAAACACCTCAAGTCTGGCCCTTTATGTGTTAATTGAACCCCAAAATTAATTATTCATGATCGACAAGATCAATTAAAGAATCTGCAGGATTCATTTTGCTAGTCAACAGACAGATGGTGTCACCATAGCAACAAGAGCTATGAGCAACTAATACTTTAGAAAGAGGCAGTGACACATTTGTACTCGGAGCAGTATATGTGCAAATTGGACCCATGCGGATGGGAGCCATTTTATCACAATGATTAATGCTACTAACAGTGCACCGCCACCCCTAATTGGAACTGGATATTTCTAAAGATGAGAGGCAGTAGAATTTTATAATGTGAAGTGGCCGATAATGAAGTATAAAGAGAAACATCAAAAAACAGCCAGGATCAATAAATAAAATTAAATGTCCTAATTCAAATTGTAATTTACAGAAACTTGGAGCGCAGGGTTGGTAGTGCAGGTTAGCTGAAAGTCGACGGGTCAGTCATTACTTGAGTGAAAAACAACACAGATTCGAGGGCAAATGTGGCTTCCTGTATATTCTTTCCATTTCTTATACCTTGCCAAAGACTCACAACATACTGCCTGTTGAAAAGATAAATTATGATAACCTGAAGCATGCTACAATTTAATTGCAGAGTACACCAAGTCCTGTGCTTCTCTCTAATTTATTCCCCTTATCACTAAGCTTGTGTTTTACTAAAATTCCAAAAGCACTGTACACTTAGATAATGATAACAGAATAAAATGAAGTATCTGGAAAATACTGCCTCATAGAGCATTGTAAATGCACGTACATCTGTAAGAACCTCAATAGAGCCACTGCCCTCTGAAAGGCTGATTTTTTTTTCTTTGATTACCCTTCGGGAACAATTCCTCCGAGACAAGTTTGGCATCAACAATAGAAACTGAAGCTCAGCTGCTGCATCGCAGTAAACAAGAAATAAAATAAATATGAAAGTGAATATCAAAAGGAAAGAAGCCTGCTATCACATTACATTAGCATGTATAACATAAAATATCAGAACGTTCTGTACAATAGCGAGAGCAAACTCTACCAGTGCAGCAAACGCCACCAATTCAAGAAATCAGCTTAGTTCGAATATCAGTAGATCACTGTTCATAATCGAAAAAGAATTGCACACTAATGAATGCATAATGTAGAATTTTGCACTAGGGGAAAGTCATTAAGGCCATTTTTTGTATATTAAAGTTTTTATTCTTTTATCAGGAATAATTGCTATCAGTATTTATTCAGAAAAAAATGAGATTTTAATGATGAAAAGATTTCATCTATTACTAAACACATAAAATTTTCTGTGCCTTGCGCAGAGTCCATTTTAACATAGGCTGTTAAAACAACAAGATGGTGCTTCTCTCTGCTTTTGAAAATTCCCTATAAAGTACCAGTATGGTATAGTGCATAATTCATGAATGCAATTGACTTGAACGACATATGCTGCATTTTTCCTTATTAATGCTACGTGGCTGCTATTTGCCCAGTTGAGAGCATGCTCAGTAACAGGAGCAACAGCCCCTTGAGTTTTAATCAAATACAGCTCCTTCAATATGAAATACTGCAATCTGTCATTAATTACTCTTCAGGCAACTGCTGGAAGTCACCTTTCAGCACAATGAAATGTTTATTTTTCTGATGGGCTGCAGGAGCTGGGGAATACACAGCTCCACCAAAATGAATGGGTTGTCTGCCCTGAAGGAATATCAGAATAATAGAGTAAGATACATGCCAGGGGGGGACAAAAATCGCAATATTCAGCAGTTCCCTTCAAAACCCCGTTTCAGTCTCTGAAGTTTTGCAGTTGGCAAAACACCTTTGTTGTCTTCTCAGCTCAGCATCATGGAGTCAAGCATTTAAACAGCACATGGGGACCTAGAAGTTGATCTGCACCGTTAAATGCACAATAAGAGATTTGAGCACGGCATGGCAGTGAGGGTTTCCATCATGGATCAGATTCACTGGCACCTGGGGCAATTGAAGATGCTTCAGGAAGTACACTGGTTGGGACGGAGCTGACCGGGGCTGGTGATGTGTGGCCAGAGATCAGAAGCCGACAGTATGCACGAGTGGAGGACAAAGTCCTGTGAATAAACATGCAGCAGTTTGGATCTTGGTTTAAAGGCGAGGCGTGGGGAGCAGGTAGTGTCTTGAGAGTGAGATTAGGGGCTGGGGAGAGGGATTTGTGTACAGGAAGGCAATATTGAAAAAGGGACAAAAAGATCAAAGGTTCAAAGGTCCAATTTAATGTCAGAGAAACGGATACAATATACATCCTCAGATGCTTTTCCTTCGCAAACATCCACAAAAACAGAGAAGTACCCCAAAGAATGAACGACAGTTAAATGTGAGAACCCCAAAGTCCCCCCTCCCGTGCGTAAGTGGCAGCAAGCAAAGATGCATAAATCTTGGAAGGAAAAATATTTTAGTGACTAGGAAAAAGAGTGTAAGGTTTAAACAGTGGTGCGCATTTGTAAATGCAGGAGGTACATTGAACAGGATGGGTGACTGCAAGTATTATTGGCTTATTATTGTCACTCGTACCAAGATACAGTGAAACGTTTGTCTTGCACACTGTTCATTCAGATCAAATCATTACACAGTGTGTTGAGCTAGAAAAAGGTAGAACAATAACACTGCAGAATTAAATGTTAAAACTACCAAAAAAGTGCTGTGTGGATGAATGGTGGCCAAAGGGAAAAGGTAACCTGACAACTACTGTGTGTAGTTCTCCATTAGTCTCGATAGACCATGATAGACCATGACCTTGGAAAGTTTCCAAGCCTTGGGCAAGGTTTTTTTTATGGATGACCGGCAGTTGCCCAAGCTGCAAGTCTCCCCTCTCCACACCACTGATGTTATCCAAGGGAAGGGCATTAGGACCCATACAGCTTGGCACTGGTGTCATCGCAGAGCAATGTGTGGTTAAGTGCCTTGCTCAAGGCTCGAACTAGCGACCTTCGGATCACTAGACGAATGCCTTAACCACTTGGCCACGTGCCAATACCCTGGCAACTACTAAAATTATAAGCACAAAAAATTCTTCAGATAATGGAAATTCAATGCAATATACACAAAATTCTGTAGGAACTCAGCAGTTCAGGTTCAAAACATCAACTGTTTGTTCATTTCCACGGATGCTACTTGACCGACTGAGGTCCTGCAGCATTTGTGTATGTTACATTGGGTTTCCAGCATCTGCAGAATTTCTTGTGTTCATGATGTTAGTAATTACCAACTAACATGACTCTTTTTAAAATAATTTACTAAAGAAGTCATAGAAGAGGATTATTCGGAACTCTATTGCCCATGTTGTGCTTTGGATTAAGCAGATTCATCCCGCTGTGAGTTAAGAAACAGTTATCTGAACATAATGGGTGGTAAAATTGTAATAGTAAGACCGATTGGTTCTAGTACCAGGAACTTTTCATGCTTATTTACCTTCTTTGTTTTCCAAAATAAAGCTTATATTTTAATGCATGGGTCATAGGTGTGAAAAATTGTACTGGGGAGAAATTGAAGGAAAATTAATACTGGGTTCAAATTTAGGGGTTCACTTCAAAATTCAAAGGAAATTTATCATTAAAGTACATGTATGTCACCATATAGTACTCTGAGATTCATTTTCTTGTAGTCATTCACAGTAAATACGAGGAATATGATCTAACATACAGATGAGGTAGCCAGTGTACTTTGAGTTAGACTTGGGACATCTGAAGCAAGTTCTTAACTCCTTGCATATGCTAATCAGAATCTTCAAAACAGTTTCAGAAACCCTACTCCCAAATTCAACATAAGCATACATCACTTGAATATCTCAACTGGACTGGAATATAGAAAGTATTAAAAATGACTTTAATAATACTTCATCTGTTTGGCACAAATGGAGTCAACCGGAGTTGTTTTGCTGTTTGCAGTTGAGTAGATTCCATTTTAACAAAATAAGATGCTATGATGATTTTAAACTCGAGGAGAGATTTTCTTAGTTTTCTGTACCATTATTGAAGTACGGAAGATTAATCTCAGAGGATTTTGTGTATCAACATCAAAACATCTACACATCTGTTTTTCACAATTCTCAGCTCCAATTTGTTGGATGGTTGAAACTTTGCATTTGAACCTGAACTGGAAAATCACTTCCTTAAAGGAAAATACTTCATCCTGTGAGGTAATGATCCTGTAATTCATAGAAAATAACAGTGAACAGGGGATCCATTTGACTCTGGACTTGAGGATACCAATTTACATGCTATTTCCAATGTAATTTCTTACTTGTGTTTGAATGTATTACTGTGCCATTTTTAGAGGAAAATGATGGATTGGAGGCAGATTCGCTTGTTAATCTAGAAAAAGAAAATATTTTTGTCTGCAGAAGATTAAATAATTATAACTGTGCGAGTTCATTGCCATATCAGTCTTACATTAATTGAGCTTTTATGTCCCTCCTTATAGACTTGTATTTGTTCAGAAATTCCTACTTGGTTACATTTACTGAAACTCGATTTGACTATAGTTTTTCTTTCCCAAATGTCATTTCCTTTGAAATCAAAGGAAACAAATTTTGGAAGCAGAGTACAAAGTGTGTTTCACACATGAAACATACAATGAATTTCAACCTTACAATGTTCATTGCCTCTGGTACTGTAATATTTAACTTATTCAAAATAATAAGCATTTAGCCTCACTCTGCTCAGACTATTTGTACTTGCCTTGTGTAACCAGAACAACTGCAATACGGAATACATTATCATTGATATTTCAATCAACATTGGAAGGTATGGCAATCGGAATAGGGAATGTGTGGTGGTATAGTTATTTTTGTGAGTGATTTCCACATAATCCTAGGGATATTAACCACAGTTTGTACATTTCACTCCATGCCACTGCTGGGACCACTGCAGTTTGCTTTCCCATGTGTCAAAATATTGCTAGGATGGAAGAGGAAATCAGCTCCCTGCTTAGATCATTTCTCTCCTTTCCTCTTTTCTGATTTGTATTAATCAGAGTCACTTCAGTGTCAATGTTGTGATAATCTGACGGCCGTCACTTCAGCTCCTCTCCCCTAGCTTCCATTGCTGTTATCTTTCGAGGTTTTCAGTTTCTTTAATGTACATCGCCTTTGCGTCATGAAACAGCATCACTGCATTCCCTCTATCGATATGCAAATTGCAATTTAACATATTTTGCTATTTTAAGGGTAGGCAATAAAAACAAAAGCATACTGTGAAAATGCATGTAGAATATGGACTTTATAGAGTCGATTTTCAGAGTTATTTTATTACACTAAGATTTCCTGAACTATAGCACAATATGATGGTGCCTGTAGCTTAATGTTGTTTTTCCTTTCTGTATTCTGGGCAGTTTTTTAAAACCAAAAGTTAACGTTTACCGTGCAAAAATATGTATACCAGCCTTCTGTTTAATCAATCATGCTTTGATTGTTACTTCCATCATGAATCAAGAGAGAGATCTGCATTCAGTGATGAGCAGACCAGAAATTAGTTCAGCTGTGTTTGTGATTGTTTAGTGTTCTCAGATGGATGAAGATAAATGGAGTGACAACTTCAAAATGTCAATTGCATATATCCTCTGTGTTCTGCTAGTGATGTACACTCAGTGGCCACTTAATTAGATACCCTAATAGAGTGGCCACTGAATGTATTTTTGCGGTCTTCTGTTGCATCCACTTCAAGTTCAGTGTTATGTGTTCAGAGATGTTCTTCTGCACACCACTGTTGTAACATGTGGATATTTGATTTACTGATCTCCTCCCCGCTAGCTTGAATCCGTCTGGCCATTCTCCTCCGACATCACTCATTAACAAGGTATTTTCACCCACAGAACTGCCACTCACTGGATTTTTTCCTGCACAATTCTCTGTAAGCTCTAGAGAACGTTGTGCGGGAACAGTAGTTTCTGAGATACTCAAACCACCGCATCTAGCACCAACAATGATTCCATGGTCAAAGTCACTTAGATCACGTTTCTTCCTCATTCTGATGTTTGGTCTGAACAACAACTGAACAGCTTGATCATGTCTGCATGCTTTTATGCATTGAGTTGCTGCTACTTGGTTGGGTAATTAGATATTTGCATTAACAAGCTGATGTACAGTACAGATGTACTTAATAAAGTGGCCACTGAGCATAAATTATAATGTGGATAATGTTACAATTGGAAAATGTAAGCAGAAATTGCAAAATTAATTCTTGGAAATTAATTTCTTCAGCTGCCTCAAATCAGGCTACTCAAAATTACATTGTGTGTTTCAACCTTCCAAAATCATAAATGTTGTACTGTGGAGAGCATCCTAACTGGCTGCATCACTGTCTGGTTTGGGGGTGGGGGGTTGGGGGGGGGGGGCTACCATACAGTATCGAAGTAAGCTGTGGAGATTTATAGAATTAGTCAGCTCCATCATGGGCACTAGCCTCCATAGTATCCAGGATATCTTCTAGGAGTGAGGTCTCAAAAAGGTGGCCCCCATCACCCAGCACATGCCTGCTTTTCATTGCTACCTTTAGGAAGGAGGGACAGAAGCCTGAAGGCACACACTCAGTGATTCAGGAACATGTTCTCCCCTTCTGCCATTCTATTTCTGAATGGGCATTGAACCCAAGAACACTGTCTCACTATTTTTATTATTTCTATTTTTTGCACAACTTATTTAATGTAACTATTGTATATTTATTTACTGTATAAATATATATATATATATATATGTATTGAATTGTACAGCTGCAGCAACTTTAACAAATTTCATGGCATGTGCCCATGATGTTAAACTTGATTCAGATTCTGAATTGTAGTTGTTTTGTAACTGAGTTTTGTTGGGATCACTGATGAATTTGCTGTGTGAAGTAAATCAATGTCAACAGTCAGCTGCATTACCAGCAGAAGAAAAATTCTTGCTGTTTTCATTTTGGTTGTTGAGAAAGATGTTCACCTCTTCACTTTCCACTTAGATGTTTATTTCTTTCCTATTCTTGTACTTATATACACTTCAGTCTTGTGCACACTGGGCCAGATTTTAACTTTCACCTATTGCCTGTAAACTTGACTCAAAGGATTAATCGCTTATTATACACTCACCCCACGTTCCATTTCACAAACCCATATCAATAAGTTCATTGTTTACTTGATGCATCATATTGTCTCAGTTTGTCACCGTCTGCCCCGAGTCAAAAACAAAATGCAATATTTAAGCTCTACATGAAGACTGAGCACAGCATCTACCATGAAAGGACACTTAGAAGGACGTGCTGATGAGATTGTTGAGAAAGCTGGGAGAGGACGCTTACATGGAACATAAGCATTGAGGGATATCAGCTGGGCTGTTTCTATGTAGCCTGTTTCTATGCAGTACACTCCAAGCAATCAGTGTGACTCAAGGTGTATAGTCAGACCATGATTCAATTTTTATAGAAAAATAAAAAAATCCCAGGACATAGACCAAAAAGAGGAATAGACTTCAGATCTGTTCCTTTTATTGTCCTAATGTGTCCAGCAAATCAATGTGGCCCAGGCATTACGGAGAGCAATATCAGTGATAATTGCCTATAGCACCATCCTTGATTAATAATATTAAATGAGCTGCATTGTATTATCTGCACATTGTATTCCATCTTTGAAATTTATCCCATCAATTCCATGGAATTATAATACAGTATGGAACCACCTTCCTCAGTCTAACTCAACTACACTGACCAAGCATGAGAAAATTGGCATTTGTAATGGTTTATTATTATCACATGTACTGTGATACAGTGAAGCACTTAGCTTACATACAGATCAATTCATTACAATGTGCATTGAGGTAGAACAAGGTTAAACACTAACAATGTGGAATAAAATGGAACAGTTACAGAGGAAGTCAGTGCAGGTAAACATAACAAGTAGGTTGTAGGGCCAAGGGACGATTTTATTGTACAGGAGATCCATTCAAGAGTCTGATAACAGTGGGATAGAAACTGTGCTCAAGTCTGTGGTTCGTGCTTCAAGGCTGTTATATTTCCTGCCTGCTGGCAGAGGGGAGAAGAGAGAATGTCTACCAAGATGTTGGTGCGCTCTGTTGCGGTAGCCAGTCTGGCTTCAGTTGACAGTGAAGTTTCTTGCCCTGTTCGTCTTTTCTATGACCAGAAAACACTGCTGACCATAAAGAACATTAAAATTTGTAAATCTACCTCACGAGCAAGCGGAATAACAAAGGTGCTTCGCAGTTCTGGACACACGCAAGAAGCGGGCTCTTGCTCCGCAACGCAGCTACTCGGGGGGGTGGGGATCAGAAGCAGTGCATACAAATACAGAAGAGCAGTTAGCACGCCAGTAATCGAGTGAGGCTTACAGCAGATCCCTGCAAGCCTGTGCTCAAGATGATCACTGGAGAACAAGATGGATTACTCGTGTCTGTGTCTGAACCGGTGGGACATGGGGGATTGCTGCACACCTGCCCTGACAGAAACGTTGCTCCAGGACACCATTCCAAACTCGGCCATCCGGGTAGAAGGCCCAATCTTCTTTCAGGTGGAAAGAAATGCTGCAACCCCCCCCTCCCCTCCCCCGGCAAAGACCGTGGTGGACATCTGTATGTCTACTTCATGAAGAACTGGTGTGTGAACGCCTCGGTAAGAACATCCCACCACTCACTGCAGTTAGGGTTTTTAATGGTGAATCAGAATCGGAATCACTTTATTGCCAGTATCTGAAACGTATCAGAATTAATTGTGATTCAGTGCTAAGCATAAAACACAGGACAGTACCATAACAGACAACACAATAGTGACCAACAATTTACAAGACAATGGTGCAATCAACTATTGGCAGAATGGTCACTTGTGCAAACGTCAAACATAAATAAATGAATAGACTCAATAATTAGCAACAGAACAAGGAGAGCAGGAAACACCATTTTATAGATGTTGTGCTGGGACACCTGAGTGAGTTTTGTTGAGAAGCTGCATAGCTACAGGAAAGAAGATTCAGATCTGACTTGTAGTCCTGGTTGTGATGGACTTGTAATGTCTCCCCAATAGCAATTTGGTGAATAGGTGGAGACAACAGTAATTTATCCAGCTTTTTCTCTTTGCTCTGGCAATGAACAGATCTTTTAATATCGGTAACGAACAGACACTGATCTCCACTGAGTGGATCAAACCAGTTCACGGGGTGATAAGGACATGACCAGAAGGTGCCACATCAGTGCTGCAGGACTGCTTCGAAAGCATGGACCAGAACATATTCAGGGAGGCAGCTACCTACGATCATTACATCAACATTGATGAACGTGTGGGATCAGTGACTCACTACTGAGGAAAATGCATTGAGGCCATTACCGTGATTAAACGCTACACTGCCAGGGCAGACCAGAAACCATGGCTGACAGCAGAGGTTCGGGCGCTGCTTAGGGAGCAGGATGCTACCTTCAGATTAGGGGACAGGGTGACTGTAAGGTCAGTAAAAGCCATGTTGTCCCATGCCATCAGGAAGGAAAAGCATGAATATGTACTGAAGATCCATGGACATCTTTGTTACACAAGGGATACGCAGCACGTGTGGCAAGGTTTAAAAACTATAACCAATTACAAGTTACCAATTGTGTTAAGTGCCAACTGAAGTCAATGAATAACATCCTGGTGTATGAAGTATCATTTTCTAGATGGGACAGGATGCCAGTGCGCCAACAACAGTGATACCTGCTTTCCTGATAGGCTGAATTATTTCTGTGCACAATTTGATGCATTAAATGATGGAAGGCCCCCTCTGCCGCCATGCAAAGCTTCAGGGCCAGACAACATACCTGGTCAAAGCTGAGGGACTATGTGGCCCAGCTAACTGAGGTCTTATCAGATATCCATAAGACAAAGGAGCAGAAGTCGGCCATTCGGCCCATCAAGTCTGCTCTGCTATTTCATCATGAGCTGATCCAATCTCCCTTTTAGTCCCATTCCCCCGCCTTCTCACCATAACCTTTGATGCCCTGACTACTCAGATACCTATTAATCTCTGCCTTAAATACACCCAATGACTTGGCCTCCACTGCCACCTGTGACAACAAATTCCATAGATTCACCACCCTCTGGCTAAAAAAACTTCTCATCTCTGTTCTGAATGGGAACCCTGCGATCCTCAAGTCATGACCTCTCGTACTAGACTCCCCCACCATGGGAAACAACTTTGCCACATCCACTCTGTCCATGCCTTTCAACATTCAAAATGTTTCTATGAGGTCTCCCCTCATTCTTCTAAACTCCAAGGAGTACAGTCCAAGAGTGGTCAAACGTTCCTCATATGTTAACCCTCTCATTCCTGGAATCATTCTAGTGAATCTTCTCTGAACCCTCTCCAATGTCAGCACATCCTTTCTTAAATAAGGAGCCCAAAACTACATGCAGTATTCCAAGTGAGGTCTTACCAGTGCCTTATAGAGCCTCAACATCACATCCCTGCTCCAATACTCTATTCCTCCAGAATTAATGCCAATGTTGCATTCGCCTTCTTCACCACCGACTCAACCTGGAGGTTAACCTTAAGGATATCCTGCACGAGGACACCCAAGTCCCATTGCATCTCAGAACTTTGAATTCTCTCCCCACTTAAATAATAGTCTGCCCGTTTCTTTCTTCTACCAAAGTGCATGACTGTACACTTTCCGACATTGTAATTCATTTGCCACTTCTTCATCCATTCACCCAATCTATTCAAGTCTCTCTGCAGACTCTCTGTTTCCTCAGCACTACCAGCCCCTCCACCTGTCTTTATATCATCAGCAAACTTAGCCACAAAGCCATATATTCCATAATCCAAATTGTTGATATACAACGTAAAAAGTGGCCCCAATATGAACCTCTGTGGAACACCACTGGTAATCGGCAGTCAACCAAAATAGGATCCCTTTATTCCCACTCTCTGTTTCCTGCCAATCAATCAACGCTCTATCCACGCATGTAACTTTCCCGTAATTCCATGGGCTCTTATCTTGTTTAGCAGCCTCATGTGTGGCACCTTGTCAAAGGCCTTCTGAAAATCCAAATACACAACATCCACTGCATCTCCCTTGTCTAGGCTACTTGTAATTTCCTCAAAAAATTGCAGTAGATTTGTCCGGCAAGATTTTCCTTTAAGGAAACCATGCTGAGTTCTGCCTATCTTGTCATATGCCTCCAGGTACTCTATAACCTCTTCCTTGACAGTCAACTCCAACAACTTCCCAACCACCGATGTCAAGCTAACAGGTCTATAATTTCCTTTTTGCTTCTTTGCACCCTTCTTAAATAGTTGAGTGACATTTGCAATCTTCCAGTCCTCCGGAACCAGGCCAGAATCTATTGATTTTTGAAAGATCATTGCTAATGCCTCCACAATCTCCACTGCTACTTCCTTCAGAACACAAGGGTGCATTCCATCTGGCCCAGGAGATTTATCTACACTTTAACGTCTGTCAAACAGTCCTGTCCCTACAGGCTTCAAGGAATTCTGGTGTCCAAGAGAGTGACAGTAATTGCCCAGTGGCACTGACTTCACCAATCATGAAGTGCTTTGAGCAGCTGATAATAGAACATTTGGAATCCCACCATTCAGCTACATTGGACCATTTCCAGTCACATACCATGGGTCCACTGATAATGCCATAGCCTCAACCCTCCATTGCATCCTGTCCCACCTGGAAAACGACGCTTCATACAACAGGATGTTATTTGCCGACTTGAGCTCAGTATTTAACACAATCATCCCTCAGAGACTGGTGGATAAACTGTGCTCACTGGGACTCAACTCCCCTCTCTGTAAATGGACCTTGGACTTCTTGACAGGCAGACCCCGTCAGTCTATGTTGGCAGCAAGGTCTCAAGCTCCAACATGCTGAGCTCTCGTGCCCCCTTACCCCACCCCCCCCAGAGTTGTGTACTCAGCCACTGTTGCTGATGACTGCACTGCCAGATTCAGCTCAAACTGCACCATCAAGTTCGCTGATGATACTACACAGGATAGCCTCATCAGCAACAAAGATGAGTCAACATACAAAGCAGAGGTTAAGAGACGTGTCAGATAGTGCAAAAACAACCCGGTTATAAACATGGACAAGACAAAAGGGATGATTGTGGACTTCAGGAAAGCACAGATTGATGACTCTCCATTGCAATTAAATGGCTCAGCTGTGGAGACAGTGATGAGCATAAAGTTCCTTGATGTGCACATAATAGATGATCTACCTGGACCCACAACAGCTCCACACTAGTCAAGAAGGCATAGCAGTGTCTAATCCTTCTGAGGAGATAGAGACACACAATCCCCATTCTAACAACTTTCTACAGGAGCATCATCGAGTGTCCTGTCTGGCTGCATCATTGTCTGGTAAAGAAGCTGCAAGGAATCAGACAAGATCCTACAGAGGAAGTAAAAATCACCAAGAGGATCTCTGGGGTCTCTCTTCCCTCTGTGTGTGACTTTTACCCGATGTGTTGCAAACTAAGGGCTCGAAGCATTGTTGAGGATCCCTACAAGCTATCCCACAATCTCTTTGACCCACTACCATCAGGAGGGAGATACAGAAGCATCAGGAATAGGACTGCCAGGCCGGGTAGCGTCTTCTTCCCTCAGTCTGTGAAACTAATGAATACACTGCCACCACTGAGGTCTCATCACCAGGACAATAATCTGTTTACTGGTTACCTGTGATGAGCACTACATGCACTTTGAATGTTTATTTATGGTAATATTTTGGTTTATATGCTGTGTGGGATATATGTTTTGTGGGTGCACTGTGGTCCAGAGGAACATCGTTTTGTTTGGCTGTGTATATGTTCAGTCAGATGACAATAAACTTGAACTTGACTTGAATGTCCAGAGTGGGTGGGGTCTTTGATTATGCTGGCTGCTTTACTGAGGCAGTGAGAAGCATAGACAGAATCCATAGAAAGGAGGCTGGATCCTGTGATGTGAGTCAACAACCCTTTGATATATAGGTATATAGAAGTAAAAGTAGCATTGAAAAACTCCTTTGAAATTTGAGTGAATGTTGATCACTAAAACAATAAGCATATGTAATGAAAATGAAGACATGAGTGAATATACATGCTGGAATCTGGAGCATTCAGTAAAATATGAAGGAACTGAGGAGGCTAGGCAGCACTTACAGAGGCAGAGGAATTGGTTGGCATTTCAGTTCAGCACTGGGCATAAGGGCTGATGGACTAATACATGAGGGCTAAATAATCAGGACTAGTGTATCAACAGTGAGTGAAATTGTGCTCTGATATCTTAACAGCAATTAATCAGCCTGCTTCCTTCCCCTCTGCTACAAGATTTCTCAACGATCCATGAACATAACCCTGCCATTCCGCTTTTGCACTATTCATGTAACCTTTTTATCATAACTGTGTCCACTGATTAACTGGACTCTGTACAAGAACAACAACACGGCCCCTGTAACCACACTGTTCTGAAGTCTGAACAGAAAAATGCCATTGTTATACAGAATTGGCCAGCAGTTATGGATATTGACCGTTTGGTAAATTGTGAATGTTTGAATTCCTTACTTGCAGGAGCAATCGCCATTCACGCTACAGGTGTTGAAAGTTAATAGAAATTACAACTGATGATACTTAGAAATCAGTAGAGTATTGTCCTTTATTTGGTGTGTGTTCCTTGAATCCTTTCATTGCATTCTGAACTTGTCACAGTAAGCTAAAATGGCATCGCTGCGAGATAAAGAGGAAATACGGTCTTCAAATATCTTTCTTTCCGGGGCTGTCTGCACTCTATCTGCATTCTATCCTCAAACCAGTTCATCTTCAACGATCCTCACTCCTCCTTGGACCCTATACCCCCTGAACACACAGTCCTGCATTTCCTCTGCACCAGTCCCAATCTTACCATCTAATGCACAGACAACTGGGGTACGGTTGTAGCGTGTCATTCTGACCTCTATGATGCTGAGGCCAGGCAGCAACTCTCAGACACCTCTTCGTACCTACCCCTTAAAAAAGACTACGCTCCAGACCATAAGAAAATTGTCTTTGACACCATTACTAGCCTCATCAGCTCTGCAGAACTCCTATCCAGTGCCACCAAACTCATAGCTTCCTGACCTCGCATAGCTTGTTTCTACCTTCTACCGAAGATCCACTAACCTGACATTCTGGGTAGGCCAATTGTCTCTGCCTGCTCCTGCCCCACAGAACTTGCTTCTGCATATCTCAACTCCATTCCATCTCTGTTGGTTCAGTCCCTTCTCACCTACATGCGCAAAACTTTACATGCTCTTGAACTCCTCAATAACTTTCAACTTCCTGGCCCTGACTACTTTATTTTCACCATGGATGTCTAGTCCCTTTACATTTCTATCCCCCATCAAGAAGGCCTTAAAGCTCTCTGCTTCTTTCTCAACAAAGGACCCAACCAATTCCCCTCCACTACCACCCTCCTCAGTTTGGCAGAACTGGTCCTCACCCTTGACGATTTCTCCTTTGGCTCCTCCCATTTTCACCACACTCAAGGGGTAGCTCTGGGCTGCAGCTATGCCTGCTTTTTCATTGGCTACATAGAACAATCCATGCTCCAAGCCTTCATTTGTACTGCTCCCCAACTCTTCCTGCACTACATGATGACTCTATCAGTGCAGCTTCATGCACCCAGGCTGAACTTGTTAATTTGATCAAATTTGCCTCCAACTTACACCCTGCCTTTAAATTAATTTGGTCTATTTCTGACTCCCTCCTGTTTCTTGATCTCTCTCTCTCTCTGTTTCCATCTCTGGAGATAATTGTCAACTGACATCATTTATAAACCTACCAATTCCCGCGGCTATCTTGACTGTACCTCTTCTAGCCATACCTCCTGTAAAACTGTAATTCCCTTTCCTCAGTTCCTTCATTTCCATCACTATGTTCCCAGGATGAGGCTTTCCTTTCCCAGATATCAAAGATACCTTCCTTCTTCAAAGAATGAGTTTTCCCTTCCTCCACCATTGGCGATGCACTTACCCGCGTCTCCACTTCCCGGACATCTGTGCTCACCCCATTTTCCCGCCACGTTAACAGTGACGAAGTTTCCCATGAGCATCCTCATCAAACACATCATTCGTTGCACCTTTTGAAACCTTCAACAGGATCCTACCATCGTAACTATCTTTACTTCCCCTGCCTGCCCCCAGTCTCTACTTCACTCACGGATTGCTCCCTCCCTGATTCCCTGGTCCATTTGTCCCTGCCCCTGGCACCTATACCTGCAAATGTCCAAAATGCTATACCTGTCCATTACCATCCTCCCTCACCCCTTTTCAGAGCCCCAAGAAATCCTTCCAGGTGAGCCAACACTTCATCTGCAAATCTTTTGGAGTCGTCTGTTTCATGACATATCTGTCAATTAATCTGATTCTTAGCTCTGTTACAAAAGGGACTTAAATAGTTTAGTTGAAAACTTTGAACATTCAAAGATTCAAAGTACATTTATTATCAAAGAATGTATAAATTATATAATCTTGAGATTTGTTTGCTTACAGGCAGCCACAAAACAAGAAACCCTAAAGAACCCAATTTTAAAAAAGAAGACCAAAACATAATGTGCGGAGAAAGAGCAAAAATACAAATCATACGAACAATAGGAGTGAGCAACAGCATTCAAAACCAAATTGAGTTCCAAGTATGAAAAGCATAACTAAAGAAATGAAAAGAATCGAAGCTTCAATCAATTCAATTCCTCAACCAGGATCTTTCATGGACTTAAAGATTGCTTGTTTGTAAATATGAAGGATGAGAAGGGTATATTTCTTCAATAAATTTCCTCATTTTACACAGAGCACTGCCAGAGTTTTATTTGATGTTCTTATAAAATTATTAGTTAACAGTTAACAGAAAGCCTTCCAACTGAAAATTACCTTTAACAAAGTGCCAATGAAACCCTAAGGAATACCTTACCTTGTGTTCATCTTATGTATCCAACATGTTCAATCCTTTCTTTCACACCTGAATGCCAATACATACAGAAAGTAGAATTGTTTAGAGATTCCAAAACAACTGTTGCATATTTTTTTAGAAAGATCTTCAGTTTAGGGAAGAAACTATCATCTAGATCAGGGGTTCCCAACCTAGGGTCCACAGACACTTCAGTTAATGGTAAGGCTCCATGACATAAAAGGTTGAGGACCCTTTTGAATGCCAACTGCATTCTCTGAACCTAACAACTGAGACTCAAATTCTCAAAGTATTAGGCACCTGGAATCATTATAACAGAGCTAACATAATAACATGATAACAGAGATAACCTCTGCCATCCTTAATTAAATGGGTACTGGATCAAGACCAGGGACCAAAATGGTATCAAATGGCCTGAGGAGTGTGGTTGGGAGAGTGGGGAATGACGTAAGAGGCTGGGAGGGGATGAATGGAAGATGTAAAGGGCTGTAGAGGAAGGGACAAAACAGGAGAAGATAGTGGCCCATGGAAAAAGGGAAGGTGGAGGGGAACCAGAGGGAGGTATAGGCAGATGATGAGAAGAGAAGGGGTGATGGGGTAACCAGAATGGGGAATAGAAAAAGAAAGAAAGAGGGGAGAGAAATTACTGAAAGTTAGAGAAATTGATGCTCATGCCATCAGATTGGGGACCACCCAGATGGAATATGTATTAGTCCACCAACCTGAGATAGGCCTCATCATGGCAGCAGAGGTGGCCATGAACGGATATGTCAGAATAGGAATGGAGACCAATCATGTGGGCAATCTATGTGGTTCATCTATGTGTAACTTAGGTTATATTAGGTGAAGGCAAGGGGGTGGCTGTGACTATCGTCTGTACCGTTATTTTCCAGTAACAACTGGTGTTACATCTTCACATTTTAAATTGTTTGTTGAACAGAGTTAAGCGCTGCACCAATATTTTCCTCAGCCATTCTGACAACATGGAGAGAAAGTAAAATAGATGCCAATCTAAGGAGAGATTTAACATCCAACATCTAACATTCTTTATTACTCTACCCCAAGAATGCATTTATATACTACTTAAAGCCTTGTCCCACTCTGTTTCCCTGCAAATTCCGCCTTTCCCTCTAACTTAAATTGCCAAATGAATGTTAAATACATCTTTATTGAATTATCCTGGGAGTAGAGCAGCAATTTTCGAAGAGCTAAATGTACCTTCAGCTGATGCCAGGCCAATGCATCATTTGTTCTCTTGAGTCTTGATGGCTAATAATTGTCAAAAATATATACAGGAGGCACTGCTGATTTTGAAGTGTAAGGGTATTCATTTATGCTGCGCTCTACAAACTGTAAAAACAATAGGTTCTACTAAATTTCACTCTGGAGTTTTACTAAAATTGATTAACTTAATATGTGAAAGCATTTAAGTTTCACCAAAGAACCGAGCATAGCTTTATTGTTTTGCCACCGCTTTTACCATTCCCAACATGAAAACCCAGTTCAACAGCAGTACTGACAACTGTTTCCATTATAGATAGAGATACTTCAATGATTCCAAGGGAAATTACAGTGTCACAGTAGCATTACAAGTGCACAGATATACAATTATTAGAAGAGGAATAAAGAAAGAATAAAAATAAGTTACCTGAAACAGTCTAACAGGAGGAGGGGAGGGAATCATCAATAATGATGACTCATTATTGAGCCTAATGGCTGAGGGTAAGAATGACCTCATGTAGCACTCTTTGCAGCAGTGCAGTCGTCTTAGTCTATTACTAAAAGTGGTCCTCTGTTCAGTCAAAGTGGTAGTCAGAGGGTGAGAAACATTGTCCAGAATTGCCAGGATTTTCTGTAGGGTCCTGTGTTCTACCACAGCCTCCAATGTGTCCAGTTTGACTCATTTAACAGAGCCAGCCTTTCTAAACAGTTTGTTGGGTCTGTTGGCACCACCTATGTTGACACCATTGCCCCAGCACACCACCACATTGAAGATTGTACTGGCGACACGGACTGGTAGAACATGTGCAGGAGCGTCCTGCATATTCCAAAGGACCTCCGTCTCCTCAGGAAGTAGAGTCAGCTCTGCCCCTTCTTGTACACAGCCTGTGTTGGTGCTCCACTCAAGTTTGTCATCCAGGTGCACCCCCAGATACTTGTAGGTCCTCATCTCATCCATGTCCTCATAATCATTAGTAACAGGGAGAAATGCAGGCTTAGTCTTCCTAAAGTCCACCACCATCTCCTTATGAGAGCATCTTAAATGTGAATTGGTTCTAAAGGTGCGGTCAATAGAAATACTAAATTTGGGGGACTGTATAACTATGATCCAGTGCTGATCATCAAGCACAGGTGTAATAACTCATAGAACATAGAGCAAAGAGCAGTGGACCGCATCCATTAGTCTCGCAAGACCATGGATCTGCACCTGGAAAGTCTTGCTTCAGTCTCTCCAGGGCGCAGGCCTGGGCAAGGTTGTATGGAAGACTGGCAGTTGCCCAAGTAGCAAGACTCCCTTCTCCATGTCATTGATGTTGTCCAAGGGCCAATACAGCTTGGCACCAGTAACGTCGCAGGAGTTGCCAGAGTGAGGTTGAAGGCAACGTCAGACTGCCTTAGGGACTCCAGCTCCGGATTTGTCCTCAGGGTTTACTCCCGAAGCCTTTCCCATGAGTGGGTATGGCCGTAAGGCAGCAGAGGTTTGAAATCAGAGAATTCCCTCTCTTAGGTGGACTGCCTTCCCAGGCTGACGAGTTCTATCTACCCGAAGCACTGGCTTTAAGGCACCAGGACCCACCTTCGTCCCTTCTCCTGTCAGTAGAAACAGTTCCACCAGGCTTAGAGGCTAAGCCACACAAGAAGGCCAGGAGTCGGACTTGGTTGGCAGAGGCTATTTGAGGTGCATGCCGTAAGGAACAAGCTCCCACTATCACCCCTCGCCTTGACAACCTTGGAACCAAAGAACAGTACAGCACAGGAAAAGGCCATTCAGCCCACAATGTTGCGCTGAACCAGTTAAAAAGCAATCAAAAAATACCCAAACACTAATCCCTCCTGCCTCAACCATGTCCGTATATCTCCATCTTCCTTACATCCATGTGCCCATCCAAAAGTCTCTACTGTATTTGCCTCACCCACCATACCAGGCAGTGCAATACCCCAGATATGGCCTAAGCAGAGTTTTATAAGATTGCAACATAGCCTGCTGACTTTTGAACTCAATTCCTTGACTAATAAAAACAAGCTTTCCATAAGCCTTCTTAACCATCTTATCAACCTGTGTAGCCACATTCAAGGAGCTATGAACTTGAATCTCAAGGTCTGACTGCTCAACAACACTTACCCCTAACAGTATACCGTCCTCTTGCATTTGCCCTACCTAGGTGCTACACCTCACATTTATCCGGGTTAAACTCCAACTGCCATTTCTCAGCCCATATCTGCAACTGATCCATATCATACTATATTATTTGCCAGACATTACAAATATCCTCAACTCCACCAATCTTGGTATCATCTGCAAATTTACTAATCCACCTATCTACAATTTCATCCTGGTAATTTATCACAAACAGCAAAGGTCCCTGCTGAACTCCATGAATTTTAGACATCCAGCTCAAATAAGTTCCTTCAACCACCACTCTCTGTCTTCTATGCGCAAGTTCATTCTGAATCCAAACAGCCAATTTACTGCAGACTCCATGCATCTTAATATTCTGGATTAGCCACCCATGAGGGACCTTGTCAAATGCCTTACTGGAATTCATATAGACCACATCCACTGCCCGGATAAGGGCAGCCAACTAGACATACTCTATCTGGACTAGAGGGCATGTCTTATAAAGATAAGTTGAGCGAGCTGGGGTTTTTCTCTTTAGAGCAACAGTGGATCATACAGGTGTACAATATGATATGAGGCATAGACTGCGTAGACAGCCGTACAATATTCCCAGGGCAGAAATTATTAATATAAGGCATGATTTTAATATGATTGGAGGAAAGTATAGGGAGATATCAGAGGGAAGTTCTTTACACAGAGTGTTGTAGTTGTGTGGAGTGCCCTGCCAGCACTGGTGGTGGGGGCAAATGCATTAGGGCTATTTAACAAACTCTTAGATAAACACACGAATGAGATCAAAATGGAGGGCTATGTAGGAGGGAAAGGTTAGATTGAACTTAGAGTAGGCTAACAGGTCAGCAAAATGTTGAGGGCCGAAAGGCCTGCTCTTTGATGTAATAATCTATGTTCATCAGATCTCTGATAGTGTTCCACTCTATCAGTGCTAAAATGGCATGACAACATGCCACTAAAAATTTATAACCGAAGTGGTAAAGTTGAAGATTGTAATTCAAGGGAAGGTACTCAATGGAACAATTGGTGCTATTTCTTCTATACCTTTCCTGATCGAGATTTCCGATTCTTTATCTAGCCAGCACAGAAGATTGAAAGCAATAACAAACTGAACACAATAATACAGGTCTATGTTTAATGATTTGCAACTCAGTGTACCACAATGTTACTGGCTCAAGTCATGAACTTGTGCAATCCTGCTTAAGAAAAAAGATGATGGGATTAGTTGTTTCAGTGAAAGAGAAGGAAAACATTCCTGGTGATGACTGGCAAGAAGAAAAAAAACAGGCAGATGCATGACCTTCATTGCTGTCCTAAATGCCAGTGGCGTAACAGGCAGTAAGGAAGGCAGGTTGGATAGACTGGATTTGTTTTCCCAGGAGTGAGGGATGGTGAGGGATGGTGAATGCACAATTATAGCAGGTATAGAAAGGGTAGGTAGTCAGAATTGTTTTGATGTGCAGGCTACCAAAAAAAAGGCAGAAAACCAAAGGTTTAAAAGGGACTTGAGAGCAAGAAGTTGTTACCAGGAACTCACTATGAGGCGAATGGTAGAACTGGATACAATCATTATGTTAAAAAGACTTTTAGATGGACAAGACATAGAGGAAAATGGTTCTAATTCAGGAAAATGGGCTTGTACAGATGGGCATAAAGGTCCTCATGGATGTGATGGGCAGAAGGGCCTATTTCTGTGCTGTACAACTCAATACTCTATGACTTTCTGGTCTATATGGTTCTGCTCCGGTTCTGGCAGCATCCTATCAGTAAAATCACTGGGCAGGTTTTCCAATGATTGTTAGGTGAGGTTCTGGCCAATCCGCTGTTGCACCTTATCTATTTAATTTTACCTTCGTAGAAATAACAAATAATAACAGCGTCATGCAAAGTTCAAGTTGGCAGATTGTAAATAACCCAAGCGGTGTGTTCACTCACTGCCTGCCAGTGGCAAGATCACAGCTAAATCAAATTCAGTCATGGATTTTAATGTTTTGAGCACATCCCCAGGAATTACTCTGATCCAGCATTATATTACAAGCTACAATATTATGAGTTCCTGCTGCAAACTGTCTGAACCGCCTGATTCCCCTAAGAAAGGATAGGGTGGTTTTAAAATATTAATCCCATCACATGATAGAAAGGCAGAATGAAACAGATGCAATGACTGGGCCTGTGCTCGGCTCTGGGGAGAATCATCCAGGCTTCTCCAACCTCAGCATGTTACAGCTCCAAAAGCAGATTTAATTTATTAGCCAAATTTAACACAAATGGATTATTCCTGCCTTGGCAATAAACCTAACGTGATACATGAACAATATAAATATGAAAACAGTTGGTAAATGCACAAAAGAAGCAATTTCCTCAGTATCAGTCCTTAGAACGACAGCAAGCACAACACTTACAACTGGACACTTTATCTTTTTTGTTCAAATGCATTAGATCAGACTATTACAGACACTTTACCACAATTTCATGGCTGCTGCAGCCCTTATTTACCTTCCTGGCTGTGTGCCTGCATCTACCGCACTGTAATTTTATTTATTTTAGCCGGAAGGCAGAACTGCATGATTTTGACATCACAAAGCAAAGGCAACGGTCCCAATGGAACTGAGCGTCCCACACATTTAGAGCAGGTTCAAATTAAAAAATGAGGTTCTGCACCCAAGGATGCTATTAAAATCTGTTTGCTTCACTGCCTTTGAGCTCTGCAGAAATGAATCCATCATACAGTAGGGAATGTCTCTTATTTAATCATTTAATTTTAGCGTATTGCATGTGCTTGACAGTTTAATGAAATTCTTTTTTTTAATTTAAAAAATGGAAAAGAAAGAAGCTAAATATCCCCAGTGGAACTTTGACTCTGAGGTAATCAGTTCTTAATATCTAAAACCTCCAAAAAGATTGAACTGAACCATTTGACTAGCCAGTTATAGAAGTTGTGCTTTCTCACTACTAATATGCAAAGGCATTTGATTTAATTGGTGAAGATTCCTCACGTACCTTTGAAACTGGTACATGAGGACCACAGGTATGGATCTTGGTCATATGATGAAGCTAGAATGGAAGAAGCAAAGAGGAAAGAGGATCTCAAAAATCAAGAATCACCCATTCAGCTGCATTCCTACACCTCTATCACGTCTACGAAAGGAACTCGTGTGATCAGCCTAATCAGCCTTATCTGTACAGGTCACAGCAGTATAGAGTAGATGGCATGGCTGTTCTTGAGAATGAAGTGACAAAGAATACTTGAAACTCAAGTTTACAATTCTGGAAGCCCCGGGAAAGGCCAAAGCATCTAGGAAAAGAGTACAGTCGACGTTTCAGCCCAAAACGTCATCCGTACTCTTTTCCTAGATGCTGCCTGGCCTGCTCAGTTCTTCCAGCATTTTGTGTGTGTTGCATAATCTATAACATCCCACATCTGTTCAGCTCCTTAGTTTGTATGTGGAAGCCGCTTGACTTTTTATGAAAAATTGAGAAACAAAGAATGTTTACTATGTACTGAATATATAAAAAAATTAGTAGTAAAATTAATTATTATCAAATTGCAGCAATAATCCATTTGATTCAGTATTGTTCTTGCGAGCAGAGAATCTGTAGTCTCTGATTTATGACTGTAGACCATCAGCTATGGATATGATTCTTAATCGTCCTCAGTATTGACTAACAAATGGTTCCATTTAATATCAGAGAATGCATACATTATACGACCTGAAATTCTTGCTCTTCACAGACATCCATGAAAACAGAGTAACCCAAAAGCTACAGTAAAAATGTTAAAACCCCCAAAGCTCCCTTCTCTCCCTCCCATGCACAATCAGCAGCAAAGCTTCAACCATCGCACTCCCCCACTTAGTTTCAGCAAAAAGCATCAGCACCTTCTACCCATCAAGCAAGCAATAGCAAACCCCTAAAGGGAGACCACGATGTGCAGTACAACAAAAACTAATTGTTCCTCAGACAAATTCTACATGCCGCAGGCTCTTACTCTCCCTAATAAAGGGGCAGAGAGAGGTCACACAACGAGAGGGGAGACTAACAAAACAATAAACAGCTCACTGATCAACAGCAAACTCTCCCCAACCATATATATGTGTGTGTGTGTGTATGTATATATATATATATACACTTACATGAGAGCGAGATCAAAATACTGAGGCATCTGACAGCTGATCTGCTGTTTGCAATGTTCCACTTTCTCTCATGTCATCGGGTCATCGGCTTGGAATCAACTCATCCACAGGGCTGCAGAGCCTCTGAAACCTAAAGGCGATCCTCAGAAAATAGCCGGTCAATGAGCCCTGGGAGTAGGAACCATCACTGTAAAGAACCGCCATTTAAATGCAGCTTTAGTTCAAGGATTGTGACAGGACCCCAACCACTCTTAAAAGGAAAAGTGGAGACATTAAAGGAAGAAACAAGCTCTGCCATTCAATTGCAATGGCTAGAATCATTAAGTAGAATCATAGAAAAGTGACAACTAAGAAGGAGACCACTATGCCCATTTGTCCATGTTGGTTGAAAAATCTCTCCAGCCTAATCCTACTTTCCAGCAATATGAATTTTGGAGCACAGAACTTCAATCCACAGCTGGGATATTATTTGATCCCATAGACTTTTCTATATCCTGTGGTCTCAGTCTGTATTTGATGTTTTGTGGAGTGAATCAAATTGGCTGAAGAGACGTGTCTGCAGTGCTGGGAATCTCAGGAGGAAGCTGAAATGAATTATCCACTTGGCACATCTGGCTGAACTTGGATGTCAGTGTTTTATGTTTTTTCTTAAGTGCTTGCATGAGAATTGAGGGAGCCTCTTTTTTTCTATTTGCTGCTTAGTTCTCCACATAATTCACGACTTTGTATGATATTTCCCGCAGAGCCTTGATCCAAAAAGTTGGGTGTGAGATTGCTTAGCTCTCTCTATTGCGTGTTATTTTTCCTGCCTGGCACACAGTATCCCTACTAGGCAACCTCAATAGACTGGGACCTCATCAGTTTTTAGGTTCACCTGGTGCTGCTGTCAATATCATTTTCTACATTCCTCATTGAACCATTGATCCTTGGCTTTCTAGAATGAAGGATATGCTGAACTATGAAGTTATGGAATTTGATGGTATAAATTCTGTTCCTGATAGAACACAGCACCATTTTGATATAACCATATAACATATAACAGTTACAGCACGGAATAAGGCCATCTCAGCCCTTCTAGTCCGTGCCGACGCTTACACTCAACTAGTCCCACTGGCCCACACTCAGCCCATAACCCTCCATTCCTTTCCTGTCCGTATACCTATCCAATTTTACTTTAAATGACAATACCAAATCTGCCTCTACCACTTCTGCTGGAAGCTCGTTCCATCCAGCTACCATTCTCTGAGTAAAGAAATTCCCCCTCGTGTTACCCTTAAACTTTTGCCCCCTAACTCTCAATCATGTCTTCTTGTTTGAATCTCCCCTACTCTCAATGGAAAAAGCCTATCCACGTGAACTCGATCTATCCCCCTCATAATTTTAAATACCTCTATCGTCCCCCTTCAACCTTCTACGCGCCAAAGAATAAAGACCTAAATTGTTCAGCCTTTCCCTGTAACTTAGGTGCTAAAACCCAGGTAATATTCTAGTAAATCTTCTCTGTACTCTCTCTATTTTGTTGATGTCTTTCCTATAATTCGGTGACCAGAACTGTACAGAATACTCCAAATTCGGCCTTACCAATGCCTTGTACAATTTTAACATTACATCCCAACTCCTATACTCAATGCTCTGATTTATAAAGGCCAGCATACCAAAAGCTTTCTTCACCACCCTATCCACATGTGATTCCACCTTCAGGGAACTATGCACCATTATTCCTAGATCACTCTGTTCTACTACATTCTTCAATGCCCTACCATTTATCATGTATGTCCTACTTGGATTATTCCTACCAAACTGTAGCACCTCACACTTATCAGCATTAAATTCCATCTGCCATCGTTCAGCCCGCTCTTCTAACTGGCCTAAATCTCTCTGCAAGCTTTGAAAACCTACTTCATTATCCACAATGCCACCTACCTTAGTATCATCTGCTCAGTTTTGAGCTACCAGAGCTGTTTCAACTGTTCCATTTAGTATCTTTCTATCATCTCAAAATGGGTGATATAAAAAAGGAGCAACAAATACAAAATAAAAAGCTGGAGGAACTCAGGTCAACCAACATCTGTGGAAATGAATAAATAGACAATGATTTGGGCCGAGACCCTACTTCAGGACTAAGAAGGTAGCGGGAAGATGCCAGAATAAAAAGGTCAGAGGAGGGGAAAGAGGCTGAATGGAATGTGATAAGCAAAGCCAGCTGGGTGGGAAAAGTCAAGGACTGGAGAAGAAGAAATCCAATAGGAGGGGAGAGTGGACCATAGGAGAAAAAGGAAGGAGGAGGGGACTCAGGGGAAGGTGAGAAGAAGTAAAAGGTCAGAGTGGGAATAGAGGAAAGGGAGGAGGTGCAATACTTTTACTGGAAGGAGAGACTGATACCATGCAGTCAGATTGGAGGCTACCCAGACAGAATATAAGGTTTTGCACCTCCACCTTGAGGGTGGCCTCATCTTGGCACAAGAGGAGGCCATGGGCCAACATGTCAGAATGGGAATAGGGATCAGAATTAAAATGTTTGCCCACTGGGAAGCTGTGCCTGTGGTGGATGGAGTGGAGGTGCTCTATAAGCTGCCCCCAATTTACAATCCGTCTCACCAATATAGACGAAGTCACATCAGGAGCGCTAGACATAATGGACACCCAGCAGATCTGCAGGTGAAGTACTGCCTTACCTGAAAGGATGGGTTAGAGCCCTGAATGGAGGTGAGGGGGGAGATCAATAAGCAGTTGTAGCACTTAGGCCACTTGCAGGGATAAGTGTCAGGAGGGAGTTTAACGGGGATGGATGAATGGACAAGGGAATTGCAGAGGGCATAATGCCTGCTGCCCTGCTGAAAGCCGGGGTGGGGGAGAGGAAGGTAAAGATATGTTTAGCGGTAAGATCCCTTTGGAAAATAGTACAAGTTGTACAGGGTGATGTGTTGAGTGCGGAGGCTGATGGGGTGGTAGGTAAGGACAAAAAGAACAATATTACTCTTATGGCAATGGGAAGATGGGGGGAGCACAAATGTTTGGGCAATGGAGGAGATGTAGATGAGTGCAGCTTCAATAGTGGAGGAAACGATACCCCTTTCTTTGATGAAGGAGGACATTTCGGATGTCCTGGTAAAGAAAACCACATCCTGGGAACAGATGCAGTGGGGACAAAGGAAGTGAGAAAAGGGAATGGCGTTTTTACTGTAGGCAGAGTGGGAAGAGGTATTGTCAAGATAGCCATGGGAAGTGGTAGGTTTATATAAGATGTTGGTTGGCAGCTTGTCTCCAGAGATGGAAACAGAGAGTTTGAGAAAGGAGGAGGGGAGGTGTCAGAAATGGAGAAAGTGAATTTAAGTGCAGGGTGGAATTTAGAGGCAAAGTTGATAAAACTGACAAGCTCAGCATGGATACCAATGCCGTCGTTAATGTAACGGAATAAGAGTTGGGCATATTACCAGAGAAGGTTTCAAACATGGACTGTTCTACATAGCCAACAAGGAGGCAGGCATAGCTGGGGCCCATGTGGGTGCCCATGGCTACCCCTCGAGTCTGGAGAAAGTGGGAAGAGCCAAAAGAAAAGTTGTTGAGGGTGAGGACCAGTTCTGCCAAACGGAGGAGGGTGGTGGTGGAGGGGAATTGCTTGGTTCTTCTGTCAAGAGAGCTTTAAGGCCTTCTTGATGGGGGATAGAAGTGTATTGAGACTGAACATCCATGATGAAGATGAGGCAGTCAGGGCCAGGGAATTGAAAGTTTGCTGAGGAGACCGAGGGCATGAGAAGTGTTGTGGATGTAGGTGGGAAGAAACTGAACCAAAGGGATAGAATTGAGGTATGAGGGCACAAGGTCAGTGGGACAGGAGCAGGCAAAGACAATAGGCCTACCTGGACACCTGGTTTGAGGATTTTGGGTAGGAGGTAGAAGCGAGCAGTGCAGAGTAAGAGAACTATTAGTTTGATGGCAGTGGATGGGAGTGTTCCAGAGTTGATGAGGGAAGTGACGATGTCTGAGAGTTGCTGACTAGTCTCAGCAAGATGGAGGTCCATGAACCACACTACAATAGCTCCCCCTTTGTCTGTGGGTTTAATGGAAAGGTTAGGATTGGTGCAGAGAAAGTGGAGAGCAGTCTGTTCAGAGGGGGTGAGGTTCGAGGAGGAGAGAGGAGTGCTGAAGTTGAGACAGTTGATTTCTCATTGGCAATCTAAGATGAAAAGATCCAGGCAGTGAGCCAGAGTAGGGTGTCCAAGAAGAGGAGGAGGGTTGAAAACAGGGGAAGGGTTCATTGAAGCGAGGGACTTCATCTCCATAAGTACTATGCAGTAGTTAGTTCTACCATTGCTATCATGAACAGATGATTAGACAGGTGAAGATGAGGATAAATCAGTTTACCTCTTGTATGGGTTCACTCACTACCTCCCAGGTCCTTCTGTCTGTGGTGGTGCTACTAATTCACTCCCAGTGATTGACATTGAATTCTTCTCCAAGAGTACATTGTATGTTTTTGTAGTTTTCTTTTTCTGGGGTTGTTAAACATGAGGGTAAAAGATTCATCAAATGAGGAGTATATAACCCCACAGGATCCACATCGGAGGTCATTCAATTACAAACAAACTCAGGATTAAATCCCAAGGAAGCGAAGGCGAGTATGTATCTTCTCATCAATATCAACATATGCCCAAACATTAACTAGCTTATTATCTCTCAATTCTCCTACCAATATTTAAAGATTTCTGTTCTAGTTCTCCTTCACAAAATTTACAACCTTAACTTTCTCTCATGAAGTTAAATTTGGTACGATTTACAGTTGTCCTTTTCAAAAAGTTCACACTGCGCTGCCAGTGTGGGGACAAGAAACTAGAATGTTGTTACCCTTCCACTAGAGAGCAGCAACAAATCAAGTCTAGCTTCATTACAGATTTTGTGAAATACTCAATCAGTTTATTTATTTGAATGAAAATAATGGCGAGATGAACTAAAGCAAAATTGCTTTCTGCAGATAATTCATTTATTGGTAATTTATACGGGATATTTTAGTAGCTGAAATTTCGCACCCATAAGGTGTCTGGAAAGAGTAAAAGGCCACCAGTCAGGATTGGTGATTCTAGATAGGTGGTAGTCAAGTAGGAGGGATCACAAAATGCGAATTCTACTGTGTATCTAGTTCATGGTTTCCCAAATTCAATCTCACAACTGTATTAAATTATTCCATCATTCTAGCTACCTCGTAACTGATAATGAATAAATTGGATGCATGGATCAGTGCCTGGTGGTGTGCTGGCATCAACACCAGACTTTGAGTTGAGTGGTTCCAGGTTCGAATCTGGATGGCTGTTTGTACACTTTCCATCTGTGTTGAATTGAGCGTTGAGCAAGCAAATTGGCCTTGTAAGAAACAGACAAACTGGTAAAGAAACAGCAAGATTACCACCCTATGTGTCACAAGATGTGGAAAGGAATTACATGGATCAGTTGAATCTAATGATCAGTTTATTCTAAATAATTCTTTGTCTTATGATGACATATTTTTGACTATATTAACTTCATGAAGTGAATGCTCATGAATCAAATAACAAATTCTCAAGTGAAATATTCAGTTTAATTGCTCACATGTAAGAGGAAATCTGCAGGTGCTGGAAATCTAAGCAATACATGCAAAATGTTGGAGGAGCTCAGCAAGCTAGGGCGCACCTATGGAAAGGAGTACAGTTGACATTTCTGGCCAAAACCCTTCAGCAGGACAGTTGAATTGCTCTCTAGGAACCTAAGTTTCTACAGGTTTTCTGGAACAAGTAAATACCAATAATATATTATTTGAAATATTATTTTCTTTTGCAATTAAAATATGATTCAAATGGAACTTCCAAATCATCTAAGATTTCCTTGACAGGGGAAGTTGAACAAACATATATGAATATCTTTGATTCCGATCGAAACAATTTCGGATATAACTGTTCATTTTAGCTGTTCTTTCTAAATGGGAGGACTTGTAGATTTTAATGTAACTTTTTGAGTGCACCATTCCAAATTACGGTGCTTTAGGCAAGACCAGACTTGGTCATGACGCACAAATTTTACTTGCAGCTACCTTTTTATTTTCTGATTTGTCTTCCAAAGTCTTCAAGAGTAACATTTGATCATTACTAATTTTACTTAACACTGTCTTGTTAAAGTAACTCTGTAATCTAAATCAGTTTGAAGTCAAAATGAAACCTTGGTTGTTACCAGGGAGTCATTTTATGGCTTTGTGGAAATGTTTTTTTCTTATTAGCAAATAAAATCAATGCACTGTCTTTTGCTCTACAAAAGTAAATTCTCTATGAGGAAAAGGTCATGCCGAGAATGAAGAGAATCTCCCAGAGCTCATCATGTGACTCAAGAAGTTCCCAAGGCCCATGTTCCCATGGCAACAAATGAACTTGCGAGCATCATGCAGACGGGTTGCAGCATTGATTTATTCAAGGTTTGATCCAGCAGACAGTCAACATGCAGCTACATTGATTGAACACCTATTGCTTCAACAGCCAAGGCTGCTCCTCGCAGTCGAGGCTAGGTTTTACTCCTCTCACAGGCAGTACAGAATAAGAAGATCTGAACTTCCTCCCATTAGACAAACGACAGGGACACAAGTCTGTATTTTCATATGCTATTGCAGCAAATTTAGTGTAAGCATCTAACTGTCCAGACTCACATACTGTTTCAGATCAACAGCTTTGTTCTTCTAATTATAAAATCAGTTCTGCCAGCATGTTGCTGTTGCTTGCCTTTTCAAGCAACAACTTGTTTAGTCCTTACTCTTTTTTCCCTCAAACTCAAAGCCTTTTCTCCTCCACATACTTATCCCATCAGTTATGAAGGCTGCTTTTCAAACCAGTCTGCCAGCACACCACTGAGAGATTCCAAATCCTTATCATTTGTTGCATCGATGATTTTCCTTACTTTTATTTTGTTAATCGTTTTAAATCTGTGCTGTATGGACTTTGATTCTTGAGTCATTGGGATTGATATACCTTATTCGCTTCATTCAAATCCTCCCTGGTTATAAATCAAACACCTATTTGAAATCCTGAAGGAATATAGCCCTTACATTTAGCACTGAATGTTCTAAAGCTCAGCAAAATATAGAAAATTCTGGAGGAACAGCAGATTAATCAGCTTCTACAGAAAGGAATAAACAGGTCCCGATGAAGGGTCTCAGCCCAAAAGCTTGATAGTATATTCCTCTCCATAGATGCCACCTGATCTGCTGAGTTCCCTCAGCGTTCTGCATGTGCCGATTTTGTGCCCATACCGCAGGCTCTTTCTCATTTTACTCCCCGTTGAAGCTGTGCCATTGGAACTCTCATTTACTTTACCAGAATATATTACCTCGCACTGGATTAAAATCTTCGTGAACGCTTTTTGTCTTTAATTAATTCATTGGATGAGGGTCTTAGCACAAAAGAAACGTTTACTGAGTTCTTTGAAAAGGCTTCACTTTAATAGGAATTTTAGCCTGTTTAAGGAGGACTTTTGCCGCTTTTGGAGTTTGCAAGAACTTAAAAAGGAAATAATTGAAATTCCAGTAGGAGATACCCAGCTGCTGTTGCATTAAGAACTTGAGGAGATTTAGCATTTCATCAGGAACTCTTACAGATTTCTATACATGGATGGGAAAGAACATTTTGACTGATTGTATCACAGCCTGGTATGCAGAGGCTGCAGAGGGTTGTAAACTCAGCCAGTTTCGAGTACATCTTCAAAACACAGTGCCCCAGAAGGTGGCATCCATCACTAAGGCTTCTTGCCATATGGAGCATGCCCTCTTCTTATTACTCTCAGGGACGAGTTCGAGGATCCTGCAGACCCTCAGTCAATGGTGCAGTAACAGCTTTGTTCCTTCCTGCCATCAGAATGGTAAACCGTTTGTGAATCCATGTACCCTACCTCATAATTTCTTTATTTTTGCACTGTTTATTTATTGTTTTGCAATTATATTAATTTTATGTCTTTGCTGCCACAAAACAGCAAATTTCCCGTCATCTAAGTCAGTGATAATAAAACTGATTCTGACACGAAATATCAAGTCAAATATGTAATATATCATGTGGTTTTAGTAGCCAAACTGTCATAATCTACTGACAAACAAGACAAAATCTGCCGATGCCGGAAATCCAAGGCAACACACACGAAATGCTGGAAGAACTCAGCAGGCCAGGCAGCATCTGTGGAAAGGAAGTACAGTCGACATTTCAGGCCAAGACCCTTCAGCAGGACTGGAGGGAAAAATGTGAGCAGTAGATTTAAAAGGTTGGAGGAGAGGAGAGAGTAAAACAAGGTGAAACGTGAAACCTGAAGGGGGAGGGATGAAGTAAAGAACTGGGAAGTTGATTGGTGAAAGAGATACAGGGCTGGGGAAGGGGGAGTCTAATAGGAGAGGACAGAAGGCCATGGAAGAAAGAACGGGGGGGGGAGGAGCACCAGAGGAAGGTGATGGGTAGGCAAGGAGGTAAGGTGAGAGAATGGTGAAGGGAGTGGGCAGGAGGGCCATTACTGGAAGTTTGAGAACTCAGTGATTATTCCATCAGGTTGGTGGCTACCCAGTCGGAATATAAATTGTTGTCAACCTGCTAGCTGGAGACTTTGGAGGAAACGGTTTCTCAAGAAATTCTGTTTAGATGACAAGTGATAAGAGTGTCAAAAATGGAGTCAGAATGCAAAATCAACATTTGTTAGAGCATACTTGTAGAGGAACAAAGGAACTGAGTCTTTTCCAGGGCAGATTTAATTTATGATGTCTGCCAAATGTGTTTAACTGTAGAAAAACAAATGATTCAGAGGCTGCTAAAACAATACCACAAGATTGACGATTGCCCTTTGAAATGCAGAACTGTAGTCAGAAATTACATGGAACACCTCAGAAAGCCCAATAAAGCTCAGATATTTAGTAAATGTGAAAAGTGGTCAATGAGCCAATAAGTTGCCTGTTTGATCTCCAGAGGGCTAAATGTATGCTTTCTTTAGATCATATTATCACTATTCAATCATATTATCAGTTTATAATCCCCACGTTACAAGTGCTGATTGTTAAGTGAAGTGTTAGTAGAAGTCTCCTTATCAAAATGATATATCAAAATGATATATAAATATATATTTAGAAATCACAGTAAACCAGACTACATTTGCTTTTAATGATATTTTGTAATCCGGTTATCAAACTTCCTCAAGAACAATCTATAGTCCTTCTACACAGGGCTAAATTAACCATGAAAGCAATTAAAGGGAGTTCTTCTGGTCATATCCTACAGAAACCCATCCCATGTTTCTATCCTTGTACATAGAACAGTACAGCACAGGAAAAGGCCATTCAGCCCACAATGTTTGCGCCAAACCAGATAAAAAAAGTAAATCAAAAACACTCAAACATTAATCCATCCTATCTAAACCATCCGCGTTCCCATCCAAACATCTCCTAAAAGCCTCTAATGCATTCGCCTCTACATCCATACCAGATAGCAAATTCCAGGCATCCATGACTCTCGGAGTAAAAAAAATTAATTCTCACATCTCCTTACATAGTTCTGAAATCCATAATCCGTGCATCTGTCATTGGACAAAGGATACAAAAGCTAGAAGTATGTGCCACCAGGCTCAAGGATAGGTTGTACCCTGCTGTTATAAGATTATTGAATGGTTGTCTAATACAGTGATCTTGGTCCATGTTAACTACCTACACTGTACTTACTCCATGACTGTTGCACTCTGATTCTGTATTCTGTTATTGGTTTACTTATAATACCTCAATGCACTGGGTAATGAATTAATCCTTATGAACAGTATGAAAGATAAGCTCTTCACTGTACCTCAGTACGTGAGAATAATAAGCCAATTCTAATTCCACTTACAATTCTCGAATGATTCCCAATGAGTGGGACCAAGAAATCTGGTTGTGTCCATGTGGCAGGCCCAATAGTTCACTAAAGTAGGTGAGAAACATGGTCTCATCTCTGCCAATAGTGAATCACCCTGTTTTGTGAACATCCAATCTATGTGTCAGAACTGTTGAAATCTTCACTGAGGGCCAGCTGAACTCAGGAAAGCCTGGTCTGCATGCAGCTTGGCAAGCAGCTCCTCTAGACTGTAAAGAACAGTAAGACTTTAAAACACACTTACCTCAAAGTGTAGTCTATACCTGCTTCTGATAACCACAATGTTGGCTACTGTTCTTTCTACCCCTCCAGCACCACAATGCTACAATTGCAAATGATGAACATACTCCTTAAAAGATCCTCTTGCACTACCCCTCCTCCTCCCTACAATCCTTCTTGTCCTAGTCTTCATGGCCTCTACCCTATGCCTTCCAGTCTTGAAGAGATACTACCAGGCCACCCAACACCGGAGTGAATTCACCCTGAAGGAAGCCAAGAAAAATGGAGCTCCAGTTGAAACTCGATGCATGGCAGCAATCAGAAAATAGATAGAGAAATGCCCAGAGGCATCGGGCTGACAGGAGGAATCAGCAATTAGATTCATCATGGGCTGCAGCACAGCAATAAGCTCTTTGGCTCATCTAGTCTATCCCAAATGTTATTTGGCCTAGTCCTGTTGATCTGCAACTGGATCAGAGTTCTCCATATGTCTCCCATCCATGTACTTATCCAAACATCTCTAAATGTTGCAATCAAACCCACATCCACCAATTCTGTTGGCAGCTTGTTCCACACTCATACCTCCCTCTGAGTGAAGATGTTTCACCTCGTGCTCCCCTTAAATGTTCCACTTTTCATCCTTAACTTATGACTTGTTCTATTCTCAGTGGAAAAAGCCTGCTTACGTTGACCCTAAACACAAGAAGTTCTGCAGATGCTGGAAATGCAAAGCAACACACACAAAATTCCAGAGGAACTCAGCAGGTCAGGCAGTATCTATGGAATTGAATAAACAGTTGATGTTTCGGGCCGAGACCTGTCCTAAAAAGTTCCTCCCACATCTTGTGTGTGGTGCTTTACATTTACCCTACCCATATCCCTCATGATTTCGTACACTTAATACCCCTTAAAATTTAGAATACTCTACTCATAATTGTGTTTACTCTATGCGTCTCATAATTAAACCAAAGATTCCTGTACATAGAGCTGCTTACCTGGACACACAGCTGGATCTCCCAGTGGCAACCCATTTCCATTCCCATTCTAACACATCAGTCCATGGCCCCCTCTACTGTCATGATGAGGCCACACTCAAGTTGGGTAGCCTTAGACCTGAAGGCATGAACGTCGATTTCTCGAACTTCAGGGTGTGCCTCCCCACCCACCGTCACCATTCCCTGTTCTCATTTCCCCCTCTCACCTTATCACCTTATCTGCCTACCATCTCTCTCTGGTGCTCCTTCCCCTTTTCTTTCTTCTATGGCCTTCTATCAGATTCTCCCTTCACCAGCCCTGTATCTCTTTTACCAATCAACTTCCCATCTCCATACTTCACCCCTCCCCCAACTCCCGGTTTCACCTATGACCTTGTGGTTCTTCCTCCCCCCCCCCCCCCCCCCAACACACCCCATTTCTTACTCTGACTCCTCATCTTTTTTTAACCAATCCTGATGAAGGGTCTTGGCCCAAAACATCGACAGTACTCTTTTCCACAGATGCTGCCTGACCTGCTGAGTTCCTCTAGCATCCTGTGTGTGTTGCTAAGGATTTCCCTGTGCCAGTTGCTCACTGCTTCTTAGCACGATGAGTTTGGTCGAGGAGTATAATTGTCTGGTGTGTCAGATGTTGGGTTTTAATTCCTCCAACACACTGTTTGAATGCTTACAGAGGAGCATAGTTTTGCCAGGCATGTGCTGCTGTAGAGGTGTGAGACCGTTTAAAGTCCTTCATGGCAGGCTACTCTGGAGGGTTAGATTGCATGGGATCCGGTGGCTGGAAGTGGGGGATGGGGATGGTGGAAAGCAGATTGGATTCATAATTGGCTCAGTGGTAGGCAGCAGAAAATGATAGTCAATGCTGGAGGTTTGGGTCTAGTGGTGTGCCACTGCTGTTGTTTGCAATTTATATAAATGATTTGGATGTGAATTAATGAGGCATGGTTAGCAAGTCTGGAAATGATACTAAAATAGCTGGTCTGATCTCGTCAAATACATTTATTTTATCACATGTACAAATCAAAACATACAGTAAAATGTTTCATTTGTATTAACACCCAACACAACCTCAAGATGTGCTGAGGGCAGCCTGCAAATGTCACCACATATTCTGGCACTAACGTAGCATGCCCACAACGTTCAGCAGAACAACATAAACAGCGACATCAACAAGAACAACAAAACAACAATAGCAAAACAAACCCCTTTCCTTCCTCCCACTCACCCACTGTGATGCACATAAAGGCCTTCGGTCCCAGCTCAGGCCTTCTCTGGCCTTCCAGTGGGCTTACAGATTTGCAGACCCACAGGCGCCAGGCCTCCAGTGGGCTCAGGCTGTTATTGACAGTGTAGTACTTTATGAAAAAATACTGGGGAATCTGATCAGCTGGGTATGTGGGCTGAGGATTGACAAGTGGCTTTCAATCCAGATAATTGTGAGGTATTGCACTTTGGGAGATCAAACTGCAGTAAGACTTATACAGTGAATAGTAGAGTCCTGGATAGTGCTATGGAACATTGCGACCAAGGCGTGCAGGTGCATTGTTTACTGAAAGTGGTATCATAGCGAGATAGATGGGTAATGAAGGTATTTGGCATGCTAGCCTTCACCAGTAAGGGCACTGAGTATAGGTGATGGGAAGTTATGTTGAAGTTATATAACGTGTTGGTGAGGCCAGTCTTTTAGTATTATGTACAGTTTTGGTCACAATTATACGAAAGATGTTATAAAACTAGAAAGAATTCGCCAGGATGCTACCTGCACTTAGGGATCTGAGTTACAATCAGAGAGATTGCATAGACTAGGACTCCATTTGCAGGTATGTAGGAGACTGAGGGGTGACCTGAAAGAAGTATATAAGATCATGAGAGGCAGACAAAACGAAAGCATATTGTCTTTTACCCAGGTAGGAAGTGGTAATAACAAGAGGACACAGGTTTAAGATCAAAAGCAAGAGGTTTATAAGGGGCGCCAGTTCAGCTTCTTCACGCAAATGGTGATGCATATTTGGAATGAGCTCCGAGAAGTATTGGTTGAGATGGGCACATTAGCATCTTCTTAAAACGTCATCTAGATTAGTATATAGGAGGGATTTAGAGGGCTATGGCCCAGACATGTGCAGATGGGACTAGCTTGCTGGACAACACATTCAGCATAGAGAAGTTGGGACCCAAGGTCCTGTTTTCATGCTGTGCCATTCTATGACTATAAACACACACATTTCCTGCCATTTTAATATCTTAGGTGACTAATTTACCATAATAATACCAGTGTGACATTAATGTACTCCTGCATCATTGAATCAAAATCAAATTTGATTGAACATTCCATTGTTTGTTCATTCTAAAACTCTAGGCTAAAAGCATAGATTCCTAAATCAATGCATTGTATAACCTAAAAACAAATTATATATCAAAATGATATTGATTTTCTCATACTTTATATTTCACATTGGCAACCTTAGACTTTTCATTTACTTACTGGCTCAAGGTATTTAACTTTTTCAAATATCAGTGTTATTTAGAAAGCTGCTCAATCATTCTTGTCTGTTTATCTCCAATAGAATCCGAAGCCCTGACCTTTCCATTATCTCAAATTATTCATGACCACAGTGTACCAATTAGATCCCAAGAGGTAAGGCTTAGAACAGTGATTCCCAGAGGGGGCAGTACCATCCTCTCCCCCAAGCGGGTGGTTACATATCCTAAGAGAGCAATAGGGGAAATAGAAGTTGTCGGGGGGGAACGTTCAAGATTCTTGGGGAGGGGGCAGTAGGCAGCACCTTAACTTAAGGCACAAGACCTGACTGACATTGTCAATTCACTGCCATTGTCAACATCTGATAGGCATTTCCAGTTCGTGTTAATTTATTATTTTAATTTAACCCCTGTAATGGTGGATGAATACCTATGGCACAATCCCTATGTATCTGAAGGTGGTGAAGCCTTGAATTCTAATCCTGCTAAGAAACAGAAAAGACAGAAAGTGCAACAATAAAATGTTACACACCTGGAGTACGGTTTTATTTCATTCCCAATGGATCAGCGATGCTCCATGTGTCTTATTTGTGATACCATACTGTCTAATGAAGCCACGAAACCATCAAGATTACAGGAACACTTCCATAAAAGATACCTTGAAAAGGCTACTTTTTGTATTACTCACTTCCAGAAGATGAAAGCAGCATTTGAAAGTGGTGCACACTCGAGTCAATTACCAAGAAAACTAAAAATAATCTGGATAGTGGTCTCATTGCTTCTTATAACATTTCCAAAATGATAGCAAAGTGTGGAAAATGTCATACAATTGGTGAAATATTTCTAATGCCTGCTGTATCAGAAGTGCTCACCAATGTTCTCAAAATGGATACCAGAATTTTAAAATCAATTCCTCTGAGTAATAACTCTATAGTTTGACATATTGACGAAATGAGTGAAGACACTGAGTATCAACTATGCACAGAGCTACAAAAAACAGAATATGGGATACAACTGAATGAGTCAACTGTGTGAGACAATGAGGCATTGCTAATGACATACGTACGGTTATTCAAAAAATGGAAAAGCTTATGAAGTCACTGAATTACAGGAAGGATATTAATAAGATTGAAAGAGTGCAGAGAAGGTTTACAAGGATGTTGCTGGGACTTGAGAAACTGAGTTACAGAGAAAGGTTGAATAGGTTAGGACTTTATTCCCTGGAGCGTAGAAGAATGAGGGGAGATTTGATAGAGGTATATAAAATTATGATGGGTATAGATAGAGTGAATGCAAGCAGGCTTTTTCCACTGAGGTTAGGGGAGAAAAAAACCCCAGATGACATGGGATAAGGGTGAAGGGGGAAAAGTTTAAAGGAAACATTAATGGGGGGGTCTTCTTCACACAGAGGGTGGTGGGAGTGTGGAATGAACTGCCAGGTGATGTGGTAAATGCAGGCTCACTTTTAACATTTAAGAAAAACTTGGACAGGTACATGGATGAGAGGTGTATGGAGGGATATGGGCCAGGTGCAGGTCAGTGGGACTAGGCAGAAAAATGGTTCGGCACAGCCAAGAAGGGCCAAAAGGCCTGTTTCTGTGCTGTAAAGTTCTATGGTTCTAAGAAGTTCTCTTTTGTAAAAAGTTAAGAACAAATATCAACAGAGAATCAATCTATGACGAGCTCAAAATGTACATTGAGGATAAAAGTATTCTCATTAGGAACATGATTTCTTGTGCAATAGATGGAACACCATGCTGGTTTGTGGCATTTATGAAAAGAGAAATTCCATGTGTGTTTGCAATCCATTGTATAATTTATCATGAACATCTTACAGCCAAAAACCTCAGGCAGTGACTTTTTTAAGCATGACTCTTGTAATACTTGCTATCAACAAAATTAAAGCTCATCCATTAAGTAGCAGAATATTTTGCCAGTAATGCCAAAGTAACAATGAAGAGTTTGAATGCTTGCTTCTTCCCACTGTAGTGTGTTGGCAGTCAAAAGGCTGCTGCTTAAAACATTTCTTTGATCCTTCTGATACTGTGGTTGGATTTTTGCCCAAAGTCGACAAGAGCTTGGGAAACAAGATTGAACTTCTACATGAAGATGGGGCATACCTAGCTGATCTGTATTTCAAAATGAACATTCTAAGTATGAAAAATCAGGGTGAAATTTTCAATTTAATCCAGGCAAAAGGAACAGTGTCCACTTTTATTGGAAAATTGGAAATATATAACCAAAACGTTGGGTTAAGAATGTTCTCACAGCTTCCCTGCACGGAAAGTATGGCACCATCTTCCACAGATGGTGATTTGCAAGAGTACTGCTTATACCTGTACCAAATATACCTTGGTATATTTTTTATACCAAGAAATTGAATGACCTGGAAATTCTGGACTGGGTAACTAAACCATATATTTGCAAGCTGGAAGAACAGGAAGAGAGCTTGCAAGAAAAAAAATAGTTGAAATTCAAAATGATGAAGAAGCAAAAATGTTTTTTCAAAAACGCCAGCTTTTGTGGTATGTGCCTACACTGTCATATTGTTTCCTGGTCTTTGGAGAAGAGCCAAACTGCTCTTCATTGCACTTCCATCCTCCTACCTTGTTGAGAGAGGCTTCCATGCAGTGAACCATCAAGCTCAGGGATCACATTGATATTGAAGCTGCTGTACAGAGCACAGGTAAAGTGTAAGCTAGGATTAAAGACAGATAAAAATTTAAAGAAGAATCATTTTTCTTATGTTTTCATATGGTAGACATTTTTTACAAGGGATTGCCAGAAAGTATATTTTGCTTAAGAGAACCGTTGTTGAAAACATTGGTAAGCATCAGAATTTATTTCAATGTCCAAAATTTCATCCCTGATATTAGGCCAATGTAGAGTTGCATAAGCATGATATATTCTATCAACTAAATTAATGTTGAAGTCATTGGAGTGACAGTATGTAATGCACTTAACTATATATCCTTTTAGCCGCACTGATAGGAGAAAACATCTAAACAAGCTGATTTCTAGAAGCAAAGAAGAAACATAAAATTGATAGCTATCTGTTATGGTGCTGTGATGGCCCTTAAACTTACAAAATGTTTGCTATAGTTTTCTGTTTTGAAACTCCATGGAACATGTCTCAGGTGGCTGGGAGGGCACTCCACTAACACGGTGACATGGTGGTGCAGAAATTAGTGTTATTACCTCACACCTCCAGGGAATCAGGTTAGATCCTTACCTTGAGGGCCGTCTATGCTAAATTTGCCTATTCTCTTTGTGAACATGTGGGTTTTCTCCAAGTGCTCCCATGTCATGTTGTTAGGTGAATTTCATGAGTGCAGGTTAGGGACAAACAGAATTAAAGAAATGTTGATGGTTCTATGTGAGAGAGAATATATTAAGAGGAATGTTGCAGGAAAGTAAGGAGAAAGGGAAAGGGATTAAATGGTTTATTCCTTAGGATCTGGCATGGTCTTCATGGGCCAAGTGGCTTCTTGGTGATAATGGATATAAAATTATTTAAAGAGACCATGTTGGTTGATTTTTAGTTTTTGCCACAATTCTATGGAGATGTTGAATTGCAAAGGTTTACAAGGTTGGTGTGTGACTTGCTGCAGACGATTGCTGACTTCACAAGTTGAGTTTAGTCGATCACGCACATTGGTGCATAAGACAATCTTCTTGTGAAGCAGCATGAATGGGAAAATAAGCAATATGCATGACAAGCAGAGCAGGGAACAGAAGGAGAGGAAGGAACAGATAAAAGACAGACATACACAAATTTCTCATGTACATGATAAATAAACTTGAACCTTGAATCTTAAACTTTGAGGGTCAGTGAACAGTTCTCTCATATCAGTGATATGAATCAGAATCAGGTTTATTATCACTGTCTTATGTGACAAGAAATGTGTTGTTTTGTGATAGCAGTACAGTGCAAAGACATTAAATTATGTAATGAGTAAACTCTGTTTGGACCTCCACTATTTCAATATTTTAATCAGCGACTCTGTCTTTTCATGTTAAGAGGATGATTGAACACTGTTGACAATAAAATCCACTTACTACAATTTTGCCTATTGCTTTATAATACTGTTGTCCACACAGTTTACAATGCTATTTACCGTTTAGTGGGTTGGCACTAATTAACAGATTAAATGTGATAAAGGGCTTGAACTCGAACAATGAAGACCTTAATAATAACAGCAATGTATATGCTGCTTTACAGGATATCAATAAATGCTAACTGTTCAAGAAAACCCCTCAAATCTAGCAATGTAAGCAGTGTCCATCAGAGATATGATACACATTTATATTCTGAATATACTTCTCATCAGCTTACTTAGGGTAATATATGTGATTTTGAAAATCTGTTGGGGTTGGCCCAGCTGTCAATCACAGTATAGTTGAACTTTCTTAAAAGTATAAGCTTTTGATTTTTTTTCTCCTCATGCTTACATACCCAAGCAGAACAAAGCAATCAATGCAGAAGTTAAATGCATGTAAAGAGGAAAAGTATTTTAAAGACATTTTTGTTAGTTCTTTTGCTTCACAAGATAATGTAAATAAAGAAAATCAAACCTGTAGCAGCTCCCATTGTTTCATTAAAAACCCTCAATTTCCTTTTAAAATCTTCTACAGTTTACAATAAATCACAGCTGCCTAGAATCGGTCTCCTAACCAGATTACTGTGAAAATGAAGCGGCGAATAACTAAAATCTAATTTAAACGTGATGAAGTGCATTCTATTGCCAAGTAATTATTTTACCCAGGCCACTTTACACTGGGGACACAAAGTTATTTAGTAGTGGACTGGATTAATGCCTCGAGCTCTGGTTAACGTTCAGAGGGAATGCACAGCACGTACAAACTGCTTGGGTCCTTAGATGTCACTTCAACCCTTGTCCTAACTGCAGCCTCAGTGGAATTAATGAACAGGCTGCTGTGAGACTTGACTGTCAGAATGCAAACTGTCCATTTATATTCCCAGCTGGAAAGCTGGCAGCCACTATTATGACACCCTTTTTTTTTCCAAGGCAATAAAATACAGGAGTGTAACATTTTAATAGAGACAAAGAGAAAACTGACTCTAAATCCCTTGAGATTCAATGCATCATTTATCGTTCCCTCTGTGATGGAGAGCACGGAAAATAAGAAGTGAAGCCACACAAATTACAATCACAATGTAGTCCCTTTTGTGGAAACAGAACATATAGGCCACACTTCCTCAACAATGCAGTATTTGCCATGAAACTGCTTAGGAATAGGTCTGATATATAATAGAAGCACCTATGTGAATGCTTGTCACAGAATTTAAAAGCAAGTAGGTCTTTACTCATCTGCATCAGATGAACACCTCTGTAAATTCCTCCTGGATGAATCAATTTGCCCAGCGTATTAATGTAATTGTGTTTTCTGCTCTAATGCTACTATCACACCTTGAGATATGTTCTCAGATGCAATTCCAACAAACCAAAGCAAATTAAGTGGAACATATAAATGGTATGAGATGGTTTGATTAAAAATAGCATAAATTACACTGTAAAGATGGCTACTATTGCAGTTACAGATTTTTTTAAATTGATATTCCATCTGTTGAATCACATCTGTTGAATAAGATGAACTGCAGAGTCACTTGGAGATGAAAAATATGTTTTTGACATATAGAATCTTGGAATTTCACAGCATGGAAGGAAATTATGACAGCTCTCAAAAACACACTCGATGTCCACTTTATGAGGTACATCTGTACATCTGCTCGATAATGCAAGTATCTAATCAGCTAATCATGTGGCTGCAACTCAATGCATAAAAACATGCAGACATGGTCAAGAGGTTTATTTGTTGTTCAGACCAAACTTCAGACTGGAGAAGAAATGTGATCTAGTGAGTTTTATTGAGGAATGTTTGTTGGTGCCAGATGGGGTGGTCTGAGACTCTCAGAAACTGCTGATCTCCTGAGATTTTCACACATAACAGTGTTGTGTATTTAATATTTCTGTAGCATCTGAGTAATATTGTAAATATATTGCTTAAGAGTCTTAAATCATTAATTATTGGCTTTATGTATACATACATGAATTGCATACGTCATGAAACTATCGCGCGATACACGCGCACCTTGATTAAGGTAAAGAACAAACTAAGACTTGCATCTCTCAGCTCTGTTGTTTTCCTTTGGATTAGTTTAATGTTTTGGAGTTACAAGACATAACAGTGTAATGAGGTATTTTCAAAATGAACACAAGATGGCTACCGACTTGTTGAAGTGGTGCAGCAAAACGTTCAGGTAAACAAAAAATGATCGGTCCATTAAAAGAACAGCACAGCACATGCAGAGACAGTAGAATTTTTAAAAAGGCAGGAAATGGAAGAATTCACAGGTTCATAAGCAGTGAGTACCAGGTAACAATAATCATTAAAAAAATCAGGAATAGCTGGAAAGACTGGTGTGATTGATTGCTTAATGGGTAACTGGCTCATATACTGAGCTAACTGAACAGTATTCAAAGGCAAATAGAATAACCATTGAGAAATGAGTACCAATTTTGCTGCGTGCATTGGGTTTAAAAACATATGGTTCACTTCAAAATTTGTCTGCTCCAAAAGACCATCAGACTATTCAACATAGGAACAGAGTTAGGCCATTTGGCCCATCAAGTTGCCTCTGCCATTTCATCATGTCTGATCTATTTCCATCTCAACCCCATTAGTTTCTCTTCTCCCCATAACCTTTCATGTCCCAACTAATCAGGAAACTATCAACCTACACCCAATGACCTAACCTCCACAGCCACCTGTGGCAATGAAATGCACAGATTCACCACTTTATGGCTAAATAAATTCCCTCATTTCCATGCTAAATGGGCACCCTTCTATTCTGAAGTTGTACCCTCTGGTCCTAGACTTCCCCACCATTGAAAACGCCTCTCCACATTCACTCTATCTATTCTTTCTACATTCAATAGATTTCAATGATATTCTCCAGTCCTTCTAAAGTCCAGCGAGTAAAGGCCCAGGGCCATCAGTCACTCCTCATACGATAAGCCTTTCATTCCCAGAATCATTCTCAGAATCATTCTCATGAACCTCCGCTGAACCCTCTCCAATGTCAGCATATCTTTTCTTAAATAAGGGACCCAAAACTGCTCAAAGTACTCCAGCTGAGGCCTCGCCAGTGCTTTATAAAACCTCAGCATTACTTCCTTGCTTTTATATTCTAGTCCTCTCAAAATGAATGGTGGCATTGTATTTGCCTTCCTCACCACTGACTCAACCTGCAAATTAATTTTCGGGAATTCTGCACGAAGATTCTCAAGTCCCATTGTACCTGTGATTCTTGAATTTTCTCCCTGTTTTGAAAATAGCCTGTGCTTTTATTCCTTCTACCAAAGTGTGTGACCACACACTTCTCTACACTATATTTCATTTACTACTTCTTTGCCCATTTTTCTAATCTATCCAAATTCTTTTGCAGCTTTCCACCTTTCTCAAAACTATCTAGCCCTCCACCTTACCTTCCTATCATCTGCAAACTTAGCCACAAAATCATCAATTCCATCATCCAAACCATTAACATACAACATATGAAGAAGTGGTTCCAACACAACCCCTGCAGAACACTAACAGTCACCGGCAACCAATCAGAAAAGGCTTCCTTTATTCCCACTCTTTGCATCCTGCCAATCAGCTAATGCTCTACCCATGCTAGTGCCTTTCCTGCAATACCACAAGCTCTTATCTCATCAAGCAGCCTCATGTGCAGCACCTTGTCAAAGGTCTTTCAAAATCCTGCTTGTTTTTTTTTCCTCAAAGAATTCCAACAGATTTGTCAAGCAAGATTTTGGTCCATTTTATTATGTGCCAGCAAGTACCCTAAAACCACATCCTTAACAATCGACTCTAACATCTTCCCAACCACTAATGTCAGGCTAACTGGCCTGTGATTTCCTTTCTTCTGCCTCCCTCCCTTCTTGAAGAGTGTCCTGATATTTGCAAATTTCCTGTCCTCTGAAACCATACCAGAATCTATCGATTCTTGAAAGATCATTAGTAATGCTTCCACAGTCTATCCAGCTACTCTTAGGGAACCCTGGCATTTGGGCCATCTGGTCCAGGAGAATTATCTACCTTCACATCTTTCAGTTTCACAAGCCCCTTCTACCTAGTAATAGCAACTACATTCACTTCTGCCCCCTAACTCTCTGGAACCTTCAGCACTTTGCTAGAGTCTTACACAGTGAAGAATGATGCAAAATACTTATTCAATTCATCAACCATTTCCTTGTCCTCCATTACGACTGTTCCAGCATCATTTTCCAGCAGTTCAATATCTACTCTTACCTCTTTTTTACTTTTTATAAATCTGAAAAAATGTTCTTCTTTGATATTGTTGGCTCACTTTCCTTCATATTTCATCTTTTCCTTTGTTAAGACTTTTTTTAGTTGCCTTCTGTTGGTTTTTAAGTTTCTTAATCCTCTAACTTCCCATTAATATTTGCTCTATTATACAACTTCTCTTTCACTTTTATGCTGGTTTTGATTTCCCTTGTCAGCCATAGTTGCATCATTCTCCCCTTAAAATATTTTGTCTTTAGGATATATCTACCCTGCTCAGAATTGCTCCCAGAAACTCCATCTTTTGCTGCTCTGCCATCATCCGGATCAACTTTAGCCAGCTCCTCTCTCATGCATCTGTAATTCATTTTACTCCACTGTAATACCAATACACCAGACTTTAGCTTATCCCTCTAAAATTGCAGGGAAAATTCTATCATATTAGGATCACTGACTCCTAATTGTTCCTTTACCTTAAACTCCCTAATCAAATCTAGTTCATTACTCAACACCCAATCCAGAATAGCTGCTCTAAAAAGCTGTCTTGTAGGCATTCTACAAACGCTGTAGCTTGGGATCCAGCATCAACCTGATTTTCCCATCTACCTGCATATTCAAATTCTCCATGACTATCATAACTTGCCCTTTGGACATGCCTTTTCTATCTCCCATTGTAATTTGTAATCCATATGCTGGATACTGTTCAGAGACCTATATGTAACTACCATTAGGTTTTACTACCCTTGAAGCTTTTTACCAACAGATGAAGCCATGCCATTCCCTTGGACTACCTACCTATCCTTTCCATACAATGTGTATCCTTGGATGTTAAACTCCTATCTATTATTTTCTTTCAGGCGTTGCTCAGTGATAACCCATATAATTCCTGCTGATCTCTAACTGCATTACAAGATCATCTACCTTATTCTGTATACTATATGCATTCAGATATAACATTTTCTGCCCTGCATCTGTCACCCTTTTAGATTTTGTCCCCCTTTCACACTGCAACTCATCCTACTGATTGCAAGTTTGCCTTATCATCTATTTGTCATTCCTGACAAGCTCACTACATACTGCATCTCCTTGTAACAGCCCTCTTCTCAGCTCTATCACTTCCATTCCCATACCCCTGCCAAATTAGTTTAAACCCTCCACAACGTCTCTAGCGAACCTGCCACAAGGCTATTGGCACCCCTCGGTTCCCAGTGTAAACAGTCCTTTTTGTAAAGTTCATACCTTCCCTAGAAAAGATCCCAATGATCCAGAAATCTGAGTTCCTGCTCTCTGCACCCGTTTCTCAGCCATGCATTCATCTGCCAAATCATTCTGTTCTTACCCTCGCTAGTGCATGACGCAGGCAGCAATCCTGCGGTTGCTAGCCTGAAGTTCTTGCTTTTCAGCTTCCTACCTAGCTCCCTACATTCCCTTTCAGGACCTCCTCACTTTTCCCACCTCTATCATTGGTGCCAATATGTACCAAGACTTCTGGCTGCTCACCCTCCCCCTTTAGAATGTTGTGGACCCGAACTGAGATACCCCTGACCCTGGCACTTAGGAGGCAACATTCCATCCAGGTGTTTCTATCCTGTCAAAAGAATCTTGTGTCTGCTCCTCAAATTATAGAATCCCCAATCACTACTGTAGCTCTCTTCTCCCAACTTCCTTCTTAAGACAGAGTGTCAGAGACCCCAGTCACTGTGGCACCCTCCCAATAGGTTGTCCCCATCAACAACATCCAAAACAGTATGCTAATTTTGGAAGGGAACAGCCACAAGGGTACTCAGTCCTGGCTGCCTATTTCCCTTCCCTCTTCTGACAGTCACCCATTTACCTGCTTCCTGAAACTTAGGGGTGACTAACTCTCTGTAGCTCCAATCGATCATCTCCTCTGTTTCCCATATTAGCAGAAGGTCATCGAGCTGCAGCTCCAGTTCTTGACATGTTCTCTGAGGAGCAGCAGCTCAGTGCCCCTGGTGGAGATGTGGTTTTCTAGGAGGCTAAAGATCTCTTAGAATTATTACATCTCACACAAAGTACACAGCGCAACACCTTCAGCCATTCTCCCTGCTCTAACTATGTACTAACAGATGAAGAACAAAGAAGAAGAAACTTGCCAGATATGTTCCTCCCCCAAGCCTTTTCTCAACTGTCTGAGGAGCAAAAAACCTCCCCAGTAAATCACTGCTCTATTCATACAATGGATGTTCCAACAAAGGCCCCTCTGCTTCTCCCTGCCTTACTTACATTTGCCCTTGCTAATGAATCGTGACTGTGCCACCTAAAAAGGCCAAACCACACCAAACTAGGCAAAATGAGTTTTGCTGATATAATGACAGTAATGCAGGGACTTCTAGCACCAAAACCATTGTTGATTTCAGTGTGCTTTAGATTTCATAAGTGGAATCAAAAGGAAAGGGAAGTCCATTTCAGCATACATGGTTGAATTGAAGAGATTGTCTGAGTAATGTCGGTTAAGTAATGGGCTGAATAACACAATTCAGCCCATTAGAAGAAAGCATTCAAAAACTGCTCCTATCTGAAGCACGACTTACATTTAAAAGAGCAGTTGAAATTGCTGTTTCAATGGAAATTGCAGACAGAGACACAAACTAGTTGTAGTCAGCAATGAAAGTGAGTGTGAACAAAATTGCAAGGTCTAAACGAAACTGGACTGGCTGAGCAAATTATGTTACTATTGTGACAGGGACTCACATACACCAGACCAAGGCAGATTTAAAGGCAAAACTTGCAGAAATGCCTCAAATAGGACAAATAGAAAGAACATGACAGGCGGACAAAAATACATGGACTGCACAGCGAAAAGAAAAAGGTATAAAAAGTCAAACGTCAGTTTCAAAAAGAGCACTATTCTGCATACAGTTGATGAAAAATCTGATCATGATGAATGACGCACAACTGGGTACCCTTGAGGTTTGCAATGTGAAAACTAATAATAGACAAGCAATATAGCTTACACCAGAAGTGAATGGCAAATTAATTAAAATGGAATTGGACACTGACTCTGCTGTTTCAGTCATTCCATAAAGCGACTTTGAATGGCATTTCGAAGATACCAGACTGAAGTCTGCAGATATCCAACTAAGAGATTTATAATTATACTGGAGAAACAAAAACAACTCCCATGGGAACGACATTCATGATAGTGAAATACGAAAACCAACAAGCCACACTGTGCTTGTATGCAATTGAAACAGGAGGACCAGCATTGTGGGACATGATTAGTTGAGACAACTAGATCTCGATTGGAGATCCATCTACTATTTGCATACCACATCCCCTGCAACAGATTCAGCTGAAAGCAACTTAAGAAAGGTACTGGATGATGCCACAATTGTCTCCATGCTGTACACCATGAACTCTTTCCCTACAGATGGTAAGCAGGCGTTGCTGCCAAATCTGTGCCTTTGGTTAGAAGGCATATTGGACCAAGTAAGTACCACATCACGTTGCTCAGAGGAAGCATGAAACTGATGAAAGTAGTGGTATGACCACAACAGTTTTTGTATATACCCTATCTGAGAAAGCCTCTGATATGTTATTCAGGCATTTAGTTGCAAAACGTGGCTTGGTTTTAAGCTGGAAGAGAATTCAAGGAGCTTCAGGAAAGTTTGGCTTTTGTAAGCATAAAGAACCAGAATCTACTCTGCGTGCATTACAGTGATAGCATGAACTTCAAGTGAGAGACAAAATGCTGTTTATAAAAATAGATGCAAAGACCAAAGCCCAGCTGGATGAATGGAAGGCTTTTAGGAGTCAATGGAGATACAAAAACAGAGGATTTGTCAGATGAATTTGTGGATGAGGAAACCAAGAGGAGAGATCAGATAGTAAAGGAAGCAATGGAAGGATTAATAAGAGAATACTCCAGTGAACTGAATGCACCTTGCCAAGATCAAGATGCACATCCTAGAGAGAAGAAAAAGGCAGATGTGAAAAAGAAAAGCGAGAAGTCGAAAAGGAAAGAAGAGGTAGAGAGAATAAATGTGAGCAAGAAAGTGAAAGATGTGAAAGAGAGAAGGGACATGAGAAAGAAAAGAGAGGGCAAATTTCATGACACACACAGTGATGACAAACCTGATTCTGATATGGGTTTCTATTGTGGACTGAATGGAAAAAGAGCAGGGAGAGGGGTATTGTGGTTGGAAAAAGGGAAGAGAGAGGGGAGGGAATGGGAAGCATGGAGAGACATTCTCTAATGATCAATAAAACAATTGTTTCAAATGAAGTGACCTTGCCTGGTGTCTCAGGGCTGGGGGTCTCTACACCTGTCTCACCCAGCACTCCTCCTCCATCACTTGTCTCACTCAAGGTGGCAAGGTGCTCCACCCTTGCCATTCCCAACATCCTTTATATAGTAACAGATTTACAAATTTGCTGTCTGCTCTACATTGAATAATACAGTACTGTGCAAAGGTCTCAGACACTTTAGCTGTATATAGGTGCCTAAAACATTTGCACAGTACTGTATATGAGATGCATTGTATATTGAGTTGGAGCTTATAGGTAAGCAGGGAGGAGTGTTGCGTACTTAATATTTCAATTGTATTTGAGTAATATTGCAAATATATTATTTGATCAAGATCCTTATTGATTTAAAAGATTAATTCCGGGTTAAACGTAAAAATATGTGAACTGCATATGTTATGACACTACCTTGTTATACAGCTGTGCCTTGCTTAAAGTGAAGAACAATCTCTTGGCTCCCTTTATTTTATTTATTTATTGGAAATACAGCACAGAATAGGCCCTCCTGGCCCTTTGAGCTATGCCCCCCACCCCCTCAGCACCCCCCACCCTCGATTTAACCTAGCCTAATCACAGGGCAACTTATGATGACTAATCAACCTACCAACCGGTACATCTTGGGACTATGGGAGGAGACTAGAGCTCCCGAAGGAAACCCATGCAGCCATGAAAGGAACAAGCAAACCCTTTTTATTTTCCTTTGCATTAGTTTAATGTTTTGGAGTTAAAAATATATCTAACAAACATTTTCTAGAGCTTACAGAGAATGATGTGTAAAACAAAACACAACATTCAGTAACCAGCAGTTCTATGGGCGAAAGCGCATCATTATCAAGAGAGGACAGAGGAAAATGGCCAAACTATTTCCAGCTGACAGGAAAGTGACAGCAACTCAAGTATCCGCGTGTTACAACAGTGGTCCGTAGAAGAGTATCTCTGAATGCACGGCATGTCGAATCTTGAAGTGGATAGGCTACAGCATCAGAAGACCTTGATCATCCACACAGTGGCCACTTTATTAGGTACAGGAGGTACTTTGTAAAGCGGCAACTGAGTGCATATGTCAGATATACATGGAATCAAGATTGGGCAGTGGGAGAATTATGGAGTTGAGTGGGAATGTCGAGTTCAGCTCAGTAATTAGATAAATCTCGACCTTCTTGAATGATGGAGCAGGCATATGGGGTTGTACAGTTGAATCTTGTTCCTATTCAATACGTGTTCGGTTCCCTGCCCCCTTTCTCACAGATAGTTCCTTTCCTAGTATGTCGGTGTCTTTTGAAAAGTAATATTAAGTCTACTTCCAAATTTATTTTAGCCTATATATAACAAGTTTCTTTTAAGCACATTTCCTTTAATTTATCCTTTAGTTCCTGTGTTAATAAATGTTAAGCTGTTTATTTCTTCTAGTCAATTATCTACTCAGCAACGGAAACAGTTTTTGCTTACTTACTCTACCAAAACCCTTAGCACTATTGTTCAGCTATATTCGATGCCTCCTGAACTAGTTCTGCTCCAAGGAGAAGAAACCTGCTTTGGTTGTTTCCAAATCCAGGACTATCTTCCAAAATACTTCTGCCAAGGCATACCAGTGAGTAGGAAATTTTCTTACTTCTGATTGCTTCCATTTATAAAATGGAGCATCTTCTCTGCTAGATCAACTTGCCCAGCATTCTTCGCTTAATGTCTTACTATTTGGAATTAATAAAACCATAATACCATAAGACATTGGAGCAGAATTTGGCCATCCAGTCCATCAAGTCTGCTCCATGATTTGGTCATGGCTGATTTACTTTCCCTCCCAGCCCCATTCTCCTGCCTTCTTCCCATAGCGTTTGATGCCCTAACTAATCAAGAACTCATCAGCCTCCACTTTAAATATACTCAATGACTTGGCCTCTACAGCTGTGCATGGCATTGAATTTCGCAGATTCACCACTATCTGGCTGAAGAAATTCCTTTTCATCTCTATTCTAAATGGATGTCACTTTATTCCTAGGATGTGTCCTCAGGTCCTAGACTCTTCCAATCTAGGAAACATTCACTCCATATCCACTCTAACTGGGCTTTTCAATTCTGATAGTTTACAATGAGATTCTCCCTGATTCTTCCAAACTCCAAGAAGTACAGACCAAGAGCCATCGAACATTTCTCATACATTAATTAATCTTTTCATTCCTAGAATAATTCTTGTGAAATTCCTCTGGAAACCCTTCTCTCAAAATGAATGCTAACATTGCATTTGCCTTCCTTACCATTGACTCAACCTGTAAGTTAACCTTTAGGGAACCCTGCGCAAGGACTCACAAGTCCCTTTGCATTTCTAAATTTTGAATTTTCTTCCTGTTTAGAAAATAGTTTACTGCTTTATTTCTTCTACCATTTCCCTACTTGCTAATTCAACTGCTACTTCTTTGCCCATTGACCCAATCTGTCGAAATCCTCTGCAGACTCCCTGCCTCCTCAACACTACCTGACCCTCCGCCTATCTAATAAAGAACTAATCTTGTAATAATAATCACAAAGCTATCCAGTAGTCATTAGAAACCAATCATATCCTTCAGGGTAAGGAATCACCATTCTGCTCTTTATGTGTGTCTGGACAAATCAATTTGATTGACTCAAAGCTGCCTCTTTAATTCAGAGAATGTATGATAAGTGCCAAGAATGAATAAAAGATTTATATTTTCTCTCTTTACTCTCTTTCTGAAGAAGTAAGACTTCAAACTGAATTAAATCTATTTCATTTATCTGCTTATATCTCCTCCTGAAGTCTCCCTCTTCATTACTACCGTGTTCACAAACTCACTGTCATCAGCAGCCAAGCCCAAATCCATAAAAAAATAATCAAATACTGATCCTGGTGGGACTCAGTTGAATCTGACCCTCCAAATGATAAAAATACCCAGTCACAAAAGCTGGTTAACATGAAAAGTATTGCATTGTTTAGGATGTGGCCATCCTAAAGATCTTATACATCAGGATCCACCACAGATTGGTCCTCTGCTTCTACAAGCGTTTGTATATTGTGCTCTTACTATTGTATCATTTGGAACTAAATAAATTATTTATACTGCTAGCCATGAAACTCCTGTGGTGAGGAACATACAATTTCCTTTCAACCACTGTAGAGAATTATAGAAATTGGAGACAGTTAGATGTAGTAGTATTCAGCATAATGAGTTACCACCACATATATAATAAAATCAGATTATACTGCAGCAACCCTCCATTTAATAGAGTCATTACTGAGGTACAAATGGCTTGACCAGCAATACGATAGAAAATTGATAACATGCACATCTTTTCCAGAACCAAAATAAATGCAAAGCAGACAGTCTACCAGAGGCACATGATATTTCCTGGACAAACATGAGGAAATCTGCAGATGCTGGAAATTCAAGCAACACACACAAAATGCTGGAAGAATGCAGCAGGCCAAGCAGCATCTATAGGGTGCTGCCTGACCTGCTGCATTCCACCAGCATTTTGTGTGTGTTGCTTCAATTTCCAGCATCTGCAGATTTCTTCGTGTTTGCTTTTTAAATTCACTGCTGCGAAGCCTCTGCTAGTGATGCCTACACTGAAAAAATTTAAATCTTTTCTTCGACGGGAGTTCAGTGAAACCCTCTCTTGCTGCTCCCCATCTATTATTTCTTTGGCCCTTCATCTTTTTGATCATATTTTGACCCAGACCCACTATTACAGCCTGACGAAGGGTCTCGGCCAGAACGTCGACAGCGCTTCTCCCTATAGGTGCTGCCTGACCTGCTGCGTTCCACCAGCAGTTTGTGTGATATGGCCTGGAAATTTTTTTGTAGGCTTCCCAGCCTCTCCTTCCCTGTAGGCTGTTCCAAGGATAGATTGAAAGGTAAACTCTGGTGAAGATGTATGTGTGCTGAACTTGATGATTTGTCAATGAGCATTTCAGATTTTATTTATGCACGAAGCTTTGCATTTCCAAAGTCAAGTTCATTGTCATATGCACAAGTATATATGTGCACAGGTATAATGAAAAGCATTTGCAACAGCATCACAGATGCATGGCATCATAAATATTACCATTTTATCTAATACCACAGACATTAATCCAAGATGGCACTTGGGAGAGGTGACATTTTGCAGATGGCTAGCTTTGTACTTTCCATACCACTGACTGTGAGGTATTTTTTATTAGTTGGAGTCTTGTGAACCCTTTGTGTGAAGTGCATGTAAAGTGGTTCTCTGTAACTCAGTTTTGTGAAAGGGAGTTTAAATCTGTGCAGGAATTTGAATCTTGTGTCTATGTGGCAAATATCTTTTGAGTACCCTTAATGCAATGAAATATAATCATGGAACTTGATTTGAATCCCCTCAAAATTATAAGCTAACTGTTTCACTGTTTTCTTCTCACGGTAAGACACATTTTTGGTATGGCTTAAACACTGTATTTAGAGAGTTATATAGCTGCAGCTTCACTAATTAAGGGTCAGAATTCTATAATCCATAATCACTTCCTGAGAGACTTCAGCCAACAGTAAAGTTCGAGCGAAATTTAATCAGAAATAAAAATCTGCCAGGAATCTCCAATTAGATAGGAGTAGGAGTAGGCTGCTCAGTCTCATGAACGTGCTTTACTGTTCAACAAGGTCATGAGTAATCTAATTGTAAGCTCCAATCTACTTTCCTATTTACCTCATGACTTTTCAACCCTTTGCTCATCAAAAATCTATGCCAGCCTTAAGGTATTATTCATGTGGGATTTATTTATACAATTAAAGGTAATATTTCAGAACTAAATCAATACAGAACTTTTCATAAGACCATAACACCATACAACATAGGAGCTGAATTAGACCTTACTGCATTCGGCCTCTCTAATCTGTTCTGTCATTCCATCAAGGCTGATTTATTTTCCCTCTTAATCTAATTCTCTTGCTTTCTCCCTGTAGCCTTTGACAACAGTACTAACAAGCTAACAACCTCTGCTTTAAATGTACCCAATGATTATAATTCAGCATAACACATACAAGATGCTGGAGGAACTCAGCAGGTCAGGCAGCATCTATGGAAAAGAATAAAGAGTCAATGTTTTGGGCCAAGATCCTTCATCAGGATTTTATGTGTGTTACACTGGATTTCCAGCATGCGCGGAGCCCCTTGTGTTTATAATTCAGCAATATATCACCTTTAATTTATTGTGGCTCAATACAGAAAGCCAATGATATGTTATAAAATATGTTTACAAGGTCTCATAAATTTAAGAGGATTTATTTATTTGGTATAACTGTTAGTAAGAAATATTCCAACTCCTGTTGTGACTAAAATCTATGAAGGTCACGGGTCATTTGGAAATTTTCTTTTGTGACCATTCTTGAGTAAGCCTCATTAATTGGACTTTGAAAAGCAAATATTGGTGTATGGAGAGGGTTAGATCAATTCTCACCCGATCTTACTCATTTATATTTTCCTTGACCTAACTGGAGAGGAACTTTGAGTTGGAACACTTCAAAGGACCTGTCCTGGGCCCAGCACGTAAGTGCAATTAAGAACAAAGCAAGGCAGCACCTGTACGTCCTTAGGAGTTTGCAAAGTTTCGGCATGACATTTAAAACTGACAAACATCTATAGATAAGTGGTGAAGAGTATATTGACTGACTGCATCACAGAATGGTATGGAAGCACCACTACAAAAGGTAGTGGATACTGCCCAATCCATCACAGGTAAAGCCCTCCCCTCCATTGAGCACACCTACACAGAGTGTTGTCACAGGAAAGCAGCATCCATCAACAGGGGTCCTCACCACCCAGGTCATGCTCTCTTCTAGCTGCTACCATCAGGAAGAAAGTACAGGGGAGCCTTAGGACTCACACCACCATCAGTAACAGTTATTACCCATCAACCATCAGGCTCTTGAACCAAAGGGGATAACTTCACTCAGCTTCATTTGCCCCATCATTGAAATGTTCCCACAACCTATGGTTTCTCTTTCAAGGACTCTTTATCTCACATTCTCAACATTTATTCCTTATTTATTTATTGTTATTATTTCTTTCTTTTTGTATTTGCACAATTTGTTGTCTTTTGCACATGGGTTAAATGCCCAATTTAGTGTTACCTTTCACTGATTCTGTTATGGTTATTCTTATTATGGATTTGATGAGTATGCCCACAAGGAAATGAATAACATGGTTGTATATGGTGACATGATATGCAGTTTGATAATAAATTTGCTTTAAACTTCGAACTTTGAAACATTGTTTGATAGCTGGCTTCCAAGCCCAGGAAGACGGAGGCCTATCTTAATGCTCAAGCAGCTATCTTGATTTATTTGCTTTTTTCCTTTTGGTCTTGTTTGGTGTGTTCATCCACAAATGAATTCTTGACCTTGAGAGAAGAGAGGGATGTTGGAATGCCTGACATTCCATCTACCTGGACCTTTATGGATATGAGGTGGCCCTTTGATAATTGAGATAATTATGAGAATTGTTTATATATCCATGTTATTTTTTAAAGCTCCTTCCAAAATCAAGTACTTATTACTTTAATTCACCGATCTTTAAATCTTTGAAGTTATGGATTGTCAATGAATTACAAGATATCATAATCAATTGAGAAAGGTGTATTATTTAGAATTGCTGAGTTGTATTCTTTGTCAAATAGTCTGTCGTAACTGCAAAAGGTGGCATTGTGGCATTGACAGCTACAAACGTTTGTAGATTAAGTTGGTGCAACCATGCAAACCATTGCTTAGTTGGGACAAAACAAGATGGTATATTCCCATATGAAAATCAAATCACGCTGTCTCGTTTTAGCTTTGCAAAGCATTGCAGTAACAAATTTCATTTGCATATTTTAAGAATCAATTATATATATATGGATATTAAATAGATTAAAAATAGTGCAAAACAGAAATAATATATAAAAAAGTGAGGTAGTATTCAGGGGTTCAATGTCCATTTAGGAATGATATGGCATAGAGGAAGAAGCTGATGCTGAATTGCTGTGCATGTGCCTTAACACTTCTGTACCCCTTTTGTGACAGTATCAATGAGAAGAGGGCATGCCTTGGGTGATGGGAGTCCTTAATAAGTGCCACTTTTCTGAGGTACTGATCCTTGAAGATCTCTTGGATACTATGGAGGCTAGTACCCTAGATGAAGCTGACTAATTTTACAACTTCCTGTAGCTTCTTTCAGTCCTGTGCAGCAAACCACACACCCCCCACCTCCAACACACCAGTCAGAAATGCAGCCTGTCAGAATGTTCTCGATGGTACATCTATACAAGTTTTCAAGTGTTTTAGGTGATAAACTAAGTCTTTTCAAACTCCTACTGAAATATAGTTGCTGTCTTGCATTCTTTATAGCTGCATTTATATGGTGTGACCAGGCTAGATCCTCAGAGATCTTGACTCCCAGGAACTTGAAATTGCTCACTCTCTTCACTTCTGATCCCTCTGTGAGGACTGGTTCATGTTCCCTCGTCTTATCCTTCCTGTGGCCATGCTTTGGTCACCAACATAGCATGCCCACAACTTACTAATCCTGACCTGTATGTCTTTGGAATAAGTTTCATTCCCTAATGCTGAATTTATTTAATTGAGTGTATACCAAAGACTGAGGTACTTAATAACAAACTTTTAATATTCAGCTACAACTTTTGTCATTTTCACACAGTGAACTGGCAGATTGGTTGCCAATACTGATGCCATCTGGCCTGGTTCTGATCAGGGAGTAGCAGCTGTTTGGATTACAACATTTAGTATTATGGGATAATTTCTTTAAAATAAAACTTAAGCCGACATCTGAACAGAGCTGAGTCACCAAGCTCTGGCATCAGTATAAATGCTTGGAATTTGCTGGTTACCTTTTGGAAATGTTAATTCCATCACTTGGGCTTAATTCAACCCTAGATCAATTTAGGCAGAAGAAGTTAAAGATCAGCTGGGAAATAAACAGAAATTAAATATTCAGTAATATAAACAGGAGAAAATCTGCAAATGCTGGAAATCCAAAGCAACACACACAAAATGCTGGAGGAACTCAGCAGGTCAGGCAGCATTTATGGAAAAAAGTAAACAGTCAATTTTAACCCTTCGTCAGCTCTGGAAAATAAGAGATGTCAGAGTAGGAAGGTGAGGGAAGGGCAGCAAGAAGTACAACGTGGTAGGTGATAGGTGAATCCAGGAGGGGGAGGGATGAAGTAAAGAGCTGGATAGTTGATTGGTAAGATAAAAAGGGCTGGGGAATGGGGAATCTGATAGGAGTCCATGGAAGAAAGAGAAGGGGCAAGAGCACCAGAGGGAGGTAAGGAGATAAGGTGAGAGAGGGAAACAGGAAATGGGGAATATTCAGTTTACACGTAAACATGAAACCTCATTATAATTTCTTCAGAATTATAATCACAATGATAACATGATTTTCAGCTTTTGTATATGCGGATAATCAGCTGAGTAGAATCTAGTCAATTAAATAGCATACATTGTATAAATTATGTCTGCACTGAATACACCCATGGTTGATTTGACCATTTGTTTTCACTTTGGTGGAATCACTTTTAATAAGTCATGAATGATTATTCTCACTTTCCACTTTATTACAGCTATAGAACCCTATAGTGCAGAAACAAGCCCTTCAGCCCTTCCATTCCATTAATCTGCTTTATTCCATTGACCTGCACCCAGGCCATAGTCCTTCAAACCCCTTCCATCCAGATACCTATCCAAATTTCCATTGTATCAAAATCAACCCGACATGCATCATTTGCACTGGCAGCTCATCCCACACCCTCACCACCCTCTGAGTGAAGGAGTTCCTCCTCATGTTCCCCTTAAACGTTTTTCCTTTTACGCTTAACCAATGACATCAAGCTACAGTCTCGCCCAACCTCAGTGGAAAAAGCCAACTTGAATTTGCCCTAAGCGTGTCAGAAAGGTGATGTCATGATAATCATTGGGGATTTTAACATGAAAATGAATTGGGAAAACCAGGTCAGTACTGGACCTCAAGAGAGAATATTTGTAGAATGTCTAAGGAATAGCTTTTTAGAACAGCGTATTGTTGAGCCCACTAGGGGATCAGTGTGCTGGATTGGGTGTTGTACAATGATCTGGAGGTGATAAGAGAGCTTAAGGTTAAGGAACCCTTAGGGAAAAGTGATCACAATATGATCGAGTTCACTTTGAAATTTGAGAGGGAAAAAATAAAATCTAATGTGTCAGCATTTCAGTGGAATAAAGGAAATTAGAGTGGCATGAGAAGGGAACTGGCTGAAATTGACTGGAAAGGGACATTTGCAGGAAGGACAGCGGAGCAGCAATGGTTGGAGTTTCTGTGAAATATGAGGGAAGTGCAAGACAGATATGAGAAGTGATTGATATGTTCATGGCCTAATGTAGAAGGAGTCAATTTTAGAAAATTTAGCACATTTATTTTTCAACAGAGTTCTCCCCTACATTTACACACTTAGTCCAGCGGTCGTGGAGCATACGGATCTTGGACCTCCAGGAGATGACCACAGCAGGGGTGATTGATAAGTTTGTGACGTAAGGTTCAGCTCCCTTTACATGCACATGCAGTTCAACTCAACTCTTTGAGTGATTATGCAGAAAGTTTGAAGTTAATAACTCATCAGGGTTGATTGATAAGTTCGTGGCCTAAGGTAGGAGATGAGTTATTAAATTCAAACTTTCTGCATAATAATTCAAAGAGTTGACCTGCATGTGCATCTAATGAGAGCTGTATAACTCATCTCCTTCTACCTTAGACCATAAACTTATCAAACACCCATCTGTGGACACTTTCTGGTGGTCCAAAATCCGTATGCTCCATGACCACTGGACTAAGTGTGTAAATGTTATTGTTGGGACCATTGCTTTTTATTATGTATGTCAATGATTTGGACTATGGTATTAAGGATTTGTGGCTAAATTTGCTGACGATACAAAGATAGGTGGAGGAGTGGGTAGTGTTGAGGTAACAGAGAGCCTGCAGAGAGACTTAGATAGTTTAGGGGAATGGGCAAAGAAGTGGCAAATGAAATACAATGTTAGAAAGTGTATGATCATGCACTTTGGTGGAAGAAATAAACAAGCAAGCTATTATTTAGATGGGGAGAGAGTACAAAATGCAGAGATGCAAAGGGACTTGGGAATCCTTGTGCAAGATATCCTAAAGTATAACCCCCAGGCTAAGTTGGTTATGAAGAAGGTGAATACAATGTTGGCATTCATTTCTAGAGGCGTAGAATATAAGAGCAGGGATGTAACGTTGAGGCTCTCTAAGGCACTCGTGAGTCTACACAGATTATTGTGCGCAGTTCTGGGCTCTTTATTTTTGAAAGGATATACTGTAGCGGTGTGCTACAAGCAGCGCTAAAATTACGACACGGAGTCGGTAACTGCAGTCGAAGGAAAAACTTTATTCGAAAACTTCAGCCTCACTTTTAAGCCTCTGTCAACCGGCCCCCCATGGCGAAGAGGCTCCAAAGCTCTGTGCTCGCAAACCCCCGTAGGCTATCTAATTGTGAGTCGGTTCGGATACGCTAGGAAATGAGGCGCTACATAACCCCCCCCCAGAACCGGCGATACACCCCCCAATGTCCACAGCCTGGGCCAGAACCTGCTTGGGAGGTCGGCCTCTACGCCGAGGCGCCGGAAACTCGGCCGGTTGCGCCAGGTCCACATGGGCCGGCTTGAGGCGGTCCACCGTGAAAACCTCCTCCTTCCCCCCAACGTCCAGCACGAACGTGGACCCGTTGTTCCGGAGCACCGTAAACGGCCCCTCGTATGGCCGCTGCAGCGGTGGCCGATGCCCGCCCCTTCGTACAAACACAAACTTACAGTTCCGTAGGTCTTTGGGTACGCAGGTCGGGTGCCGCCCATGCTGTGAAGTGGGTATGGGGGCCAGGTTACCGAGCTTCTCGCGAAGTCTGCCCAGGACTGCAGCGGGTTCTTCCTCTTGCCCCCTCGGGGCTGGTAGGAACTCCCCGGGGACGGCCAGGGGCGCGCCGTATACCAACTCGGCCGACGAGGCGTGCAGGTCGTCCTTGGGCGCTGTGCGGATGCCGAGAAGGACCCAGGGAAGCTCGTCCGCCCAGTTGGCTCCTCGCAGGCGGGCCATGAGGGCCGACTTCAGGTGACGGTGGAAACGCTCCACTAGCCCGTTCGACTGTGGGTGGTAGGCAGTGGTGTGGTGCAGCTGAGTCCCCAAAAGGCTGGCCATAGCTGACCACAGGCTGGAGGTGAACTGGGCGCCTCTGTCGGAGGTAATGTGGGCTGGTACACCAAAGCGGGATATCCAGGTGGCGAGCAGGGCTCGGGCGCAAGATTCGGAGGTGGTGTCGGTGAGCGGGACCGCCTCTGGCCATCTTGTGAACCGGTCCACGATAGTCAGGAGGTAACGCGCTCCGCGCGACACTGGCAGGGGGCCCACGATATCCACATGAATGTGGTCGAAACGCCGGTGGGCGGGATGGAACTGCTGCGGTGGGGCTTTGGTGTGCCGCTGAACCTTGGTCCGTGAACGCGGTGAAGGGCCGACCTTCTAGGAAGTACCTGAAATGCCGGATTGCCAGGTAGAGCGCCAACAGTTCCCGGTCAAAAGCACTGTACTTGAGCTCGGGTGGCCGCAGGTGTTTGCTGAAAATGCACGTTCTGGCCCATTCACTGACCTGTTTGCGGAGACCGTGCCAAACGAACCTGCTGGAAACCAGCCGGACAGTTGTCCGGATGGAGGGATGCGCCAAGTTATGAATGGAGTCGAAAACACGTCGCCGCCAGGCTGCGGGGACGACCGGACGGGGCTGGCCGGTGGCGACGTCACAGAGTAGGGTCCTCTCACCTGGGCCCACGGGGAAGTCCTGGAGCTGCAAACCAGAGACTGCAGTCCTGTAACTCGGAATCTCCTCATCTACCTGCTGTGCCTCTGCCAGTGCCTCAAAGTCTACCCCTTGGGAAAGGGCATGAACGGTAGGGCGAGAGAGCGCATCCGCCACGACATTGTCCTTACCCAAGACGTGCCGGACATCCGTTGTGTATTCAGAGATGTAGGACAGGTGGCGTTGCTGGCGGGATGACCAGGGGTCGGATGCTTTCGTAAACGCAAAGGTAAGCGGTTTGTGGTCCGTGAACGCGGTGAAGGGCCGACCTTCTAGGAAGTACCTGAAATGCCGGATTGCCAGGTAGAGCGCCAACAGTTCCCGGTCAAAAGCACTGTACTTGAGCTCGGGTGGCCGCAGGTGTTTGCTGAAAAACGCCAGGGGTTGCCAGCGACCTGCGATGAGCTGCTCCAGCACCCCACCGACTGCCGTGTTTGATGCGTCCACTGTGAGGGCGGTAGGGGTGTCCATTCTGGGATGTACTAGCATTGCAGCGTTCGCCAAAGCTTCCTTCGTTTGAACGAAAGCGGCGGCGGACTCCTCGTCCCAGGTAATGTTCTTGCTCGGACCCGACATCAGGGCGAACAGGGGGCGCATGATCCGGGCAGCTGAAGGGAGGAAGCGGCGGTAGAAATTGACCATACCTACGAATTCCTGAAGGCCTTTGATCGTGGTGGGTCGGGGGAAGTGGCGGACCGCATCTACCTTAGCGGGCAGAGGGGTTGCCCCGTCTTTAGTAATCCTGTGGCCCAGGAAGTCAATGGTATCAAGTCCGAACTGGCATTTGGCAGGGTTGATTGTAAGACCGTACTCACTCAGTCGGGCGCAGAGTTGACGGAGGTGGGACAGATGCTCCTGACGACTGCCGCTGGCTATGAGGATGTCATCCAAATAGATGAACGCGAAGTCCAGGTCCCGTCCCACCGCGTCCATTAACCGCTGGAACGTCTGTGCGGCATTCTTCAGGCCGAACGGCATGCGGAGGAACTCGAAGAGGCCAAACGGGGTGATGAGAGCCGTTTTGGGGACGTCGTCAGGATGCATCGGGATTTGATGGTACCCTCGGACAAGGTCGACCTTGGAGAAGATCCGGGCGCCGTGCAGGTTTGCCGCAAAGTCCTGAATGTGCGGCACAGGGTAGCGGTCCGGTGTGGTAGCCTCGTTCACCCTGCAGTAGTCGCCGCACGGTCTCCAGCCCCCCGTCGCTTTGGGCACCATGTGCAGGGGGGAAGCCCAGGGGCTGTCGGACCGCCGGATGATCCCCAATTCCTCCATTCTCTGGAACTCCTCCTTCGCCAGTCGGAGCTTGTCCGGGGGAAGCCGCCGAGCACGGGCATGGAGGGGTGGTCCCTGTGTCGGGATGTGGTGCTGTACGCCGTGCCTGGGCATGGCTGCTGTGAACTGCGGTGCCAGAACCGATGGGAACTCCGCCAGGACCCTGGTGAAATCGTTGTCGGACAGCGTGATGGAGCCGAGGTGAGGGGCTGGCAACTGGGCCGCGCCCAGGGAGAACGTCTGAAAGGTCTCGGCGTGTACCAGTCTCTTCCTGGGCAGGTCAACCAGCAGGCTGTGAGCTCGCAAAAAATCCGCACCCAGAAGCGGTTGGGCTACGGCGGCCAGTGTGAAGTCCCACGTGAACTGGCTGGGGCCGAACAGTAGCTGCACCTGACGGGTGCCATAGGTCCTTACTGTGCTGCCATTCACGGCCCTCAGGGGGGGACCCGGTGCCCTGCTGCGGGTGTCGTAACTCGTCGGAGGTAAGACGCTGATCTCAGCCCCAGTATCGACCAAAAACCGGCGTCCTGACCTTCTATCCCACACATACAGGAGGCTATCCCGATGGCCAGCCGCCGTAGCCATCAGCGGCGGCTGGCCCTGGCGTTTCCCGGGAACTTGCCGGGCGGGCGGCAACGGCGGGCTTCTGCGCCCCACCGCTGGTGGTAGAAGCACCAGTGGTCATTGGGCCGGGGGTTAGTGGGCTCTGCGGCCGGGCCTGGACTGGTTTGCTGCCGGGAGCGTGGCTGGGAGATCTGTGCGATGGACGCCCCGCTCACCTTTTTGGCGTTCCACAGCAAGTCCGCCCGGGCTGCCACCTTCCGGGGGTCACTGAAATCTGCGTCGGACAGCAGCAGGCGTATGTTCTCGGGCAGCTGCTCCAGGAATGCCTGCTCAAACATGAGGCCTGTGTGTCCCTCGGCCAGAGACAACATCTCATTCATTAAAGCCGATGGAGGTCTGTCGCCCAAGCCATCCAGGTGCAGTAAACGGGCAGCCCGCTCGCGCCGTGAGAGTCCGAAAGTCCTGAGGAGCAGGGCTTTGAATTCCGTGTACTTGCCGTCTGCCGGGGGCGACTGTACGAACTCCGCGACCTGGGCAGCTGTGTCCTGGTCGAGGGAGCCCACCACGTAGTAGTAGCGGGTGTCTTCTGAGGTGATCCGGCGAACGTGGAATTGGGCTTCGGCTTGTTGGAACCATAGGTCCGGGCGCTGTGTCCAGAAACCCGGCAGTTTCAACGAAACCGCATGAACAGAGGCGGCGTCGGTCATTTCTGGTCCAAAAATCGTTTGGACCGTCGGGGTCACCAATTGTAGCGGTGTGCTACAAGCAGCGCTAAAATTACGACACGGAGTCGGTAACTGCAGTCGAAGGAAAAACTTTATTCGAAAACTTCAGCCTCACTTTTAAGCCTCTGTCAACCGGCCCCCCATGGCGAAGAGGCTCCAAAGCTCTGTGCTCGCAAACCCCCGTAGGCTATCTAGTTGTGAGTCGGTTCGGATACGCTAGGAAATGAGGCGCTACAATACTGACATTAGAGAAGGTTCAGCAAAGATTCACGAAAATGATTCCAGGAATGAAAGGGTTACCCGCATGAAGAACATCTGGCAGCTCTTGGGCTGTATTCCCTGGGGTTCAGGAGAATGGGGGGGGGGGGAATCTCATAGAAACATTTCAAATGTTAAAAGGCATGAGCAGATTAGATATGGCAAAGTTATTTCCCATGGTAGGGGATTCTAGGACAAGAGGGCACAACTTCAGGATTGAAGTACATCCTTTTAGAACTGAGATGTGGAGAAGTTACTCTAGTCCGAGGTTGCTAATTTTGTGGAATTTGTTGCCCCAAGTGGCTGTGGAGCCCACATCATTGGGTGTATTTAAGGCAGAGGTAGATAGGTTCTTGATTAGCCAGGGCATCAAAGGGTATGGGATGAAAGCAGGGGAGTGTGGATGACTGGAAGAATTGAATCAGCCCATGATTGAATGGCGGAGCAGACTTGATGAGTCAAATGGCCTACTTCTGCTCCTATATCTTATGGTCTTTTGGTCTTATTAAAACTGGACACAGAACTCCGAATTAAGCCTTACCAAAGTTATATACAATTTTAACATAACATCCCAATTCCTTTACTCAATACCTTGTTTTATGAAAGCCAACGTGCAAAAGCTTTCTACTGCATACCTCAGTGCTCTACCTCTCACTACGTAAGAACTACCCTGGTTGTTCCTCCCAAAGCACAACATCTCACACTTGTCCGCACTAAATTCCATCTGCCATTTTTAGGCTATTTTCTCAACTGGTCCAGATCCTGTTGCAAACTTTGATAATCTTCCCCACTGTCCATGACTCCCCAATCTTGAAGTCATACACAAATTTGCTGATCCAGTTTACCACATTATCATCCAGATCGTTGATAAAAAAGACAAATATCAAGAGAGTGGAGTTGTTACAGAGCCTGTCCACCTGTACCAGGAGCGAGGTTGGATTGACCTAGGTCAGAGGTCGGCAACCCGCGGCTCCGGAGCCGCATGCGACTCTTTCATCTCTGTGTTGCGGCTCCCCGTGGTTTGTTAGTTTTTGAAATGTAATTCGAAATTTGAAGATTATGGTGATCTTGTACAAACTAAAAACTTTGTGGAGACCCCATTTCCTGGCACATCCGAACCGGCTCACAATTAGCCACTGTTCCGGCTAAGGGAGATAGCCTACGGGGGTTTGTGAGTACGTGTCTTTTGGAGCATCCGCGCCCACGGGGACGGGTTGAGGGAGGCTTTAAAGCAAGGCTGTTTAGTTTGAATAAAGCTACCTTTGACTGCAGTGTCTTTATTTTAGCGCTGCGTGTAGCACACCGCTACAACGTGTTTTTTATCGCTTTTAATATACATCACCACTGCCAATGCCTGACACCCGCCAGTGATCGCTTTCTTTTAATTCTTCGATCCAAGGTAGGCTAACTATGGAGTAACCTTCAACCCAACATCTTTTTTTCGGAGTTCAAAATGCTTTTGTTGCATGCAGAAATATAATTTCGTTTTCTCTGCAGGAGTTCATCAATTTCATAAATGCAACACATTATAGTTTGTTTATACATAGCATAAAGGCAAAAAAAAACTGTTGTGTGTAGTGTTATTTCATTTTAAATGTCAAATGGGTTTTGTGGCTCCCAGTGTTTTATTTTCTGTGGGAAATGGGTCCATATTGGCTCTTTCAGTGGTAAACGTTGCTGACCCCTGACCTAGGTAGTACCAGGCCAGATTGACAATGTCGGGTATGGTCTGGGACATGGCAGCAGGATCCAGGTCCAGAGTGTATTGACTGGGCAGGGATGCAGGGTCCTAGTGCGGGAGATGACCTGGCGTTTGGACAATTTAAACACTGGCCCAGATAGACTGAAATGGCAGGGTGTCAGGACCGGGACCAAAGGTCGGGCTGATTCTGCTCACTTATCCACGATGTTTACTCCTCTCGCCATGCTGCTGAGGCTGTGAGACTGCTCGAGCTGCTCTGGGCTTTGTGTCCGTGAGCTTCAAGAAGGTTTCTCCACATTGTGTGATGAACTGAGACTGAGGCTGTGGGCCTGCTCTGTCTCCTCCAGGCTCTGTATCTACAGACCCAATTTTACCCTGAATGCTGTTGCTTGCTTCTATTTTTTGCACAATTTATATTGTTTTTCTCTGTCTGCACACTGCATGTTGGTCTTTTTAAAAAAATTGTTCTCTTTTGGGTTTCTTGCTTGTGGCTTCCTGTAATTTATACAAACTTTGATAATAAATGTAGTTGGAACTTTGAACTTTGATCCCTAAGGCACACCACTAGTCACAGGACTCTGGTCAGAGAGGCAACCATCTACTACCACCCTCTGTCTTCTCCTGTGAAACAAATGTTGAATCCAATTTACTACCTCATTTTGAATTCCAAATGACTGAACCTTCTTGGCCAATCTCCCATGAGTATCCTTGCTAAAATCCATATAGACAACATCTACTGCCTTGCCTTAATCAAATTTCCTGGTAACTTGCTGGAAATACTTTCTGATTGGTTAGACATGATTTACCTTACACAAAGCCATTTTATCCATCTCTGATCAGTCCCTGTTTATTCAGATGTTTATGTATCTGGCCCATTAGAATAACTTTCCCACTATTGATGTCCGTCTCACTGTCCTTAATTTCCTGCTTTATTTTTAGGGCCTTCCTTAAACAACAGTACAACATTAACTATCCTCCAACCCTCCATCACCTCACCCATAATAAAGATGTTTTAAATGTCTCTCTAAAGGTTCCACTCTAGGTAAGAACTGGAATTCAATTGTAAACAAGGTGGGACACGGAAAACTGATTAGATGAGGACTAACCAGTCAGGAGAGATGGACGACAAGGGTACACATATGACTGGACTAGACATGCCTCAGCATCAACCCTGATGAAGATGGCAGATTTTGTCATTGAAATGTTTAAATTTGATACCAGTATCTGGCTGGAAGACTGGGAAGAGCTTATTCATAATGGCATTATGATCACCAGATGCAACGTGTTCCTACACAAACTTCGATCACCTGCCCTGTCTCATTCCCTAATAGGAGATCTGATGTTGCACGTTCTCTTGTTGGAACTTCTATGTACTGATTAAGGAAACTTTCCTGAACACATTCAACAGACCTTTTCCCCTTTAGCTCCTTATCAGCATGGGAGCAAAGTTAAAACCACCTACTATCACAATCTTATATTTCCTCAACAGTCTATGATTTCTCTACAGATTTGTTCCTCTACATCCCTATTATATCAAATAATAGATATATATTATTATCTATAATTTAATCCCATAAATATGATACCTTTCTTATTCCTCATAAAGCCTCATTCAATGAGCTATCGGGTTTGTCCTGACTGAGCACTGCCGTGATATATTTCCTGACTAGTAATGCCACCCTTCCCTCTTTACTCCCTCCACTCTGTCACATCTAAAACAACGGAGCCCCAGAACATTAAGCTACCTGTCCTGCCCCTCCAGCAAACTCTAATGTTAGTGTGTGCACATCATAGTTCCATGTGCTGATCTGCTTTTCCTACAATGCTCATTGCATTTAGTCTCACAATACTCAACCTTCCGATTCTTGACTTTGTATGTAGACTTAACAACATAATTCTCCACAACCCCTCCACTATCTGTTCTGGTGGTCTGGTTTCCCCTGCAACTCTAGTTTAAACCTTCCCCTGTGCAGCACTAGCAAACATTCCTACTAGGATAATAGTTCCCCTCCGGTTCAGATGAAAACTGTCCCTTCTGTACAGGTCCCACCTACCCTGGAAAACCGCCAAATTATCTAAAAATCTGAAGCATTCCCTCCTGCACCATCTCCTTAGCCATGTGTTAAACTGTATGATCTTCCTCTTTCTGGCCTCACAGGTAAGTGGTAAGGGTAGCAATCCTGAGATCACAACCCTAGATATCCTGTCATTAAACATTGCACCTAACTCCCTGAATCCATTTTGTAGGACCTCATCACCCCTCCTATCCATGTCATTGGTACTGAAGTGGACAACAACATCTGGCTTCTCACCCTCCATCTTAAGAACGCTTTGGACTCTATCCAAGATGTCCCTGACCCCAGCAGCTGGGAGGCAACATTCCATCTGGAAATCTTGTTCTTGTCCACAGAACCTCTTTCTGTTCACCTAACTAATTCCCCTATCTCCTCTCTTCTCGCCCCTTACCCTTTAAACCACAGAGCCAGACTATGTGCTAGAGACCTGACTGTTGTGGCTTTCCTCTGCTTGTTCATCTCCCCCCAACAATATCCAAACCTTTTGTTGAGATGAATGGTCACAACAGGTGTGGGCACTGGCTGCCTATCCCCTTTCCCCCTCCTGACAGTCGCCCAGTTATCTGTGTCCTGCATCATGAGTGTAACTACCTCCCTGTAGGTCTTATCAACCCCTCAGCCTACTGCATGATCTGAAGTTCATCCAGTTCCAGCTCCAAATCCTTAACGCGGTCTGTTAGAAGCTGCAGCTCGATGCACTTCCTGTAGGTGTAGTCATCAGGGATACTGTGTCCCTGCCTTCCCACATCCCACAAGACCATTCCAGTATCCTTCCTGGCATTCCCATTGCTATATATGTGCAATAAGAAAGAAAGAAAATAAATAATGAAACAAAATCTACCTATGGCCTACACCTCTCCTCGCTGAAGCTTTGACAAGCCAAAGCCTCAAATCCGAACTCTAACACTAGTCCATTCATAGAGTGACCATTCCCACAATGCCCACCCTCCTTACACCTAACCTACTTTTTAATTGTACCTTGCCAAGTGCCTAATTTGCTGCAATCTAATGTCTGCTCAGGGACTGTGGTGTGCAAAAAGTGCCTACTGCTCCAGCTCGCTTCTTTTAATTTCTCTCTCCCTCTACGCAATCTGATGTCTCCTTGGGAACAATGGTGTGCAAAATGCACAGACTGCTTCCACTTGCTCCTTTTAAACTTTCTCTCCTTCTGCACAATCTATTATCTCCCTGGGAACTATGGTGCACAAAACTTCAATTGTTGCGTGCCCTAGACTACACGCAAGCAATGCAAGAATACAACAGGTTGATGAATATCCATACATAAAAGCATGTTAAGAGTTTCGGTTGTTGCTTAGACCAAGCTTCAGAATGGGGGAAGAAATGTGATTTAAGTGATTTTGACTGTGGAATGATTGTTGGTGCTAGAAAGGCTTGTTTGAGTATTTCAGAAGCTGCTGATCTCCTGGGATTTCCATGCACAACAGTGTCCAGAGTTTATACAGAATGGTGTGAAAAACAAAATAAGAACATTCAGTGAGGAGCAGTTCTGAGGGGGAAAACGCCTTGTTAATGAGTGTATTCAGAGGAGTTCACCATGAGCTACCTGCCAGCCCAGTCATCACATGGGAGCCCAAGCATGGGAGGATGAACCCTGGGCGCCCTCTCAAGACTACGGTCAACACGTTCCTCGAAGATAATGGCACAGCTAATGCGGATGAACTGAACACACTGATGAGGGAGAGGGAGGAGTGGAGAGTCCATCATCATGCCTGACACTGGCCCCCAGGCCTGAGTCGACATAGTAGTGGTAGTAGTCGGAGGCGAAAGGCCAGACTCGTTCAAGCTGACAGAAAGGCGACAGTAACTCAATATCCACACATTGAAACAGTGGTGTGCAGAAGAGCATCTCTGAACGTACAACACATTGAACCTTGAAGTGGATGTGCTACAGCAGCAGATGACCACACTTGGTTCCGTTCCTCTATTAAAGTGGCTGCTGAATGTATTTTCCAATCACAAGGAAATCTGCATATGCTGGAAATTCAAACAACACACACAAAATGCTGGTGGAACACAGCAGGTCAGGCAGCATCTATGGGGAGAAGCACTAGTCCTGATGAAGGGTCTTGGCCCGAAACGTCAACAGCACTTCTCTCTATAGATGCTGCCTGGCCTGCTGTGTTCCACCAGCATTTTGTGTGTGTTATTGTCTGTATTTTCCAATCAGTTTGTTAAGCAAATAGAAAGATGGATTGTCTCAAAAGCTGAGTAACCTCCTGTTGTTTCATTTAAGGCCTGATGTCACAGAAGGGTATACAATACTCAGAGAAAATAAGATTTAGTTGGCCTGAAACGGTGAATAATGACATTGTAAAATGGATTTAAAGAAAATGCATTCTGTAGCTTTTGAAGGACAACCCTTATTAGCTGAATAACGGAAGATTGATTGCCCATGGAAAATAAGCTATCTAATCCCTTTACACATGCACTATTTGTGTTTGGATTTGGTTGACATTGCCTTCTGGTGCAACCTCTTCCCCATAATTATTTTGTCCCTAACTGTACCTCAGATCAACTTTGCACAGAATGTCTGTGTCTAATGAATTGCACGTGGCAAAATCCAGCTGACTGTGGTACTCCCAAGCAGACACTGCCTGCCATCCACACACCAACTCATCTCAGAAAATGTGCACACTTGCTTCACCGCTCACTGAATAAATGGCAAACTGAAAACTGACAGAGGTGTACCATTTGTATGTTGTGGGATCAGATGCACTTTGCATGCAGCCCTCAGACTTGGAACAGGAATGACAGTAAGCAGACAGTAAACCCATTCAAAAGTTGAAAGTCCATGAAAATCAGAGCAGGTGTTTGAAACCTGAAATAAAACAGTGGGTCAGACAGCACCTGTGAAAAGAGAAATGGAATTAATGTTCAAAGTTCCAAGTAAATTTATTATCAAAGTATGTGTATGTCACCATATACTACCCTCAGATTCATTGTTTTGCATGCATTCAGAGTAAGTATAAGGGAACATGACAGGATCGATGAAAAACTACACATGAACAAATGGATAAGGTCTGAGACTTCAGAGCAAAAGCTATTGGATCTGAAGCACTAATGCTGTTTTTCTGATGTCTCCTGACCTGGGGTTTGCAGCATTTTCTATTTAAATGCAAGTGCCTGCAATTTCATTATATTCAGTGTTTTAGTTATTTGATGATGACTAATGACTAATTTCATGATGACCAATTAAACTTATTAGTTTTAATATTTTTAATTTATTTAATTTTTGTAATTATTTAAATCTATTTGAATATTTTTAAATGTCTCTATCAGAGACATTTCAGAAGCATTTAGTTGCTTCTAGGTCATATGACAGATTTCTGGTGTAGGAGGTGGAATTAATCAGCCCTTTTCAGCTAACAAACATACACTATAAGTCATTCATCCAAGCAACCTATCCAGCACTATGCATTTGGCTTTATCCTGTTATTAAACCAAATACAATTATACAATGGTGTCCCTTCAGAACAGAGATGAGAAGGGATTTCTTTAGCCAAAGGGTGGTGAATCTGTGGGATTCGTTGCCACGTTGGATGTGAAGTTCATGCCTTTGGGTAAATTTAAAGTGGAGGGTGATAGATTCTTGGTTAGTAAGGGTGTCAAAGGTTACCAGGAGAAGTCAGGAGAATGGGGCTGAGAGGGACAATAAAACAGCCATCGAGGAATCTGCTCCTATGTTTTATGGTCTTATGGTCTATAAAATTGGAGAAAATTCCATTACAGTAACATTGTGTGAATTATTTTTTAGTGATCCACACACTTCACTAACTGAGGCTATTTTGCAAGTTTTTAAAGTTTCTTACCTCTTTTCAGCAATGAACAGATTTGAAGTTGTTTGAAAGAAAATATTGAACTAAATTTAAGTCACGTGAGATGACAATGATGATTCAATATTACTGTAGCTGCATTTCTTTAACTATCGTTTTTATAAACTTTTAAAGGTTTCTTGAACATGATAATTTTTTTGTTATTTTATACAGAAGGGGAGAAAATTCTTCTATCTGTATGTGCTAAGCAAAGCAATCTCCCAATCTACATCGGGTCTCACCGATACACAGGAGGCCACACCGAGAGCACTGACACAGATATACAGGAGGTCATATCAGGAGTTTCTGGTAATTGCCCTCCCCCCCCCCCTTCTCTTTCACCATTCCCCATTCACGTTCCCCTCCCTCACATTATCTCCTTACCTGCCCATCACCTCCCTCTGGTGCTCCTCCCACTTCTCTTTCTTCCATGGCCTTCTGTCAGATTCCCCCTTTGGCAGCCCTTTATCCTTTTCACCAATAGGACATACATGGTAAATGGTAGGACATTGAGGAATGCAGTAGAACAGAGTGATCTAGGAATAATGGGGCATAGTTCCCTGAAGGTGGAATCTCATGTGGATAGGGTGGTGAAGAAAGTTTTTGGTATACTGGCCTTTATAAATCAGAGCATTGAGTATAGAAGTTGGGAGGTAATGTTAAAATTGTACAAGGCATTGGTGAGGCCAAATTTGGAGTATTGTGTACAGTTCTGCTCACGGAATTATACGAAAGATGTCAACAAAATAAAGAGAGTACAGAGGAGATTTGCTAGAATGTTATCTGGGTTTCAGCATCTAAGTTACAGAGAAAGGTTGAACAAGTTAGGTCTTTATTCTTTGGACCGTAGAAGGTAGAGGGGGGACTTGATAGAGTTATTTAAAATTATGAGGGGGATAGATAGAGTTGACATGGATAGGCTTTTTCCGTTGAGAGTAGGGGAGATTCAAACAAGCAGACATGAGTTGAGAGTTAAGGGGCAAAAGTTTAGGGATAACATGAGAGGGAACTTCTTTACTCAAAGAGTGGTAGCTGTGTGGAACGAGCTTCCAGTAGAAGTGGTAGAGGCAGGTTCAATATTGTCATTAAAAAAAAAATTGGATAGGTATATGGACAGGAAAGGAATGGAGGGTTATGGGCTGAATGCAGGTCGGTGGGACTAGGTGAGAGTAAACATTCGGCACGGACTAGAAGGGCCTGTTTCCTCGCTGTAATTGTTATATGGTTATATTATATGGCTCCCCAGCTCTTTACTTCACATGTCCTCCTCTCCTGGTTTCACCTATCACCCTACTACCTTGTATTTCTCCCTCCCCTCCCCCCACCTTCTTACTCTGACCTCATCTTTCTTTCCAGTCCTGATGAAGGACTTTGGCCAGAAATATTGACTGTTTACTCTTTTCCATGCATGCTGCCTGGTCTGTTGATTTCCTCCAGCATTTTATTTGTATTACTACTTTAGGCTATTGCTTTCTATTGAAGTGTTTTAAAAAACCCTTCCCTACATTTTGCTTTGTGTCAGTTCTTCACTGATGTCACAGCAGCCAAGGTCACAATTCCTTAGCAACACAACCTTAGTTAGAGAGACACAGCTGCCACTCCTGTGATACCAATGACTGAGGTAATCAAAAGTAAAGAAAGAACAAGTGAGAATGAATATCTATCCAGTCTCTTTCTGCATATAAAGGAACAGAATATAATAAATAAAAGTACCGTATTCATCCTTTAAATAATTAATTGATCATCGTATAAAGTGAAATTTCCATTCCCTTTACCTTCATTATTCCTCAGCTAGAGAAAAGAAGATACCAATTAGTGGATAACTCCACTATGGACAAGTACCAATCCCAGCTATGGAAGGAGGAGGGTTGGGCATTGGGATAGCACCTCCATTCCATACACACCTCGTGCGACACAAACACCAACAGAAGCTCTATAGGCCTCATCCCTGGAAGAGGAGTTAGGACATATTCTGGAGGTATGGAATATCGCAAATAGTAATTTCAGCAACATCCAGTCTCCAGATCTGAATGTTGATTGTTGATCAAATATAAAATGCTGATCAGAGCAGTGGTCTTCCTGGAGCTGCAGACTGGGATTGATTGCAAACCGGGAACCACTCCATTGGCATGAGATGTCTGCATATGCATGAATGCAGCTCAAAGTCAGCCAAGATTAACATTCATTTTGGGTGTCTGTGGAGTGGCGGTGTGAAGATCTTGGTGATTTATATGTAATCCAAAGAAATCATCGTGAATGCATTAGAATGATAGAATTGTCCTGCTGTTACCGTATATAAAAATATGGTGTAATGATAGTTCAGAGAGCCTCTAACCAGAGTGACTCCAAAAGCTGTCAGCTTGTGTATGCCGAATAAAGACTTTTATACTACCAGCGTTGTGTCTGTCTGGTGGCTTTTGTTGACAGTCACAACCGATGAAGGAGGCACCAAAAAGATGAGCTATTGTACACCTGGAATTAACTTGAAAGACTAGCCCGGGACAGCCGACTCTGGTCCAGCGAGCTTCGATCATCAGCCCATGCCCCAGTAAGTCAATTAGAGAATATATAAGAATGAATGGAATGTCTTAGGCTGCCTGTGAAAAAATTTGCTCAGTGAATATTTTTTCTTTAAAATTTGTGTGTGGGCATCAACACCAAACTAATTTTGTTCCATTAAAACAGAGATCTGCTAAATTCTGCAACTCCGCTTCCAAGCATTGTATTTAATGCACTGCATTGGAAATATGAATCAAAAATATACACTCAGAAACTGGATCAAAATTCAAAAAGTCATAAAATCGTTGATTTTGCAATTGAACTTGCATGAGGTTCCTCTACCTGCTATTTTGGCAATAGCAATGGCAGCAATTTTGCTCTAATGTATTATTGGTGCCTCCCTCCGTTAGGAATCCTTTTCCTGAACAAACTTTATTAGGAAAGAGACAATGAGATTGCTCGTCTTTGTTATGCAGTTCATCAAAATGAAAGTTATTTGGACAACTTGAACTGGAATTTGGAAGAAGAGAGAGAGATTCATTCTGCTTGGATTTAGTTTAGAACATAGAACATAGAATAGTACAGCACATTACAGGCCCTTCAGCCCACAATATTGCACTGACCTCAAACCCTGCCTCACATATAACCCCCCCACCTTAAATTCCTCCATATACTTGTCTAGTAGTCTCTTAAACTTCACTAGTGTATCCGCCTCCACCACTGACTCAGGCAATGCATTCCACACACCAACCTTCCTCTAATATTCCCCTTGAACTTCCCTCCCCTTAACTTAAAGCCATGTCCTCTTCAACTGAGCAGTGATGCCCTGGGGAAGAGGCGCTGACTGTCCACTCTGTCTATTCCTCTTAATATCTTGTACACCTCTATCGTGTCTCCTCTCATCCTCCTTCTCTCCAAAGTGTAAAGCCCTAGCTCCCTTAATCTCTGATCATAATCCATACTCTCTAAACCATGCAGAATCCTGGTAAATCTCCCCTGTACCCATTCCAATGCTTCCACATCCTTCCTATAGTGAGGTGACCAGAACTGGACACAGTACTCCAAGTGTGGCCTAACTAGAGTTTTATAGAGCTGCATCATTACATCGCGTCTCTTAAACTCTATCCCTTGACTTATGAAAGCTAAAATCCCATAAGCTTTCTTAACTACCTTATCTACCTGTGAGGCAACTTTCAGGGATCTGTGGACATGTACCCCCAGATCCCTCTGCTCCTCCACACTACCAAGTATCCTGCCATTTACTTTGTACTCTACCTTGGAGTTTGTCCTTCCAAAGTGTACCACCTCACACTTCTCCGGGTTGAACTCCATCTGCCACTGCTCAGCCCACTTCTGGATCCTATCAATGTCTCTCTGCAATCTTTTACAATCCTCTACACTATCTACAACACCACCAACCTTTGTGCCATCTGCAAACTTGCCAACCCACCCTTCTACCCCCTCATCCAGGTCGTTAAAAAAATAACGAAAAATAGAGGTCCCAGAACAGATCCTTGTGGGACACCACTAGTCACAACTCTCCAAACTGAATGTACTCCCTCCACCAAAACCCTCTGCCTTCTGCAGGAAAGCCAATTCTGAACCCACCTAGCCAAACTTCCCTGGATCCCATGCTTTCTGACTTTCTGAATAAGCCTACCATGTGGAACCTTGTCAAATGCCTTACTAAAATCCATGTAGATGATATCCACTGCACTACCCTCATCTATATGCCTGGTCACCTCCTCAAAGAACCCTATCAGGCTTGTTAGACACGATCTGCCCTTCACAAAGCCATGTTGACTGTCCCTGATCAGACCATGATTCTCTAAATGCCCATAGATCCTATCTCTAAGAATCTTTTCCAACAGCTTTCCCACCACAGACGTTAGGCTCCCTGGTCAATAATTACCTGGACTATCCCTACTATCTTTTCTGAACAAGGGGACAACATTCTGTGTGGAATGAGCTTCCTGTAGAAGTAGTAGAGGCCAGTTCAGTTGTGTCACTTAAGGTAAAATTGGATAGGAATATGGACAGGAAAGGAGTGGAGGGTTATGGGCTGAGTGCGGGTAGGTGGGACTAGGTGAGATTAAGAGTTCGGCACGGACTAGGAGGGCCGAGATGGCCTGTTTCTGTGCTGTGATTGTTATATGGTTATATGGTTATATTTGCCTCCCTCCAATCCTCCGGTACCATTCCTGTGGAGAATGAGGACATAAGGATCCCAGCCAGAGGCTCAGCAATCTCTTCCCTCGCCTCGTGGAGCAGCCTGGGGAATATTACGTCAGGCCCAGTGGACTTATCCGTCCTAATGTATTTTAACAATTCCAACACCTCCTCTCCCTTAATATCAACATGCTCCAGAACATCAACCTCACTCATATTGTCCTCACCGTCATCAAGTTCCCTCTCATTGGTGAATACCAAAGAGAAGTATTCATTGAGGACCTCAGTCACTTCCACAGCCTCCAGGCACATCTTCCCACTTTTATCTCTAATCGGTTCTACCTTCACTCCTGTCATCCTTTTGTTCTTCACATAATTGAAGAATGCCTTGGGGTTTTCCTTTACCCTACTCGCCAAGGTCTTCCCATGATCCCTTCTTGCTCTTCTCAGCCCCTTCTTAAGCTCCTTTCTTGCTACCCTATATTCCTCATTAGACCCATCTGATCCTTGCTTCCTAAACCTCATGTAAGCTGCCTTCTTCCACCTGACTAGATTTTCCACTTCACTTGCCACCCATGGTCCCTTCACCCTATCATTCTTTATCTTCCTCACTGGGACAAATTTATCCCTAACATCCTGCAAGAGATCCCTAAACATCGACCCCATGTCCATAGTACATTTCCCTGCAAAAACATCATCCCAATTCACACCCGCAAGTTCTAGCCTTATAGCCTCATAATTTGCCCTTCCCCAATTAAAAATTTTTCTGTCCTCTCTGATTCTATCCTTTTTCATGATAATGCTAAAGGTCAGGGAGCAGTGATCACTGTCCCCCAGATGCTCACCCACTGACAGATCTGTGACCTGACCTGGTTCACCTAATACTAGATCTAGTATGTCATTTCCTCTAGTCAGCCTGTCAACATACTGTGACAGGAATCCATCCTGGACACACTTAACAAACTCTGTCCCATCTAAACCCTTGGAACTAATCAAGTGCCAATCAATATTAGGGAAGTTAAAGTCACCCATGATAACAACCCTGTTATTTTTGCACCTTTCCAAAATCTGCCTCCCAATCTGCTCCTTGGTATCTCTGCTGCTACCAGGGGGCCTATAGAATACCCCCAGTAGAGCAACTGCTCCCTTCCTGTTCCTGGCTTCCACCCATACTGACTCAAAGGAGGATCCTACTACATTACCCACCCTTTCTGCAGCTGTAATAGTATCCCTGACCAGTAATGCCACCCCTTTTAAAGCACTGAAATCCAGGAATATTGAGAATCCATTCCTGCCCTGGTGCCAGCCAAATCTCCTTAATGGCCACTACGTCATAATTCCTTGTATGTATCCAAGCTCTCAGTTCATCACCTTTGTTCCTGATGCTTCTTGCATTGAAGTATACACACTTTAGCCCTTCTACCTTATTTCCATTATACCCTTTATTCTGCTTCTCTTTCCTCAAAGCCTCTCTATATCTTAGATCTGGCTTTACTCCATGCACTTTTTTCACTGCTTTATTGCTCTGGGTCCCATCCCCCTTGCAAATAAGTTTAAACCCTCCCAAACCATGCTAGCAAACCTACCAGCAAGGATATTGCTCCCCCTTGAGTTCAGGTGCAACCCATCCAATCTATACAGGTCCCACCTTCCCCAGAAGAGATCCCAATGGTTCAAAAATCTAAAACCCTGCCCCTGCACCAACTCCTCAGCCACACATTCAACTGCCATCTCCTCCAATTCTTACCATCACTATCATGTAGTACTGGCAGCAATCCTGAGAACGCCACCCTTGAGGTCCTGTTCAGCCTTCTGCCTAGTTCCTGAAACTCACACTTCAGGACCTCATCCCTCTTCCTGCCTATGTTGTTGGTCCCAACATGTATCACGACTTCTGGTTGCTTTACCTCTCATACCAGGATGTTAGGCACCCGGTCAGAGACATCCCCGACCCTGGCACCCAGGAGGCAACAAACCATACGGGTTTCCTTCCCACTTCCACAAAATCTCCTGTCTGCTCCCCTGACTATAGAGTCTCCAATGATGACAGCTCTCCTCTTCTCCGTCCCATCCTTCTGCAACACAGAGTCAGACTTAGTGCCAGAGACCCTGCCACCGTGGCTCACACCTGGTCGGTCGTCCTCACCAACAACATCCAGGATGGTAAATTTATTATTCAGGGGAGTGGCTATAGGGGTGTTCTGCACTGCCTGTCTACTCTCCTTCGCTTTCCCCCTCGGACTGTCACCCAATGACCTGCTTCCGGCTGCCTAGGTGTGACTACCTCCCTGTAGCTCTCATCTATGACTGCCTCATTCTCCCTTATGAGTCGAAGCTCATCCAGCTGCTGCTCCAGATTCCTCACACGGTCTTCCAGATCGACCAGCGGCAAGCACTTCTGACAGATGTGACTCTGCGGGAGAGGTTTAATGGGAACATAGACAATTACTTTCTCCCGTGATCAGCAAAAACATGTTGATGTCTAAAGTTTAGTTTCTTTCTTTCTTTTGTCAAAGGACTTTACTTCATTGATTTAGGGCGAAAGCGTGTTGTACTCTGATCATCATTCTTTACTGTCCCTGCACAACGACACCAACTTAGCCCAAATGTAGAGGCCCATTTCACTGCAGCATTGTGTGCATGTTTGGTGAGAAGCTCCAGAAGGCAACTAGACCATGGTGGCTGTACTGTTGAGGTCTGGTCCCAAAAGAAGCCCCATCAAGCTTTTATAGTCTGCCAAACTGGGGTCTGACCTTTGCCTACTCTCACACTGTAAGCTCAACATATTTCAAATTCACAACAGGATAACTAAGCCAAAGTTCACACTAACCCCTACCACTGAGGTCCCAACATGCGTAATGCAAGACTCTGAAACAGGAGAAAAAGATTAAGGGATGCGCACGAATCATCCTTGTAGAAATGTAACACTGCCACTGATTCCTGTGAATCACCCTTTGACCAATAACTGCTTAAAACGGAGAACTATCAGGAAGTCATCAACAACCCTAAGGCCATGCCTTGGGAGTAGAAAGATACTGCACATAAGTTTGTGAGCTGGAAAGAGTTCATCACCTCACATGCTGTCTATGACCCACCCCCTCTGCCTCTTGTTTCCCAGTCAGCAGCTCCTGCACTGGCCTAATTAGTTTTCTTAGATCTCATCAAACCGAAGCTGAAATAAGTCAACAATGACCCCAGTGAAATACCTGAAAGAAGAAAGAAGAAGAAGGCATTTAACAGGATTTTGTTTTCAGATCTCTGACTTTGAAAGGCATTTGATGCCTTTTTAAATTGGAATAAATGAACAAAAATTAAAAACAAAATTATCAATAAATAGACTAATTAAAACATGAAGTGATTATAAATATTTACAACATTAAAGCATAGCAATCAAAAGGAAATGACATGCTAGAGGTATACAAAATGACGCGGGGTTTAGATAGGGTAAATGCAAACAGGACTTTTTTCACAGAGGTTGCGTGACACTAGAACTGGAGGTCATAGGTTAAGGGTGAAAGCTGAGATGTTTAAGAGGATCATGAGGGGGAACTACTTCACTCAGAGGGTGGAATGAGCTACTAGTGGAAGTGGTGGATGGAGTTTGCTTTCAATTTTCAAGAGAAGTTTGGATATGTACATAGATGGGAGGTGGTATGAAGGGCTTGGGTCCAGGTGCAGGTCAATGGGACTAGGCAGATTAATAGTTCGGCAAGGACTAGATGGGATGAAGATGTGTTTCTGCGTTGTAACGTTCTATGACTCTAACTTTTCCTTTTTCATCTAATCTGAGACATAGAATCCCAATCAAAATCAAAGAGGTTGTGTATCCAGCACCAGATACACTAGAGCAGATCTGATACAGGAACAAAGTGGTGATTCCCCCAACTATAACACTGGTGAATTCAGGACGGTCTTTTACCATTGGATTCATATAGACTCTCAATACAGAATATATTCAGTCCCGTGCATTCACATCCAATAGCCTCATACCCCAAAGTACTAATTGTTAGTACATCCTGGAATTACAATAAGGACAGATCTAACTTCACTATGCTGAAATGCCAGCTATACTCTTTCAGAGACACACTAACTCAGCACAATTACACCTACTTAGTTTAATTCAGTTAGATCACATTACATTTAATCACAGTTCAAACTAAATTTGTTATCAAAGTATATGTATGTCACCCTGAGATTGATTTTCTTGCAGGCATTCAAATAGAACAAGGAAATACAATAGAATCAATGAAAAACTACACACAAAGACTGACAACCACCAATGTATAAAATAAGACACACCGTGCAAATACAAAAAAAAAACTAACAACAAATAAATGATTAAACAAACAACACCGAGAACATGAGTTGTTGAGTCCTTGTAAGTGAATCCACAGTTTGGGGAATCAGTACATTGCTGAGGTCAGTGAGGTTATCTATGCTGGTTCAAGAGCCTGGATATTGAAAAGCAATAACTCTTCACGAATTTGGTGGTTTGGAAGCTAATGCACCTGTAATTCCTTCCCAATGACAGTACCGAGAAGAAAGTACGGCCTGGATGGTAGGGGTCCTTGATGATGGATGTTCTAACATGAACAAAGTCACCAGAGGGACTCTGATGCAAGTGAATAGAGAAATGTTTTATTTAATGAAAATAGCAGCAGGCATCATATTGAGGCACACTTGGAGGAAGAGACCTCCTGACCTAATATTACGTTACATTTTTATATGCTAAAGATCAAAGGTAACAGCAGGATAATTCTATAGCTACAATGTATCTACAATGCTTCCTTTGAGTTACATATAGTTATCACATACTTCCTTCTTCACACCCACGCTCCAGGCACCCAAAACAAATGTTGATCAGCATTTGCAATCAACTCCAGTCTACAGCTCCAGTAAAACTATTGTTCGGTGTTGTATTTTAGGTTCAATCTACAACGCACCAAGCAACAAAGCAAAAAGCACAAAACAAACCCTGATCCTTCCTCCCCCCCCCCCCCCGAACCACCCTCCCATGAACATACACAACCCCAGGATAGGCAATTTTTTGGACCTTCAGTCTCCAATGGACTCAAAAATTCACAGACACTAGACCCTGCCTTCCCTAATGGATTTGCAGAGATTCACAAATTTGGCCTTGACTGGACTTTCGAATGACACTTGGGATTTGATCCTCAGTATTGACCCAGGACCAGCAGATGATGACTAATGTGGGCCCTGGATGTCAGAAATCCGGGCCTTGAGTGACAGACTCGCCAGCAGCAGAACCCTGTAGATTAGGCCTCAAACTCCATTTAGCAGATGCAATTGGTCTTCAAGCATAAAGTGGAGACATAAGCTTAGACTTAGACTTCAATCTATCCTCAGATTCCTCCACATCCCCATCCCTAAACTCTAACTTGAGCCTTAACTCCATTTCCATCCACCAAACCAACCCCACAACTGAAAAAAAACCTAAAAACTAACTAAATATGAGTCACAACTTGACAGACTTTGCAGCTCAGCACCATCTTAAGAGGTAAAAGGACAGAAGAGCTTCAGAACTGATTGTTGTACTTTCTTTGTTTCCTGTTTCTCTAACTGTTCTTTTCAGACACTTTCTGTTTTTTACCCTTTCACCTACTTTACTGGAAAATTGACCTTCAAACCACACATTGTCGTCTTAATTTCCCTTGGATGATTCAAAGTGTCTTGAGCCACAACGTCATTTGTCCATCCCCCTCCATTAATGCTGCCTGACCTGCTGAGTTCCTCCGGAACTTTCTGTATTTCTCCAGATATCAACAATTATAGGCTGTTGTGTCTCCCGTCTACGTGCATTTTCAGAAAACTATTTTCTTCCTTTGCTTCCTGAGTATTTCCTTTCTCATTGCTCACATAGATTTCTTTCCATTTATCTTGGTTTGAAATTCATCCTCTTCATTTACTTCCACCAAAATCAAGCGCTCACTTCAACGACTAGTGCATGAAACAGAAGATGCATTTATTTCTAATTTGAGTGCATTTGTCATCATCATCCCTGCATTCTGCAGTTACACACCTCCTGCTTCTATCCCCCTTGAACAATCTATCCCCAACTCTGCTCATTACCTGATTCTTCCTAAAGTGTTGTATCTGAGAGGAAGGCAGAGAGAAAATTATCTTGCACTTGAGATTGAAAGTTTGAGACGTCTTGTTGGTCAAATCTTGGAGTAAGATTTCCAATAGATTTGGGAAGATATGTGTCTGCTATTGGAGTGATTTGTGTTATTCTGCTTCATAGTCACTTTCAAACATATTGGGTGCAGAGTGCCACTATTAACTTTTCCCTTTGATTATTTTTTCACTCAATCTCGTCTGCTCTTATTCTCCTTAAATTCCTTTTAATATAAAAAAGGCAAAATCAGCATTTGATCTGTGACCCTGTTAACCCCCGTCAGTCTGAATCTTTATAAATATTATCCCTCATTTTGCTTTATCAAACCATGACTCACTACAATGTCTAATACAATCTTTGTCATACACACAAGGCTTTAGATTATCATTGCTATTTATTTGTGGTCATTTTTCATGCTATTTATAGACTGGATATAATGTCCATGGTAATAAACTTGAACTTTCTGAGCATGATTCTACATGCCCTCTTTGTTACAGATCTTCACTATCACCATCTTTCTTGCTGTTTCATTTTTTGTAGTCTCTTCAAGCTCAATGTAGGTCAATGTCATTATATTTGTTCCTTCTATTAAGAATCTTTCAATAGTTCTGATTAGACACCTTGGAATAAAAGTAACAAAAGTCCAAAGATATGTCTGTAAACTGAAATTATTGTGACTGAAGAACCCTCAAAAAATTCCCCCCAAAAGAAGCACAAATGAGAAATTTGCATGCAAACTATTTCAAAATCTATACAGGTTATTTTAATAATCTGGATGGCAACACCTCAGACTGTGAAAGAAATTTGTACCCTGAAGAAAGCGAGCCTGTTTTTTTATTATTAATTTCCATCCAAGACCCAGCTCACATCAACTGTAAATCTTGCATGATTTGCAGAGCTCAAAGGTTTATTGAGACCTTGTTAACTACCTGCTTGGGACATGGTAATTTCCAAATTGAATTTCCCAGTGTCTGGATAGATATAATAATAAGTCAAGGGTTAGGATTGGTAATTTTCTTTGATGTAAAATTTCCTGTGTGAAGTTGTGGTTTGCTTTACTTCAGAGCTCCTTATAAAGAAAGAAAAGCAAGAACTGCTAATACATGTTTTGTCACAGCCTGCTGACAGTGTTGTTCCCTAAATAGAAGTCATTCTAGATGGCACATATGACGCATCCAACTCTGTGAAGAGATTAATTTTCACCTGTGCCTAATTTTGCTTCTTTTACTGTTAGAATTTATACCCAATATGAAAGTGTGAAATTCAAAGATGTCTGAACATGGAAGTAGCTCACAATTATTGAAGTGCATGCTAGTTTGTAAATCTACAGTATACTAATATTTTAAAAAATCATACTAATATAAATACCAATGAAGTTCAAGGTGAATTTATTATCAAAGAACGTACAGTATATAACCCTGAGACTTGTTTTCTTGTGGGCATACTCTGTTATTCTAAGAAACACAATAGAATCAATGAAGGACAGCACCCAACAGGGCAGAGAAACAACCAATATGCAAGACAACAAAGGATGCAAATATAAAAAGCAAAAGAGAAATAATAAGAAGAAATAGATAAGAAATAAATATCGAGAATGTGACATGAAACATCCTTGAAAGTGAGCCCACAGGTTGTGGAAACAGTTCAGTGATGGGGCAAGTGAAGTCATCTCCACTACTTCAAGAGCTTGATGTTTGAGGGGTAATAGCTGTTCAATAACTAAAGACTATTAATAATACTAATATAAAAGTTCAAAGTTGAAGATAAATTTATTACTGGTGTACATATACAGTATGTCACCCTATACTCCCCAAAGATTCATTTTCTTGTGGGATTTCATAGTAGATACAAAGAAACACAATAGAATCAACAAAAAACAAATGAATAATCATTTTGAGAGCATGAGTTGTAGAGTCATTAAAAGGGGATCTATGTGCTGTGTAATCGGCTTGGTGCTGAGGTGGTGAAGTTATCCACTCTGGTTCAGGAGCCTGATGCATGAAGGGTAATAACTGTTCCCGAACCTGGTGCTGTGGGACCCAAGTCTCCTCTACCTCCTTCCTGATAGCAGCCACGAGAAGAGAGCGTGACCCAGATGGTGGGAGTCCTTGAGGATGGATGCTGCTTTCCTATTATGGTGCTCCTTGTAAATGTGCTCATTGGTGAGGAGGCTTTTGCCTGTGATGGATTGGGCTGTAACCGTATTCTTTAATTACTTTTAAATGTGCTAAATGAAGCTCAAACAAGTTACTGCTTATGTATCTCCCACGGTAACATTAACTTATACAACTTTCTCAGTGCATTGTGCTTTCTACTAACTTAGCTGCCTTTCCACTTTATGAAGGCTCTCTCATTAATGCAGAGAACACGATACTTCTGCATATTCAGATTCGGATGCCTGATGAGATCTTAATTATTTAAATATTGCACGTTGCATTTTTCAAAATTGGCTGTATCTTTCATCTACAAAACCTTTGGATACTGTGTTTGATGAGACCAGCAATTGCTGCCTATTCCGAATTGCCTTTGCTGAGGGAGTGATAAGCTAACTTCCTGAACCATCGTTCTCTTTCTACTGAAACTGCTTTAGTGGAGTAGTATTTCCAGGGTTTAGACCCAGCATCGATGAAGGAATAGTGATACAGGATGATGTGTGACTTGAAGAGCACACATTTGGTGGTGTAGTCTGTACTGCTGCTTCTGGTGGTGGAAAACACAGGTTTAGGAACTGGAGGAGTCTGAATAAATACTGCAGTGTACGTTTTAGATGGTGTGTACCACCACATCTGTACGCTGATGGTGGATGAAATAAGTGATTTGGATAATGATTAGAATACCAGTCGGTTATGCTCCTTTATCCTGGATGGTAATGAACTTCCTCGATATTGTTGAAGTTGCATTCGCTTGAGGTGTAAGATATTCCATCATGTTCTACCCGGCTTTCAGTAGATGATCAAAAAAGCTTTGAGACATCAGGGAGTGAATCACCCTACGCAGTAGTAGCAGCCTCTGAGCTGCTCTAGTAATTAAAGGGTGCTCCAGCGGACTTTCCAATGAAGAGTGATCCCCAGGGACTCAACAAGGATATTGCTTCTCAATGTCAAGGATGGATAGTTGGACTCCTCCTTGCTGGAGATGATCATTGTCTGTCACTTTTCTGGTTCAAACATTAGATGTCCCTTTTCATTCCATGCCTTTATGTTGTATCTTGTACTCTCCAGTCAAGATGGCACTTGCATACAATGCTCTTTTGGTCAACACCTTCTAAATAGTCCACGAAACAATTAACTTCACTTCTTTTATGTCTGTGTTTCATGTTAAATGTGCTTCTGAAATTGTTACAGCCTGTGATTTACAGTTTGGAGATCAATTGAGTGACCCAGTGCTCTGCTGTCTCTGAGAAGATTCTAGATTCTGAGCTTGAATCCTTGAGGCCGCGAGGCGAAGAAACTTTGTGATGGGATGCGAGCCGATGATTGACTCAATTTCACTGATTAAAGCTTCCATTATTCATCGATTAAAGCATTGAGGAAGATTGCAACTTCGAGGTGAATATGGAAGGCAAGAAAGTGTTCAGCACCAGCTGCCTGCCTTGTTGTTCCCTCTGCTCTCAGAGGAGCGTATCTCTGTGCACCGAACGTGGGCCTCTGCATTCGAGCTGCATTCCCTGATGTTGGAGGATGTTACCAAGGTACTAAGTTTATAGATTTGGACAATGGACCGTGGGCTTTTTTAGTCTTATCGTTTTTATGTTCTGTGTTTTTGCCCATTTTTTCTCAGTTTTTTTTTAGTATGAGGGGAGGGGGTTTAGGGGTCAATGTTCTTGTTGCACTTTTGTTTGTTTTTTTTTGTGCGGGGAAAGGGAATTTGGGTACTGGCATTCTTGTTGTGTTTCTGTAGGGGGGAGGGAGTATTTCTGGGGGGCTGATGATCATGTTGCTGTTCTTTTTGTATGGGGGGGGGACGTTGAGGTTTGCTGCTCCTCTTCGAATTGTCTACCATATTTTTTTGGTTTATGGCACTTTGGAGAATCTCCAAGTTTTATATTGCATACATACTTTGATAATAAATGAACCTTTGAACTTATGTTTATTATATGTTTTGCTGCATATGGTATGGGTTGCTTCGGATTTAGAATCAGGTATATTACCATTGACATATGTTATGATATTTGTTGGTTTTGTGGGAATGGTACAGTGCAATACACTAAACTATAAATTACAGTAATAAATATATACAGTGTGTGTGTGTATGTTTGTGTATATATAAGAGGATACTGTATACTGTATATACAGTGTGTGTGTGTGTGTGTATATATATGTATATATATATATATAAACACACACACACACACACACACACACACACTTTCTAAGACTTTTGCACAGTACTGTTTTTGTCAATGTGGACCACAGAACAAATCTGTAAACCTGGCAGGAGCAAATGATGATGGTAATGAGGAGGTTGGAGCACCATGGGAGGGGTGTGGGACAGGTGGCAGAGAAGTAGGGTGTAGTACAGGTGCAGAAACATGCAGCCCTGAGAAATTGTTAAAATAACAGAATGTCTCTCTGGTGCTCTCTGCTTGCTCCACTCTCCTTTCCCCTTTTCCCCACCATGATTCCCCTTTCCCTGACCCCTTCCAACTCTCAGTCCACAATAGAGACCCATTTCTGAATCAGCTTTATCATCACTCGCATATGTCATGAATTTTATTTTTGTCAGCAGTACAGTGCAATACATAACATTACAAAAGTACTGTGCAAAGGTCTTAGGCATATAAAGAATGGTTATCAGTAGATACATCACCTCTATTTTTATCTTCTTAGCTTTTTTTTACCCTTTCAAATTCATTCACTTTATATCTCTGTCATCTGTTCCATTTTAATTTGCACTGCACTATTTTAGATTGGATGAACAAGTGATTATGTGCACTTTAAAGAGCAATGGGACTAGCAGCATGTAATAGCCTGGAATTTGGGCCTTGAAGTAAATTAAAGATGAAACAAGTAATTGATATATCCCATGTCCAAATATTAACATTGGGCATGGGTAGTTCAGATTTTTCAGATTTGCTCAAATTTTGACTTCTAACAAAGTTACGATTCTGTCCACCAAGTGAAGAGTTCTGAAGTACATGTCATGTGAATATTAATCCCAGGGGTTTTTCCAATTTGTACATGAATTATACAATCAGCATTCAGTAAGAGCGACGCATTCTATCATTCTTGATTGCAGTGAATGTAGTTTCAGCTCAAGCCCCACTGGACATCAATAATATTAAAGATTCAATTAAGAATAAACTTTGAATCTACATTTACTTCAATAATTACATCTTTTTGTTCATATTGCTCTATGATCGTGTCGTAACAGTGCAAACTATTGTTACAACTCATTAGCATCTCTGACTATGAAGCAAGAAGCAAATGGTAATACACAAAAAACAGATATTCTTGTACAAAATACATATGAATTAATTGGTAACTATGTGAACTAGCCTTCCATTAAATAAAAAAGAGGCCTGACTGGTAAATATATTTTAGGATTTTTGTACATGGTTAGTATTTTTCTCACAGCTGAAATCTTCATTGATCTCTAACAGCACAGAGCCCCAGGCACTAATGTATTTAGTTGATATGACTCAGGGATAGTAATCAATAAGTGTAGTTACTCATGGACAGTTGCAGGTGAAGGAACTTAAACGGCAAAAGGAACATTTATTTCTGGACGTTTGGATGTACTTTGATGTCGCTACATCAAAATAGTTAATAATGCTGGACTAGAATTGATCTATTCGCTAATTGACTGATTCACTAATTGATCTACTCACTGGAATTTAGAAGATTGGGGGGGGGATCTTATTGAAACGTATAAAATTCTAAAAGGATTGGACAGGCTGGATGCAAGAAGGTTGTTTCCGATGTTGAGGGAATCCAGAACGAGGAGTCACAGTTTAAGGATAAAGGGGAAGCCTTTTAGGACCGAGATGAGGAAAAACCTTCACACAGAGAGTGGTGAATCTGTGGAATTCTCTGCCACAGGAAACAGTTGAGGCCGGTTCATTGGCTATATTTAAGAGGAAGTTAGATATGGCCCTTGTGGCTAAAGGGATCGGGGGTATGGAGAGAAAGCAGGTACAGGGTTCTGAGTTGGATGATCAGCCATGATCATACTGAATGGCGGTGCAGGCTCGAAGGGCCGAATGGCCTACTCCTGCACCTATTTTCTATGTTTCTATGTTTCTATTCTATAGTTTATTATTCTTGGGCCACCATTGACCACAACTACGGAGCATGGAGTGTTGTTGCTGGAAAGCAGCATCCATCATCAAAGACCCCAAACATGCAGGTCAAGCTCTCTTCGTCAGGAAGGAGGTACGTAAGCCATATCACCAAGTTCAGGAACAGTTATTAACCCTCATCCATTAGGCTCTTGAACCAGAGGAGGTAACTTCACTCACCCAATCACTGAACTGTTCTTATCACCAATGGACTCACTTTCAATGACTCTTCATCACTTGTTCTCGATACTTGTTGCTGATTTATTATTATATTTAGTTTTTCTTCTCTCAAGTTGGTAAAAACTGAGGTATAGACATAACCAAGCACAATCATTTCTCAATTGCTAAGAACTTTTGGACGATTCAAGTGGTGTTTAGTATCGTGGCTTTCTGGGGATTTTATAGTTATTGCTGCGCAGGCCTAATTGTTTAATGCTATTGAATAATGACTTACAGATGATACCAATTGTAGCTATTACTATTGGGACAATTTATACCCTGTTCATGTTCCATAGTCTTTCAATTTCCTCTTTTAATTCAGCATATTTCTGTTGTTTCTCAGTTATTGAATTATGTACGCATGTTTGTTTGGAATGGCTATATCTATTAAGTAAATTGTTCATGGTTGTTTATCCTGTATTATTATATCTGGACAGTTATTATGGATTGTCCCATCTGTAATAACGGATCAGCCATAACATAATCTGTGGCATTCTGATTCTAAAACTGGATCAGACTTGTAATTGTAGCTGTCAGGACAATGTATACCCTGTTCATGTTCCAAAGTTTTTCAATTTCCTCCTTTAGTTAAGCATATTTCTGGTGTTGTTCACTTACTGATTTCTTTAAGTTATGTGTGCTTGGAATGGCTATATCTATAAAATAAATTGTTCATGCTTGTTTATACTGATTTATTACATCTGGATAGTTATTACAGATTGTTTATCTGTAGTAACTGATTGGTCATAATATAATTTGTGGTATTTTGACTCTAAGACTGGATCAGGCTTGCATTTATAGTAAACTGTGATGTAATTTGCTTGGATTTTCAGCATCTGTAGACTTTCTCTTGTTTGTACTTATTATCATTTTAAAGCAAGCTTTTGCTGAATGATGTTTGCCACTTGATTGTGTCTGTGTAAGTAATCAGATTGAGTTAAACTCCTGCAGGATCCTGTAATGGGTTGGATTGTGTCTTGTTTCTTTCTCTCTCCATTTTCTACATTTCTCACCTTGAATTTGTTGGTTTTTTATTATTTATTTTTGATACCTGTTTGTGTTAACCACCTCATCTTGTATTGCCACAGGTACCCATCTGTTTCTGGGAAGAGGTCTCCAACTCTGAGCCAGGCATTCAACGATTCTTTGTTGACATCTAGTCTATTCTGATCATGACGATGTCCTCCATGGAGGATGGTAGTCTCCCATTGGTTAACTTTTTCTTCAATAGCGATAATGTCTTCATTTTTCTGTGTTGTAGTCTCATTTAAGTTCAGTGGTGAATACTTCTTGTTGGAATGCATACGCTTGCAAGGAGTGCTGATTCCAGTTTTCATTGTTAAAAATATATCCTTAGAAGTTTTATCTAATAGTTGTGCAGATTTTTAACATCTTTTATTCTTCTTCCCCCTTCTGTCCTAGGGAGTGTTAATCTAAGTGTGTCTGAGTATACATAGTGTTTTCTGAAATCTGTCATTTAATTTCTTATGTTTCTTTGTAAATTTTCCAGATCAGTTTCAGATCGAGATATTTTGCCAAAAGGATACATAAGTATAGATATAGCACAAGTGTTTATTGCCCTTGTTATATTTTTACTGTTGAGCACTGTTTGGCAGAATTACTTAAGCCTTGAAATAAGTTCTGTCAAGTTTTCCCTTTATCATACTATGATCTTTCCTTGTTGATATCCTAGATACTTACATGTTTCATATTCATCCATCAGTTGTATTGTATCCTGCTGCTCTGTGTTGTACTCTGTCAGATCTACTGCCCCTATCTTTATGTTTAATTTTCTGCATTTATCCAGTCCAAAGTTCATGCTTATATCTTTTGAAAATATTTCTTAGCTTAACTTATAAAGGAGCATATAATTTCAAATCATCCCTGTTTAGAAGGTGTGTTAAAGTATAGCTCATTTTGTTGTTTCTGATTTGATACCCAGTTTTCATCCGAATCAGTAAATTAGATAGCGGGTTTAAAGCTAGACAAAACCATAGTGGACTTTGAGAGTCGCCTTGGGAAATGCTTCAGTTTATTTTGACTGCGGTGGTTGCTTTTTTTTTGGTTGTTAATAGATAGGGTGTTTACAGTATTCCACTACTTCATCAGATGTTGCAAGAATTGCACAAGTGTTGGGTGTAGTTTATATATATTATGAACTTCTATTACCTATGAGTGTGGGACAGAGTCAAATGCCTTTTGGTAGTCAATATAGAAAACCTGAAAGATTTCTGCTTTTCCACTGGGCTTGATTTAAAATTGGAAAATATGTAATCAGTTGTACTTTACATCCTTTCAGACCCTTACGGTATCATTTCTGTTCCTTTGTATGTATGCTGTGGTTGTCTAAGTGAGTAGTGATTAGTTGCGAGATACACAACATTACAAGTTTATATTTAATATAGTTTGTAAACAAGCAATAGGACAATATTTTGATGATATTATTATTTATTTATTTATCTATCTATCTATTTATTTATTTAGTTATCTATTTATTTGTCTATTTATCTATTTATTTATTTATTTATTCGTTTGTTTGTTTGTTTGTTTGTTTGTTTATTTATTTATTTTCTCTTTTTTTTTATTTGCCCAGTTTGTTGTCTTGTTTATTGTTTATTTGTCAGTCCTGTTGGGTACAGTCTTTCATTAATTCTCTTTTATTTCTTGTATTTACTGTGAATGTCTGCAAGAAAATGAATCTCAGCATTGTACATAGTGATATATATGTACTGTGATAATAAATTTACTTTTTACTTCGTTTCGTATGTTGTACAGTAGGTAGTATTGGGAAATATTAGATACAAATTCATATAATTTCCTGCCATCAGTAAAATATGAACTTTTTTCATATTCAAGTGTTTTCATTAGGGTTATTATGTGTGAAGCCAAGCAGAGCTGCAGAATGGATGCTGCTAAAAAGAGAGAGATAAGGGAGAGCCATTCAAAAATGCTAATAAGAGAGAGATAAAGAGAGAGAGCTATGTAATTCAGTATTGTGGCGTCTGCAGTGATACTGCCAGGGACACTTTGCTTTGAACATGATTTGCTCATTAACACTTCTGCTGAGACAAAAGGAAGTGGTGAAGTTTGAGTGACAGGTGATACCCCATCGGGGGGGGGGGGGGATAAAATAGTGGGTTTGCTAAGACACTGCAGACACACCACGAGACCCTGAAGAGAGGGTTGTGCCCCCACAAATCGGTGGGGGATTGGAGGACTGATTCGCAGGAATCAGTCAGAGGCTTACAAGGTGTAAAGATACGACCGGTGGGGACCTTTTGTGTCCACCCTTGGCTGGGTGACGGGTTCACCACGGAAGAACGGTCGCATCAGGAATGGAGGGGTCACAGTCGGTGACCACAACGGGACAAGAAGACAACGGAAGGTTTGCCTGAAATCTCAGCTGTATCTCTCTCTCTCTCTCTCTCTCTCTCCCCCACTCCCCCCAATGGTACCACAACAACCATCTTGAACTACACTAAACTGAACTGAACTCTGCTTCACTTGAAGACTGATTATTTACCCCTAGACTTCGATAGAGCTTGGCTGATTCCTATTCCCATATTTCTGTGTATATGTGTATATTATCATTGCTAACCTGTTACATTTATATCCTTGCATTTAGTGTACTGTATTACTTAATTTACTTAGTTTCTAGTAATTACAGACTCCAACGAGTGTTCCATTTCTGCTGGTTTGACAACCCAGTTACGGGGTATGTAACAGAGTGCAGCATTCATATCAGAAAATTTTAAGATTTCCCCCTGTAAAAGAGAACATGAAAGAAACAACTGTTTTAGGTATGAGGCTGGCACCAAACTGCACCGACTTTCGTCGTTCCTTTGGACCTGTCATCGGCATGGAGGGCGGGGTTCCACTGCATGGGCAACAGACGGATATCCATATCAATTCTGCCTTGGCTTGCACCCTGGAGAGGCCACTCCAGCTTCACTACTACCAGTGGCGCAGTACCCATGGTTGACCACGACCGACAGAGGCCACACACTTAGGTATGAAGAAAAGCAAGTTTTGGAGAAGTAAAAAGAAGCTGCTCACAGGAACAGCAGACATAAGTGAATCCACCCAGTCCTTTTAGCATTCTTCATGTACAGAGACATGGTTGCTACCTTTTCTGCAGACACAAGTGTTGTAAACCGCAGCGGAATGCATACTGCTGAAAGAACTCAGTAGATGAGCAGCATCTGCGGAGGCAAAGAGATCTTGACTCCTGATGCAAGATCTCAACAGAAATTGTCAATTTTCCCTTTACCTTCAAGCATCCTGCTGAGTTCCTTCAGAGGTTTGTATTTTGTTATTTTTTATGCAGTTTGTATATGTTATACATTCAGATGGATTTGTATGAGTGTTGGTTTTGCAGAATGTACTTAAATCTACTCAGTAATGCCTAACTTGTGCAATTAATTATTGATAGATCACCTCTAACTCTTCAAGCTCTATGGGAGTGATAGCTTTCACCATATTCTTTACATGTAGTCAATTTATATTCTGCTATTGGGCAACAGGTCCATAGCAGAGGCCATCTCATTGGCTCTTCACTCAGCCCTGGAACATCTGGGCAACAAAGATTCATACATCAGGATGCTCTTTATCAACTACAGCTCAGCATTCTTTACTATCATACCCTCAAAACTAATCAATAAGCTCCAAGACCTTGGCCTCAATATACCTCCTTGCATTGGATCCTCAATTTCCTCACTTGTAGACCCTTGTCAGCTTGTATCGGCAACAACGTCACTTGCACAATTTCCATCAACATAAGTGTACCTCAAAGCTCTGTACTTAGCCCCTGCTCTATTCACTTTATACTTACGACTACATTGCTAAGCACATCTCCAATGCCATACTCGGGTTTGCTGATGACCCCACCATCTTAGGTGATAGATCAGCCTATATAAAGAAGTTTGAAAATATAGCTAACAACAACATCTTACTCAATGTCAGCAAGACTAAGAAGCTTATTATTGACTTCAGTAGAAGGAAACCAGAGGTCCATAAGCCAGTTCTCATTGGACTATAGAGGAGAAGTTCAGCAACTTTAAATTCCATTGTGTTACTATTTCAGAGGACCTGATCGGGTCCCAGTACTTACGTGCAATTACGGGGAAGCACAGCAGCACCTTTACTTCCATAGGAATTTGCAAAAATTTGGTATGACATCTAAAACTTACACAAATGTCTATAGAGGTATCGTGGAGAGTTTATTGACTGGCTGCATCACAGCTTGGCATGGAAAGATCAATGCCCTAGAATGGAAAATCCTACAAAAATGTAGTGGATACGGCCCAGTCCATCATGGGAAAAGACATCCGCACCATTAAGCACAGCTCTACAAAACACTGTCTCAGGAAAGCAGCATTCAACCACCCAGGACATGCTCTCTTTTAGCTACTACCATCAGAAAGAAGGTACAGGAGCCTCAGGACTCTCACTACCAGGTTTAGGAGCAGTTATTACTCCTCAACCACCAGGCTCTTGAGCCAAAGTGGATAACTTCACTTAACTTCACTTGCACCATTATTGAAATGTTCCCACAACCTATGGGCTCACATTCAATGACTCTTCATCCCAAGTTATTGATATTTATCTTTATTTATTTATTGTAATTATTTCTTGCACAGTTTGTTTGTTGCACACTGGTTGAACACTCAAATTGGTGCGATTTTTCTTTGGGTTTTTTTACAGTATTTCTCTATTATGGACTTATTGAGTATTCCCACAAAGAAATGAATCTCAGGTTTGAATGTGGTGACATATATGTACTTTAATAATAAATTTACTTTAAACTTTGAACACTAATCTGTCAGTGATTTTAATCCTGAAGAATTTGGATTTTTCCAGAGGTTAATGATGGTATAATTCATGTGCTTTACGATCACATACTATCAGCATTACAGTTGTGATGTAAAATCAGGAAGCACTAATTTATTATAGGCAAGTATTTATTATCGTGTCATATTACCATTGCTAATTTGCCAGTACAACATGATGTTTGATTGATGTTGGTCCCTAGTGTAAAGTTGTTAGTCAGTGAAATGACATTCAAGGCATTTAAACAATGGAGTACACAGGATTCAAATCAGCTTGCTTCCCTTTTCTGACTAAACCCAGACCCTCAAGCAATTTTCTTTTTGTTATTGGGCCATGTGTCATTTTGTATGAGAACTGCGAAAAAGAAACAGATTTAGCTCAGTGTTGGGCCTTGGATCTATTAGCACAGTAATGGATTCCTCTGGAGGTCTTTAGTTCACGTTCAGCTGCTACCCCTGACTAAATTAAGCTGCTTTGTGACAGGGCCACTAGAATGGTTGACTTAGTGTGTTCTGTCTTAGGATGCAACGTCACCGAAACAACTCATATGTTACAAAGTCACCTTCGGAATATCACTAAGGGCAACTACGGGAAAGCTTAAACATCTCATTCTCTTAAGTGACGGAAAACACTAGGCTACAAGGCTTGTTGAGTGGTTATGCCAGGATTATCAGATTCCCAGAGCCATGATGGCAGCAGAACACTCTTATTGTAGTTGAAATGCTGTTAACACAGCTTAAACGAAAAGGGCGAAAATTACTGTAGGAATTCTGATAATTCTGAACTCTTGCTTTTCTGTCATTAAATGGACATCCTATGATCAGAAGCAGTGTAAATTATTATATCTAATTTGTAGAATGTAGGCAAAGACCAACATTTATATTGTATCTTTCATGAACCAGGACACCAGAACTGTAGCCACTCCAATAATTTCAAAACCAGAGCATCAGATCCCAGTATAGCAAAGTCCCATAAATAGCATTTAAACAATGATTAGCTTAAAGATTGAAGTTCTTTAAAGATTAAAGATTAATTTTATTTGTCACATATACAGCAAAACATAGAGTGAAACATGCTGCTTGCATCAGTGGGGAACTGAACTGATTGCTGATACTATAATAACGTAAGGCTATCTGCTGTGCTACTGTGCAACCCACATGTGGCCCAGAGTTATGCTTAGTAACAAAGGAACAGCACTCTCTTTTATCGTAAACAAAGACTCAATGATTCAATGACTTTGGAGTGTAGACATCTATTATGAAGTTATTTTGAATTTAGATCTACGGCAGCAATCTCCACTATCAGGGAATACAGAAAATAACTGGCACAGCTGGCAAAGCAGGGAGTAGAAAGCACATTTAAGTCATTGGACAGAACACAAAACAACAATTGGAACACACACTCGGAACAAATGGAAAGCTTTAAAATAAAAATATTAAGAGTTATCAGAATCAGTTTTTTATCACTGGCATATGCTGTGAAATGTGTTGTTTTAAAGCAGCTGTACAGTGCAATGTGTTAAAAATATTAAAGGTTACAAAAAGAAGTATAAAGACAGATAAATAAATAGTTCAAAGGGGAAGCAAAATAGTGAGGTAAAGTTCATGAACCATTTACAAATCTGATGGCGGAGGGGAAGTAACTGTTTCTAAAACATTGAGTGCGCCTCTCAGACTCCTGTAACTGTTCCTTAATATTCATAATGAAAAGAGGGCATGTCCCAGGTGGGGAGGGTCCGACATGACGGATGCCACACCCTGAAGATGTCCTCGCTGGTGGGGAGACTGATACCCACGATGGAGCGGGCTGTATCTGCAACATTTTGCAGCTTCTGCCAACCCTGTGCATTGGAGCCGTCATACCAGACAGTGGGGCAACTAGTCAAGACTAGATTGGGTGGATGTGGAGAGGATGCTTCCTATGGTGGGGGTAGCCACCGCCTCAAAATTGAGGGGTGATCCTTCGGAACAGAGGTAAGGAGGGATTTTTTCTTTGTAGCTGGAGTAGTGAATCTGTGGAATGCTCTGCCACAGACTGCGGTGGAGGCCGTGTGTATATTTCAGGTTGAAGTTGATCATTCCCTGCTCAGTCAAGGCATCAGAGGACATGGCGGGAAGGCAGGTATATGAGTTTGAGTGGAATCTGGAATCAGCCACGATGGAATGGCGGAGCAGAGTCAGTGGACTGAATGGGCTAATTCTGTTCCTATGTCTTATGGTCCTATGGTTTAATTCTCTTCACGGTGTATCTGTAGAAATTTGTTAGAGACCTTGGTGACATACACATTAACTACTGTTTTGAGGCTTGAACCAGAATGTTCTCACTAAGATTAGATGAGCTAGTTTAACACCTCATTTTCTTACATATGCTTTTCCTATCCCCCAAATAATTGCTTACACAGCTATTTCCACAGTCTGATTGAAGTAGAGAGATGGGTGGAATTTGGTTCATGTTAGAAACGTAGAAACATAGAAAACATACAGCATAATACAGGCCCTTTGGCCCACAAAGTTGTCGAACATGTCCCTACCTTAGAAATTACTAGGCTTACCTATAGCCCTCTATTTTTCTAAGCTCCGTGTACCTATCCAAAAGTCTCTTAAAAGACTGGATATATATTGCAATAGGGGGAATGGTGCTCCCATTGCGTCAGTGAGACTGGCCTCATATTCAGTGAAAGCTTTGCTGTGACTCTTTGGTCCATCAGCCACACACAAAGCAAAACAGCTACTATATTCCATTAGGAGCTGGAGGAGATTTGGTTTGTCACCTAAAACACTCGAACATTTCCACAGATGTACGATGGAGAGCATTCTGACAGGTTACATCACTGTCTGGAATGGGGGAGCTACTGAACAGGATTGAAAGAAGCTACAGAAAGTTGTAAAATCAGTCAGTTCCATCTTGGGTACTAGCCTTCATAGTGTTCGAATCTTCAAGGAGCGGTGCCTCAGTAAGGCAGTAAGGTCCTTTATTAAGGTACCCCATTACCCAGGACATGCCCTCTTCTCATTGTTACCATCAGGAAGGAGGTACAGAAGCCTGAAGGCACACAGAGTCAGCAATTCAGGAACAGCTTCTTCCTCTGCCATCTGATTCCTAAATGGTTATTGAAATCCATGAACACTACCCCACTTTATTTAAATATTATTTCTGTTTTTCCACTATTTTTAATTTAACAATTTAATATACATATATACTTACTGTAATTGGTTTACTTATTTTTTTTATACTATGCATTGCATTATGCTGCTCCCACTAAGTTAACAAATTTCACAACATAAGTCGGTGATACTAAACCTGATTCTGATTCTGATTCTGACACACTCTTCTGGCTTGTTCTCCTCCCCATTTCTCTCCTTTATTACATTCTCACCTTCCAGTCCTATCGTATACCATGATCTTCAACCATATGTCATGTCCACCTGTCACCTCCCAGCTTCTGACATCATTTCCCACTCTCCCGCCTCCCTTATCTGCCTATCAGGCCTCCCACCCACCTGGATCCACCAGATCTTGCACCAGATCCTTCTCTCCATCTTTTTATTATGGCTATCTCCCCACTTGCGTTCAGTCCAAATGAGTGGTGTCAACTTGAAACATCAACTATCTATTTGCCTCCATAGGTGCTGTCTAATCCATCAAGTTCGTTCAGCACTTTGCGTGTGTACCTCACAGCAGGTTGGGAGCATTTGCCCAGGATCTTGATTGCTTACTGTCTATCTGCTGTCACCCATTTTTTTATTCAGTATGACAGGTGATGTTGCCAAGTGACTTCCTTATTTGCTCTTTCGTCTCGCTTTTCAATCATAAAATAATATAGCATTTTTTTCATAATAGCAATCCCATCAGGAAGTGAAAATTGTCTTTTCACTTCCCGAGCTGCAGAGGACACTGGAATTGTAAAGGTTCCCTTTCAGTCCAGCTCTTCTGTTCTCCTGAGCTCCCAGAAATTCTTGGCACACAGCTGGCCTTTTATTGATTTTGCAGACAATATTCGGCTGCTTTTGTTTAGACTTAAATACTCCATACCTCTTTGATTCCAAAAATAAAGGGAACACATGAAGGTAACCTTAGAAATGCACTGAAATGCAACTAAAATGTAAAAGCAATGAAAGCATTCATATTTAAAGAAAGCTTTTGACCCCTTAGAAGCTCTTTATACCTTGTCTGCCTTTATGCTGCCTCCAGCCAGGCTGACTAAGTATATAGTCATAACCATTAAGAAACGTGTGCCCTCAGCTGCACACATTTAAATGTCCATTGAAGCTTTTCTCACATTATGGATGAAAAATTGCATCTAAACATGTTTGAGGTGCATCAGATATGTTGCATAGCCTTCAATTTCCTAATTGCATCATCTCTCCACTTTGCTGATGGAAATCATTATGGTCAATGGATATTCTGTGATAGTCCTGTGCTCATGGTTATCATGGATTAAGAATCAACTTTATTCATCATATACATTTATTTGTATTAGGAACTCGCTGTGGTGTGTTGGCACAACTTTCAACATAAATTCAACATCTGCAAGTAGGATGAATAATGAATTATATATAAAAATAAGTTAGAGGTTAAAGTATGATACTTAATAAATAAATACCAGCATATAGTTGCAAAGTAATCAGCATTATAAAAAGTGGTTTAAAGTGTTTACAGTGCAGTGAGAAATACTGCAGATTCTGTAAATAAAACCAGAAAATGCATCAAACTGTGGAGTTTCAAATGCATTCAAATTTAACATTTCAGGTCAATGGTCTTTCATCTTGATAGCTTTGATAAGATGTCATCAACATGAAACATTAGCTGAGGAATCACCTGCCTCATTAGTGCATTTAAAATGCCAAATCCTTTCCTAGGAATTAGTTTGTTGCTCACCATTTTTAAAACCCAGAATCCAATTAATGTCTGTAAAACCTTAATGTCTGTAAAACCTTAAGACATAGGAGCTGAATTTGGCCCATCAACTCTCTGAATTCCCTGGGACTAAGCAAATTCAAAGCCACTCAATGGCACTAAATTCCCCTCCATTTGCTAATCCCCATTGTATAAATCATAAGGGGGTGGATAAAGAAGCCAAGATTCAAATGAAGTTACTGATAACATGTGATTCGACTTAAGCAGGTCAGAACCTTTTGCTTTCAACCTTTGCAAGTCAAAGAATCCTACAAGAAGTAGTAGATATGGCCCAGTCCATCACAGGTAAAGCCCTCCCCACCACTGAGCACATCTACACAAAATGTTATTGCAGGAAAGACTCACTTTCGAAGACTCTTCATCTAATTTCCTCGATATTTATTGTTTATTTATTTACTATTATTATTTCTTTCTATTTGCATTTGCAATCATTTGTTGTCTTTTGCACATAGGTTTAACACTCAATTGGTGAGGTCATTCATTGATTATATTATGGTTGCTAATCTGTAATGGATTTTTTGAATATATCTGCGAGAAAATGAATCTCAGGATTGTATATGGTGACATACACAGTATGTACTTTGACAACAAATTTACTATGAACTTTGAATTACATTCAGTTGTGTGGAGGAAGGTCATCAACATGTGAAGGAAACACTTTCATCTACTCAATACTTATTGGTCTTCTAGTGCAATGACGTATCCATAAGACCATTAGTCATAGGAACAGAATTAGGCCATTTGGCCCTTGAAGTCTTCTCTATTTCATCATGGCTGATTTATTTTCCCTCTCAATACCATTTTCTTGCCTTTTCCCTATAACCTTTCACGCCCTGACTAATCAAGAACCTATAAAGTTCCACTTTAAATATATCCGATGACTTGTCCTCCACAACCGTCTGTGGCAGTGACTTCCACAAATTCACCATCCTCTGGCTAAAGAAATTCCTCCTCACCTCAGTTCCTCTATTCTGAGGATCAGCCCTCTGGTCCTAGACTCTCCACCATTGAAAATATTCTCTCTACATCCACCCTATCTAGGCCTTTCAATATTCACCCACCCCTCATTTTTCTATTCTTCTAAACTCCAGTGAGCACAGGCACAGAGCTATCAAATGCTCCTCATATTCCAAGGACCCTTTTATTCCTGGGATTGCTCGTTCCTCTAGATTTCACTGAAGATTGTTCACCAAAAGTGACTTGCTAAAGGATTCTGGGTACTTCACTCATACTTTCCCAGCTTTTGACAGAATACTTCAAGCAAAACATTTGCATTTTTCCAACAAATTACCTGCTGTACTCAAGTTCTGTTGGGCAGATATGGTTTCGCAAAGTTTCATCAGATAGAAATAGAACATTTTGCCACTGCTCCTTGCTGGAATCCACCAGGGTGGAATGGGCTTTGCTTTATGCAAACTTCCCAGGGCAACGTAACTGAATGAGTTTGTACCCAATGAACCTGGGTGAAATATTGAATACTGCAGATTCAATCTAATCCTGCAGTGCATCTCGAGATTTAGTACAAAAGGTGTTGGTGATTATCATGGCAGGTTTACCACGGCACGAGTATGCTGAACCTATGCAAAGCCTTGAATCCAGCCCCACATTTCGACATCGTGTTCCTGTGGCTGAGCTAATAGAAAAATCCAATGTCACTGAGGGTTCTCCATTCTGGCTCTATGAAGTCAAATATCTCTTCTGCTATTTTTATATACTTCTAGTCAATAGAAACAGTTAAAAAGACTCGTAGTAGATTTAAGCAGATTTTTAAATATATAAAAAATAAAAATAATACTTTTATTTAGATGCACATTTATGTAAATAAAATGCAGTTTGAGATCAAAACTGAATGCCCAAAGAGGTAGAGTAACACATGTGAGGGAGCTACTGCCCCACTGCTCCAGCGCACCAAATTAATCTTGAGCCCTGGTGCTGCCTGTGTGGGAATTGCATATCTCTCTGCGACTGTGTGGATTTCATCCCGGTGCTCTAGTTTTCTTCCGTGTCCCATAGACGTGCAGATTAACACGTAAATTGGCCACTGAAAGTTGACCCCAGTGCGCAGGTGTGTGTTAGATTCTGGGGTCAGTGGAAACATAGAAACATAGAAAATCTACAGCGCAATACAGGCCCTTCAGCCCACAATACTGTGCTGAACATGTACTTACTTTAGAAATTACCTAGGGTTACCTATAGCACCCTATTTTTCTAAGCTCCATGTACCTATCCAGAAGTCTTTTAAGAGATGCTGTCGTATCTGCCTCCACCACCATTACCGACAGCCCATTCCATGCACTTACCACTGTCTGCATAAAAAGCTTACCCCTGACATCTCCTCTGTACCTACTGCCAAGCACCTTAAAACAGTGCCTTCTTATGTTAGCCATTTCAATCTAAGGAAAAAGCCCCTGACTATCCACATGATCAATGTCTCTCATCCATCTTATACATCTCAATCAGGTCACCTTTCATCCTCTGCCACTCCAAGGAGAAAAGGCCGAGTCCACTCAACCTATTCTCATAAGGCATGCTCCCCAAACCAGGCAACTTCCTTGTAATCTCCTCTGTACACTTTCTATAGTTTCGAAATCCTTCCTATAGTGAGGTGACCAGAACTGAGCACAGTACTCCAAGTGGGTCTGACGAGCATCCTATATAGCTGCAACATTACCTCTCAGTTCTTGAACTCATTCCCACGGTTTATGAAGGACAATGCACCGTATGCCTTCTTAACCACAGAGTTAACCTGCACAGCAGCTTTAAGTGTCCTATGGACTCAGACCCAAAGATCCCTCTGATCCTCCACACTGCCAAAAGTTTTACCATTAGTGCTATATTCTGCCAGCATATTTGACCTACCAAAATGAACCACCTCACACTTACCTGGGTTGAACTCCATCTGCCACTTCTCAGCTCAGTTTTGCGTCCTCTCTATGTCCCGCTGTAACCTCGTACAGCCCTCCACACTATCCATAATTCCCCCAACCTTACTAGCCCATCAGCAAACTTAATAACCCATCTTTCCACTTCCTCATTCAGGTCATTTATAAAAATCACGAAGAGAAGGGGTCCCAGAACAGATCATGGAGGCACACTGCTGGTCACTGACCTCCACGCAGAATATGACCCATCTACAACCACTCTTTGCCTTCTGTGGGCAAGCCAGTTCTGGATTCACAAAGCAATGTCCCCTTGGATCCCATGCCTCCTTACTTTCTCAATAAGCCTTTCATGGGGTACCTTATCAAATGCTTTGCTGAAATCCACATACACTACATCTACTGCTCTACCATCATCAATGTGTGTAGTCATATCCTCAAAAAATTCAATCAGGCTCGTAAGGCACGACCTGCCTTTGACAAAGCTATGCTGACTATTCCTGATCATATTATGTGGAGATGGAGGCAATATGCAGAGGATAGGAAATGGTGGAAATTAGTGGTGGGTTTTGAGATTGCTCTGTGTGCTAGAGTCTAGATGGATTGAAATGGCCTCCTATTTCATAAGGAAATAGAAAGAATTAAAAACACTGAACATAGAACATAGAACAGTACAGGACAGAGCTATCAGCCTACAATGTCTGAGCATTGAATAAGGAACACAGAACACCTCAGGAAGGGACCCATCAGCCTACAATGTCTGAACACTGAATACGGAACACGGGACAGTAATGGAACCGACCCATCAGCCGACAATGTTTATGCCAACCATGATACCAATTTAAACTGCACATCTGTCTGCCAAGCCGTTATTAATTAAAACCAGAACTGACTTTCATGTACCCTTTTCAACCATGTTAACAACCTCATTCATATGAATGAGTACACGATAGCTGTCTGTCAAGGTGAGGAGTACATCGAGAACCTTATTTCATTGTGAGACACAGCTGCCAAGGTAAGTCCAGCAGGAACAAGAGGTCAGATATAACTAGCATCTCCCCTCCAGAGCATTCCATAGTTCCAAGCTGCATTGCTAACAAGGTCAAGGAACTGGAGCTGGAACTGGATGCACTCAGGACCATTCAGGAAGCTGAAGACTTTATAGATGAGACTTTTACTGAGGTGCGTCACACCTCAGATAGTAGTTGGGTGACCACAAGGAGAAGTGAGGGGAGTCAGCAGTCAGTGCAGGGTTCCCCTGTGGCCATTCCCCGCAGCAACAAGTATACCCGTCTGGATACAGCCGGGGAATGACATATAAGGGTTCAGAAGCAACAGCCAGGCCAGTGGCACTGTGGCTAGCTCTGAGGATCAGCAGGGAAGAGTAAATTCAGGCAGTGCGGTAGTTATAGTTAGAGCGATGGACAGCAGGTTCTGTGGCCACAAAAGAGAAATCGGGATGGTCTGTTGCTTCCCAGGTGCTGGGATCCAGGATGTCTCAGAGTGGATGTAGAAGATTCTCTAGAGAGAGGGTGAGCAGCCAGAAGTCATGGTGCACATTGGCATCAATGTCAGAGGTGGAAAGGCAGAAGTCCTGTGCAATGAGTATAGGGAGGCAGGGTAGTAATCTCTGGATTGCTTCCGCACCACGTGCTAGTCAAGACAGGAATAGGATGGTGGTACAGATGAAGGAGTGGCTGAAGAAGTGGTACAGAGGGTGGAGTTTCAGATTTCTGGATCACTGAAATCTCGTCTGGGGAAAGTAGGAGCTGTATAAAAAAAGGGCAGGACAGACCAAACTTGAGAGGAACCACTGCCTCGGAAGACGGTGGAGGCCAATTCTCTGGATGCTTTCAAGAAGGAGATAGATAGATATCTGATGGATAGGGGAATCAAGGGATATGGGGACAAGGCAGGGACTGGGTATTGATAGTGAATGATCAGCCATGATCTCAGAATGGCAGTGCAGACTCGAGGGGCCAAATGGTCTACTTCTGCACCTATTGTCTATTGACTATTGTCAATATCCTTGCAGGCAGGTTTGCTGGAACTGTTTAGGAGGGTTTACCTTAAGTTGGCAAGAGGATGGGAGATGGAATGATAGGGATGAGAATAGGGTAGTTGGTATTCAAGCTGCTGCAGTATGCAGTGAGACTATAAGTTAGGAGGGGCAGGTGATAGGGCAAAATTGTAGTCAGTGTGCTGGGCTAAAGTATAACATGGAGGCAACATCAAAAGTTTGAATACAGGCCTGGCAGTGTTATTTATAAATTCACATTGTATATGGAATAAGGTAGATGATCTTGTAGCACAGTTAGAGGTTGGCAGGTATGACAACGTGGGCATCACTGGGTCATGGCTGAAAGAAGATCATAGTTGGAAGTTTAACATCTGAGGATGCACTTTGTATTGAAAGAACAGACAGGCAGGTAGAGGGGTTGGAATGGTTCCATTGGTAAAAGATGAAATGCTGTTATATGTCAATGATTTGGATGATGGAATTGATGACTTGGTGGTCAAGTTTGCAGACCATACAAAGATAAGTGGAGGGGCATGTAGTATTGACAAAGCAGTGAGTCAACAGAAGGAGTTGGACAGATTTGGAGAATGGGCAAACAATTGGTGATGAAATATCATATAGGGAAGTGTATGGTCGAGTACATTGGTAGAAGGCATAGGCTATTTTCTAAAGGGGAAAAAAAAATCAAAATCAGAGGTGCAAATGGGCTTAGGAGTCCTTGAGCAGGATTCCCTGAAGGTTGAATTGCAGGCTGTGTCAGTGGTAAATAAGGCACATGCTTGTTAGCATTCATTTCAAGGGGGCTGGAATAGGATGTGATTCTGATACTTGAAAAAGGCATTGGTCGGACTGCACTTGGTGTATTGTGAACAGTTTTGGGCTTCTTATTTAAGAAAAGATGTACCGACGTTGGAGAGGGTCCAGAGGAGGTTCATGAGAATCATTCTGGGAATGAGAGGGTTAATGTATGAGGCACGTTTGATGGCTCTGTGCCAGTACTCGCTGAAGTTTAGAAGAATGTGGCGGGTGGAGTGGGGGGGGGGATCTCATTGAAAGCTCATTGATTATTGAAAGCCCTAGAAAGAGTGCATATGGAGAAGATGTTTCCTATCACGTGGTAGTCTAGGAGAAGAGGGCACAGTCTTAGAATAGAGAGATGTCCATGTAGAACAGAGATGAGAAGGGATTTCTTTAGCCGGAGGGTGGAAAATCTTTGGAATTCATTGCCAGGGATGGCTGTGGAGGCCAACTCACTGAGTAAAGTTGAAGGTACAGGTTGATAGGTTTTTGATTAGTCAGGGTAACAAAGGTTAGGGTGAGAAGATGGGAGAATGGTGTTGAGAGGGATAATAAGTCAGCCTTGAAGGAATCGATGTAGCGAGCAGACTATTTCTGCTCCTGTACCTTACGGTCTTATGCGCATACACAGATTTCTCAAAAGGGCTGACACAGTAGTAGTATCTTATCAGCTGTTTGCAACTGAGAAATATCACACTAGATTCTCATGCACAGAATTGTTAGCCAAGTGAAAATTTCCCTGTTTACAGAAGAAAATACACATCACACTGTTTTTTCTAACAATAGCAGCAGCTCAAGAATTGTATCTTTTTTTTTATATTTTTGGCCAATCTCGTCATAATTCCTGTTACCTATACAATTGTGAGAAGAATGAGTGGAAGTGTTTTCATAGATTCAAAACATATAAAGGTACCGAGAAGAGATGATACAAAAGCATGTGTTACATCTTGTGTAAACAAGAGGAAGAAAATGATTTACCCATTGGCACAATGTGCAGAAAAGTGATTTTAAAATCACCATACATTTTATAGTGCTAGTTTAAGATGACAAGATATAATAGGCATAAAAGGTAGAAGTACTATGAGCACGCTTTGTTCAGATGTGTTGAAAGCATCAGTAATAGATCACCTGTCCCTGAGGCATCACGTATAAAACAGCCCAACCCCTGTCATCTTAGCCATTAATTTAGCAGAGCAGTGTCACATTAAACTGAACAAAAATGTTTTCACCTGCTTAACCACCCTGAACGGACATGTGCTTCTTACTCCCTAACAACTGGATATTGATTGAGCTGGTCATCCAGCGTGACCCGCCACCAGTCAGGCAAAGCAGATGTATTGGCAGATTTCATGTTTCTCTTAGCCCGTATCCCAAGTGTGTATGGGAGGGTGTTACGCCAATTCGTGTTGTACTGCACTCCATGCATAATCAGTCTCGGAAGCAGATTTAGTTATTTAGCACAGCTGAGGCTCTCTGAAAGCAAGGCAATTGGTAGTGCAGACGAGAAGTGCCATTGGCAGCACCGAGTGAAAATGAAATGAATGATTCATACGAGCTGGTGGGACGGAGTTAGACAGAGAAGATATTAGTCATAGAATGAACAGAGGTGCTGATGTGAATCAGCAATGTAAACAGCGCTGTTCCCTCCAGGACTGTATATGGATATCCATTCAACTCTTATTTACATAAATAATTCCGCAAAATACTGCTGTAAAATTTATAGCAGTAGAAGCTTATAAGTTGTTGTCAGTGGTTGAAGAATGATACTATTATTCATTATTCACACTTCCTTGGAGATGATGTGTGGGCTTCTGCAATGGAACTTGCTGTGATTAGAAAACCATTTCGGCACAGCACCCTGAGGATTGTGTGAACGCAGAAAACAACCGCGCGCCTCCTTAACCCAATATGATCAAGGCATTGTCTGTGGATCATCTTGTCACAGAAAGGAAAAGCAAGTTCAAAATAATTGGTTCTACTTCAAATTATGTCTGGAATCCAACACAACCAGAGAAAAATCAACAAAACTAGTTAAAAGTGTCAAATTTGAAGGGGAAATGTATTAAAATAATAAAACGAGTATCTCCAAGTATTCATTCTAATATTGTTGAATTGCAGGCTTTTAATGGCCATTATTGTGAGTAATGTCAATGGAATTTTAATGCAGACATGCAAAGCTTTAGCTAAGATACTGCAGGACCTAAATGGGAAAGACTTGAAGACATTGAAGCAAGTCATGTAGTAAGCTTGTATGTACATCATTTAGTTTTCAAAACATGACGCACTGAAAGAACGTGTGGCCCATGAAAATTTGTTTCTAGTAGAAGTACGCATTTCTTAAGCTTATAATTTTAGATCCTAATACATCTCCATGCGAGCTAAAATAGCTAAATATAATGGAAGTGTGCAAAATTCAAAGCATCGGACTTAGCATGCTAAGCGTGTTCACTGCAGTAATGAATATGATATATTGTCTGCATTTTAACCACCCTGAGCATTTTAGATATTCAGTGTTGTGGTCCAAGAGGCCTTTGTAATGCTGTACTGTTCTATGTACTATGCTCTGTTCCCTTGCCAAACGAAATAATAATACAAGATGTATATTTAGAAATCACTTTCTTGAATAACTGTTAACAGTAAATGTAGTTTACTGCTGACCTTGATTAATGGTTAAATTGTAGATCGAGTCTGTAGTAAGGAGGATAAGTGCTAAGATAGCAGTAATTCTGAGAGGATTGGCATATGAAAGCAGGGATATATCGGTCAGACCACATCTGGAATATTGTGAGCAGCTGTGGGCCCCTTATCTAAGAAAGGATGTGTTGGCACATTCCAGAGGAGAATCACAAGAATGAAAGGGTTAATGCATGAAGAGCATTTGATAGCTGTGGACCCATGCTCGCTGGTGTTTGGAAGAATGAGGGGGGATTTTATTGAAATCTATTGAACATAGAAAGGTCCCGACAGAGTAGATGTGGAGAGGATGTTCCGAATAGTAGAAGAATCAGAGAGTAGAGGGCACAGCCCCAGACTACAAGATGTCCCTCAGAACAGAGATGAGGAAGAATTTTTTTTAGCTAGAGGGTGGCAAATCTGTGGAATTCATTGCAACAGATGGTTGTGGAGGCCAAATCATTGGGTATATTTAAACTTGAGGTTAATTTCCTGATTAGTATGGGTGTCAAAGCTTATGGGAGAAAGCTGGAGAATGGGGTTGAGAGGATAATAGGTCAGCCATAATCGAATGTCAGGGTAGACCTGATGGGCTGAATGGCCTAATTCCAATCCTACTTCTAATGGCCTGTCTCATAGTCTAGTGCAGTGATTCCCAACGGGGGTGGTTACATATCCTAAGGGGATGTTAAGGGAAATAGAAGTAGTCGGGGGCATTTAAGATTCTTGGAGGTCAGTGGTAAGTGTTACTCTAACTTGAGGCATGAGACCTGACCGACCACCTGAATTCACTGCCATCCTCAGCATCCAATTGGCATACCCAATTTTGTGATATTTTAAAATTTTAATTTAGCCCCTTTAATGCTGGATAAATACATACTCTTTGGCGGATAAATGGTGGATAAGTACGATCTCTATGAGTCTGAAGGTGGTGAAGCTTGGAATTCTAATCCTGCTATGAAACAGAAACTATGGAAAGTGCGTCAATAAAACATGACGTACCTGGAGTATGTTTTTTTTACATCAGATCAGCAATGCCCCATGCATCTTATTTGTAATACTGTATTGCCTAATGAAGCCATGAAACCATAAAAATTGCAGGAACACTTCCGTTAAAGGCATCTGGAAAAGGCTACTTTTTGTATTACTCAGTTCCAGAAGATGCAAGAAGCATTTTAAAAGTGTTGTACATTCCAGACATTTACCAAGAAAGCTAAGAATTACCTTGATAGTGGTTTCATTGCTTCTTATAACATTTCCAAAATGATAACATACAATTAGTGAAAGATGAATAATGCCTGTTGTATCAGAAGTGCTCACCACTGTTTTCAAAATGGATACCAGTATCTTAAAATCAATTTCTCTGAGAAATAACTCTGTAGCTCATTGTATTGAAGAAATGAGGGAAGACACTGGGTATCAACTATGCACAGAGTCACAAAACACAGAATTTGGGATACAGTTGGATGAGTCAACCATGTGAGACAATAAGGAATTGCTAATGGCAATTGGTTATCAAAAACGGAAATGTTTATGAAGACATTTTTTTGTAAAAAGTTGAAAAACATATCAACGGAGAATCAATCTACAATGAGCTCAAAATGTATAATGAGTATAATAGTACTCTTATTAGGAATATGATTTCTTGTGCAACAGATGGATCACCATGTATAACAGGTCACCATGCTGGTTTAGTGACATTTATGAAAAAAGAAATTCCAAGTCTGTTTGCAATCCATTGTCTAATTCATTGTCAACATCTCAGCCAAAGACCTCAGCCAGCAGCTTTTTCCAAGCATGATGCTTGTAATATCTGCTATCAACAAAATGAAAGCTCATCTAGCTGAATCTAGCATAATATTTCACCTGTTATGCCAAGATAATGATGAAGAGTTTTAACACTTGCTTCATCACACAGAGGTGCATTAGCTGTCAAAAGGCTGCTGCTTAAAATGTTTCTTTGATCTTTTAGAAACAATGGTTGAATTCTAATTGAAATTCTACATGGAGATGTTGCATACTTAGCCAATAAGTATGACAAAACAAACATTCTAAATATGAAACTGCGGGGTGAGAATTTCATTTTAGTCCAGACAAAAGGTGCAGAGTCCACTTCTATCAGAAAATTGGAAATATATAAGGAAAACATTGGGAGAAGAATGTTCTCACAGTTTCCCTGCATGGAAATTATGGTCATCTCTTTCACAGTCGGTGATATGCAAGAGTACTACTTTACCTGCAGTCACTGAAGAAGAATCTTCAGAATCAGTTCAAGGATTTGAATGATCTGGAAATTCCACATGATGTAATTAACCCATTTCTTCGCAAGGTGAAAGAACAGGAAGAGAGCTTGCAAGGAGAAATTATCAAAATTCAGAATGATGAAGAAGCAAAAATGCTTTAAAAAATGTCAGCTTTTGTGTTATGTGACTAGACCATCATACAAATTTTCTTGGTCTTTGGAGAAGAGGTAAACTGCACATTGCATTTACATCCTCTGACCTTGTTGAAAGAGGCTTCAGTGCAGGAACCACATACTCACAAATATCAGAAACCACTTGGACATTGTTACACAAAGGGTCTTAAGGCTTTCGCTGTCACAACTTGAACCAAGTAATTCAATTCTTGCTAAAAACTATCCATCCCAAGGATCACATTTACATTGAAGCTGCTGTACAACACACAAATATTGTGTGTTTATTTGACAAATAAATACTTAAAGCAGAATCATTTTTCTCATGTTAGCATATGGTAGACATGTTTTTACACTATGGGGGGGGGCATGGAAGTATATTGTGTCTAAGAGAGGTGCTGGCAAGTATGAAGATGCTTTAGATGGCCGTTGGTATGTATCGAAGTTCTTTAGGGGGCATTGGGCTAAAAAAGGTTGGGAAGCACTGGTCTAGTGACACATCTACCAATTGGAAAAAAAAATATATCCTTAGCTTTCAAAGATATTAAAAAGGTTTTAAAAAATCACCATTTCCTATCCTCTGCATATGCAATCATGTTTAAAGAGAAATCAGTAAAAATAATGTACACAGCCGCATCTAAGGCTAAAGGATCTGAGGCAGACAAAATATACTCCAGACGATGGAGCCTTGAGCAACAAATAAGTAGATTGAGCAGGATCTGTGGAGGAAAGGAAATGTTGATGCTTTGGTTTTCCTGAAATGTTCACAGTTCCTTCCCCACTCCCCCACCCACAAATGCTGCTTGTCCCACTGAGTTCCTCCAGAATATTGTTTGTTGTTCAATATCTCCGAAAGTCGCTTGGAAAACCAAAACTTTTTTTGGAAAACTTGACAAGATATGAACCAGTCAAGGACTACCTGGATCTTTTTCAGTAAAAACAGATTCATCGTGCTAGGATACAGGTAGATAGAACAGTGGGATGAGTGAGGCATATTCTGAACAGATAAATCAAGTAGCTTCAAATCTTGATAAAACTAAAATTTAATCACAGATATTCCACTGGTATTGCAATGTTGTTGAATTTCATTAACAAGTACAGAAAGCCTGTGAAAATGCAAATACAAATTATATTTCCTCATCATATTAATAAACACAAGTTGTTAAAATTATCTTCCAGTTATGATACATTTCGTAGAGGAGCACTTCATTTTTCTGTTTTTCCTTCTGTCTTCTGCAAGAGTCATATCGTTTGGCAGTTTTAATTTACTTTTGTCTAAGTCCCTGTATGTATTGAGCTTGTACCATGCAGGTTGCAGCTCCAATATATTCAAAAAAGAATAGTTGGTTTAGCTTCCACATCCAAAGGAGGCAAAAAAGCCAAACGATTCGTACCTCCACAAATGAAAATAGACATAGGATAAGCCATTGAACTCACTAAGCAATGAAGTTTGTTCATTCATTTATTTATGTCTTAGCTGAAGTGCAACTTCAGCTATTTGGTTTCAGTCCTCGGAGGTTAACATAGTTGCCAATCGTTTGTGGATATAAGACATTCTGCAATGTATTTTATTTCCATCTCTAGGTGTGCTACACTTTTTCAGAACGTGGCAGCATAAGATTTATCCAGTGATGGACATATTCACAATATTTACAAATGAATCTGGATTATTTTCATTATTCTTCCATGGAATCTTCTACTATGATTTAATGATGCAGGTTGCACCACAATTATAATTGCCCTCATTTTAAGCCTAGTTTTGGTTAAATTACACTAGAATATAGTTGCTTGCAATGTTACAAGGGTTTTATATTGGCATTTAATTAATTGACAAATTTTATTTACCAAACTTTTAAGCTAAAATAAGACCATAAGACATAAGAACAGAATTAGGCGTTCAGCCTGAGTTCTGCTCCACCATTCCACTGTGACTGATTTATTATCCCTCTCACCCCCATTCTCCTGCCTCCTCCCTGTAACCTTTGATGCCCTGACTAATCAAGAACCTATCTATCAATCTTCAATTTCAATATACCTAATGATGGTGGCTCCACAGCCATCTGTGGCACCAAATTCCACATATTTACTGCCCTCTGGCTAATGAAATTCCTCCTCATCTCTGCTGTAAAGGGACGTCCTTGTATTCTGATGCTGTGCTATCTGGTCCTCGACACTCCCACCATAGGAAATATCCTCCCCACATTCACTCTGTCTAAGCCTTTCAATGTTCAATAGGTTTCAGTCTCATTCTTCTAAATTCCAGCAGGCACAGACACAGTGCCCCCTAAGGCTTCTCACACTTTAACCCTTTCAATCCTGGGTTCATTCTCATGAACCTCGTCTAGACCCTCTCCAATGCCAACATATTCCTCCTTAGATGCAGGGCCCAAAACTGCCCAAATACTCCAAGTGGGGTCTGACAAATGCCTTATAAAGACTCAGCATAACATCCTCACTTTTTTTATTCTAGTCTTCTTGAAATGAATGCTAACATTATATAAGACAATGTTGTACTAAGATAAGGAATGCCTACCATTCCTTGTCCAGACTGCATTTGGGTAAATCGGATCACTTGGCTGTCCCTCTCCAACCTACGTACAGGCAGAGGCTAAAGAGCAAAGGTCCAGAGATTAGGACAACAAAGATGTTGTTGCAGGAGACAAAGAAATGGCTGCAGGATTGCTTCGAGTCAGTGAACTGGGCCATGTTGAAGGACTCATGTGTGGATCTGAATGAATACATCATAGTTGTCACAGATTTTATTAAAACTATTTTCGACGAGTGTGTCCCCATAAAATAACTTAGAGTCTTCCCTAATCTGAAGCCCTGGATGAACCATGAAATCCACAATTTACTGAGGGCCAGATCAGAGGCATTGAAGTCTAATGACCAAGAAAGGTACGAAAGGTCCAGGTACAATCTCCGGAAAACCACCTCATGGGTGAAGTGGCAACTCCAGATTAAAATTGAATTAATAAAGGATGTTCACCAGGTGGGGCAGGGCTGAAAGACTATCACCTCTTAAAAAGTTAAATCAAGCCACATAGACACAGTGCTTCGCTTCCAGATGAGTTCAATGTCTTCGACATTCACTTTGACTGTATAAGCATGGAGGAACTATCATAAACTCCCACATCCCTCGATGATCCTGTCATTTCAGTCTCTGAGGCCAAAGTGCAAGTAGACTTCAGACACGTGAACCCACGAAAAGCATCTGACCAGGTGGTGCACCTAGCCAAGTACTAAAGACCTGATCAACTGGCTGGAGTGTTAATTCTTGCTTTGACAGTCTGAGGTACCCACCTGCTTCAAGTAGACTTCAATTATACCAGTGCCTAAGAAGAACATGGTGATCTGCCTCACTGACTACCATTGAGTAGCACTTATATCCACAGTGTTGAAGTGTTTTGAGGGGTTGCTGAAGAAACATCTTAACTCCTGCCTGAGAAGCAATTCAGATCTGCTCCAATTTCCCTATCGAAGCACCAGGTCCACAGCAGATGCCTTCTCATTGGCACTTCACTTAACCCTAGAACATCTGGACAGCAAAGATGAATACATCAGAATGCTCTTCATCGACAACAGCTTAGCATTCAATACCATCATCCCCTTAAGACTAATCAATAAGCTCCAAGACCTTGGTCTCAATACCTCCTTGTGCAATTGGATCCTCAATTTCTTTACTTGGAGACTCCAGTCAGTTTGGAATGGCAACAACATCTCTTCCATAGTCTCCATCAGTGCATGTGCACCACAAGGTTATGCACTTAGCTCCCTGCTCTACTTGCTTTACACTTATGACTAAGCATAGTTACAATGCCATATTCAAGTTTGCTGACAACACCACTGTCACTGGCCAAATCAAATTTGGTGATGAATCGAAATAGGAGGTAGATTGAAAGTCTTGCATAACAACCTTTTACACAATGTCAACAAGACCAAGAAGCTGATTTTTGACTTCAGGAGAAGGAAACCAGAAGCCCAAGAGCCAGTCCTCAAAGAAGGATTAGAAGTGGAGAGGGTCAGCAACTTTAAGTTCCTTGGTGTTATTATTTCAGTAGACCTGATCAGGGCCCACAACACAAATTCAATTATGAAGAAATCATGGATATGTATCAACTTACTGAGGAGTTTGCAAATATTCAGCATGACATCTGAAACTTTGATAAACTTCTAAAAACACCAATGCCCTTGAATTGAAAATCTTCAAAAAGTAATGGATGTATTTCAGTCCATCATGGGGAAAGTCCTTCCCACCACTGAGCACTTCCACCTGAAATATCGTCACAAAAAAAACAGCACCCACCATTACAGACCCCCAACATCCAGGACATGTTCTCTTCTCACTGCTGCCATCAGGAAAAAGGTACAAGAGCCTCAGGACTCATGCCAGCAGGTTCAGAAACACCTCAACCCATCAATCTCTTCAACTAAAGATGATAACTTCACTCAACTTAATTTGCCCCATCATTGAAATGTCGCCACAACCTTTGGATGTACTTTCAAGGGCTCGTCACCTCATGTTCTCAATATATATTGTTTATTTATTCATCATTATAATTTCTTTATTGTCTATTGCATACTTATTGAACGCCCAAGCTGGTGCAGTCTTTCATTGATTCCGCTATGTTTATTATTCTGTGAGTTTACTTGGTACATCTGTAAGGAAATGAATCTCAGGATTGTATATGGAGACATATATATACTTTGATTATAAATTTACCTGAACTTTGAACATTGGATTTACTTTGCATACCAGCTACTCAACCTGCAAGTTAATCTCTAATAAATCCTGCATGAGGAAAATGGCGTTGAGGAGCTAATTCCAAGGCAATGATCTTAAATAAAGTCAATATTTTGTTTGCCAGGACATCTATTAAAGCTCAGAGGATGCTTTTGAACACATTTGATTTTGGGTTTTCAGCACAGAAAGGGCAGCATGTTGTTTTCCAACCATATTTTAAAATATGTATTAAATATTAAAAATCATTAAAAATCATCCATATAGTAAGTCTTTCTATAAGAGTAAACCATGAGAAGTAATTGAAAACCTTGCCCAACTATACAGGTCATGTTATGAGAACAATCTGCAGTAGATCTCACACATGACCTGTGGAGCACTCAATTGGTCACTTGAGCTGCAGGATCATAAGATCAAAAAATCTGAGGAAGGTGCATTTGGTAGTTGTACAGACAGGTACCGTGTATTACAAAGGCTAAACCTAAGCCTAAATATCATTATTAACTTTTGATTTATCTGCCTTAAAATAAGTAAAACATCCTTTTAAGAAAAATATCCTCAAGACTCATACCACCAGATTCTGGAACAGTTATGATCCCTCAACCATCAGGCTCTTGAACCAAAGGGGACAACTTCACTCAATTTCATTTGTCCCATCATTGAAATATTCTCACAATCTCTGGACTCACTTTCAAGGACTCTTCATCTCAGGTTCTCAATACTTATTGCTTGTTTATTTATACTTATTTACTATTATTTATTTCTTTTTGTATTTGCAGTTCATTATCTTTTCCACAGTGGTTGTACACTCGGTTGGTGTAGTCTTCATTGATTCTACTATTTATTGAGTTTATCGAGTATGCCTGCAAGAAAGTGAATCTCAGAGTTGGAAATGGTAAAATATATGTGATGGCATCCGATAGTCTCGCGAGACCATGAATCTACGCCTGGAAAGTCTTGTCCTCTCCAGGGCGCTGGCCTGGGCAAGGTTTTTTTTATGGAAGACTGGCTGTTGCCCAAGCAGCAAGTCTCCCCTCTCCATGACACCGATGTTGTCCAAGGGAGGAGCAAGGGCCGATACAGCTCGGCACCAGTGACATCGCAGGAGCTGCCAGAGCAAGGTTGAAGGCAACTTCAGACTGCCTTAGAGACTCCAGCTCTGGATTTGTCCTCAGGGTTTACTCCCGAACCCTTTCCCATGAGTGGATATGGCCGCAAGGCAGCGGAGGTTTGAAATTAGAGTTTTGAAATATATGTACTTTGATCATAAATTTACTTTGAACTTTGAAATATTCATAATGGTTTTATTGAGTAGATTATATTTTCTGTAGGTTATTTTATGCCCTATTCATGTATATCATTTAATTAAAAAGAAACACTCGGATTGTTTTTGCTCGTTGAAGATGCAGGAAGCTCTATGACACATTTTGGAGTTTTGTCATGATTCTACAGAAATCTGTTTTACCTTGGTTGGAGGGTAAATATTTGACAGGATACTGGGAGAGTTTCAACGTTATTGCTTGAAATTGGTATTCTGGATTCTTCCACCTAAGCAGTAAATGGAGCCTTTGTTACCTGACCAGAAATTGTCCTACTATTTTCAACATTTTGCAGACCAAAATTCATGCACAAGTCCAAAAGATATAGGAGAAAAATTCAGCCATTCAGCCCGCCATACAATCATGGCTAATTTATTTTCCTTTATATTCTTCTGCCTTCTCCATGTAACCCTTGAACCCTCACCAATCAAGAACCTATAAATTCAGGCTTAAATACACCAATGACTTGGCCTCTTCAGCTATCTGTAGCAAGGACTTCTACAGATTAAGCAACCTCTGGCTAAAGAAATGCATCCTCAACACAGTTTTTGAAGGATGTCTTTTTATTCCAAGCTTGTGCCACCTGATCCTACATTCTCCCACTATTGGACACAACCTTTTCATTCTCTATTCAAACTTTCACTTTCTGCAAAATTTCAATGAGATCCTTTCTTATCCTTCTGAACTCTATTGAGTACAGGTCCAGAAGGCTCAGGGTCATCTAACACGTGCATGTTAAACTGTGCATCCTTGGGATCAATCTTGTAAGCATCTGGACCCTCTTCATAGCCAATATATCATTCTTCAGATACAGGGCTCAAATTGCTTACAATATTCCAAATACAGTCAGATTAGTGCCTCATAAACCTCAGAAATATGTCCTTATTTTTATTTTCTAGTGCTCCCAACATTGCATTTGCTTTCCTTACTATCAACACTATCTATAAGTTAACCTTGAGGAAATCTTGAATAAGGACTCCTACGTCTCTTTGCATTTCTACTTTCTGAGTTTTCTCCAGATTTGTAAAATAGTCCCTGTATTTATTCTGTCTACCAAAGTACATTACCCCACGCTTCCCTGTGCCATATTCCATCTACTGCCTCTTTGTCCACTCTTCCAACCTATCCAGGTCCTTCTGCAGACTTTCTGCCTCTATGACACTACTTGTTCCTTCAGCTCTCTTGGTATCTTCTACAAGCCCGACTACACTGTCATCAGTTCAATCAGCAAGATCATTAATGTATAAAGCAAAAAGTTGTGGTCCCAACACTGCCCGTTCAGAACTCCACTAGTCACTGGCAGCGATCATGAGAAGTTCAAAGTAAAACTTATTATCAGAATACATAAATGTCACTGCACAGGAAAATGAGATTCTTTTTCCTGTGGGAATACTCAGCAAATCTATAGAACAGTAACTGTAAACAGGATCAATGAGAATTTGCTGTATTTTGCCTCTCTCCCTCCTTGAATGTTGGTGTCACTTCTGTGATTCTCCAGTCCTCTGGAACCCTCTGTGACAAGATCTCTGACAGATTACTACTACTGTCTCCAAGATCTCATCAGCTACTTCTTTCAGAACTCTTGCATGTTGGTCCAGCTGGTCCAGGTGATTTCTCTAGCTTCCAGCAGTTCAACTACCTCAGCTCCTCCTGCTTAGTAATAACTTAGTAAGAGACTTCATGTCTGCTCCCTGACACTCCTGAACTGCTCTCTTCTTGCTGCTGCCATCAGGAAGGAAGTACAACAGACTTAGGTCCTGCACGACCAGGTTCAGAAACAGTTATCACCCTTCAACCATCAGGCTCCTAAATCAGCACGAATAACTTCACTCAGCACAAATATGAACTGATTCCACAACCTGTGGGCTCACTTTCAAGCACTCTAGAACTCAAGTTCTCAGAACGTAAGTATGCATTTATTTATCCGTCTTCCTATCTATTTATTTATTATTTGCACAGTTTGTCTTCTTTTGCATGTTGGTTGCTTGTCAGGCTTTGTGTGTAGTTTTATTATTGATTCGTTTGCATTTCTTTGCCCCACTCTGAAGGCCTGCAACACAATGTATCTGAAGGGAGTATATGGTGATATAAAGTATGCATATTTTGATAATTATCTTACTTTGAACTTTGAATTTCTGGCATGTTACTGGTGTCTTCCACTGTGCAAACTGACACAAAGTATTTACTTACCTCCTCTTCCATTTCTCTGTTCCCCATCACTTCTTCCCCAGCATCATATTCAAGCAGCCCAACATCTACTCTTACTTACATCTTGTTAGCCACAGTTGTGCCATCTTTCCTTTAGAATACTTCTTCATCATTGGGATGTATATATCCTGTGCTTTCTGAATTGCTTCCAGAAATTCCAGCCGTCATCTCTGCCGGTGTTCTTTTCAAATCAATTCTGGCCAATTCCTCTCTCCTGCCTCTGTAATTGCATTTACTCCACTGTAGTACTGATACATCTTTCTTTAGTTTTTCCTTCTCAACATTCATGGTGAATTCTATCATATTATGATCTCTTCACCCTAGGGGTTCTTTTACTTTAAGCTCTCTAATCAATTCCAGATCATTGCACAACACCCAATCCAGAAGAGCTGATCCCCTAGCGGGCTCAACCATGAGCTGCTCTGAAAAGCCATTTTGTGGGCATTCTAAAAATTTTATGAAGTAGGCTTTTTCCATTGAGGTTAGGTGACACTACAACAAGTGTGAAAGGTGAAGGTGAGGGGAACATCTTCACTCAGAGGATGTTGAGTGCGATGAACGTGCTGCCAGTGGAAATGCTGGATACGGATTTGATTTCAACATTTAAGAGAAGTTTGGCTAAATACCCATGGTCCAAGCGCTGTCGATGGGACAAGGCAGAATAACAATTCAGTGTGGACTAGAAAGGCCGAAGAGTTTGTTTCTTTGTTGTAGTGCTCCATCAATCTATGGCTCTCTATAAATAATTGAAAACTTCCAGTGAATTTCTAAATAATAAATTGGAATAGTGCTATTTTCTAACAAACACTTTGCCTAATACTGATACAGAGCAACATTAGAATGCTTTGGCACGCTGCTTGAATTCTCATCACTTCCAGTTCTTTGTCCTTTCCATTAATCTCCAGCAATGCATACATCATGTCAGTGAACTTTCAGAGTAATTGGTTGAAACAGCAGCTCATAAAAAGGTTCAGCTGCTCATCTCTAACAACCAGTACCTGGAGGATTCAAGTTTCAATATGGCCAATGGCCTTTAAATCTTGATTCACTGCCAAACACTGAACAATAAAAATCACCTAGTCTTCAAAGTGCTTAATATATGGAACACCTGCAGACCAATGGTATGCAGTAAGAAGAGTTTAATAAGCCTCTGCTTTGTCCTTCACTGTACTAGGAATTTTAGGACGGAAAGCAAATTTAAATTTTCACTATCAACCAACACTTACAATTCAGTGCATTGTGGGAGAAGAATTTTATTTGCTTTGAAGCAGTAAAGAACGATGGCTGGGTGAGACTGGAATCTCATTTTTCAACATCCCTTCTTAGTGATTGTATAACAAAATAAAACATCCTTAGAGATATTTTTTTTTTGTCTGGGTCTTTCACACTGAGAAAAATTGTTAGTGTTTGGGGAATTGAAAACAAAAAACCCATAAAGACTGCACGCTATTCTTAGCCTATTGTTTAATGTATGGTGTAATAATATGCATGTGTTGTAATCATGAAATGTTTTATCTCCCATATTTTAATTTTCAATTGATTAAGATGTCACATTGAAAACATTGCAACCCATTGGCTAAAAAAGCAAGAAAAATAAAATAGTGATAAATAAAAGGAAAGCTTAAAAAAGAAACTATACTTTTTTCTCAAAATTCTCTTATAGGAATTGAATGCATGTAAATGTAATCAAATGTACCAAGAAAGAAAAGAGAAAATTAAATATATATATATATTTTAAAAAGTTTTATATGTATAAAATCACAAATAACAGCAACTTCTGGGGCACCTTGAAGGCAATCTCATGCAGCACCGCTCGATGGATCTGATTAAATATTCCTGTTTCATCCTGCTACAGCTGAGAATCACAACTGCTTCATAGGTCTGTATAATTAATAAAGATGTCTCAATGCAATTGAATAATGTATCACTGCTTAAAACTGATGGGGAAAAAGCCAATTCTGGCCGTAATTCTCACTGGGTTCTTCGTAGAAAACATGGCTGCTGGTCAGGGATACAAGTGCATTTAAGTAAAAGGGTCTTTTGACTCCCGATACCGACTACCTTACTGGCAAATGTACTGTCTCTCATAAATAAAACTGAAGATCTAAGAGCCAGAGCGCTATATCAGAGGGACATTAGGACTGCTTGCATCCTTTGTTTCATGGAATCTTGGTTAACCTCTTCCATACTGGATGCAGCGATTCAAATTGACAGGTTCATTATACACCATCAGAAGAGGACTGTGAAGTCTCTCAAAAGCAGAGGTTGAGGTATATACCTCATGATCAACTCTTGGTGCACAGATGCATCAGCGTCGTCCCAATTCTGCTCACCAGACCAGGAAGTCTCCCAATTAAGTGCCGTCCGTTTTGCCTGCTGCAGGAGATTTCCTTGATCACTTTGGTAGCAGTTTATATTGCAGAATCAGAATCAGGTTTATTATCACCGGCATGTGATGTGAAATTTGTCAACTTAGCAGCAGCAGTTCAATGCAATACATAATATAGCAGAGAGAGAAAAATAAAAATAATAAATAAAATAAAATGTAATAATAAATAAGCAAGTAAATCAATTACAAATATTGAATAGATTATTAAAAATGTGCAAAAGCAGAAATACTGTATATAAAAAAAGTGAAGCAGTGTCAAAAGCTCAAAGTTCATTGAGTGCACTTCAGGACAGTATCGAACAGGTCCTAGATAATCTGTGCAATGGGATCAACATGTAGGAAACAGCACACCCTGATGCTTTCACTATCATTTTGGGGGATTTTACCCAGGCCAACCTGAAAAAGTCACTAAATAATTGCCATCAACAAATCACTTGTAGTACCAGGATAAACAACACACTGAACCACTCTTAACACCACCATCAAGAATGCCTGCCATGCTATTCCACATCCAGCCTTCATAAAGTCTGATCTCCTGGCTTACTTCTACTCCTTGAGTATATGCAGAGACTGAAGTCTGCAGCACCAGTAGTGAGGACCAAGAAGATATGCACAAGGGAAGCACAGGAGCGTCTACAGGACTACTTTGTATTGGTGAACTGGACTGTATTCAGGGATTCATCTTCGGATCTGGATGATTATATCACAGTTGTTACCAACTTCTTCAACAACTATGTGGATGGGTGTGTGCCTACAAAAACTTGCTGTATATTCCCAAACCAAAAGCCATGGATGAACCAGGAAGTTTGTCATCTGCTGAGGGCTAGATCTGTGGCATTTAAGTCTGGTGACCCAGGTCTGTACAAGAAATCCAGGAATGACTTACAGATGCATTTCAAGAGCAAAGAGAAAATTCTGAGTGAGGTTGGGGATAACATTGGATGCACAACAACATTGGCAGAATTTGCAAGACATTACTTCCTACAAAGCGAAACCCAATAGCATGAATGGCAGTGATGCTTCACTATCAGATGAGCTCAAAGCCTTCTACACCCACTTGGAAAGGGAGAATATAATGGCAACTGTGAAAATCCCTGCTGCACCCAGTGACCCTGTGATCTCTGTCTCGGAGGCCGATGTCAGGCTGTCTTTAATGATAGTGAACCCTCGCAAGGCACCAAGCCCTGATAGAGTATCAGGTAAGGCTCTGAAGACTTGTGCCACCCAACTGGCAGGAGTATTCAAAGACATTTTCAACCTCTAACTGCCATGGTTGGAAGTTCCCACCTGCTTCAAAAAGGCAACAATTATACCAGTGCCTAAGAAGAGTACTGTGAGCTGCCTTAATGACCATTGCCCAGTAACATTCGCATCTACAATGATGAAATGCTTTGAGAGGTTGGTCCTGGCTAAAATGAACTCCTGCCTCAATAAGGACCTGTACCTACTGTCATATGCTTAACGCCACAATGGTCTACAGCACACACAATCTCGCACAGCCTTAGATCACCTGGACAATAAAACACCTATGTAAGGATGCTGTTCATTGACTATAGCTCAACGTTTAACACCATCATTCCCACAGTCCTGATCAATAAACTGCAGATCCTGGGCCTCTGTACCTCCCTCTGTAACTGGATCCTCGACTTCTTAACTGGAAGACCACAATCTGTGTGGATTGGTAATAAAATCTCCTTCTTGCTGACGATCAACACTAGCACACCTCAGTGGTGCGTGCTTAGCCCTCTGCTCTACTCTCTCTATAGCCATGAGTGTGTGGCTAGGTGTAGCTGAAATGACATCTGTAAATTAGCTGATTATACAGCCATTCTTGTTCGAATCTCAGATGGAAATGAGAGGGTGTACAGGAGTGAGGTCTACCAGCTAGTTGAGTGGTGTCACAGCAAAAACCTTACACTCAATGTCAGCAAGGCAAAAGAGCTGATTGTGGGCTTCAGGAAGGGTAAGATGAGGGAACACAAACAAATTCTCATAGAGGGATCAGAAGTGGAGAGGGTGACCAATTTCAAATCGTCTTTCTCTATTTTACTGTGAATGCCTGCAAGAAAATGGTACTTTCATAATAAACCTATTCTGTACATTGAACTAAATTCTATTTTAATGTAAGGGAAATAGAAAATATCTTATTTAAACTATTTTATTATCCAGGGTCTCAGTTAAAATTTAGCTGAAGCTATATGCTGTATCCAAGCCCTTGAAAATGATGCACTTTTACCTGGGGCCAGCATCCAAATGTTCATTCCAAAACCAAAAACGCTACTCTTTTCTGTGTCTCCAGTTGGCAGTGGAATGTCTCAGAAGGCATGTATGTACTTAACAGGGAATTCTGTTCAGCTCTTGCGTGTTGCTGTTCCATTTGATCATGTGCACGTGACTTTCTGACTTCAGCCTGGTCCAATCGCAGTAGCTGAAGCTTCTTTCTGAACTGCAGTCCTACCCTAACATTCCCTCCTCAATGGGGACAGATTATACCAATCCCAGCCTGTGCCTCATGGTCATCGCCTATGCCTCGTGGTCAGTACCTGCTCTCCATTCACCCGAGTTCTCTCTTGCTTCTACAAGCCAGGGGAACAATACCTTTTGGCTTTAATTCTTTTTTATCTGGGCTTATTGGATATTGACACCTGACAGAGCAGTGCTCAATTTCAATAGCAGCGCTTCTTGGAGATATAGATAAACATAAGACTAAGAAGCAATCAGGTGTTCCTGACCAGACATTTGAAGAATGACTTGCTGTAAGTAATCTGGAGACATCAGCATCAAAGTACATATCCTTTCACCTTGAAATGAGAGCTGCATTAATTTCTGCAAATAACAACATAAAGAACATGGAGGGCTTGTTGTATATAGTTAATCTTAAAATATGTCACACCAATGTAACTTGCATATTTATTAATGTGCTACACAAAGAAACATTAAAATCGAAGGCCAATAAGCTAGTCAAAGTGCTTGGCTTTGCAGAGGATGGAGAGGTAGGCGTTTAAGCTGAAAGGCTAACTCCTTTGATACTGATGGCTCCATATTATCTTCAGTGAGGTTTAGGGAGGGAATTGCTGAGCAATAGCCCCCAGACAACCAAATGCCCAGCTGTAAAAGATAGCATAATGGAAATGGGGAACACTCAATTGGCTGGAACTTGGGAATACAGAAACCTCAGAAATAATGGCCAGCTCAAGATGAGTGACTACGAGCATGGACTTTGCTCACCATTTTCCTGCTTTAGCAACTCCAGACAAGAAAGATTTGGAATAATATTTGTAACTAATCCTCAGCATTGCACTGCAGTCAGAACCAGCCTGTAGAAGGAAGATAAAAATTGTTTTGTGCACTATCGGAAAGATACAAACTGATTACACAAAGTCCATGGAGAATCATTGCTTAAAAAAAAAGAAAATTGACCTTCAACTATGTTTTTTAACCATGAGGGAGAGATTTTTCATCAATGAACAAAATATTTGACATGAAAGAAGATCTGCATGAAGCAATGAATTGTGATTACTGCATACATTATGAAAAATAAATGTCACACTGTGATTCCTGGCTGCAAATGTGGTACAGACAATTTTCATGCCAGGCACTGGAGAACCTGCCAGACACAAATGGAGAGTGCATTACACAGCCTGCAAATAAACCACAAGGCTCCTTGGAGGGTACACTGACTATCAGGCTTGGCAGTTTCAATCACATGCTGGTTTAATATTCTGCAGACAGTTCCTATAGAAGTTTGGTACATGTCCCTTGTGGTGTGTTGTGAACTGGAGCTTAATTTTGATGGCAAGGTCCAGATGGGAAATGAGGGATGAGTTGCATTAATGTTCCTCTGGCTTTCTCACTCTTTTTTTTCAAAGCAATGTTGACAGGACAAGACTGCTGAATCTTCATTCTGCACTTTGGTAGAACCTAAATTTAACAAGAGTCAAGCTGATGAATATATCATGTGTGCCTGGCTCTCGTAAGAGCTCATGGCCTCACCGGGGGAGATGAATGCATTTTATAGGACTCGAGGATATAGGAGTGCAGTTACAAGAGTAGTGTTAAACCATATCTCTTTTCATTTGAACTTCTGTGGGAAACCGTTCAGCTTTAAAGGGAGACACAGCGATTAATAATTTATTTATTTTTAAGCTGAATGATGTTAACCGTTACTATTCAATGTTACAAAACGGTTTTTGTTTCATGGAATAAAAATATTTAATTGGATTTTTCTTTTTTTAAGAGTAGATTCAAATCAACAATAAAGCTGCAAAGCATAGTTTTTAAATTTCACAGTGATGGCTTTTGCAGGTTATACAGGATGCACACATCTTGATAAATCCTGCAAACATTTTTAACCGCGAATTTTTATTTTGCCAAAGAATGTCATTTACTTATTCTTGGCATTTTCTTTGGTATAATATTGTTGCCATGGAAGCATTATTTAAAAATTTAAAAGATAGAAAGAAGTTGTCAGAAAACGAGGAGCAGCATAGGGCTTTTGGCCCATGAAGCCTGCTCTGCCATTCAAAAGGATCAAAATTGATATGATCGCAGCCCTGGCGTCTCTTCCCCGTCTCTCTGTCCCCAAACCTTGTGACCAATAAAACAAAGATCTCAGCCTTGAATACGTTCGAAGATTCAGACTACGTGTTTCTCTGAGATAGAGATTTTTTTCCCTCTGTAAAGACAGCATCCTTATCTCTGTTTAAAGAGATAACTCCTTTTTCTGAAATTCTAGTCCAATTCTAAATGCTGTAGCAAGGAAAGATATCCCACCCCTCTCAAAGAAATAAAGCAGAAAATGCTGAAAACATTCAACAGAGAAGGTACCATGTGTGATCATCAGAACCGAAATGATGAGAGAAAATAACATTTTTTTTATTGTAGAGGAAGAGAAAGATTTAGAGGACAAAAGAAATATCTGTCCCGTAACACACTGACCCGTTGCCTCCCGCATTGTCCATTGTTATTTCAGACTTCTAGTGTCTGTCCTTTTTTTGTTTTAATTCCAGGGTGTCTTCCAAATGCTAAAGAACATAGATTTTTCTTTACAGATTAGTCCTTCATCCCTGCTGAAATTTATTTGAACTATTTGCATTGCCGGTGAGGCTGAGACCTTCCGTTAGGTGGGGGGTCAACCTGGCTGTCTACATTCAATATGCAAGCCAGGGTAGTACAACATGAAGAGCAAGCCGTTGCCCAAGCTGCAGACTCCGTGCAGCTGATGAATCCAAAGAAACAGCGCGATACGGTTTGGCAGACAGTGGCGTCACAGGAATTTCCAGTCAGCATTGAGCTCAACGTAGGACTACCTGAGGGACTCCAGCTCCAATCTCCCTTCAGGGTTTACTTCCAGAGGCTTCCCCATACTTGGGGATAGCCACAATGGAGGTTTGAGATCCTTCTCCTGGATGAGCTGCCAACCATGGCCGATAAGCCCCATCTGCCAAAGCAACTTGTTTCAAGGTACCAGTCATCCATCTTTGCCCCTTTTTCCTGTCAGTAGAAACAATTCCATCAGGCTTAGTAACTAAACCACACCTGAAGGCCAGGAGCTGGACCCGATTGTCAGGGGGCATTTGAGTTGCATGCCATTGGGAGCATTTAATAGTTAGTGGGAGTTTATATCCATCACCACTCCCGGCTGTAGCCATAACATTACAATAGCCTCAAGGCACAGTTGTGTTTGAACAAGTGGGTTATGTATTTAGCATTATTTCCTTTCTTTTCTATTTGATGTGACTTTTTGGAAAATAAGAGCAATACATTTAAAATGGCCAATTGCCTAGAGAGCAGAGACAAGATTGTTCGATTCTACTCCATTCTCCTTGTAATACCATTGTATCCCTAATTATTTGCTACACTTGCATGTTTATTTTCTAAATTTTATATGAGGAAAGCAATATGTTGTAGTTTACAGAGCATTGAGCAAAGAACACTGCAACACTGCAGTACATGAAGTTGTGCCAGAATAATTAATCTTGTAATTAAGTACCTAACTAAACACTTTTGCGTACACAATATTCTTTTTCTTCCATAATATGCAGTTTTTCTGATGTTTTTACCAAAATGGATAATTTCACATTTCCACTCATGACCAACTGAGGGTCTGAGTCTGGGGGTTATTTGGCATGAAAATAGGTCCTTTGGTCCAACTTGATAATGCCGACCATAATCCCTCGGCCAGGTTTTTGCCCACTTACTAAACCTATCCATACGCATCACATTCTCTCTGCATCCGTTTCACGAACTGAACTCATCGATCTGAAACATTGACTCTGTTTCCCTTTCCACAGAGGCCACTTGCTCTGCTGCTTACTTCCAGAATTTTCTCATTTATTTTCCTTTTTCCTGCCTAATGCCCCAAGATTTCTTCAGCTCTCAAAGTGCCACGTACACCATTGACATTCTGAAGTGATTGTAAAGCTTTCTTTTTCATACATGTAGAAGAGACTCAATATCTACCGCTGGATTAGATTTTGTAATTGTTTTTTTCTTTGTAGGTTGAACTTTCTTATGCTTGCTTGTATTTTATACGACTACCTATATACATGCAATTGTTCAGTGTGTCCCGTAGTGGCTACAGTTATTTGTATTGCTCTGGAAGCTTGTTTGACTTTCATTATTTGAATAGGGGATATCTGATTGGTTATCTCTTATCTACAAATTTGAATGGAATGTCTCTTAACAATGGTATAAAAATGGCAGAGCACATTGGCTCATCATCTTCCTTTATTCTTTTTTTATTCTTCCCGTTCCCCTACTAGACACTTACTACTCTCCATTTCCAATTCCTTTGTTCTCTTTTCACTTAATAAAATGATTGTGAAACAAGTTTTGTGCCTCTTTCTCAGCTTCCAAAGGAGCCTTGGATCAAAAAACATCAGAATCAAACACCACACTATATAAAGATGGCTTTTACTGAAGTGGAACCTAATTTAACAAGTAAGCATATCAATCTCAAAAGTTGGTCAGATAGAACGAGACTGAAACCAGTGTCAAAGGACAAATCCATCTGCTGATGCAAACGGCTGCTGTTCATTTCTTCCCTGATTTCAATCAGAATCTGTGAGAGATCTTTCACTAGTTCATTTCAAGAGGTCAGCAACAGAACAAACTATTTTAATACTATTTTAAACAGTGCAGAATCACAGACTTCTTGGAGAAGATGTGCACAAAACACAGGGAAGTATCATTTTAGTAAATTAGATCCTGAGCATTAGGAAACAGAGGTACTGAGTTAATAAGACCAGTTGATAACTGAGCAGGTTGAAATCATTCAATTGGTCCATCATTCCGTAAGATCATGGCTGATTAAGCCTTGGTCCTAATATCAATATTCTGTCCTATTCAAATATCCAATCCCCTTATCAATCTTACACATTTCAATAAAGATGCCATGGTAGCATAGTGGTTAGTGTGATGGTCTTGCAGCTGGGTCATCAGAGTTCAGAGTTCAAACCCAGCATCCTCTGAAAGGAGTTTGTATGTCCTACCTGTGGAGCTTGTGGGTTTCTCTCCACGTGGTCCAGTTTTCTCCCTCGGTTCAAAGACGTACTGGGTAGTTGGAAATGGTCTTGTGATTAGGCTTGGGTTAAGTCAGTGGGTTGCTGGTGGTATGGCTTGAAGGTCCAGAAGGGGCTATTCTGCACTTTATCTCTAAATAAATAAGTAAGATCACCAGGCATCCTTCTTTATTCCAATCAGCCCTTGCAACTTTCTTTTTATGTTAATTCCTTCATTCAAGGAATCAACCTGCATGCCAGCATTTTGTACTTCATGTAAGAGGACACCCAGTCAACAGTCACCCAGTCATGGCAGCCCATGGAACTCTTTATCCAAGTCATCAACAGCAGAATTCTAAGATGACCACATCTGTTAAGCTGGCTTCTGAACTACCCATCCCATTGTCCTGTCTGCAATCCATGTCAGTGCCTCCGTTGGCATGGATTCTATGTATATCATCAGTATTACCTCAGAGGCAAGTGAAGATCATGCCACTGAGGGAATATCTATAATATACACAGAATCAATACCAATGCCCCTTCCTTCTTGTTTCAGATTACGAGACCGTGGACATTCGTCTTTATGGTCCTGTTGTCTGATCAAATGGCAGTTAGAAGAGATGAATAAGGTTAGGTTGATGGTGTGGGGAACAGTGCTAGAAAGGGACACACAAGTGGTACTATATTTGTAACATGTAAATTAGAGAGTAAGTGTAATGTGAGAGGGGATATGGTATGAGTGGATCATTGCCTTCAAAGGACACAGAGTAATTGAGTACAGCAGCACAGAAACAGGCTTTCAGCCCATTTACTATGTTCGACCTGCACTTGTACCATCGCCCTCCATCCCTCTCCCGCCCATGTACTTATCCAAACTTCCTTTAAGTGTTTAAATCAAGCCCACATCCATCACTTCCACTGACGGCTCATTCCATACTTCTCCATTGCCTCCCACTGTTGTAGCCCATTGGATGAAACTGAGCCTTCTCTCTTTCTGGACCATTTTCTGCTGGTTTACGGGTGCCAGTCTAGTAAAACGCCATTGGTCCTGCAAGAGAAGTAGTTTGTGTCTTAGAATATATTTATTTATGAACCTGACTTGGCTGAATTTTCAGCAGATGTGCAATTTGTTTGAAGCTGAAGGAAGTGAATCATACTGGGTGTGTTATTCTGGTTCTTATTGGTAGAGATTGTTGGCTTGTCTAGGATGTTTTAAACAATGGTGGTGGTTAGTGGTACAACTGATGAGACACAGCATTTGAAGGTGTATACTGTACAGTTACTTTGATAACACTTGAGGGATATTAATGTTGTGGTGTCAACCGAGCTTGGCAGATAATGTGCAGACATTTCATCACCAGTCAGTACGCAGTTGTTAGTGTTTCACTCTTGGAGTGCTCATGTTTATATAGGCCCCTGTTTGCATACCTCAGTCCTGACTGGATACCCCTTCAGCTGGCCTTTATATTCTATTGGCTCACATTTCTTTGGCTCTTAGGGGTTTGTAAATGCCATATATTTTGATATGCTTGTTTATAGATCTATCAAAAAAGAACCATACTTCTAAAAATTCTCATGCCTGTTTCGTGTTTGTCTGCACCAGAACTTCCATGGCGTTCCAGTTAAAGTGGTGTCCTTCTTGGTCTTCATGACAGTGGATTATATCACTATACTGCCAATTTGTGTTTCTGTAAACGAGTCGAGACACCTTGTCTGGCTGACATAGTTCTTGTCGCAGCTTCCACAAGCGATCCTGCATTGATTTTGTTGGTAGTCTTTATAGTACCTTGGTTCTTCAGAGAAGTTTCCTTAAAGTTGTCATTGGTTTGTGAGCGATTGTGTATATAAGTGTGAGCACTCCCAGAGAGAAACACTAACAATTTCCCACTGAGGACATCACCTCAACTGGTGATGAAAGGTTTGCAAGCTAATAGCCAAGCTCGGCAAACACCACAACATCAAATGCCTCAACCTGAGCTACCAATATTCACCACCATCCTAAATTTAAGAGGTTAGTGAATTTGCAGCACTGATCCAGCTAACCAGGACTGATTCTATTATAGGTATTCCACAGGTGCCATTTACTACCATTTTCAAGCATATGCCCACAGAGACTGCAATTAAAGGCTGATAGTTATTCACCATTTTAAAAACAGTTTCTGAAATCCTTTTGTCTATGTTAGGTTGAGCACTGTAATGGAGTATGGAGGTAAGTGAACTCAGAAGATTTCTTTTCAGTCAGAAAGTGCCATTTGGAACTAAAATGGAACTACTATATTATAATACTATAATGGAACTAAATAAGTTACATAGAAAATAAACCTGTTATTTCGGTACGTTAGGAGATTCAATTGTTGGAATACTAGGCAAGTGATTTATTTGCACCATATTATGTTGCAGCCTGAGATTATCTATCTCTGACATAACATGTAAAAGAGAAAAAGAATTTTAATGAAGTTTTACTGTTGTTGCTCATCTTCACAGACATTTTTCCAAAAAGAAGCAAAGGCATTAAGCAAGACTGCAGAACTGCTAAAATATTTATAGGTTTATCACTAGCTCTCCAAATAACACCTCTGGTACATACTGTACCTTGCAGAAGTCACACAGGTTTCCTTAAGATTGAACCTTATTGAGATTCATGTCCTTGATATTTTGTAATAATGGTGTAAAGTATTTTTGACTAAGAGTTAAGTACAGAACAGAAAATTAAAGTATTTATACTCAAGAGAAAATCCACAGATGCTGGAAATCAAAGCAATACAGTCAAAATGCTGGAGGAACTCAGCAGGCCAGGCAAAATCCATGGTAAAGAGTAAACAGTTGATGTTTCTGGCTGAGACTTTCATGAAGAGTCTTGGCTCAAAACATCGAATGTTTACTCTTTTCCATAGATGCACTGGCCTGCTGAGCTCCTCCAGCATTTTGTGTGCAATGCATTTATACTGCTTGTTAGAAATAACATCTTTCTGTGGTTGGCCTCTAAGGATCTGATAAGTCGAAAAACAGCATTGCACATACTGCGAACCAACTTTTCTTTTCATTCCACAAGCAACTAATATGTATTTAATATTCCAGCATATACAGAACATGGCCTTTTATTATAGAAACAAAAAGCATTGGGAATTTTTAGAAGATCGAAGAGCATACAGAAAAAAAACAACGGTTAATACTTCACAGCTGTGATTTTTTTCATCCAAATTTACAAATCTTGGAGGTGTGATTGGTAACAAAACAAGGGGAGGTGGACAAGGGAGGAAAGACGATAGTTGTGGTGCTGGGTGGCCAGCCTTTCTACCATTACTACCAATTCACAGTGACAGCAGTGAGTACTGTCTACAAAATAAACCGTGGTCACACACCAAAGCACCACCTCCTGTGCACGTGACTCTGTTCCTTACAAGGATAGCAGCTGCATGATAACGCCACCACTTTCTCCAGGTGATCATTTCTTCATCACCAACAGGTTTAAGATACAGACTGAGTATCTCTTCCAGGAGGACTACAGAATTTAAGAAGATGGCTTAACTCTACCTTTTCAAGGGCAAATATAGATGGGCAAATGTTTTTTCACAGTAACTCCCCATACACTAGTGAGAAAAGGGTATGTGATTTAAGTATTGCCAAGAATATTCATAATAGACAAATGGGTTATTAATGGCGTAAATGATAAGGAAAGGTTTATTGTCAACAAACACAAGATGTTCTGCAAATGCTGCAGATGTGGGAATGATAAAGGGTCTCAGCCTGAAGAGATGACTGTTTATCTCTCCATAGATGCTGCCGGACCTCCAGCATTTTCTGTGTTTTTTAAGCTTCTTCTGTCCAAAAGCAAAGTAGAAGGACCAGCAGAACCTACAGCTTTTTGAATGCTTTCTCAAAAACTGGCATGTTGTTCCTTCAATATTCAGATTGTTTTTGAAATCATTGGCACTTAAAGTTGATGGCACTGATTTACATAGCAAAATGCTGGCTTCTAATTATCTGTAGTGAATTACTAATATTAAAATAAAAAATATTTTTTATAAAAAATACAAAAACATTATAAAGTAGAAAGCAATCTGTCAAACATCTGCACAAACCACATGTCTTTTGGATGATACAACACCTGACCCCTCTGATGAATATTAAGACAATGATGGCTCTATTTAAGGAAGAACAGATTTTCTCCTTTAATCCCCAGTCAAATGATTAGTATTTATTTCTCACCATTACAGTAGCTTGCTAATTGACCTCAGTAATTTTTATAATGCAAATAAAATGATAATTTTCTTTATTGAAAATTACTTTAAAAATACAAGCTGGACACGAGTCAAAAATAGAAAGTATTGGAAATTCTCTGTAGAAAGAGGAAGGGATAAAGTTTCAAGTCAGTGATTTGTCATTAGAACAAACTTACTACACTTCTCACTAGGTCAGAATATGTTTACTGAATTACTACCCAGAATGCATGAGTTTAAATACCAATACTTTTATGCGGGAGTTCTAAATTCAGGAAGTTAAATAAAATAAACAACAAGCTAGATTCAGTAATGGTAACCATGAAAGCTAACAGATTGTTGGCCAAAACCCATTTGGTTCACAGGGAGGACGCCTGCCATCCTCAGCCAGTCTGGCCTGTATATGATTCCAGCAAACCAATATGGTTGACTCTCAACTAACCATGGGGAATGGCCTTACAACCCTTTGGATGCGTGAAAATTTGGGATGGGAATTTTTCTATGAATAAATAAAATAAAAATGTTTTTGGACCTTGAAGTGTCTGGGGGGATATCATGAAGATCTCTGAGGCTGCAGTTGACCGTGGATGTTGCAGCCGAGTTGTCTACACGATACACAAGCCAGGTCAGTATAATATGAAGTGCAAGCTGTTTCCCTTGTAATAGGCTCCTCCTCTCCACGTAGCTGATGAATCCCAAGGAACAGTGGAGACTGATGATGTTTGGCACCAACAGCAATGCAGTAGTTGCTAGTCAGCATTGAACTCAACATAGGACTGCCTTAGGGACACCAGCTCTGAAGTTTTCCTCTGGTTTTACTCCTGAAGTTTTCCCTATGAGTAGGTATAGCCACAATGCAGCGGAGGTTTGAGACCAGTGTTATCCCTCTCCTGGATCAACCAGGGCTGATGAGCCCCATCTGTCCGAAGCAATTGATTTCCATTGAAGATTTCTACGCAACTACAAATCATGCTGTTCCTTGATTACCTACTTCCTTCTCCCACAGTGAAAGGAGAGGAAGTAATTAATCCAGATGTGCAATATTGCACTTAGCCTTGACTATATTGAGGTTATTTCATGAACTTCCTAAACATCTGGATTCGGAAACAAACTACTTTTTATCAACAGATATAAACCATAAAGTGTCAGGGCTAACTAATAAAATAAGAACAAATTCTGCATAAGAGTTCCCCTTTACAATCAAAAGTGCAACTCATAAAATTCTGGCAGACATTCCAGATTTGCTGCTTTATTTGGAAGGTGCTCCTGAATTCTTGATCCCGAGACAAAAGCTGCATAACAAAGGAGTGTATGGAAAAGTATTTCTCAAGTCTTCAAGCTCCATCCATTTGGCTGCTTTCTCGGCAGCTCAGATTCAGTCGGCATGAATCGTCTGAGCAGCATTTTTAATTATTGGCAAATTGTTCATGCCAGCATGAGATGGACTTCTGCCAGCAGAGTGGAGATTCACCATTACTCTCAACAGATTTTCAATTCAGAACATATGGTCTTTCCAAATGATTAAAAAAATAAGGTGTACAAAATGTTACGAGACAATCTCTGCATTTTCAATTTGTGTTGCAATACTTAGAGTAGGGATGAGAAAGAAATATATTTTATTGACAGGATATGGAGAGAAAAACTGACAGGTAGGGAATAATTTCAGGCAACGTACGTTGGCAATGAAGTCAGTTTTTCAGGTATTACCATTTGCTATTTTATCATTGTATGTTATATGTCACATTTTGTATAACATATTATATGCATTAGCTTTTCTTTGACTAAGAAGGTTGTTGAATCAAGTTGAATTCAGCTACAGATAAAGTGGATGAGTTCCTGCTTACTTGTGTCACATTTCTTCATCAGCTAATCCCACAGAAAGAAACGTTAGCTGATCTATCGACCTGTGCTGATTGTGTAACTTCTCTTTGGCTGTAATGTTTGACTCCATAGCAACAAAAGCTCATTGGTCATGAGCAACAGACAAACTGCTGGAGTCAGCTTCTACGGAGAGGAATAAACAGTCAATGTTTCAGGCCAAGACCCTTCATCGAGACTGGAAAGACAAGGGAAAGAAGTCAGAATAAGAAGGTGGGAAGGGAGGATAAGGAGTTCAAACAGGCAGGTGATAGGTGAAGCCAGGTAAGGGGAAGGTGGGTGCAGGATGAAGTGAGAAGAGGGAAAGTGTAGAAGAAAGTAACATTGCTGCGTTGGTGCATTGGGGGATCCACTTCAGACATTGTTTTTTGATGTCATTTCTTAGAATAATAGGCAAGTGATTTATCTGGATCAAATTGTGCTGCTACCTGAGATTGTCTAATGCTGATATACACATGTAGGAGACAATGTTATCCATTTACTAATATTGCTCATCTTCACAGAGATACTTTTTAAAGATACAAACATATTGACCAATACTGTGGAACTGGAAAAATGTTTACAGGTTTATCATTAGCTCTCCAAATGACACTGCAAGGTACGTATTGTACCTTGCGAAAGTCACACAGATTTCCTTTCAGTTAAACTTAGGCTGAGATTCATGTCCTCATTTTTGTGATAATGGTGTACACTATTTTTGACTTAAGGTTAAAAATAGAACAGCAAATATATTTCTACTGCTTGTTAGAAATAACAGCATCCTGTGGTTGAGCCACAAAAGATTAAAACATTTATTCATCAGTTAATCCCACCGAAAGAAACCTTAATTGATCTATTGACCTGTGCTGTTTCTGTGACTTCTCTTTGACTGCAATGTTTAATTCCACAACAAAAGTAACTCACTGGTCGCGACAAAATGCTGGAAGAACTCAGCATCTATGGAGAGGAATAAACACTCAATGTTTCTGGCTGACGCCCTTCATCATTACAGCAAAGGAAGGCAGAAGAAGTCAGAATATGAAGGTGGGAGGGGGAGGGAAGGAGTACAGGCCAGCAGAGGATTGGTGAAATAGGTGAGGGGGAAAGGGGATATGCAGGTGAGGGGAATGAAGTGAGACTGAAGTGATAGATGGAAGAAGTAAAGGGCTGAAGAAAAAGAACGAATCTGATAGGAGAGGATAGTGGACCATGGAGAAAGGGGAGGAGGAGGGGCAGGTGAGGAGAATGGTAGGAGTAAGAGGAGAACAGAATGGGGAATGGAAAAGGAGAGAAGAGGGAGTGGGTGGTGAAATTACTGGAAGTTAGAGAAATTAATGTTCATGCTGTCAGGTTGGAGGCTACCCAGATAGAATATGAGGTGTTGCTCCTCCAACTTGAGTGTGGCCTCATCATGGCAATAAAAGAGGCCATGAACCAGATGAAGGGTTTCGGCCCAAAATGTTGGCTGCTAACACCCCTCCATATATGTTGCTTGAACTACTGAGTTCCTCCAGCATTTTGTGTGTCACCCTGGATTTCCAACATTTGCAGAGTCTCTTGAGTTTATCATTGGTTGTGAAGTGGTTTGTCCCTACAAAGTGAGAACATAGAATATAGAACAGTATAGCACAGTTCAGGTCCTTCAGCACACTATTTTGTGGCGACCTATTAATCCAAGATCAATATAACGCTTTCCTCCCACATAGCTTTCCATTTTTTTAACCCATTATCTAAGATTCTCTTAAATGTCTCTAATATATCTGACTCTACTACCACCCCTGGTAGCTTGTTGAACACACCCATCACTCTCTGTGTAAATAGCCTAACTTGGACACGTCCCCCTATACTTTCCTACAATCATCTTAAAATTATGACTCTCTCATATTAGCCATTTCTGACCTGGAAAAAGGTGTTGGGTGTCAGCTCTATCAATGTCTCTTATCATCTTAAACGTCTCTATCAAGTCACCTCTCATCCTCCTTCACTCCTGTGCTTGCCCAACCCTACCTTATAAGATGTGCTCTCTAATCCAGACAGTATCCTCTGCACTCTTTTCAAAGCTTTCACACCCTTCCATTAATGAGGTGACCAGAACTGAAAACAATAATCTATATGTGGTCTAACCAGAGCTATACAGAGCTATAACATTATCTCTCGGCACTTGAGCTCAAACCTCCAACTAATGAAGACAATCCAGCATACACCTTCTTAACAACCCATTCAACTTGTGTAGCAACTTTGAAGGATCGATGGACATGGACCCTCCAAAATACTAAGAACCCTGCCATTAATCCTGAGCACTGCTATCGAGAGTTTGACCTTTCAAAATGTTTCACTTCACAGGTTTGAAGATTAAACTCCACCTGACTGTCCTATCAACCTACATCAACCATCCTCACTACCCATAACACCACCAGACTTCGTGTCATCTGCACACTTACTAACCCATCCTTCCATCTCTCTTGTTTACCATGTTTCCTTCAACCTACCATCCTTCCCCTACATCAACAAGACAAACCTATCCAGGACAACCTGCAAGTGCTCCCTAAACAACCTGAGCGTTTCATTTGTGCATTTCCCTGAGTACATCCACTCCCAACTTACTCTCCAAAGTTTCTGCCTAATAGCAGCATAATTCCCCTATCAAGACTATAGTGAAGGTTAGGGAGTATCACATGAATCAGAATGCACTGGTTACAATTGATGGTGAAGTGTTGGTCAATGTCATTGTGTTAACCATTGGGTCAACCAATGGCTTTGACTAAACATTGTATTTATTGAAGGACTTACAGCTGTCTTTTTTTAAAGCAAACAGAATACATATACTTAGCAAATAGTCTACTTAAGCAGAGCACTGGAGCAAACAGACAACTTAACTAACAACAGAGGCTTTATGTAGAAAGTTTCTGTGAACTTCAGTGTACCAAATGTATGACTGAAATGATAGCAATATCTCCTCGTCAAGGTAAAGGTCATTTCAAAATTCAGTAAGTAGGGCTTGGTTATATATTAGAAATTCTGTCTATGAGGCCTTTCCTGAACACCATGAGCTGGACAGTCTATCAGCATGATTGATAGAGCAACTTCCAATATCTCCACTCCAGATAGAACTTGCAACTTATCTCAAATGGTGCCCAAAGTGAATGTCTGGTGCAGTTTTGCACCTTGCCAATCATTGTGCAGTTTCAATCTATTAAAAAAACACTTGCTCCTTGTGGTGAACTACATATAAATTGTCTGGACACGCCCCCCCCCCCCCCCGCTGACTGCTCCTGTGGCTCCTCCCACAGACCCCGGTATAAAAGTGATTGGACCCACAGACCCTCCCTCAGTCTCCAGGATGTCGTGTGATGGTCACTTGCTGCTTGTGCTTTCTTCCAGCCAATAAAAGCCTACCTTAACCCACGTCTCAGAGTTATTCATGGTGCATCAATTTTATTGGCTGGAAGTTTTAAAACATGGAAAGCATTTTACATCCAGAAAAATTGGACATTGACCCTCAAGACTTAGAAGCAGCTCTTGCCTTTGAACTCTGGCTTGCATGCTTCCAATCATACTTGGAGGAGGTTCGTGTGATTGAGCCTGCTATTATGCACTGAATCCTCCTTTCGAGGGTCAGCCCCAAAGTTTACACACTTATCAGGGACCTGTCAACCTACCAAGGGGCACTGGACGCCCTCAAAAGACGGTACCTGCGGCCGGTGAACACCATCTATGCAAGACATTGTTTAGCCATGTGGCGGCAGTGAACCGGCGAGTTGAGCACTGAGTTTCTCTGAGCCCTACAGACACTCATGTGGGCCTGCGACTGCAAGGGACTGACGGCGGAACAGCATGCGGAGCTCCTAGTACAAGACGCCTTCGTTACGGGGATCAGGTACTGTGTATGCGCGCCAGCGGCTGCTGGAAAATGCAGATCTTACCTTACGCACGGCGATCGAGATGGCTGACACACTGGAGGCTGCTCTGCACAACGCTGATGCTGTCCAGCCGCGCGATCCCCTGCCGGGTCCGTGGATGCTGCAGACCCCGCCACCCACGAGCAAGCAGCCACCGCTGCTGCCACTCGCGAGTCCACAAACTCCTCGAAACAGACCATGGCTGCTGCCAGTCGCAAGTCCGTGCAGTGTTACTTCTGCGGACTCAAAAACCACCCCCGAAAACGCTGCCCGGCCTGAGAAGCTACCTGCTCCAGCTGCGGAAAGAAGGGCCATTTCGCCAAGGTCTGTAAGTCTAAACCACGAGCGGGGTCGGGCAGCGCTGTGTGTGAGGCATGGGGGCCGCCATCTTGGTCACTGCCGTCTTGCCTGCCCGCCTCGTGCGAGGGATGGGGCGGCCATCTTGGTCGCCGCCATCTTGCCTGCCCACCTTGTGTGAGGCATGGGGGCGGCCATTTCTGTCAGCACCTCGCCCCGCCTCCGACCCACGGTGCTTACTGGGCACCAAGACAGCGATTCAACTCTGGCCTCCGTAACCCTCGACCAAAGCGCCCCACATCAGCTTGCAAGGTCAATGATGGACATCCTGGTGGAGGGGCACAGGACTCGCTACCTGTTTGACACGGGCAGCACTGAGAGTTTTATTCACCCAGACACGGTGCAATGCTGCAGACTCGTGACATGGCCGGTAAGCCAGAGGGTCATCATAGCTTCTGGGTCGCATTCCCAGACATCTGGGTGGGTTGTGTAGCGACATTGGTGGTGCGGGGCACAGAATATTGGAACTTTGCGCTACTGGTCATGCCTCAACTGTGTGCCCCTGTGCTATTGGGGCTGGACTTCTAGAGCCACCTAAAAAGTGTGACTATGGCATATGACGGGCCCCTCCCACCACTCACTGTCAGGAATCCTCAGTTTTGTGGGACTTCGTTATATACACCGCTACTGACCACACACACACACCGACCCACACATCCCACCCAGCACCATGCCGACAGTTGCGCTACTGACACCACTTGCAGCCTCTCCACACTCAAGATCCCTCCCCCAGCACTGTTCGCCAACCTGACCCCCAACTGTAAACCTGTGGCAACTAAAAGCAGGAGGTACAGCGCAGGGGACAGGGCCTTTATTCAGTCGGAGGTGCACTGGCTGCTCAGGGAGGGGATCATTGAGCCAAGCACAAGTCCTAGGAGGGCCCAGGTGGTTGTTGTTCAGACTGGGCAGAAAAATAGGATGGTCGTAGACTATAGCCAGACCATCAATAGGTTCACGCAGTTTGACGCGTACCCCCTACCCCGCATCACGGATATGGTCAATCAGTACAAGGTGTACTCGACCATAGACCTGAAATCTGCTTACCATCAGCTCCCCATCCGCCCGGAGGACCACCTTCAAAGTAGGCGGCAGGCTCTATCACTTCCTGCGTGTCCCCTTCGATGTCACAAATGGTGTCTCCGTCTTCCAGAGGGAAATGGACCGGATGGTGGACCAGTGCCAACTGAAGGCCACATTTCCCTATCTGGATAATATCACCATCTGTGGTCACGACCGGCCGGATCACAACGCCAACCTCCAACGATTTTTCCAAGTGGCCAAAGCCCTGAACCTTACTTATAACAGGGGCAAGTGTGTGTTCGGAACCACCCGACTCGCTATCCTTGGGTATGTTGTGGAAAACGGGGTCATTGGCCCTGATCCCGACCGTATGCGCCCCCTGTTAGAACTCCCTCTTCCCACCACTCTCAAAGCCCTCAGACGGTGCCTGGGCTTCTTTTCCTATTACGCCCAATGGGTCCCCCATTATGCAGACAAGGCCCGCCCCCTGGTCAAGTCTACCACATTTCCCCTCTCTGCTGAGGCCCGCACGGCCTTCAGCCACATTAAAGGGGACATTGCCAAAGCAACAATGCATGTGGTGGACAAGACCATTCTCTTCCAAGTAGAGAGTGACGCCTCCGATTTCGCGCTGGCTGCTACCCTCAATCAGGCAGGCGGGCCAGTAGCATTCTTTCCTCATACCCTTCAAGGCCCTGAAGTTCAGCACTCTGCGGTGGAGAAAGAAGCCCAGGCCATAGTGGAGGCTGTTAGGCACTGGAGGCACTATCTCACCGGCAAAAGGTTCACCTTGCTGACCGACCAGCGCTCGGTTGCGTTCATGTTCAGCAACCAACAGCGGGGCAAAATCAAAAATGATAAAATTTTGCGGTGGAGAATAGAACTCTCCGCCTACAACTATGATATCCTGTACTGGCCTGGAAGGCTCAATGAGCCCCCCGATGCCCTATCCCGGGGAACATGTGCTAGCACACAGCTCGACCAGCTGTACGCTCTTCATGCACATCTTTGCCATCCGGGGGTCACCCGATTTTACCATTTTGTGAAAGCCCGTAACCTGCCGTACTCCCTGGAGGACATCAGGACGATGACCAGGGACTACCAAGTCTGCGCTGAGTGCGAACCACACTTCTATCATCCTGAAAAGGCGCAACTTATCAAGGCCACCCGCCCCTTTGAGCGACTGAGTGTTGACTTTAAGGGCCCCCTTCCCTCCACTGACCGCAATGTCTACTTTCTCAACATTATCGACGAGTACTCGCGGCTCCCCTTTGCCATCCCCTGCCCCGACACTACTGCCACGTCCGTCATAAAAGCCCTGCGCCAGCTCTTCACTCTGTTCGGATACCCCTGCCATAACCACAGTGATAGACAGTCCTCCTTTATGAGTGACGAGCTGCGCCAGTACCTGCTAGCTAGGGGCATTGCTACTAGTCGGACCAAGAGCTATAATCCCCGGGGAAATGGACAGGTGGAGAGGGAGAATGCCACAGTGGGGAAGGCCACACTTTTAGCCCTTAAGTCAAAGGGGTTGCCGGTCTCTCAATGGCAGGAGGTCCTCCCCGAGGCACTCCACTCCATCTGCTCTCTGTTATGTACGTCCACCAATGCCACCCCTCACGAGCTCCTCTTTTCTTTTCCCAGGAAGTCTGCTACTGGGACCATCCTACTAGCTTGGCTGACGTCCCTAGGGCCAGTGCTGCTCCGGAAACATGCGAGGAGCAATAAATACACCCAGCTGGTAGAGAGGGTTCACCTACTACATGCGAACCCCCAGTATGTCTACGTGGTCTTACCTGATGGGCGGGAGGACCCGGTCTCCATCCGCGACCTGGCGCCTGCAGGAGCAGCAGACCACTACCCTGAACACTCCACGGTAACTATGAACCCTGTACCCGAGGTGACACCGCGCACACCGAGCCCTACACAGACTCCTCATGACACTCCCATACCGGGCGCTTCGCACACACACATACCATGTGCCTCGCACACGCATGAAGGATCACTGACGCCTAGTGGGCTGACACCTCCAGTCAGGCCGGAACCAGCACAACCACCGTCTCCGGTGCAATCACCACCGGCACCTGTGCAATCACAGCCGGTGCTACGTATATCGCAGCGACAGATTCGACCACCTGATAGACTTAACCTGTAAATATACTTGTAAGAAATTTTGCCCCATGGGGACTCTCTTTTAAAACAAAGGGGGGGTGAATGTGGTGAACTACAGATACCTGTCTGGACATGCCCCCCCCCCCCCCCCCCGCTGACTGCTCCTGTGGCTCCTCCCACAGACCCCGGTATAAAGGCGATTGGAGACACAGACCCTTCCTCAGTCTCCAGGATGTTGTGTGATGGTCACTTGCTGCTTGTGCTTTCTTCCAGCCAATAAAAGCTTACTTTAACCCACATCTCAGAGTTATTGATGGTGCATCACTCCTTTATGAAAAAAATAAAAATTACTTATACGAGGGATGATCAATAAGTTTGTGGCCTAAGGTAGAAGGAGTCAATTTTATAAAACCTAGCACATTTATTTTTCAACATAGTCCCCTCCTACATTTACGCACTTAGTCCAGCGGTCATGGAGCATCCGGATCCCTTCTTTGTGGGAGTGGTCCACAGCAGGGGTGATTGATAAGTTAATGGCCTAAAGTAGAAGGAGATGAGTTATTAACTTCAAACTTTCTGCATAATCACTCAGAGTAGAACTGCATGTGCATGTTACAAGAGTGTCTGGAGCTCCAGGTGGTCCACAGCAGGGTGATAGATAAGTTTGTGGCCAATGCAGAAAGTTTGAAGTTAATAACTCATCTCCTTCTACCTTAGGACATGAACTTATCAATCACCCCTGCTGTGGACCACTTCTGGAGGTTCAAGACGCCAACTTCTACAAACCCCATTTCCAGAAAAGTTGGGATATTTTCCAAAATGCAATAAAAACAAAAATCTGTGATATGTTAATTCACGTGAATCTTTATTTAACTGACAAAAGTACAAAGAAAAGATTTTCAATAGTTTTACTGACCAACTTAATTGTATTTTGTAAATATACACAAATTTAGAATTTGATGGCTACAACACGCTCAACAAAAGTTGGGACAGAGGCATGTTTACCATTGTGTTACATCATCTTTCCTTTTAATAAAACTTTTTAATCGTTTTGAAACTGAGGATACTAATTGTAGTAGATTTGCAGTTGGAAATTTTGTCCATTCTTGCTTGATATAAGACTTTAGCTGCTCCACAGTCCGTGGTCTCCGTTGTCTGATTCTCCTCTTCATGGTGCACCATATATTTTCAATTGGAGATAGATCTGGACTGGCAGCAGGCCAGTCAAGCACACACACTCTGTGTCTACAAAGCCACGCTGTTGTAGCCCGTGCAGAATGTGGTCTGACATTGTCCTGCTGAAATAAGCATGGACGTCCCAGGAAGAGACATCGCCTTGATGGCAACATATGTCTCTCTAAAATCCTAATATATGCCTCGGAGTCAATGGTACCTTCACATACATGCAAATCACTCATGCCATAGGTTCTGTTGCACCCCCATACCATCACAGATGCTGGCTTTTGCACCTTTCGCTGATAACAATCAGGATGGTCGTTTTCATCTTTGACACAGAGAACTCGATGCCTGTTTTTTCCGTAAACTAGCTGAAATGTAGACTCATCTGACCACAGCACACGGTTCCACAGTCTTTCAGTCCATCTGAGATGAGCTCGGGCCCAGAGAACTCGCCGACGTTTCTGCATGGAGTTGATGTATGGCTTCCTCCTTGAGTAATACAGTTTCAAGTTGCATTTCTGGTGCAGCGACGGACTGTGTTAAGTGACAGTGGTTTTCTGAAGTACTCCCGAACCCAGGTGGCTATAATTGTCACAGTAGCATGACGGTTTCTTAGGCAGTGCTGCCTGAGGGCTCGAAGATCACACACATTCGACAGTGGTTTCCGACCTTGCCCTTTACGCACTGAGATGTCGCTGAATTCTCTGAATCTTTTCACAATATTATGTACTGTTGATGTTGAAAGACCTAAATTCTCTGCAATCTTGCATTGGGAAATGTTCCTTTTGAACTGACTAACAATTCTCTCACGAATTTTGGCACAAAGGGGTGAGCCACGACCCATCCTTGCTTGCAAAGACTGAGCCTTTGATGGACGCTACTTTTATACCCAGTCATGATACCTCACCTGCTACCAATTAACCTGTTTAATGTGGAGTCTTCCAAACCGGTGTTACTTGAATACTCTGTGTACTTTTCAATCTTATTTTAACTCTGTCCCAACTTTTGTTCAGTGTGTTGCAGCCATCAAATTCTAAATTTGTATATATTTACAAAATACAATTAAGTTGGTCAGTAAAACTATTGAAAATCTTTTCTTTGCACTTTTGTCAGTTAAATAAAGGTTCACGTGAATTAACATATTACAGATTTTTGTTTTTATTGCATTCTGGAAAATATACCAACTTTTCTGGAAATGGGGTTTGTACAAAGAAGGGATCCGTATGCTCCACGGCCACTGGACTATGGGTGTAAATGTAGGAAAAGTAAATGTGCTAGGTTTTCTAAAATTGACTCCTTCTACCTTAGGCCACAACCTTATCAATCAGCCTTTGTATCTTGTTTGATTGTACTCTTTTAATACATCTGAAAATAGAAATGGGTTTTTGATATAGAGTAAAATATATTTTTGATGCAGATTCATAGATTAGTACAGAAGATTTAGTAACTAATATGCAAGCGGCAAACACCCAAAGGCAATAACGTGATAGTAACTTGCTCATGCTAATTGAGTAATAAATATTTGTTAAGAAAATGGAGAGAAAGCCTTTGTTCATTTCATATTAGATCCATGGGGGCATTATCTCTGCTGGAGAGAAGGCAGGGTCTGTGCTTGCTGCTTTATTAGCACCATCAAGACAGTGGTAACCCTTACAGTGGAGAGTCAGAGTCGAATTTGGTGTTCTGGTGCAGGACTTAAATCCTGATTAACAATGTATATTTCCTCCACCAATGTTAAAATGGTGCACTAAGAATGCAATCATGTACTATATAAATCCAAAATTAAATCTTCCAGAAATAATAGAGATTGGAAATAATTATTTGAATAAACAATACTTTATGAATAAAATTGCAGCAAAATCACAAAATCAAAATAAACTGTTTTCATAATGGAGTAAGTGAAGGAGAATTACGTGCCAAAAGTTATATGCAGAAAATTAATTCCAATTACAAATGGTCTGCTGGAGTGATTGATGACAAAGTTACATACCATCCACATTCGGTTTGGAAACTGGGGTGTTATTGAATGTTTTTGTATAATAATACATGAATCTACAAAATTACCTTTAAAGATTGGAAACATACATTAGAATAATTTTGATTTTCTGATACTTGCTCCTCACTGTTTAATTTCATTTTAATTCTGCTTTCATAATTGATGCATATGCAGTGTTTAAATCTTTTATAGCTAACTATACTTCTGTGACATACTAAAGGATGCTTAGACATTAGCAATAAATTGAGTTATTTCATTGCTCTTTCAGAATATATTTTTACTGTTGCTTGTCTCCAACTATCCCCAACATGGGTTAAGGGTGAAAGGTGAAAGTTTAAGGGGAACATAAGGGGAAACTTCTTCACTCAAGGGGTGTAAGAGTGTAGAACCAGCTGCAAGCACAAGTGGTGCCTATGAGCTTGATTTCAACATTTAAGAGAAATTTAGTAGGTACGTGGATGGTAGAGGTATGGAGGTTTATGGTTCCGGTGTAATTCGATGGGAGTAGGCAGTTTTTAATTGTTCAGCATGGACTAAATGGAGCAAAATGTCTGTGCTTTTCTATGACCCTATCATTCAATTGCCAATGTCTTCTAACTTCACCCCTGGGCCTCTCCCCTACCTGGCTCAAAGTTCCTGTCATCTTACACACTCCCGAGTCCACAAATCAAATCAGATTCTCATCTCACCCCATTCCTTCCCTCTTTATATTGGTCATTTCGCCTCTCCACTCTCAGTCGTGAAACAGACGTTCGACCAGAAACATCAGTACTTTATACCTCAGAGATGCTGCTCGGCCCACTGAGTTCCTAGCAGACTGTTTGCTGCTCCAGCTATCTCATCCCTTGATTTGTAGAATAGTTTTAAGACAAAAGGATGTGAGGAAGTGAGTAGGGATGGATACAAGAGTCTAATGACAGGATGAAACTCACTGCTTATAAGAGAAGTCAAAACAGAGTTAATCATGGATTTCAAACAAAAAATTGGATGGGCATTTGAGGGAAAATAGTTTTCCACGATATGTGGAAAGATCAGGAGAATGAGATCAAATTGTTTCCTAAAGAGTCAGTACAGACCTAATGAGCTGAATGGCTTCTGTCTGTGCCATAATGATTCCTTGATGCTAGGTATGATGTCTTCGAAAATTTGATGCTACTATTGGCACAAAATGATAGAGTTTTTATTCAAAATTTGAAATACAAAGTTAAATTTATTTTCAAAGTATGTAACCATGTACTATATGTAACCATGTATGTAACCCTGAGAATCATTTTCTTGTAGGACTCACAGAAAATATAAAAAAAACACAATAGAATCAATGAAAAACTGCACACAAACAAAGATGAACAAACAACCAATGTACAAAAGACAATAAACTGCGCAAATGCAAAAATAAATAAATAGGTAGATAGACAAATAAATAAATAATATTGAGAACATAGGTTGCAGGGTCCTTGAAAGTAAGCTATAGGTTGTGGAATCAGTTCAGAGTTAGAGAGAGTGAAGTCATTCATTCTGGTTCAGGAGCCTGATGGTTGAGGGGTAGTAACCGCTGCTGAACTTGGTGATGTGGGCCCTGAGGCTCCTGTACCACCTCTTTGCTGGCAGCAGCAAGAAGTGAACATGGCCTAGCTGGTCGGGTTCCTTGATGATGGGTGCTGCTTTCCTGTGACAGCACTCCTTACCGATGTGCTCAATGGCTGGGAGGGCTTTACCCACGATGGAGTGGGTTGTATCCATTACCTTTTGTAGGCTTTTCCGTTCAAGTCATTGGTGTTTCTGTACAAGGTGATGCATTATGTGGATAAATATGGAAAAGCTAATTTAAACAAAAATATCCAAATATATCATTACATCAATTCTGCAGAAAGGTTTAATAATACAATATGCTGTGTTTATTACAAATCCTCAATTCTCAGTGTCATTTTTTAAACTTATTCCTGCAGCTAGACTGAACACTCACATTGTTATATTGAAGCCTTTGCTGCTGCAAGTCATAAAAAACTCTCCTTATTCTATTCATATGGAAAAAATGCTTTTATTTCTTCCCTGCAGTTTGAGTGGTTATGAAACAACTAATTATAATGTGTTGGCTTTTAGGATATAATCCAAAGCTTTTAAAATCCACAGTGAAATGAATGGAGCAATGGAGAATATTGAACACAGAGGGGATGCCTGCAAATCCATTAACAGCACTGAGTACATTCTGAATCTGCTTTTTAATGTGCATCTTCTTTCTCCTTCTTCCATTCTCTGTTACTCAGGAAATATTTTATTGAAGTTTTTTTTTCTCTGCATCTTTGAAGCTGCTTGTCAGTATTGTGCCAAATACAGCATACCAGGTTCCTTTTCCACTCGATGTTACTTTCAGCTCAATAATGCCAACTTATCATTAGCATCCCTGTATTTCTAACTCTATGTCATTTGTTGTCTAAATAAACTAGTCAGTCAGATAGCATGCATTTCAATAATAGCTCTGCTTTACAGTTGTTCCTTCAGCTCTTGACTCTCCACAGAAAGTGGTGGATACTGCCCCGTCCACCGCGTCAAAGCCCTCCCCACCACTGAGCACATTTTACAAGGAGCCCTGCCACAAGTAAGCAGCATTGATCATCGAGAAACCCCACCATCCCAGGCCATGCTCTCTTCACACAACTACCATCAGGCAGAATTTAACAGCCTTAGTTCCCACACCTCCAGGTTCAGGAACTGTTATTACCCTATAATCATCAGGTTCTTGAACCGGCGTAGCTAGCTTCACTCACTACAGCACTTAACTAACTCCACACCCTACAGACTTACTTTCAATGACTCTTTACAATTCATTATCTCGGTATTATTCATTCATTTTCTTTTTATTGGAATAGTTGGTCTTCTTTGGCACATTGGTTTTGTGTCAATCTTGTTTACAATATGTCTAGTTTCTCATAAATTCTATTGCAATTCCTGTAAATGTCTGTGAAAAAACAAATCTCAAAGTAGTATATGGTGACATACAGTAAACAAACTTTGATAATAAATTTACTTTAATTTTGAATGTGGTCACCATGTGGCAGAAATTCCCTTCCCTATAATAAAAGCAGCAAATGCTGGAGATACTTAGCAGGTTCAATCCAGTATTTCAGTTATCATTTTGTTCTACCCATCCCTTTTCTTTCCTTTCCTTCCAACTTAAAACTTGTTTCCTCATTTATCTTGTTCTGATGAGAGATCAAGTTAAAGCAAAAATTCTGCTTCTTACTCAACAGAGGCTGCCTGATCCATCGAGTATATTAAGCAATTGCTGATTTTATTTCAGACTTCCAGCATTTTCCATTTTTTTCTTTGCTTTTCTTCCATTACTCCAGAGAGCTGCTTGATATCCCTTCGTTTTCCCTGTTAGAGATTGACATAGGTATCCAAATGGGAGCAATACCACTGGCTAAATACGGTATTCTGTGGGAGTGGGTGAGGCTTTAGGGGATTTAGAGATGTAATTGAAGATGTTCTCCTACAGTGGGGTAGGGGGTGTTGGCGGAGATATGACTCTACCAAAGGAGGTGTACGGTGCTCTTTGTCTCCGCTAGCCTGCAGGTTACCCTTAGGCAAGATGCAGCACTTGCTTAGCCCACCCCCAACCCCAGTCAGGGTCACACAAAGGCATGGGAACAGGTGGTAGATGGTCATTTGAGAAGCTGGTGCATATGACGAGTCCTGGTTATGCAACCACCGATGTCAGGCAGACCACCTCCAAAGAGTATTGATAATGGCTGGGGTCATCCATCTTGTAAAAACATTGCCCAGAAGTCAGCAAAGGCAGTCCTCTTCTGCAGAAAAGTTCACCAAAAACAGTCATGGTCATGGATAAGACCATGATCGCCACCTCATACAACATACCACATAATGATAACGATCTCCAGCATAAAGCAGCTGCCAGTTAAATATTATTTCATACCCCTTCTTCTTCTATATGGACTGATATTAAAATATCAATAGGACAATACAGACAGAAGAATAGACAGTTAAAGTAAATACCTTTTGATCATGTCAATGTTTGAGTAAATAAAGGTCCAGTTTGCACAGCTTGTCAGGGCATCAAAATTAGATTACGTGGATCTATTTACTTTGATATTACACAACTGAAAATGTACTTACCATGAAGTGAAATGTGATAGCAATCATTTCCATATTGTTCACTGTGGAAAATTGAAAAGGCATTTCTGAGCATGAGTATGGTTCTGCTCCAAACTCATATCAAGTTATGTTACTCTCCATATGTTGTTCCTTTGGTGAATTCTGTTGAAAATTTGACCTCAGTGTCCCATCATCAAGGATTCCCAGGACAACTAGTTCTTCACTGTACAGAGCTGGATCACTGAGGTTAGTTGCATAGTTGTGATCCTCTCACCACAGCACTGATCCCTCGATCACTCCACATCCACAAATTTCTACCCCTGATATATTCGGATCAATTGAGGACCAGTGCCTTCCCCACTGGGAACCATTCCCCTGATTCCTCAATTGAGCCATATCCTCACTCCACTCACCTGCCAATGTTTAGATCTTCAGTCTCAAGCCTCACCCCACTTCAGTCACGCAAGCCTTGAACTCCTCAGCCTCGGTTTCATTTCTGAACCATTTGGAAACAAGCTTATGCAGCCAATTTGGAAAGGACCACTGTGATTTCCAGAGATGTAACATTTCTGCTACTGCCATTTGCTTCATCTTTTCTGGGTGTCATATTGCTGTGCCATATTGTTGGAAAAGTCACAAGGTGTCTCACTGTTCAAGTGCAATACAGGGTGGATCCTATGTATGGTGTTCCTTTCCTGCATTCCCTCCAACTCACTGGAGCCCCAGTTCTTGCACTCCCTTCCAGATCACTGAAGCCCCAGCTCCTGTGCTCCCTTCCAACTCACTGAAGCCCCAGTTCCTGCACTCCCTTCCAACTCACTGAAGCCCCAGTTCTTGCACTCCCGTCCAGATCACTGAAGCCCCAGCTCCTGCACTCCTTTCCAATTCACTGAAGCCCCAGTTCCTGCACTCCCTTCCAGATCACTGAGGCCCCATTTATTGCTCTCCCTTCCAACTCACTGAAGCCCCAGTTCCATATCTCCCTTCCAGATCACTGAGGCCCCATTTATTGCTCTCCCTTCCAACTCACACTGGCACCCCAGTTCCTGCACTCCCTTCCAACTCACACTGGCGCCCCAGTTCCTGCACTCCCTTCCAGATCACTGGACCCCATTTATTGCTCTCCCTTTCAGTCCACTGGGGCCCCAATTCTGGCACTCCTTTTCAGTTTACTGGAGCCCCAGTTCCTGCACTCACTTCCAGATCATTGCAGACCCCAGTTCCTGCACTCACTTTCGGTTCACTGGGGCCTCAGTTCCTGTACTCCCTTTTAACTCACTAGGTTCCCCCAATGTTGTGGTCTCTCAACTTACAAGTCTCCATGTGCTCCCAATACATGGCATTGAGGTTTCCCTTCTGACTTCCTTCTCCCCTTGTTGCATTTCTTCAAAGTCCAAAGTAAATTTATTATCAAAGTACATTTATGTCACCATATACAACCCTAAAATTCATTTCCTTGTGGGCATACTCAGTAAATCCTTAATAGAATAATTACCACAATAGAATCAAAGATAGACTGAGCCCAGTTGGGTATTCAACCAGAATGCAAAAAATAACAAACTATGCAAAAACTAAGAGAAAGAAGTGATAATATCTGTTTAATAATCAGGGAGCTTTGAGCACTACTTCTCTGAATGGTGGCAATCTCCTCCTCTGATGGAACCTGGAATAGGTGTTTATTCTGAGAGTCTGGCATCAGGTATGTACTTGGATAAATGCTAAATGCCTGATCTAGGTGTCAAGCCCATTAGAAGCATGGGGGTTTTAAGCTTATTGTGCTTCATACTGGGAAAAGTACAAAACTCATTCACTGAGTATATTAAATGGCCCAATGATTGTTACAAATAGAAATACATATTAAAGCCTTCAGCTTTCATGAAGGAACTGCTTAATTTCAATTAATGCTTTGGGAGCTCCGTGTATCTGGCAGAACTGTTGCTCGGATCAAGCTGAGAGTTTTTTTTCTCTTGCACAGAATCAATGCCGATATACCAAAAAAAATTGAATCCCTTTAAATTCTGCCAGTGGAGTTTACACTCACTTTTTCTTCCCTCCGGCTGTGATGTTCAGAAAAATTTAAGAACTTTCTGTCTTTAGGAAACATGAGATATGCAGGAGTCAACAATGAAGACCACTCATTGTCTTCCAGCATTCAGGAGACACGCAGGTGAAGTTTTAACTCATTCCACTTACTGCCTGATTTCCACAACGCTTGGTTGCCTTTCTGACCAAAATCTTTCAACCACCCCCCCACACACACACAGAAATTGAGTTCCTAGGACTCACAACACTCTTTGAGTAAATAAACTTACCTTCACCTATGTCCAAGTGACTAACATCCTGACTTACTTGTCAGCCAGAAAAAAATCAGAACCTATAAAATGCCTTCCTTATCAATATCTCTGAGCGTGTTATGTTTCCCTGTGGTCGCCTTTTCTTCATCTGTACTGCAGTAAATTTAGATCCTATTGCATTGTATGAAAGATTTGAAGAAATCTTACAATTATTGAATTTTTTGTATTTTTTTTAAATTAATTTTTTAATACATTTTACAAATTAAAAAACCCCAAAACACAATGAGGAACTTTAATACAGTGCAAAATTAAGCATACAATGACAATATGATACAAAGAAAGAGAATATTTTAAAAAAGCACCTAAATTGAAGACAAGTAAACTTAGTATCCTCCCCAAGCCCCACAACACAAAAAAAAACTCCAGACCAACCACAACACAATATGGAGAATATAAATCAGGACAATCAAACTGCCAGACTGTGAATACACTTAGCAACAGAGGATAATAATGCCTACTACCAGAAAAAAAAAGGGAGCTGAAAGCAAGGGACCGAAAAGAAAAAAAAACCCTAGACAAGAGGAAGGTTATGAAAGTACTCGATAAAAGGTCCCCAGACCTTATAGAACTTTAGGTTTGAATTAAGAACTGAATAATGACCCCGAGAGCTGTGTTGGCTGGAGTCAGGGCCTTGTGCTTGGGATCTTGATAGGGTTGTCCTACCAAGTTAAAAAGGTGAACAGCTTTAAGTTCCTTGGCATAAATATCACTGAGGTCTCACTTGATCTGTACATACCGGCTGTCTGGTGAAAAAGGCACAACAGCGCCTCTTTCACCTCAGGCGGTTGAAGAAGTTTAGTATGGCCCCCCAAATTCTAAGAACTTTTGACAGGGGCACGATTGAGAGCATCCTAACTGGCTGCATCACTGCCTGGTACGGGAACTGTACTTCCCTCAAACGCAGAATTCTGCAGAGACTGGTGCAGACAGCTGAGCACATCTGGAGATGTGAACTTCCCACTATTCAGGCTATTTACAAAGACAGGTGTATAGAAAGGGCCCCAACAACAAACTGTTCCATACAAACAAGCTGGATGAACTCAGCAGGTCGGGCAGCATCCATTGAAATGCGCAATCAGCGTTTCAGGTCGAGACCCTTCGTCAGGACTGAAGAAGGAGGGGGAAGGGGCCCAATAAAGAAGGTGGGGGAGGGTGGAAAACCAATCAGAGGAAAGATCAAGGGGTGGGGGAGGGGAAGCAGGGAGGGGATAGGCAGGAGAGGTGAAGAAGGAATCTAAGGGGAAAGCACTATGGGTAGTAGAAGAAGGCAGAATCATGAGAGAGGTGATAGGCAGCTGGAAGAGGAGGCAGAGTGAAAGTGGAATGGTGGAAGGGAGAGGTAGGGAATTACCAGAAGTTGGAGAATTCGATGTTCATACCAAGGGGCTGCAGACTACCCAGACGGTATATGAGGTGTTGCTCCTCCAACCTGAGTTTGGCCTCATCATGGCAGTAGAGGAGGCCATGTATGGACATATCCGAGTGGGAATGCAAAGCAGAGTTGAAGTGGGTGGCAACCGGGAAATCCTGTCTGTTGTTGCAGATGGAGTGGAGGTGCTCGACGAAGAGGTCCCCCAATCGGCGTCGGGTCTCGCCGATGTAGAGGAGGCTGCAACGGGAGCACCGGATGCAATAGATGACCCCAACAGACTCACAAGTGAAGTGTTGCCTCACCTGGAAGGACTGATTGGGGCCCAGAATGGTGGTAAGGTGGTAATGGGGAGGTGTAGGGACAGGTGTCGCACTTACGCTTACAGAGATAAGTACCAGGTGGGAGATCTGTGAGGAGGGACGTGTGGACCAGGCAGTCGCAGAGGGAACGATCCCTGTGAAAAGCAGACAGGGGTAAGGAGGGAAAGATGTCCTTAGTGGTGGGGTCCTGTTGAAGGTGGCGGAAGTTGCGGAGGATAATACGCTGGATCCGGAGGCTGGTGGGGTGATAGGTGAGGACAAGGAGGATACGGTCCCTGTTGTGGTGACGGGAGGATGGGGTGAGGGCTGAAGTGCGGGAAATGGAGGAAATGCGGGTGAGGGCATCGTTGATGATGGCAGAAGGGAAACCACGATTCTTAAAGAAAGAGGACATTTGGGATGTCCTGGAACAGAAAGCATCATCCTGGGAACAGATGTAGCAGATACAGAGGAACTGGGAATAGGGAACAGCATGTTCCAGCTGTTTCAGAAACTGTTCCAGCTGCTACCATCCAGGAAATGGTACCACAGCATAAAAGCCAGGACCATCAGGCTCCAGGACAACTTCTGCCAGGCCAACAGACTCATTAATTCATGCTGATGCTACTGTATTTCTGTGTTACATAAACTATCCTGTTGTACATAATATTTATTCAATCCCATGCCAAACAAGTCAACAGGTAGAAGCCAGACTAAAAGTGGTCCACCAGTCCTCCAGTTTTAACAACCCTAACTGGTTAAAAAACAATTTTTATAGAAAAATCCTCCTATACAGAGAGAGATGGAGGACCTTCATTGCTGCCCTAAACGCCTGCAGCATAACGGGCAGTAAGTAAGTAGTGAAAGAAGATAAGTAAAGAGACTCGGGATTTCTGAGATGGGGGCACATACAGAGAGAAAGCATAATCAAAGGAATTTGTAAGTAGAGCCACTGGAAACTTCCATCAGGACGAGCCTCATTAGCCACGGACTGAAAGACTAAGACACAGGTAAGTGATCTGCAGCAGAACAGGCTATCCTGAGGCAAACATAGAAAGTGAATAAGTGAACCTGTTCAGTTCACTTTTAGTCCAGAACATGCAGCATGTACACTGTTAACCAGAGACCCATCTGGACAATCTACTACTCCTAGCATTACAAACCTATCTGGACCACCTACTAATAGTACTCAGGAGCGGTTATCTGTGACAAATGACTCACCTCCTTACCTGTTATTCCGCCATCTACAAAGCACAACTGAATGTTCTCCAATGCCTGATTAAGTGCAGCTCCAACAATTCTCAAGAAAGAGATAAGAAATGAAAGACGTATTTGTCACATGTACATCAAAACATTGAAACATACAGTGAAATTCATTTTTGATGTCAATGACCACCATGGTCTGAGATGTGCAGCCTGCAAGTATGGCTATGCTTCTAGCACCAACATTGCATGTCCTCAACTTACTAACCCTAACCAATAAACCAATATGTCTTTGGAACTTGGGAGGAAACTGGAGCACCAAGAGGAAACCCACACAGTCACAAGAAGACATACAAATTCCTTACAGACTGCGGTGGGAATTGAACCCTAATCTTACCGGTGGTACTGTAAAGTGTTGCACTGACCACTATGCTACTGTGCTGCCAAGAAAAATGACACTATCCATAATCAATGGCTCAATGGTTCCTTTTAATATTACAGAATGTATACACTATACAACCTGAATTTCTCACTCTTCACAGACATCCCCGAAACAGAGGGAAAATCCCCAAAAAATGAGTGACAGAAAAATGTTAGAATCGCAAAGCTAGCAAAGCATCATCCCTCCCCCCACTTGTTCCAGCAGAAAGCATCAGCCCCACTGTCGACCATGCAAGAAAAAGCAAAACCCCAAATAGGCCATGATCTAGTAGTCCATCAAAACACACTGTTCATCCCAACAGTACGACATCCCACGGGCCCTTGCTCTCACTAACAGAGAGGGAAAGAGGGGTATCACTTTTCCCACAGCGAGAGGAGGGGGCAACAGCTCATTGTTTCAATGTTACGGTCTGCAGCGTCGCTTTATTTTAAGTCCCCACCCCCCCCACCCCCCCGACTTGAGAATCTGCAGCAAACTCTCTCTTGCCATCTGGAGAGAGAGAGAGAATGATCACTTGAGTGCAGAGGCTTCTGACAGCTTTCTTTGCCAGTGACACCAGCAAAGAATCAGGTCATCCACAGGCCCACACAAAGTGCACCCCAAAGGCACATTTCCAGACCTTCTAGACTGATTCACATTCACCACCCCAAATTTTCATTCCCTTCAGTAACAGTGCAATGTGTAGAAAATGTGCACATCTTATTCATAGCACTTCATGTATGCCACATTTCTACCAAAAAAGTTTGTAGAAGTGTAGAAATACTATCACCGGCTTCTCCTCTGAGCAATACATCATTCTGACTTGAGAAAATTTTACTGCTTCTTCATCATCACTTGCTTTGAAACCTGCCACTCTCTTCCCTAAGCAAAGTGGCGGGGGGGGGGGGGGGTGGGGTAGCTTCACTGGAAGGACTGTAGCAGATCAAGAACATGACCAACCTCGGTTTCTTAAAAACAGTTGAGAATGTGTTAAATCCTTACCCTTTCAAGGTCCTGTAAAATTAATGTAAAAGCAAGTAATTTAGGACGCTTTTGTACATTTCAGTCTGGTCTTAGCTTTTCCCGGCTGTCCAATGCTACTTGCACATGTCCCTTTTGTCTAATGATGATGCAACATCAGCAAAGGCTCAGACATGGACTGTCAAAGACATGTCTTACCTACTGTGCAATTCAATCAGACAAGTGAAAGTGAGAGAGAGAGAAAGAAACAAAGAAATACTGTTGCTAGCTAAATGGATATAGATTGATGGATGGATAGTTGTAATAACAGAAACAATACAAAATGCAGTAAGAAATTAGGCTATTAATAGAATGCCCACTCCTTTCAGTTTCTGATTGTGCTTTCTGCTTTTAAAAATCTTGATGGCTTTTAATATTTTCCAGGATCTTCTGCTTTTATCTCAGATGTTGTGTAGCATCATCAAAACTGTGACAAATTTCTTTAGATGCACAGTGCAGAGTATCATATAGGTTACATCACAGCCTGGTGTCAAAGCACCATTGTCCAGGAACAGAAAACAGTAAGTGGAGCCTACAGCTCAATCCATCACTGGCGAAGTCCTCCCCACTATTGGGCATGTTTACATTGATTGCTACCACAAGAAAGCAGCATCCATCATCAAGGAACTCCACCTTCCAGGCCATGACCTCTTTTCGCTACTATCATTGGACAGGCGGTACAGAAGCCTTAGGTTACTCAACATTAGGCTCCTGAACCAGTGTCGATAACTTCACTCACCACACTCTGAACTGATTCTATAATGTATTTTCAAGAATTCTTTCCAACTCACATTTTCCTTATTTGTACAATTTGTCTTTGTTAGCACATTGGTTGTCAGGTTTTGTTTATGTGTTTTTTTATAATCTCTACTGTATTTCTTCATTTTCCTGTAAACGTCTGCAAGAAAATGAATCTCAAGGTAGTATATGGTAACATAATGAATTTCCCTTTGACTTTTCAGCATCTAATAATCATATATTGCAATAAGGTAATATTTTTGCAGCTTTTGTTTCCATTATGAAGTTTTTCCCAGGTTGTTGCAGCAGTATGTACCCATAACATTATGCAATAATTAATTTCAGCCTCTGCTTCAGCATTCATGAAACCAATTAAATAGGCATCCCAAATGCTCATCCAAAAACCTTTAGGGATTATTTTTACCCTGAAGCAACAGTTATAATATAATAAGTTTCCAGGAAAATACATTAATTAGAAGAATCACTCAGTGATTTAGCAAGGTAGATATCATTAAATAAATATTAGAACTAATTTCTTATGAATATGACAATTATGCTGAAGCAGGCCATCTCATAACTGATTGAAGAGCCAGACAATATTTTATTAAACTCATAAGGAAAATACCTCAATATTTTAGAGGCAGTAAACCTTACAATGGCAGGAATATTTAGAATTGTCAGTACCTCTAACTGAAGAAGAATCTCCAGGCAGGAATAAGTTTCCAGAAGCAGCCTTTAATAGTCTCTCCATGACCATTGAAGACCCAGCCTTGCAAATCCACCCCCTTCACTCCCATTCCATGACTGGTTGCGGAGTTAGTCATCTACTATTGTTTGACTTATCATTTTCAGATTAGTCTATTGACAAATCTAATTAATAGATTCAAACAAGCATTCTCCACTGTGTTAACTATAAATATGCTTGTTCTGGAATGCTATCTCTTGTTTTTTGCAAAGTATTTGAGGAAGATGGGTGGTGTTTTATTAATTCTGTTATTGTTATTATTCTCTAGATTTATTGAATACGCCCACAAGATAATGTATCTCAGGTCTGTATATGGTGACATATATATAGTATGATACTAAATTTATTTTGACCTTTGATGGGGATATGCTAAAAATTATAAAATGTTTTGTTTATTGGTTTTCTCAGTTATCCTTAGTTTTAAAACCAGTAAAACAAAGCTTGTGTTAAAATGAGACTGTTAGACACCAGTTAAATTTGCGTGAAATAATTAGAATCATTAAGCATTTACTTAGTACTGTTACATACCCTGTAACTGGGTGTCTGACCAGCAGAGAAAGAAGAATCCATTGAAGTCTGGTGGTACCAAAACTAAAGGTGTTTATTAGTAAAATACACAATACAATATCAAAATGCAAATATACATATAAAACAAGTTAGCAGTAACAAACCTAAAAGTGTAGGAATAATAATAAGCAATAATAAACAAGCTCTATCGATGTCTAGGGGTAAATGAATTGTCATAGAAAAGCATAAAGTTCAGTTCAGTTCATACATGCTGAGGTAGTTATGGTTGTTATGTTGAAATCATTGGAGAGAGCGAGAGAGAGAGAGAGAGAGAGAGAGAGAGAGAGAGAGAGCGAGATGTAACAGTTGCAGCAGGCAAACCTTCTATTACTTTCTGATCCAGTCGTATCGTTGTGGCCATTCGGTTATGACCCCTCTGTTCTTCTGCTAGACCATTCTTCTGTGGTGGACTCATCACTCTGGCATGAGTGGGCACACACACGTCCCCACCGGCCCTGCTGTAACACTGTGAACTTTACTGACTGATCTCCTGGTTTGGTCTCTGAAGCCCCCACCTTTCTGTGGGTTCCCAACACTCAGTCAGTGTCCACTGGTGTGTCTGAAGAGTGTCTCTCCAGACCTGTCTTTTATCCCCACTCACGGGGTCTCAGCTATCCATCAACTTTGAATGACTGTGTTCATCAAATTAGGCCACTCCTGCTATCTCCTGAGGAATGTTAATGAACAAAGTAAAGTCCTTGTAATGAAAGGTAAATTATCCAGGAAAGAGTCAAAATACAGTAAATCAACAGCCTCTATCTCCCTCTTATCTGTAGCAGATGTTCTTGCCTGTGTTTCATCTCTCTCTCTCTCTCATGAGCAGCGTAGCAACAGTAATAGTTCGTGGTTCTCGGCGGGGGGGGGAATGGTTAACTCTGCACCCCAATGTCCATCAGGTCTGTTCATCACTCATAACGGTACCATCAGGGATAAACCAGAATGCATTAAGTCACAGTCGTTTTAACATTAAGTATGAGGGCAATTAAGGCCAGTTTCAAACAGTGATTAGTCTTTACTCAAGAAGTAGATGCTCCATTTGAATTTGTACTGCTTGCCTTGGTATGGAAATTATATCTAACCATTTTCAAACACAACTTGGGCTGGGGCTTGTGATTAGCAAATTCATTTCTAAAGGCTTCATCCCTGAGAGGGGAAAGATACACCAAGCAGACAGGCTACACCTGGGAGAACTTGAAAGAGTCTCCCAGGATAGAGGACTCTGGTGAGCTATTGCCGGCGGCTTTTGACCCAGTAGAAGTGGCAGTCTAAAATAAGTAAGTATTATCAAACACTGGTGCTTCATTTGTTGTTGATTATCTTGCTTGTCTTACATAATGTTATCTTATATTCTATTCAACTGTGTAATATATTCTATTTGAAATATAGTCTATATTTAAATTCCATTAAACAGAAGTGTTTAGTTCCTATTGAGTGATTAAGCAGTAATTGTTTTTAAGTACTAATTTTGTACCACAGAATTATGTTAATGCCATTGGCATGATTCCGCTTCCTTTCTGCTGACTGAATGCTCACAGAGTAGAGTACTATGGCAAAAACTCATTGTGGAAACTATTTTAATAAATCCTTTATTAAGTAAGTACTCCTCAGTATTACCAAGAATTTTAGTGGCATTCCATCTCTTCTAAATTGCTTTGACCATGAGACCATAAAATATAGGAGTTGAAGTGGGCCATTCAGCCCATTGAGTCTGCTCCGCCATTCACTCAAGGGCTGATCCAATTCTTCCAGTCATCCCCACTGCCCTATAATGCAGATTTAGTATTACATATTTAGAACCATGAACAGTTAACAAAATAACAAAACTTGTTTTCTGCATACATGACTTAAGCTTTTTTAATATTTGCCTTGGCAAATCATCTTGGTAGAATTATACAATGTATTTAGCACCATAGACTGAGGTAAACAAAATCTCAAAGTAAACTAAGTCTCAAAGTTCACTGCTTAAGTGGAAGCATGAGATGATAGTTCACTGTCCTCAAGCACCATCTCACTTCATCAGACTTCCTGAAATTTCAGTGATGAGTTTGACCTGAACTGACAGGCTGAATTGATGGAAAGTTCTACAAAAAGTAGTAAATACAGTCCAGTCCGTTACAGGAAAAGCCCTTCCTACCATTGAGTACGTCTGCACGGAGCTTTGTCACAGGAAAGCAGCATCCTTCATCAGGGACCCACACCACCTGCTGCCATCAGGAAGAAGGTACAGGAGCCCATTCGTACTACTCAACAAGCAGACTCTTGAACCAAAGGAGGTAACTCACTCAACTTCACTTCATCATTCAAATGTTCCCATAACATATGATTCATTTTCAAGGACATGTCATCTCTTGTTCTTGATATTTATTGTTTATTTATTATTATTATTTCTTTCTTTTCAATTTGCACAGTTTGTTGTCTTTTGCACACTGGTTGAATGCCCAAGTGAGTGGGGTGTTTCATTGATTCCATTATGGTTAATATTCTAACATGGATTTATTAAGTATGCACACAAGGAAATGAATCTTAGGGTTGTATATAGTGACATACATGTACTTGGATAATAAATTTGCCTTGAACTTTGAATTGAACAGAAAACCCAAATATCCGTTCTGTCAGTTATACCATCTGCTTGCTCATCTATGTTGGCTGCTGCAGGTCTCACCTGCGCCTTCACAGACTCATCATGTTAATGTTTGTCTGAGTAATCACTACCTTCTACCTTCCATAAATAATTCATCAGATATCTGCTGTCTATTTTCTAGTATTTGTCAAGTCCCATTCTCTGAACATCCTTTTTTCAGATCTACTTAACTTCTGATCAAGCTAAGACTTAATGACGCTATTGTTTGAATCTCTCCACACCTGTGTCCCTCACAAGCTCAGTTGCTTTTCCTTTGTTCTTATTTCTGGTAAACACAATATTTTGCCTCTATATGGCATTTAGAAATATAGAGCATTAATGATGCTATTTAAATACAAAACATCTCTGGAGTTAACTGATGTCAGATTTATACAAGTAGATGATTTTAGATATCCTTTTATTAATTTCCTCTAAATTTGTGTGTTGTTTGTTTTTGGAGGTTAAAGAATATTCTGCATTTTCCGTCAGCACCAGTCAACTGTTACAAATGCTGACCAGGCAAGCAGATTGATTTTATATGTGTCAGTTAGAGCAAATTTCTAAACCATGAGACCCAAGAGACTATATACTATAAATAGGTCATTGGTGAATCACCATGTTCTTTTGGATGCTTTGCTGTGGCAAAGAATGCTGAAGTCCTCAGGGAGCTCCCAGTTTTGGTTCAGGAACAAGTGCAGCACTTTTTGTTGGCAAGAGGAGAGGTAACTATATGGTGATACATGAAGGATTTAAGATAACATTAGATTAGCTTTATTTCTCACATGTACATGGAAACATACACTGAAGTGTGTGGTTTGCATCATATCCAGTCAGTGAGGATTGTGCTGGGCTGCCTGCAGGTGTTGACATGTTTCCGGTGCCAACATAGCATGCCCATAACCCACAAACCCTAACGGTACGTCTTTGCAATGTGAGAGGAAATGGGAGAGCCTGGATGAAACCCACGTGGTTTAGGGGAGAACATACAAATGCACAGATAGTGGCAGGAATTGAACCCCGATCTTACCGCTGGCACTGTAATTACAAAACATTAACCACTGTGGGATGCACTCAGCCACCAGGATGCATCTTCATTCATGATGCAAATGATAGCTAGTGGACAGGCAGTGATACTAGACCAGGTGAGGTTCTGTTTACTGTTAAGACGTCCTGCATGAATAGACAGTGTCCATATCTGAGTGCCTTTGTGTGTCAGTGAAATCAGAAGGAAAATTACAGACACGCAATCCACACACTAAGTCTACGAATTCTTTTTTAAAATAGATTCTTCCCTGGAAGTTGTTACTGAGTACAAATAAATGTGTTCTCGGTCCTTACTTATAGTTCAATAAGATATAAACTAATTTCAAAAGCTTTTCATGGCGAAGTTAGTTACCTTGTAAGCAACACTTTTCAGGGTATCTTTTGAAATTATCAAGTTAAGCAAGGCTGACAATTTTACACCTGAACAGTCACATCCAATGTTCATCTCACCTGGATCCTGTTGTTTATTATTACATCTCATTTAGCCATTAAATGGAGGCCATATCATATTGGTTGAAGAGGCAGAAGCAGAATTACCTCCTGAATGGTGGAAATTAAGAATAGAATTGACATGGTGAGAGCTAAAAGTGAAAATGGATCCAAACATTTACAATACTTAAAAATACAGATCATAGTTCATTGTGATGTAAAATTCTTCGCTTTGTTATCATCCTCAGATCAAAGTAACGACTTTCTCCAGTTCCTTAGGAGGACAGAGAAGATTTATCACCATCAGCACAAAGATTCATGAATTGTGTGTGTTGCTATGAATTTCAATTACTATTTGGGTACTTCAATTGCCTGAGTTGCTTGCAATTTGATACTGTTATATTATGATGCTGATTTTTTTTAATTGAATACCATGTGTGCATATGTGTCAAGAAGCTTCTCAGAATCACTGCAACCTCTCCATAAAAGTAGAAGATAATTTACAACAAAAACATCTTGCATTTGCATGGCATCCTAATTGAAAATTTATGGAAAAATAAAAAAAATTACAATGCAGAAAGATACCATTCTGCCCATCATGTCTGTGCTAGTTGAAAAGGTGCTAGCACTGTGAACTCCAGCCCGAGGAGCTGACAGCAATAATCCTGCAACACTTATCTTTCCCATTGGACTTTTTGTCCATTATTTAAAAGATCTCATTCTCACATTGCAGTGTGACCTATAACCACCTCCCTGATACATGACATTTTCCTTTCTTGCCTGAACTTACAAGTCAAAAAGATATCCTGAAGCTTGATCAGCCAACACCAGTGCCAACAAGATGTTGCTATCTTTTCACTATAATCACAGGATCTGTAAAGTCAGGAAATAAGTCTATTCAAGTATGAGATGTCTATGTGTCTTCCAACGAACTGGTGTATTCTGATGCTATACAAGCAAAATATTCATTGATGTTCTTTTTATGGCATGATGCTAGTTTAATATGTGGTTTCTAAGTGTAGACTTTGCATTTAAGCATCTCTGAAGATATTGAATAAATGTCATTGCATGCATTATTTGACCAGCTCTTTAATTGGGAAAATTGATCTTAAATGATTTTTTTCCTCATTCATGGGATCAGAAGTCATTGATTGCACCCTTGGTTATTTACTAGCAGTGTTATTCTATATTCTGTTTCCAACTATGCACTTTGTTCTTTGTATAGAGCGAACACACAAAAAATACTGGACAAACTCAAGAAGTCAGGCAGCATCCATAGATGGGAGTAAACAGTAGACATTTGGAAGTTTAGTTGATTGCCAAATTTGGCAAAATGTTTGCAGACCTTTCAACTCTAGTTGAGAAGCCATCATCAGTGCACACTTGAGGGTGTTGTCTCCTCAGAATGCCCGTTTAAATACTCCTCCAGGGTCTGAATGGATATTGATTAGACATCATCATCTGGTTAGCTGATTCAAAACACTGTGAACAGTTTAGCAGTAGAAGGTTCTGACTAGCTAGCTTCAAGGGAGGTTCATTGGAAGTGTTTGCTTCGCTGTCCAGACCCCAAGATTACTGGCGATTCAGAGAAAAAGAGAAACAACAACCTTGGCAATCAATGAATAAGCCTCATCTGCGCACTGATGATGGCTTCTCGACTGGAGCCAAAACATCTACCAACATTTTGCCAAGATCAGCAATCAACTAAACCTCCAAATAGCCAAATGAGCTATCAATATTCGGCAATATTTGAACAGTCGATATTTCGGGCTGAGACCCTTCATCAGGCTGGTAAGGCAGGGTTCAGAGTCAGAATAAGAAGATGGGAGGCATGGAAGGAGTTCAAGTTGGCAGGTGATAGACAATAGACAGTAGGTGCAGGAGAAGGCCATTTGGCCCTTCTAGCCAGCACCGCCATTCACTGTGATCATGGCTGGTCATACACAATCAGTACCTCATTCCTGCCCTCTCCCCATATCCCTTGATCCCACTATCTATATGAGCTCTATCTAACTCTCTCTCTGGATGCATTGGCCTCCACTACCTTCTGGGGCAAAGCATTCCACATATCCACCGCTCTCTGGGTGAAAAAGTTTTTCTGCATCTTTGTTCTAAATGACATTACCCTTATTCTTAAACTGTGGCCTCTAGTTCTGGACTCACCCATCAGCGGGAACATGCTTCCTGTCTCCAGTGTGTCCAATCCTTAATAATCTTATATGCTTCAATCAGATCTCCTCTCATCCTTCCAAATTCCAGTGTATACAAGCCCAGTTGCTCCAATCTTTCAACATATGACAGTCCCGGCATTCTGGCAATTAACCTTGTGAACCTACGCTGCACTCCCTCAATAGCAAGAATGCCCTTCCTCAAATTTGGAGACCAAAACTGCATACAATACTCCAGATGGGGTCTCACCAGGGCCCTGCAAGGCTGCAGAAGGACCTCTTTACTCCTATACTCAATTCCTCTTGTTATAAAAGCCAGCATGCCATTAGCTTTCTTCACTGCCTGCTGTACCTGCATGCTTGCTTTCATTGGCTGATGTACAAGAACACCTAGATCTCATTGTACTTCCCCTTTCCCTAACTTGACTCCATTTAGATAGTAATCTGCCTTCCTGTTCTTGCCACCAAAGTGGATAACCTCACATTTATCCACATTAAACTGCATCTGCCATACATTTGCCCACTCACCCAACCTGTCCATAGATGAAACCAGGAGAGGGCAGAAGCTGACATCTTTCAAATTGGTTCGAAAAATGTCAATTTATGTTGCACCTTTACTCAACAATAAAGAAGCAACAATGTTTACATAGTACTTTTAACGTAGTAGTAAACTATAGCAAAGCATTTCACAAGTAAGTAATCAAACAATGTTTGATACTAAGTTACACAAGAGAATACTAAGGCAGAAGACTACATCTTGGATGTCAAGATTTTAAGAACATCGCAAAAAGATAGGACAAGTAGAATGGTGGAAATCGTTAGGAAAGGGATTTCTGAAAGAACAGAAGCAAATCGGTTTTTGTCTCTTTAGTAAAGAACCACTAATAATTTTAAGAGGCGGAGGAATTAAGATTCATGAGGCTCAAGTGCCAAAAAAAATGGATACCTCTCAGTATTGACAAGCTAGAAGATAAGAATGACACTCGGTGGCCACTTATTAGGTACACCTGTACACCGGCTCAATAATGCGAACATCTAATCAGCCAATCATGTTGCAGAAACTCAATGCATAAAAACACATGCAGACCTGGTTCAGACCAAATATCGGACTGGGGAAGAAATGTGATCTAAGGGACTTTGACCATGGAATGATTGCTGGTGCCAGGAAGGGTGGTTTGAGTATCTCAAAGCGACTGATCTCTTTGGATTTTCACACAAAACAGCCTCTAGAATTTAAAGAGAATGAATGGCAGTTCCATGATGAATACACCTTGTTAATAAGAGAGGACAGAGAAGGACCTTGTACTCAAACAGTGCAGACCATAATTATAAACACTGGCCTTATCTGCACCCATTCAAGGGAACCATTCTTTTCTGATGAGTGGTTGGGGAATTTGTAGATCAGTCACCTGGGCATTTCCTCTTTGTGTTTTACTTGCTGTTCAATCATACCCATTCTCCTCTCCAATGTTGCTCACACTATTCAGATCACCTGTTAGCACCTCTGTCATTTCATCCTACACTCTGACCTGAATGCAAGTCTAATCAGCGACCTTGTGCCCATATCCTCCAACACCTAACTATATAACCCATACTTCAAAGCCCTATCCCTTATTGTCCATTTATTCATCCTCCTTTTCCTCTGAACCATTCTCCCAATGTCCCTACCCATGCTTTCCTTTCCATCACTCTTTCTTCATTTACGCCACTGCTCAATATTCCTTCCCTCAATATCTTTGCCCTTCACAGGCCCCTCTCCAGACCCTTCAATTATTCTGATGCCCGTTCCATCAGTCCATTCATTTTGAATCTTGTTATACCTTAGCCTGATACCCAGTAATGCTCAGTTCAGGTGAGGGACATCAATGTGAAAGATTAACTGTCCACATCCCTGCACAGATGCTGCCTGACTCATTGAGTTCCATCAGCAAATTTGTGAGTTACTTCATATTTCCAGCATCCGCGCCTCTCTTGTGAATCCAGTATTCCTCCTTCCCTTTAGTCTCTTGATTTCCCCTGAACCATGAAATCATCCTCACTCTCACAGTTATTTCTGGATCTTTCCCTTGACTAGTTGGTGCAACACTGACCATTTCAAAAGCTTTCTTTTGAACCTGAAGCCTTGAGCCTGTGTGCAATAGAGTTATGGAAAAGTACAGTGCAGAAACAGACCCTTTGGCCCACCTAGTTTGTGCCAAATCATTTAAACTTCTAGACCCATTGACCTACACCATTGTTGAGGAGCATCGAACACTATTGCTAGGGAACCAGCACAAAACTATCACAGGCCCCTCAAGTAGCAATATTACTTTCTTAGCTGTGGGTTATTTTCAGAGGATGGAAAAAGGGAGTATTTCTTCCAGTGGGGACCAAGAAATCAAGGGCAGAGCTATTATTGAACAAATATGTAGCTGTGGTATATCATGGTGACTGGAGGAGGGAAGACTGCTGGGATTTTTAAAGTGCCATAGAATGCAAATTAGAGGAGTGATTATTTTTCCCAGAGCAATCAGAGAGGGGAAAAAGGATGGGTAGGAGAAGGGTTAAGGACAGCTTAAGGAATTATTGCAGGTAACAAGTGTTATTGAGACAAAGTGAATAGCCGAACTACAATGGATGGGATAGACATGAATAGGAGAAAGGATGGAAGAGGCTAATGGAGTGGGATGTTGAGATGTACATGCACCTTGACTGCCTACCCCTCTTCTGAGATTATTTTTATATTTGGGTATCCCTGCAAAATGAGTAACGTTTTCTATTCAGACTTACACTAAGTAACGGACACAAAGCATGCATATTGTAACCATAAGACATAGGAGCAGGAGTAGGTCATTTGGCCATCAACTCTACTCTGCCATCCAATCATGGCTGATCCTTTTTTATTCTCCTCCTCAACCCCCATTCCCTGCCTTCTCCCCGTAACCTTTGATGCCATGTCCAATCAAGAATCTATCAATCTCTGCCTTAAATAAACCCAGCGACCTGGCCTCCAAAGCAACAAATTCCACAAATTCATCACCCCCTGGCGAAAGTAATTTTTAAAATGGACGTCCCTCTATCCTGTGGCTGTAACCTTTTGTCTTAGACTCCCTCACCATAGGAAACATCCTTTCCACATTACTCTGTCTAGGCCTTTCAACATTCAAAGGTATCAATGAGATCCTCCCCCTCATCCTTCTGAATTCAAGCAAGTAGAGACTTACTGGTGTCTGCTGTCATGTGGGAACTGGGTTTATGGCTGCATTTCAGCTGTTCATTGGAAGGGAACCCTGCTGTAACCTGTGTGTGCGGAGGTGGTGAGCCCAATTTTATTTTTTATTTAAATCTACAGCACCAGATCCTTCTGACGCTACAAGCCCACACCACCCAATGAGACCCATGTGACCAACTAACCTACTAATCCATACATCTCTGGAATGTGGGAGGAAACCAGAGCACCTGGAGGAACACCAAGAGGTTACATGGAGAACATACAAACTCCAGCGGTGGAATTGAAGCTGGGTCACAGCATTACATTAACCACAATGCTACCATGCCACCCTGTCTCTAAGTTTCATTTTAAGAATTTAACTTTATAGCTGAAGCAGTGATTTACTTGTAAGCATAACTTGGTGCCCGTGATGTGGTCTCCTCTGTTAGGAGAAACCCATATACAGATTGGGCAACCACTATGGAGGTCAGCTCCCATCATCTGCAAGGGTGATCTCTAGCTTCCTGTTATCTACCACCTTACTTCACTATGCAATTCCACACTAACTTTGCTGTCCTGTACAAAGCTCAATGTCTACTTAAGGAATGACACTGCTTCTACTGACTTACAAATTGTAGCCTTCAGAACTCAACAAAGAATTTGTCAGTTTTACATAATCAGCCATTTCAGTCTTGTATCTCACATTTCCTTCAGTTTTGTTTTCCTTGTCCTCGTCTGGCATTTATTAAGATTAGTTTTATTTGTCACACGTACATAGAAACATCAAAACATACAGAGAAATGTTTGTGTAAAATCAAATTAACGAGGGTTGTGCTGGGAGAGACCAAGAGTGTTGTCATGCTTTTGGCACCAACAGGGCATGGCCACAACTTTCTAACCCTAATCCTAACCATACATCTTTGCCATGTGAGAAGAAACTGGGGGAACCCAGAAGAAACTTACGCGGTCATGGGAGAACGTTCAAACTCCCTACAGACAATGGTAGGAATCCAAAACCAATTGGTGATCGGTGATCGCTGGCACTGTAAAGCAAGTGTAAAGCTACGCTACCGTGTACTCATCTGCTCACTTCCAAGTGTAAGTTTACTAACAAACAATCTGCCAGAGGAAGTCAGCAAGTCAAACAGCATTTATTGGGGAAGGTGGGGGGCAGCTTAAATGAAGTTCTTTCCCCCTTAACCCCCTCCAACCTCACAATTTCTGCTCGATCCCTTAAGTACCTCCAGAAGAGTGTTTGTTGCTCCAGGTTCCAACATTTGCACTCTCTTGTATTTACCAGTCTCCTTAAACCAGCATGCCCTCCCTACCACAAAAATACAACTGCTGTGGATCAAAGAATACGTACACAATGCTGGAAGAACTCAATAGGTCAGGCAGCATCCGTGAGAAAAGAGTAGCCAACGTTTCGGGCCGAGGCTCATATGTCCCCACATCTCCCCCCTTACCACCATTCCGGGCCCCAGACAGTCCTACCAGGTGAGGCAACACTTCACCTGCAAGTCTGCTGGAGTCTATTGCATCCGATGCTCCCGGTGCAGCCTCCTCTACATCGGTGAGACCTGACGCAGATTGGGGGACTGCTTGGGGGTCTGTCACAATAGACAGGACCTCCCGGTTGCCACCCACTTCATCTCTCCCTCTCATTCCCGTCTAGATATGTCCATACATGGCCTCCTTTACTGCCATGATGAGGCCAAACGCAGGTTGGAGGAGCAACACCTCATCTACTGTCTGGGTAGCCTCCAGCCTAGTTTTATGAACACTGAATTCTCCAATTTCTGGTAATTCTCTCCCCTTCCCCCTTCCCCTATCCCAGGTCCCTCTCTGCCTCTCTCCCCTTTCAACTTTCTGCTTCCCTATCTCTACAGTTCTTTCATGCTTATCCGCTCCCCTTCCCCCCTTTATCTTTCCTCTGATTGGTTTTCCACCTGGCACCTCTATGCCCTACCCCCTCCCCTATCTCTATCACTGGGCTTCTGCCCTCTCTTCTCCCCCATTCCTGATGAACGGTCTCGGCCCGAAACGTTGGCTACTCTTTTCTCACAGTTGCTGCCTGGCCTGCTGAGTTCTTCCAGCGTCGTGTATGTATTCTCTGCCCTCCCTACCACTTGTACCAATCTCCCTCTCCTGAATTTAACATGAATATAGATTTACCTTAAGCTCGCTATTCCCCTCTGCCTTTCTCTTCAACTTCCATCTTCATTTCCCCCCAACTCCAAAGAATGTTTTGAAATGTTACTTTAGTTCCTCTTTCAACAGGTGCTCTCTGATCCGTTGAGAACTTCTGTGTACTTACTGTTTTTATTTCAACTTCAATATTTTAGTTTAGGTTCATTTTATGATTCTACAAAATTTAACTTCTAAGCTTTAATATCTAAGCTGAGGTAAAATCAAGACAGCCCAGCATATAATATTGACAGTGTTGCTTGTTCATTTATTATGTTCCATGTCATAAGACATGGGCGATCATGGTGATGATTGTTCTTTGCAAATTTTTCTGCAAAAGTGGTTTGCCATTGCCTTCTTCTGGGCAGTGTCTTTACCAGATGGGTGATCCAGCCATTATCAATAATATTCAAGATTGTCTGCTTGGTGTTAGTGGTTGCATAACCAGGACTTGAGATATGCAGCAGCTGCTCATACAACCATCCACTACCTGCTCCCATGGCTTCACGTGACCCTGACCAGGGGGCTATGCAGATGCTACACCTTACCCAAGGGTGACCTGCAGGTTCGTGGAGGGAAGCAGCTCATTACACTTCCTTTGGTAGAGACGTATCCCTACCCTGCCTTCCAAGTCAGTGTTGTAATGCATTTTAATCACCAAATTTAAAACTTTTTTCCCAAGGTCATATCTACCTTTGCAGCTACAATTTGTTTTTCATAGTGTTTTAGAAGAGTGGTTGATCCAAGTGAATTGAAGTCTTTGATCATATTTTCCTATCTTTATTTTCATTCCACTAAGCCTTTGAGTAGGCAATCCAGCCAAATTTAAAACAGATTGGCTTCAGTTGAAATAACTGGATAATGATAAACACAAGAATTTCTACAGACACTGGAAATCCAAAGCAGCACACACGTATTGTATATAATACGGCCATTTTATACTATTACCTACTTCACTCACAGTCCATGGGTATCACTGGCAAGGCTAACAGATCTTGCCTGTTCATAGCTGCTCTTGAACCTCATGGCTTGCTGCATAATTTCAGAGTTGCTATGGAGTTGGAATCACAAACCAATAGGAGGAATTCTTTGCTTTCTCTCTGAAGACATTAGTCAACTAGAAAGATTTTTACAGCAAACTGCTAATATTATGATCACTAAAACTGATGCTAGCTATTTTCCAGATTTATTTAAATTCCCAATTGCACTTCTGGAATTTGAACTCAGTAGATGATGAGTTCATCACTTGGTTACCACAATTGTAACTGAACTGCTATGCTACATCTTGTAGAAAATTATTTTTCATGTACTATATATAAAATTAAAACATACAGTGAAAAGTGTGGAGCACTCAAGAATTCATTTCATAAAATTAACTGTGCACTATTAGGAGAATTAAATTGTCCGGTTTTATTCTATTGGATATTTAAGTTCTATTTATAGAACAATGTTTGAAGCTAACTGGTATCTGAAGAGCTCATTAATTTACAGTTTTCCAGGAGAATTCTCCAAGGTAGTCTCAGCAAGATGCAAGAAATGGAAAATATCAATAAATAGAACTCAAAGACTATTTTACTGATCAACACGCACAAAGTGCTGGAGGAACTCAGCAGGTCAGGCAGCATCTGTGGAAAAGAGTAAACAAGACGACCTTTCAGGTTGAGACATTTCATCAGGACTGGAAGAAAGATGAGCTCAGTGCAAAAGGTGGGGAGAGAGAGGAGGAAGAACAAGGTGGTAGATGATAGGTGAAAACAGGAGGGTGGAGGGGTGAAGTAAAGATTTGGGAAGTTCATTTGTGAAAGAGATAGGAGGCTGGAGAAGGGGGAATCTGATAGCAGAAGACAGAAAGCCATGGAAGAAAGGGAAGAGAGAGGAGAATCGGGGCGGGGGTTGATGGGCAGGTAAGGAGATAAAGTGAGGGAGAGAGGGAAATGGGAATGGGGAATGGTGAAGAAGAAGGGGCGAGCAAATACCAAGTTTGAGAAATCAATGTTCACGCCATCACATTGGAGGAATAAAAGGTGGTTCTCCTCCAAACTGAGCAGAGGAGGCCTTGGACTGACATATCGGAATGGGAAGCAGAATTAAAATAGTTGGCCACTGAGAGATCCTGCTTTTTCTGGTGGACAGAGTGAAGGTGCTCGGTGAAGAAGTGTCCCAATCTACATCAGGTCTCCCTGATATCCAGGAGGGCACACCTGGAGCTCTGGATACAGTAGATAATCCTAACAACCTCCCAAGTGAAGTGTCGCTTTACCTGGAAGAGCTGTTTAGTCTCATTAGTCTGGAATGAAAAGCTTCATCCTGAGAGCTGATGTGGTGAAGACGGAGGAACTGAGAGAAGGGGAAGGCATTTTTAAAAGTGACAAGATGGGAAGAAGTAGCTGTGGGTATCAGTGGGTTTATTAAAAGAAATCAGTAGAAAAACTGTCTCCAGAGATAGAGACAGAGAGATCAAAAAAGGGGAGGGAGATGTCAGAAATGGACTAGGTAAATTTGAGAAAGGCTGGAAGTCGGAGGCAAAGTTGATGGAGTTGACAGGCTCAGTATGGGTGCAGGAAGCAGCACCAATGTAACATAGGAATACTTGGAGAGTGACACCAGTGTAGCTAGAACTGTTCCACAGCCAACAAAAAGTCAGACATAGCTGGAACCCGTGTGAGTTCCCATGGTTACACCTTTGGTTTGAAGCAAGTGGGAGGAGCTGAAGGAGAAATGATTGAGAGTGAGGATCACTTCTGCCAGACGGAGAAGAGTGATGGTGGAGGGGAACATATTGGGTCTGTTGTCTAGAAAGAAACAGAGAGCTGTAAGACCCTCCTGTTGGGGGATGGAGGTGTATAGGGACTGGATGTCCATGGTGAAAATGAGACTATTTTACTGATGTTTAGATTTCATGTACTGTAACCAATTATTAACACCATAAGACATAGGAGCAGTATGAAGCCATTTCCCCTCCTCAGACCCCACAGTCCACTTCTCCCCATAACCTTCCATGCCATGCCCATTCAAGAGCCTATCAATCTCTGCCTCAAATACACCTAACGAACTGGCCTCCACAGCTGCACGTGGTAATAAATTCCACAAATTCACCATCCCCTGCTAAAGCAATTTTTAAAACGGATGCCCTTCTATCCTGGGGCTGTGACATTTTATCTTAGACTCCCCCACCATAGGAAACATCCTTTCCACATTTACACTGTCTAGGCCTTTCAACGTTCGAAAGTGTCAATGAGATCCCCCCTCATCCTTCTGAATTCAAGCAAGTACAGACCCAGAGCCGTCAAACGTTCCTCATATGGTAATCCTTTCATTCCCCTCTGGACCCTCCCCAATGCCAACACATCACTTCATAGATGAGGAGACCAAAAGTATTCACAATAGTGAGGGTGAGGCCTCACCAATGCCTTATTTCTCATTTCATTTATCCTTCAGCTCCTCGCATTTCCTCAGCATCACATCCCTGTTCTTGTATTCTAGACCTCTTGAAATGAATGCTAACATTGCATTTGCCTTCCTCACCACCAACTCTACCTGCAAGTTAACCTTTAAGGTATTCTACACAAGGCCTCCCTTTGCATCTCAGATTTTTAGATTTTTCTCCCAATTTAGAAAATAGTCTATACATTTATTTCTACTACCAAAGTGCATGGCCATGCGTTTTCCAACATTGCATTTCATATGCCACATTCTTGCACATTCTCCTAATCTGTCAAAATACTTCTGCAGCCTACTTGTTTCCTCAACACTATCAGCCCATCCACCAATCTTTGTATCATTTGAAAAATTGGCAACAAAGCCATCTATTCCATCATCTAAATCACTGATACTCAGCATGAAAGAAGCACCGCCTGTGGAACACCACTAGTCACTGGCAGCCAATCAGAAAGGATCCTTTCATTCCCATTCCCTGCCTCCTACAATGAGCCAATGCTCTAATCATGCCAGTAACTTAACTTGGTAAGCAGTCTCTTGCATGGCACCTTGTCAAAGACCTTCTGAAAGTCCAACTTTACGATATCCACTGCATCCCCCTTATCGATCCAACTTTTAATCTCCTCAATGAGTTCCAACAGGCACATCAGCCAAGATTTTTCCTTAAGGAGATGTTGTGCCAAAAATTAAGGATCCAATAGAAATAAGCCTTGCTCATGCAACGCTGCACACAACACACTTTGTTGCTAAGTTACAAGTAGTACTTACCTTGGAAACAGGCCTAAGCCTGTTTAAGTGCAGTTCACAGTGTCAGTCACGACCTAACCTGTGGTGAGACCAAATCCAAGAGACCTCACCATGGGTTTGCTCTTTCTTTTATACCCTGGTTACTTATTTCCACCCCTACCTGGTTCGATCCTTTGTCCAAGTTGATCCATCATGTGACCATTGCCTTGGGCACTACAGGCTCAGGTTTGCAGAGACAATACCTTCGACGGGAGTTCATCCAGCTTTTTTGTACGTCTTGACAATACCTTGGTCACCTTGCACCCAGGCTACCCTTCCCCTGAACAACACACTTTTGATCCCAGCAATTGTTCCTGCACTCTCTGGCTGACATCCTTACTACAGGAAACCAAGCTGACTTTGTCTTATTTTGTCCTGCATCACCAAGTACTCCATAACCTCATCCTTAACAGTTGACTCCTTCCCAACCACTGAGGTTGGGTTAACTTGTCTAAAATTTCCTTTCTGCTGCCTTCCTCCTCTATTAAAGAGTGGAGTGACATTTGCAATTTTCCAGCCCTCTGACACCATGCCTTTTTGAAAGATCATTACTACTGCCTCCACAATCTCTACTGTTATGTCTTTCTGAACTGTATGTCGCAGTTTATCTGGTCCGGGTGACTTATGTACCCTTATGTCTTTCAGATTTTTGAGCACCTTCTCTCATGTAATAGTAACTGCACTCACTTCTCTTCCCTCACACCCTTCAACAACTGGCACACTGCTAGTGTCTTCCACAGGGAAGGCTGATGCAAAATACTCATTTAGTTCATCTGCCACCACCTTGTCCACCATTATTATTTCTGTGGCCTCATTTTTAGCGGTCCTATATCCACTCTCATCTCCCTTTTACTTTTTACATATTGTCCACTTTGATATTGTTTGCTGACTTGCTTTCAGATTTCATCTTTTCCTTCCCAATGATTTTTAGTTTCTCTCTGTAGGTTTTTAAAGGTTTGCCAATCTTTTATCTTTCCACTATTTCTTGCTTTGCTTTATGCCCTCTCTTTCACTTTTACATTAGCTTGGACATCCCTTGTCAGCCATTAGTCAAGTCACTTCTTATTGTCATTTCGACCATAACTGCTGGTACAGTACACAGTAAAAACGAGACAGAGTTTTTCAGGACCATGGTGCTACATGAACAACACAAAAATTACACTGAACTACGTAAAACAACACAAAAAAACTACACTAGACTGAAGTCCTACCCAGGACTGCATAAAGTACACAGAACAGTGCAGGCATTACAATAAATAATAAACAAGACAATAGGCACAGCAGAGGGCAGTAGATTGGTAGTCCGATGGCTTGGGGAAAAATCTGTTACATAAATGAACAGCTGAATGGCGGCGGCCAGGATTCCGTCTGTTTCTGTACTCCCGCCAAGTATTTCATTGACACAGATGCAGCCCAATTTAATGTCCATTGGAGAGCAGAATGGACGGGAGAGCCAGCCGGCTAGGTCTGGCACGGACTCCTGTCTGCTCGCCTTGCTTCCGCTTCCTCGCACACCACTTACGACATCCCCACCTCCAGCCACCGACGTCAGGCGACTCCGAGGACTGCAGGCCCAACTCCCTCAGCAAGCAGACATTGGACAGCAGAATGGACGGTAGAGGCGGCCAGCTAGGGCTTACTTAGAGTAAATTAGAATAACTTGTTTCATTTTTGGAATACATCTATCCTGCACCTTCCTCATTTTTCCCAGAAACTCAAGCTGTTGTTGCTCTACTGTCATCCCCACCTGCATCTCCTTCCAATTTACTTTGGCCAACTCCTCTCACATGCTACTGTAGTTTTCTTTACTGAAATACTGCTATATCAGACTTTACTTTCTCTTGTCGAATGTCAAGTTAAACTCAATCATGTTGAGATCTCTGCTTCCTAAGGATTCCTTTACCTTAATCTCCCTAATTATCTCCGGTTTATTGCATAACACCCAATTCGGTATAGCTGATTAATGCTGATTTGTTCAATCTACGTAAGATTAGTTTAATGCAAACTTTCATTTTATTATGATTACTGTTTTTGTGTTGAGAAAGACTTTTCATTCTCTTTGATCCTTGTCAGACTTTCAGAAGAAAGGACACAGATATTTTACAAAGAAATCTTTTTCTGTCTAGTTAATCTAATATGACTAAGTGTGCCTGGTTGATCAAAGGAATGTCCGCACTATTCAAAGAACAAGTGACTCAATTTTTTACCTTGAAAGATTGTCTGATCATTCATCCCTCTGTTATTTGAGGGATATTGTTATTTCAGAATTGCTGCCAGATTACTCTTCAAGAAATCCAAAGTCCAAAAGTGATTAGTTGTGTGAAACATTCTGTTTAAAATGCTTCAATGACAATACTAAAACCTTCCACAAATGCAACACTTTCCTTTTATTTTGTTTCGCAATACATGGCAGAATGTCAATACAGTTCTATAGGATATTTAAGCACCTAATTTACCTCATTTGCAATGGAAAGCTTGCTGTTCACATATGGTTAATGACTTATACTATTTGGTGCCTAATAACTGGGGCAGCACAGAGTGTAGTGGTTAACACAATGTTTTGCAGTTCCAGTGACCCAGGTTCAATTCCCAGCACTGCCTTATCGGAAGGAGTTTGTTTGTTCTTCCCATCACCACATGTGTTTTCCTCCAGTGCTCTAGATGTATTGGTTATGGTTAAGTTTGGGATGTTGGAGGAATGCCTGCAAGCACGGCCACCTTTGCAGGCTGCCCCAGCACACCTTTGGACAGGGCTGGTCACCGATGCAAACAACACATTTCACTGTATATCTTGAGTACATGTGACAAACAAAACTAATCTTTAGAAACCCTTCTTGGACGGGTGGGGCTCTGAAAGATATGGGTCAAACGCAGGAATTTGGAACTAGCGGGCAGAGACTGGTTGCACTGCTTTATGATCCTAGAACAAATTTAGAGAGGGTTATTTGTAATCACGATGCTGCATCAGGGCATTGTCTATTTGGCACACTCCTTCAACTGAGTTATCATATTCAAGGAAGTATAAGTTGAGGTAAGGATGTACTAAGCAGCAGTTTGCCTCATAAACACAGACAGGGAGCCCGGGGATAAATGTGTGTACTTCAATTTTACTTTTAGCAAGGTGCATGACAATGACATAGTGGCATAATGACGTATGCCATTCACATACTTTTACATTTAAACCATAATGAATTATGTAAACAACAATGAATGCTTAATTAAACAATATAGTCACAATATTACTCAAGTATTATTGAAATATTAAATACACAACATTCCTCCTTACTTAATTATAAACTCCAAATCAATACAGCATGCGTCTCAACTACATACACAATATACTATATAATACAATTACTGTACAGACATCTACAGAACTGTAAATTTTAAATGGTCCCATTCTGGACTGAAAATATAATTACTATGGAAAATGTTTACTCTTGTGGGATAACATCTTTCTGGACCAGGTTGGTGTGGAGCTATCCTGCCTGGCAGGTGAAATCTGTGGCTATGAAATAATCTCAGCTTCTTGTGCCTCCTTCTTGCTGGCTATCGGAGTTGACTCTTGGGCTGCAAGAAATGGTTCTGGCAGCTCTGAGCCCCTTTCTTCTCATCAAATGACTCTGTTATCATCTTTTTAAAACTGCCTTGAGATTTTGGAAACATTCTCTGTCATCCTCACCTGTAACAATGATGTCATCCAGGTAACACTGGGTGCCTAGGCAGCCTTGCACCTGGTCCATAGCTTTCTGCCAGAGGGCAGGTGCAGATGCTACTCCAAAAATAAGCTACCATAGTGTAAGAGCACTTAGTGAGTGCTTATGGTGAGAAACAATTTGGACTCTTCTTCCGTTTCCATCTGTGTGTAGGCCTCAGAAAAGTCCACTTCAGAAAAGTTTGCAAAGAAGTGCTCTATCCTGGGCAGAGGCTATTGATTTACTTATGGTGATGGATTGTTGGTGGCCTTAAAATCACCAGAGATCCTGACAGACCCATTCTTCTAGGCTACTTGGACCACCGGCATTGCTCATGGGCTCCACTCAAACTTGGAAAAATTCCTTCAGCCTCCATGCAATCCAGGTCACTGTTTACTTTATCACAGATGATACGGTGAAATGGATGGACTTTTGTAAAACTTGGGTGTGTCATTTTAATTCAACACTATTTTACCCTTGATATGTTTGTGTTTTCCAATCCCATCCTTGAACACTGCTGTGGCATCATCCAGCGACTTTCTTAATTTGGTTTCAGTTGCCACTATTGAAGGAGAGGTGGCTTGCAAATACTGGATGGATCTCTGGTTAAGTTGTAGTTGTGTCAGCTAATCATGATCCCACAATACTGGGGCCCCTCCTGTTTTTACCACAAACACACCCAATGTGGATTGGTGGTTGTTGTATTTCATTATTACAAACATCATTTCCACAAGAGTTATCTTTTTCCAGTATGTAGTAAGTTCTGAGTTGGATATCTTCAGGCTTCAGTTCAGTATCTTGGAAATGCCATTCAGACTTATTTTGTGGAATGACTGAAACAACTAAGCAAATGTCCAATTCCATTTTAGTTAATTTAATGTTAATATGTGGTGTAAGCCATATTGTTTGGCTCTGCTAGTTGTCATATTATAAATTTTAAGATTACTCACCATTGTCAGATTTTTCATTAACAACATGCAGATTAGTGCTCTTTTTGAAATGGCAACATGACTTTTTTTTAATCTTTATTTACTTCCACCTGTTTATTTCCTGCCCAAAATCCTCTTTGTTTGTGTTCTACTTTGTTGCATTTTCTGCAAGGTTCACTTTTAAACCTGAAAGCTGTGAGCCGCTGCCACAGTGGTAACACAATTTGTTTGGCCATTCAGATTTCTGTTTAGACATTGAAGTTTTGTTCATGCCTACTATCATTCCTGACTGCGATTCAATTGTGCCTCCATTAATACAGCAATTTCAACTGCTCTTTTAAATGTGAGTTGTGCTTCAGTTAGGAACTCTTTTTGAATGCTATGAATTACAATATTCCACAAACTAAATGATCTCTCAGTTTATCATTAAGCCCATCTCTGAACTGACAATGCTCAGAACGTCTTCAATTCAGCCATGTAAGCGGCAAAGGATTCCCCTGATTTTGATTCCACTTATGAAACCTAAAGTGTTCTGCAAGCAACAATGGTTGCATTCTAAATATTCCTGCAATATTTTCATAATATCATCAAAGCTCATTTCAGATGATTTGTTTCGATCATTTAAGCTCCCAAGCAAGCTTTATGCTCTTCAAACTATTATATTCTGCATTGTCTATTTTACTTGCTTCAAAATACTGTTCAATGTGTTCAATATACATAAGCATCCGTTAGTCCCGTGAGACCATGGATTTGCGCCTTGGAAGGTTTCCAGGGCGCAGGCCTGGGCAGGGTTGTATGGGAGACTGGCAGTTACCCAAGCTGCAAGCCTTCCCCTCTCCACGCCACCGATGTTGTCCAAGGGAAGGGCGCTAGGACCCAAGCAGCTTGGCACCAGTGTTGTCGCAGAACAATGTGTTGTTAAGTGCCTTGCTCAAGGACACAGACACGCTGCCTCAGCTGAGGCTCGAACTAGTGACCTTCAGGTTACTAGTTCGATGCCTTATCCACTAGGCCACGCACCAACACTGCAATATACATATTGTGCAATCAAATACATCTATCTTTCCAATGTAGCCAGCCATTTCTGTTTTTTTTTGTTCATGATTTTATCACCCATTACTCACTGGTCATGAATCCATAAATTCGTTCATTTTCTGCCTTTTATTAATTTTATCATCTTTTACTCTGACACTTCTGCACAACCTGACTCTCAAAGTGCTTCAACATAAGAACATAAGAAATAGGAGCAGGAGTAGACCATCTGGCCTGTTAAGCCTGCTCCGCCATTCAATAAGATCATGGCTAATCTGGCCATGGACTCAACTCTACCTACCTGCCTTTTCCCCATAGCACTTAATTACACTACTTATGCAAAAATCTATCCAACCTTATCTTAAATATATCTATTGAGGTAGCCTCCACTGCTTCATAGGACAGAGAATTCCACAGATTCACCACCTGCTGAGAACAGCAGTTCCTCCTCATCTCTGTCCTAAATAAACCCCTCCGAATCTTGAGGCTATGTCTCCTAGTTCTAGACTCACCTATCAGTGGATGCAACTTTCCTGCCCCTATCTTATCTATCCCTTTCATAATTTTATATGTTTCTATTAGAACTCCTCTCATTCTTCTGAATTCTAGCGAGTACAGTCCCAGGTGACTCAAGCTCTACCCTTAGACTAACCCCCTCATCTCTGGAGTCAACCTGGTGAACCTCCTCTGCACCACCTCCAAAGCCAGTATATCCTTCCTCAAGAAATGAAACCAGAACTGCACACAGTTCAACAGGTACGTTGTCATCTGGGTTCGCTTTAAGTCTTACTTGTCACTTCCACTTTGTTTTGTAACTCAAAACCTAATCAAAAGGAAAATATGGGGACTCTGGGGATAAAAGTGTGCACATCATTTTTACGTTTAGTAAGGCAGGTGCTTATGACATGGTGGAGTAATGACATATGTCATTTATGTTTTATATATAACCCATTATGAATTATGTAAACAACAATGAATGCTCAATCAAACAATATATTCACAATATTACTTAAATACAGTACTGCGCAAAAGTCCTAGATACATATGTATAGCTATGGTGCCTAAGACTTTCGTACAGTACGATATTTGCCAATGTGGAGCAAAGGGGAAATTTGCAAATATGTTGGGAGCAAAGGATGTTGTGAATGGTGAGGGTGAAGTGCTGCGGGAGGGTACGGAACAGGTGTAGGGTAGGGCACGGGAAGGGTGCAGACACACCCATCCCTGAGACACCAGGGCAAGGTCAGTTGATTCCAAACAATTGGCTTATTGATCTTTACAAAACGTGTCTCTGGTGCTGCCTGCTCCCTCCCCTCTCCCTTTCCCTTTTCCCAACCATGATTTGACTCTCCCTGCCCATCTTCCCACTCCCAGTCCACTACAAAGACCCATTTCATTATTAGGTTTATTATCACTCAGATATGTCATGAATCTGTTGTTTTCTTTGCAGCAGCAGCAGTACAGTGCAATAGATAAAATTGCTACAATACTGTGCAAAATTTTAGGCACCCTAGCTATATATATGTGCCTAAGATTTCCACTGTACTTTATTACTGAAATACTACATACACAACAACCTGTATCCTTTCAAATTTCTCCCTAGATTTTTTCTCCATAGCTCCATAGCTTATCATTTATCAATCTCTTAATTGAAAAAGTAGCACTATAGTGTTGAGGGATATCTGGCTGCACTTTTATATAAGGGTTCAATTTTCTCCTTTATTGACTTGTTGGAATTCGTTAATGCTTATTGTATTTCTGTCTGAGTAAAGAATGATAATCAGTTTTCCATAGAAGTAACCCTATTGCAACTGAAAATAACAAAAAATGCATGGAATATCAGTCTTTATGAAATGTCAGCGGCCTCCACTGATACTGATTGAACTGTTTGCTGTGTGCTTCTACCATCTTCTGAGCTCAGATTTTCACCAAATACTGATTCCGCTTTTGGATTGCTAATGCTAACAAGCAACTCTTCCTGGTTATGATTCCAACAAGATGCTTCTACAGAGAAGTGTTTTGTGACCATGCATAATGGAAAGACAGCTGTGCCTAAACAGATCAAATATTATCTTTCAGTTTTCTGAAGTAGAGTCGAGGATCATTACTGAGTATTACTACCTTTCTTTGCAGACTGACAAATAAAAGGATTGTTATTGATAAAGACATAACGGATAGTGGATTGAATGATAGTGGATAAGGCATTCATCCTGAATTTTAATGAACTTCGTTGTTTCCATTTGAGACTATAAATTTTGTTGGTCACCTGCAGTAATCTTCCACCTTCCAGTCAAATGTCATACTGCTTAATTTTTCATTAAATATTAATTCTGTTAGAAAATACTGAGTTGAAAAAAATTAACAACAGAGATGTGGCTCTAAAGCTGATTTTATATGAGCAGATGAAATTTTATGCCAAGCCTCATCACACAATTTAGATGGATTATAACAGTTTTGGCACCTTGTGGATGGAGTTCTGCCAAAATTCATCCTTCATCCTGTACCATCAGAAAATATTAACTGTGAGCTTGACCCTTTCTGAAATTACCCTCTTAAATAGCACATTCAATTTAAGGTAAATTAGAATGTGAAAAATATATTGACCTTGTCAGTGAAGTTCAGATAGTAACAAAAATAACTCAACTCTTCGCATACATTTCCAATTCATGACTTGGTTTAACAAAATATATTCTACCCTACAATGCTAATTTTATTCTAATATGCCCAATCACTAACAACATATGCACTCACTTCAACATGTCCCAACCAATGAGTTCCAATTACAGATTTCTCCTTCATTATGGAAAGGTGACTAACAAGACTAACATGGCTAACAAGAGAATTCAGAGCCAACATAAAAGGCAAAAAGAGGGCATATAATAGTGCAGAAATTACTGGGAAGTTAGAGGATTGGGAAGCTTTTAAGAACCAACAGAAGGTAGCTGAAAAAGTAATTAAGAAGGTAAAGATGGGATACAAGAGTAGGTTAGCCAATAATATTGAAGAGGATGCCAAAAGTTTCTTCAGATGCATAAACGTAAAAGAGAGGTAAGAGTGGATATCGGACTGTTGGAAAATGATTCTGGAGATGTAGTAATGTGGGACAATGAAATAGCATACAAACTGAATAAGAATTTTCCATCAGTCTTAACTACGGAAGACACTAGCAGTGTCAGGGGGTATGAAGTGTGTGAAGTTACCATAACGACAAAGAAGGTTCTTGGGAAACTGGAAGGTCTGAAGTAAGATAAGTTATCTGGACGAGGTGCTATACATCCCTGAATCACTAGACTCTGGAATGATTCCAGAAGATGGGAAAATTGCAAATGTCACTCCGCTCTTCAAGAAAAGAGAGAGGCAGAAGAAAGGAAACTATAGGCCAGTTAATCTGACCTCAGTGGTTGAGAAGATGTTGGAGTCCATTATTAAGGATGAGGTCTCAAGGTACTTGGAGGCGCATGATAAAATAGGCCGTAGATGGTGTTGTTTCCTCAAGGGAAAATCTTGGCTGACAAATCTGTTGGAATATTTTGAAGAAATAACAAGCAGGATAGACAAAGGGGAATAAGTTGATGTTTTGTACTTGGATTTTCAGCAGGCCCTTGAACAGAGACTGTACACGTGAGACTGCATAACAGGCTATGAGCCCATGGTGAGATTCTAGCATGAATAAAGCTATGGCTGATAGGCAGGAAGCAAAGAGTGGCTGGCTGCCAGGTTTCACAGGGTGTTTCACATAATATGTCAGTGATTTAGATGAAGTAATTCATGGCTTTGTTGCAAAGTTTGCAGACGATATGAAGATGAGTGGAGAGACAGGTAATTTTGAGGAAGTAGAGAGGTTACAGAAGGACTTATACAGATTGGAAAATAGGCAAAGAAATGGAAGATGGAATACAGTGTTGGGAGGTGTATGGTCATGCACTTTGGTAGAAGAAATGAAAGGGTTGACTACTTTCTAAATGGAGAAAAAATACAAAAAATCTGAGATGCAAAGGGACTTAGAAGTCCTTGTGAAGGATTCTCTAAAGGTTAATTTGCAGGTTAAGTCTGTGGTGAGGGGGGCAAGTACAGTGTTAGCATTCATTTCAAGAGGATTAAAATATAAAAGCAAGGAAATGGCAGAGCAGACTGGATGGGCCAAATAGCTTAATTCTACTCCTATATCACATTGAATGGTGGTACTGGCTCGAAGGGCTGAATGGCCTACTCCTGCACCTATTGTCTATTGTCTATTGACTACAATGACCATCTCTCCGAGCAGCCAGGGCCATCAGGATTTGGCAATAGGGGAGGGGCTCCTGTTATGACACCTACTCAAACATGCAACCTTCCAGGGTTCAGGCTTTCTAACTCTCTGGAATTTGGATAGCAGGCTTGGCCCCTTGAAAGATTCAGGACCATCCCACTAATTGGCAATCAAGACTTTGGGCGCCAAGAATTCAGTATTTAAAAAGTGCCTGAATGGAGCCTTAGTGCTCAGTCGTATCCCTACTAGTGCTATCATTCACTTTGCGTTCAACTATCCATCTAGTTTGATACCGTGTCTCAATCCTAGCCTCAGATACACAAGCATTTGCATCCAAACCACCCTCCACAAGGATTCACATTACAAGAAGATATAATCTCATCAAAACATGTAAAATTCTTACAAGATGGACTGGATAGATGCAGGGGTGATGTTTCCTGGAAACGAGGGTTTCAGTCTCAATCACATTCAGGATAGAGACAAGCAGAGAGTAGGGATTCTTCCGCTTCTTCTCTTTCAAAGGACTACTGAGATTCAGTCACTGAGTGTGTTCAATGATATTGTCTGGATTGAAGGTTTTTACTTATGGTAAGAGATTAGGCAGGCTGTGCCTATTTTCTCTAAAGTGAAGGAGGGTGAAGGATATGCTTGAGGAATACAAAGTCTAAGATGGAAGATAGTCATAATCTTTGACTCCATGGTAGGGCTATCTAAAGTAAGATGGTATAGGTTTAAGTGGAAGGAGTTTTAAAGGGATTTAAGGGGAAATCACTGTATTTATGCAGAGGGTGATTGATATCTGGAACTCACTTCCAGAGGAAGTGGTGGAATCAACTACAATCACTTTATTTAAGAGATATTTAGAAAGGATACAGTTTAGAAGAATACAGACCTAATGTGAGCAGGTGGGATTTGCAAAGATCTTTGAAAAGCTTGACATGGATGTAGTTGAGCTGGAGGGTCTGTTTTCCTGATACCACGACAGATTAACAGATAATCAGAAATTAAAGATATCCAGGATGTAGAATTAGTGTAGAATTAGTGTGAAAAGGCATTTCTGCATTTACTAGAGCTTGTACATTCAGATGTACAAGGGGAATTATAGCAAGGGAGGAACCCTTGTTTCCTTTGGAGATTCCAAAACTAGAGGCATCATCTCAGGATAAAAAAATCTGTCACTTAGCACAAGGATAAAAAGAAATTTTGCTATCTATTGTGCTGTAAATGGAATTTTTGGGACCAGCTCAGGTGGAGGCATCAAATAAAAAAATGCTAGGTGCTTAATCATTAACTTTTTATTATCCATATATTTTTTTTCTTTTTTCATGACACTACATAATTATATTTCTCACCTCTTTATGCCTCATCTTATTTACAATGAAAACAGCTGCCAGCATTGATACTCGCTGCACGCTAGACATTCTCAAAGATCCAAAGATTGAAAGTACATTTATTATCCAAGTATGAATGCAGTATACAACCCTGAGATTCATCTTTCCATGTTCAGTCGGCCCAATAAAAGCTAGAAAAAACACGCGATCCATTCAAAGGAAAACATCAAACGGCCTACGTGCAAAAAAACACACACATCATGCAAAATGGCAAAAAGTACAGAATAAAACAAGTCATCAAGGCAGATCAAGTTCAGTTCAATATAGCTCTGTGTCGTTTGTTAACTTCAGGCCACAGAGCCTGAAGTGCACCCTGATCACAAATCACAAATCAACAAAAAAAGAGTGACCAGAAACCAGAAACACATCATAACATGAACTACAGAGTCTGATTCACAAGCACGTCTGTTAAATTTTGAGCAAGACCCAGGCCGCCATCACCAACCTCTGACAGCATCAAGCGATAGGTAGAGATGACTGCCTGCACTATCAAAAACAGGTGTAGCAGGACTCAGGGTTAAGAAAATAGCATGGAAGGTAGAAGTACAAAGGGAGAAGAAATGTGTAAAGAAAGAGAGCAAGTCAATGATGGCAAAAATAGGAAGACATTAGAAATAGAAAAGATGTTTAGAAAGGGATAAATAGAGAGTGAAGAATTGGAAAATAACAAAAGAGAGTGATAGAGGGTAGGAGTAAGAGTAACAGGGCAGTGACCAGAACAGAAATAGGCAGAAACACAGGCAGACGGAATGGAAAGTAGAAAGAAAGAGAGAAAGGAAAAGAGGATGGAAGGGAATGGGATTGGAGAGAGGGTAAAGGGACAGGAGGAGATGACAGAGAATAGGTTGGAAATAAGGCACTGGAACCAGGCATTCAGCCCAACTAATTTATGGTAGCATTATGCTTCATTTATGCCTTCTTTCTCCATTATCCTCATGCAAATCTCTTTTTGAGATCTCCTTTGGGAAATGTGTGACCTGCACAAAAAGGACAGGTTACATCTGAACACAAGGGGGACCAATACCCTTGCAGAAAGGTTTTCTGTAAGCTAATTTGGCAGTGGGGTGGGAACAGGAGTAATAGGGCTATTGGTATGCAAGTCAATGTAGATTTCGTGGGCATCTCTGAGTCATGACTAAAAAAAGATGATAATTGGGAACTTAGCATCCAAGGATATGCATTACACCAAAAGGGCAGTCAGATAGTAGAGGTGGGGGTGGCCCTGTTGGTAAAAAAACTGAAATCAAATCCTTGGTAAGAAGTAACATAGGATCGGAAGATGTAGAATCCTTGTGGATAGAATTTAGAAACTGCAAGGGTAAAAAGACCCTGATGAGAGTTATATACAGACCTGTGAGCAGTAGCCAGGATGAGGGCTACAAATTATGACAGTAGTATGAAAAAGCATGTAAAAATAGGCAAAGCTGCAATAATCATAGGGGATTTCAACATGTACATATTCTGGGAAAATCCGGTTGCTGCTGAATACGCAGAGAGGGAATTTGTAGAATGCCTCCAAAATAGGTTTTGAAGCAGTTTGTGGGTGAGCCCACTAGGGGAACGGCAATCCTGGACTGGGTGGTATGTACTGACCCAGATTTGATTAGGAAGCTTAAGATAAAGCAACCCTGAGGAGCCAACGATCGTAGTATGATAGAATTCACCCAGCATTCGGAAAAGGAGAAGATAAAATCGAATGTATCAATATTACAGTGGAGTAAAGGAAATTACAGCGGCATAAGAGTGCAGCTGGCCAAAGTTAATTAAAAGGAGACACTAATAGTGATGACAGAAGAACAGTAATGGTTGGTGTTTTTGCAGGAAATTTGGAAGGCACAGGAAAGATACATCCCAAAGATGTAAGGGTATTTCAAAGGGAGGATGAAGCAACTGTGGCTGAGTAGGGAAGTCAAATCCAGCATAGAAGCGAAAGAGATGGCATGTAATATTGCAAAAATTAGTGGGAAGGTAGAGAATTGGGAAGCTTTTAAAAACCAACAGAAGGCAACTAAAAAAGCCATAAAGAGAGGAAAGCTGAGATATGAAGGTAAGCTAGCCAATAATATGAAAGAGGATACAAAAAAGTTGAAAGAACCTTCTGAAGTCCTAAAGAAGGGTTTCAGCCTGAAACGTCTACTGTTCATTTCCATGGATGCTGCCTGACCTACTGAGTTCCTCCAGCATTTTGTATTTGTTGCTTTGGATTTCCAGCAATTGCAGAATTTCTCATATTTACAAACAGAGCAAAAAAGAGATGAGTTAAGATATCAGACTGATGGAAAATGAAGCTGGAAAGGTAGTAATAGGGGATAAGGAAACGACAGAGGAATTTAGTAAGTTTTTGAATCAGTCTTCACTGTGGAAGGCACTAGCAGAATATTAGTAATGCAGGAGTGTCAGAAGTGATTGTCTTTGCAAATACTAAGGAAAAGGTGCTTGGGACGCTGAAAAGCCTGAAGGTAGGTATGTCACCTTGACCAGACAGACTACACCTCAGTATTATGAAAGAGCTAGCTGAAGTGATAGTGGAGGGATTAGTAGTGCTCTTTCAAGAATCACTAGATTCTGGAATGGTTCCTGAAGACTGGAAAATTACACGTCAGTCTGCTCTTTAAGAAGAGAGGGAGGCAGAAGAAAGGAAATTATAGGCCAGTTACCCTGACTTCAGTAGTTTGAAAGATGTTAGAATGCATTATTAAGCATGAGGTTTCAGAGTATTTGGTATGGATCCCAGATAGGCCTTCCTTTTTTGTCAGCTACATGGAACAGTATATGTTCCAAGCCTACACTGTACATTGGTATCACTCCCCATCTTTTCCTATGCTACATCAATGATTGCATTGGTGATGCTTCCTACACCCGTGCAGAGCTCGTCGACTGCATCCACTTTGCCTCCAACTTCCACCCTTCCCTCAAATTTATCTGGTCATTTCTGACACCTCCCTCCCCTTTTTTCAATCTCTGTCTCTATCTCTGGAGACAGCTTTTCTACTGATTTCTTTCATAGACCCACTAATTCTCACAGCTACCTAGGCTATACCTCTTCCCACCCTGTTACTTGTAGATATGCCATTCCCTTCTCTGAATTTCTCCATCTTGACTGTATCTGCTCTCAGAATGAGGCTTTTCATTCCCGAACTAATGAGATGTCCTCTTTCTTCAAAGAAAGGGGCTTTCCTTCCTCCATATCAACACTTCCATTTCACGAACATCTGCCCTCATCCCATCTACCCCATCGCCCTACCAGGAATAGGGTTTCTCTTGTTCTCACCTACCGGGCCTACACAGCCAGCACATAATTCTCTGTATTGTCTGTCATCTCCAATGGGATCCCATCATCTTTCCCTCCTCCCCACTTTCGGCTTCCCTTGTCCATTCATGCCTCCCCACCGATCTCTCTCCTGGTACTCATCTTTGCAAGAGGAACAATTGCCACAATTGCCCCTACACCTCCTCCCTCACTACCACTCAAAGCCCCAAACAGTCCTTCACGGTGAGGTGACATTTCACCTGTGAGTCTGTTGTGGTCATCTGCTGTATGCAGTGCTCTCAGTTTGGCCTCCTGTATACCAGTGAGACTTGAGATAGATTGGGAGATTACTGTGCCAAGCACCTATGTTCCGTCTGCCAGGAAAAGTAGGATCACCCTGTGGCCACCCACTTCCCATTCCCATTTCAACATGTCAGTCCATGGCCTCCTCTAATTCCGCGATGAGGCCATACTCAGGTTGGAGGAGCAATATCTTATATTCATTCTGGGTAGCCTCCAACTTGATGGTATGAATATTGATTTCTTGAAATTCCAGTAAGTGCCCACCCCCTTCACTATTCCCCATCCACTTTTCCCCCTCTCGCCTTATCTCCTTACCTGCCCATCACCTCGCTCTGGTGCTCTTCCCCATTCCCTTTCTTCCATGGTCTTCAGTCCTCTCCTATCAGACTCCCCCTTCTACAGAACTTTATCTCTTTCACCCATCGAGCTCCCAACTCTTTACTTCACCCCTCTCCTGGTTTCACCTATTATCTACCACCTTGTACTACTTACTCCATCCTCCATTTTTAACTGACTTCTCATCTTTTTCTCCAGTCCTGATGAAGGGTCTTGGCCCAAAATGACAACTGTTTACTCTTTTCTATAGATGCTGCCTGGCCTGCTGAGTTCCTCCATTATTTTGTGTGGGTTAACATATGAGAAGTGTTTGATAGCTCTGGGCTTGAACTCGCTTGAGTTCAGAAGAATGAAGGGTGATCTCATTCCAACCTAACAAATACTGTAAAGTGGGTGTGGTGAGTACATTTTCTATAGTAGGAGAGACTGAGACCAGAGGGCACAACCTCAGAATTGAGGGACGTCTATTTAGAACAGAGATGAGGAAGAATTTCTTTAGCCAGAGAGTGGGGAATCTGTGGAAAGGAATAAACAGATGATGATTCACACTGAGGTCCTTCACTATAATTTGCTACTGGTTCAATTTAGTTTACTGGTGTCAGGCTGTATTTATACATTGGCATTTGAACTGAAACCTGATTTCCCTACAAAGGACTGTGAGAACAGCTGAGTGGGTCATAGGGGTCTCCCTACCAACCATTGGGGACATTTATCAAGAGTGCTGCATATGCAGGGCCCTTAATTTTATTCAGGATCTTCTATCCATCCAACATCTTCTTTGACTTTCTACCATCAGGCAGGAGACTCTGGTGCATAAAAACAAGAATGGTCAGTATGGGAAACAGTTTCTTCCCTCGGGCCATGAGGCTTTTGAACTCTCCGCTGCATCATACTCAAAGTGTCCCTGGTTAATCTGTTCTATACCTTACAGTATTTAATTTATGCACTTTCGTTTGTTATTTATATGTGATTCATCTCTAGATTTTATCCTTACCTTCCTAAGTTATTGTGTGTTATGTGGGTTATGTGTACTGTTGTGCTTTACACCCTGGTTTGGAGAAACATTGTCTTAATTTCCATATACGTTACATCATTATGTTGATATATACATGTATAGAGTTAAATGACAATAAGCTTGCTTTGACGACTTAATTTAAACATCACCTTTTTAAAGCTATGTTCTTTCATTAGTCAATCAAGTCTACTTTCTGTAAAGCAGGAGTCTTCAACTTTTTTTTAATGCCAAGAACCAATTCCATTAAGCAAGGGGTCCGTGTACCCCAGATTGGGAACCCCTGCTAAAGAGCGAAAGACTTTAGTTGGGATAGTAAAGAGTTAACCTGTGTCCTCTGTTTCATTCAATTTTGAGCTCTGTGACTAATCTTTCAATGTCACCACCTACACTGGTTCTAAAAGCATCCACAATACACTCCGTCCTTCGCTGCAAATGAAAAGATTTTGGTGTAAATTAATTCTTTTAAGCAATGCAATCTTGGATTCAAAAGCACATTGTGGGATTGATTATGAGCTCCTTTAAGTAGCTTTGGAATAGCATGTCCAAATGTTGATTTATTAGCATTCACAAATGCTTTATTGTGCTCTATCTTGTATGCCTGTTACCTTAACTGTATGAAGCATTCCTCATTATAAGAGCTCAATAAAAGTGAGCCTCCAGCACAGCAAAGCATATGCTGCAATGATGAACAATCACTTCTCACACTTTTGTTCAGTCTCACTGTGAATGAGGAATTGTGAAACATAATTAACCGAGTTTTGTTTTCATCAAACTGTATATACATTCCGCATCGGCTATGCAGATAATATTGCAAGTGCTGGTTTGCATTAAAAATAAAATACTATCATATATTTTAACAAATACATTTCCCAGTTCAATTGTTGAGATATTTAGCATTACCAAATTCACAACAGAAATTTTGTATTTAATTAGATCCCAATGAGAAGAATTCTAAGTAATGCTTGATTATCAAAATTAGTTATCTTGAATGATGTCCAAATAATGTCGTTAAAAGTAAGCAATGAAATTACTCTTTGTAATGTTAGCTCTACTTTTGTAACTTTTGGGAAGAGGAATTTTACTGAGCAAGTTTTTATGCCCACTTGAGATTGATTTTAACTCTACTAGAGATCTCTTGTAGAGATTTTATCTCTACACAACACTACAGGAAAACAAGATCTTCCTAGAACCATGGTCAGACATAACTTTGTCCATAAAATAATATATTACTGTGAAAAAAGAAGAACAAATGTTGAATTGTAATTTACTGACATGCCAAATTTTGATTTCTGTTAAGTTATGGGGATACCACTGAGCAACAATAGATTATTCTTGTCCATCTTCTAACCCAAGGGGACTTAAGAATTTGGAGAGAAGATGAAGGAATGGGCTGTGGCAAGTACTCTATGAAGTGAACGTTCTTTGCTGGCAGCTACAAGGGGTGATTGATAAGTTTGTGGCCTAAGGTAGAAGGAGTCAATTTTAGAAAACTGAGCACATTTACTTTTCAACATAGCCCCCTCCTACATTTACACACTTAGTCCAGCGGTTGTGTAGCATACAGATCCCTTCTTCGTACAAGTGGTCCACAGCAAGGGTGATTGATAAGTTTGTGCCTTAAGGTAGAAGGAGATGAGTTATTAACTTCGAACTTTCTGCATAATCTCTCAAAGAGTTGAACTGCATACGCATGTAACAAGAACATCTTGGACCTCCAGATGGTCCACAGTAAGGGTGATTGATAAGTTCATGGCCCAAGGTAGAAAGAGATGAGTTATACAGCTCATGTTACATGCAAATGCAGGTCAACTCTTTGAGTGATTATGCAGAAAGTTTTAAGTTAATAACTCACCTTCTTTGACCTTAGGCCACAAACTTATCAATCACCCATGCCATGGACCAAGACGCTGACTTCTACAAACAAGGGATCCGTCTGCTCCATGACCGCTGGACTAAGTGTGTAAATGTAGGAGGGGACTATGTTGAAAAATAAATGTGCTAGGTTTTCTAAAATTGACCCCTTCTACCTTAGGCCATGAATCTATCAATCACTCCTCATATGTTGAATGGAAATAGTTCTGTACATTCTGCATCCAAAGAATAAAATGAATGCACACTGCATATAATTAGAAAGACAATATTATGAATCAGAATCAGGTTAATTATCACCAGCAGGCGACGTGAAATTTGTTAACTTCGCAGCAGCAGTTCAATGCGATGCATAATCCAGCAGAGAGAGAAAAAAATAATAAATAAAATAAAACATAATAATAATAAATAAACAAGTAAATCAATTACATATATTGAATAGATTTTTAAAATGTGCAAAAGCAGAAACATTGCATATTTTTTAAAAAGTGAGGTAGTGTCCAAAGCTTCAATATCCATTTAGGAATCAAATGGCAGAGGGGAAGAAGCTGTTCCTGAATCGCTGAGTGTGTGCCTTCAGGCATCTGTACCTCCTACCTGATGGTAACAGTGAGAAAAGAGCATGCCCTGGGTGCTGGAGGTCCTTGATAATGGACTCTGCCTCACTAAGACACTGCTCTCTAAAGATGTCCTGGGTACTTTGTAGGCTAGTGTCCAAGATGGTGCTGACTAGATTTACAACTTTCTGCAGCTTCTTTTGGTCCTGTACCTCCATACCAGACAGTGATGCAGCCTGCCAGAATGCTCTCCACGGTACATCTATAGAAATTTTTGAATGTCTTTGTTGACATTCCAAATCTCTTCAAACTCCTAATAAAGTATAGCCATTAGTAAACACAAAGTATACTGCAGATGCTGTGGTTAAATCAAGACATACAAAAAAGCTGGATGAAATTCTCACTTTTTGTGGACTCTTCGTAGACTCTTCGAAACAGACCACATCATGAACTCACTTCCACTGTAAAGGTACAATGGCCACTTTGTGAGATCAGCGTTCGAGAGGTACCGTGTGTCTGCCGAATCATCTTCGGAAAGGTACAGTTGCCGTTTTGGCATATCTCTGCGAGACTCGCTTCTTCGCTGTATTTTGAATCTCCATCTTCAAGATTGTCACTTTGCTACACTTCAAAACTAAAAGTCTCTCCTATCAATTCCCCCATGATTCCCTGGAAACTTTCTGAACTGGCATTCTGAGACTGTGCTCCAGTAAGACTCTGTTAAGAATTGTTTCTAATTTTAATCATTTGGGAGCTATAGAGGCTTAGCGCTGTTAACTTCATTTTAAGTTAGTCGCTTGTTTAGTATTTCATGTTTCTGCTTGAGTGTTAATAAATTCTGTTGTTTTCCAATAATATCCTGACTCCGTTCCACATCTATTATTGCAGGTTCCACATAACAGTATATAGAGAGCACAGCAGTGGGCTAAGCACACACCCCTGTGGTGCTCCTGTGTGGATTGTCAGCGAGGATGATATGGAGTCACCAATTTATACAAACTGTGGTCTTCCCATTAGGAAAGTCATGGATCCATTTGCAGAGGGAGGTACAGAGGCCCAGGTTCTGCAACTTCTCAATCAGGATTGTGGCAATTATGTTATTAAATGCTGAGATATAGTCAATGATCAGCATCCTGACGTAGGTGTTTGTGTTGTCTAGGTGGTCTAAAGCCGTGTGGAGAGCCATCGCGATTGTGTCTGCCATTGACCTATTGTCACAACAGGGAAATTGCAATGGGTCCAGGTCTTTGCTGAGATAGGAGTTCAGTCTAGTCATAACCAACCTCTCAAAGCATTTCATCACTGTCGATATAAGTGCTATCAGATGATAGTCATTAAGGCAGCCCACATTATTCTTCTTAGGCTCTGGTATAATTGTTGCCTTTTTGAAGCAAGTGGGAACTTCTGCCTATAGCAGTGAAAGGTTGAAAATATCCTTGAATACTCTCACTAGTTGGTTGGCACAGGTTTTCAGAGTCTTACCAGGTACTCCATCAGGACCTTCTGCCTTGTAAGGGTTCACTCTCTTTAAAGACAGTCTAACATCAGCCTCTGAGACAGAGGTCACAGGGTCAGCAGGTGCAGCAGGGATCTTCACAGCTGCAATTGTGTTCTCCCTTTCAAAGCGGGCATAGAAGGCATTGAGTTCATTTGGTAGTGAAGTATCACTGCTGTCACGTTCTCCTTCGGGTGTAACGAAACGCCGAATTTAACGTCCGGATAAACCACAGTTAATAAGAACCAGATCGCAGTAAGATTAACCATTTACTGTTCACTCTTCACATTAACATATGGTGAAAACTGTTGACAAAACAATACAAGATTGACACAGCACTTGCTCCCTCCTCAACATCACACCTCAAGTGCAAATACTTGCAAAGGTGACTACAACCACACTACACCAAGGTGCAGTATACAGGGAGAGTTCACCTGCTCCATTGACCACCTTAAATACACTTCCATGCAAACTATCCGCGACTCTCCAACCAACGAAAGCACAAACATCATCCACCGACGCCACCTCTAACAGGATCACCATTAACATCCTAGTTCAATATATCGACTATCCATTAACTTACAGCGTTGCTCTCACTGTGATTTCCCATGCCCGCAAACTGCCTGTGCTCAGGTGAGCCTCGCGGAAAGCCCCCACCCTCGCGCCAACCCCAAACCGGCGCTTTCCCACAAGACGCGGCGAAACCGGATGCGACGCCATCGCACGCCGATACACTTCACATGCAATGAATACACTCCAAACACTTCCAATTCCAACCAGAAAACACTACTGAATGAACCACCAAGCGAAAATATTACAAACTAAACAACTGTCGCAAAGACAGCACACTCCCCGCTTGACCTTCGTAAGGTCACAATGAGCAGAGTACAAACTTAGTCTCTTAATCAGTCATTGGGTAGAAGTAGAATAACTTCTGTAACTGGCCCTTGGTAAATTTTCACATCGCCTTGGTCGGTAGTCTTCAATTCGATCTTCCTGACATGTCCATCCTCGCTAGGGAATGTAGCAGTAATTCTGGCAGTTGGCCAGCTGTTGCGAGCGACTTGCTTGTCCCTGAGCAGGACTAAGTCTCCAACTTGAAGATTCCTTCGGGGTTCTGTTGCACTTTTGTCTCTGTTGCAACAAAGGTAGATATTTTTGTCTCCAGCGGGACCAGAACTGATTTGCCAGAGCCTGGACTTGTCTCCATTGCTTTGTGTACAAATCCTTGTCTGAGAAGTCTCCTGGTGGAGGAGGTGCTCCTGCCTTCTGCGTAAGGAGCGTTGATGGCGAAAGTATAAAGGGGTTTTCTGGGTCGGAAGACACAGGTAGGAATGATTGTGCGTTTATAATGGCTGTGACCTCTGCCATTAGGGTGCACAGTACCTCGTGGGCCAATCGGGTGCGTTGCTGTATCTCAGGTTCCCTTTTTCGGGTTTTCCGTAAGGACGTGAACCGTTTGACTGCCTGCTCTTTGTTATCTGGTGAGCGCTGGCGTGGTTCTCTGAAAGGCAATGGGGCAACCCCATTATTTGCTTCATCTCTGAAGACCTTGGTGTCTTTGATTTTTAAAGAAATGGTATCTTGAGCTGATTGTGCAAGTTTGTTGTCATACTTCGTTAGAGCGAAGACTGACTGGCCCAGCGACTCGTCGCTTGCCTCGCGCTTGTTAACGCCTTGTTGTGCTTCCTTGATGCACGGGACACTCGGGCAGGGTTGAAAGATTGAATGGCGGCCACTCTCTAGCACATTGGTCTTGAGTGTGTTAACCATCGGTTGGTGTACGTCACCGAGACACACCTCTCCTATCACCACCCAGCCCAGATCCAGACGTTGCGCGAAGGGGGCGTTGAGTGGTCCATTGATCTGCTGCCTAACCTTGTGTACCTGGATAACATCTCTTCCTAATAGCAGGAGTATTTCCGCTTTCGGATCCAGTTCTGGGATGTGTTTGGCGATGTGGTGGAGATGCGGCTGGTGTAGCACCGCACTTGGTGTCGGGATCCCAGCGCGGTTATTCATGATTTCATTGCACTCTAAGAGCGGAGGGAGACAGATGACGACTTTACCATCCAGGGACTCGATCTGGATGCCTTCTGCCTTCCTTCCTTGGGTTTTCATGTTGCCTGAGCAAGTTTTGAGGTAGTATGGGAACCGCTCGCTCTCAATGTTGAACAATTTAAAGAACTCTGGACTGACTAGTGAACGATTGCTCTGATCGTCCAGAATCACATAGGCTTTGATGGCCTTGTCTTTGGCTCCTTTAGGGTACACCTTAGTGAGGCAGATCTTGGAACAAGAACGACTTGACTGAGCTTGACCGCAAACTTCTGTACAGTTCGTGCTGACAGCTATTGACCTAGAGTGAGCCTCTCCCTCCCCGCCGTCCTGTTGTGGGGGTGAAGGAGCGCTCTCGGTTTGTGGTGACAGGTCGGGATGCATGGCCTCGACGTGATCTGGGCTGCCACATTCCGGACACTTCACGGCGATCGTACACTCTCTGGCGAGGTGAGAGGTCGAGGAACAGCATCTAAAACATATTCTTTTCTCCTTGAGAAGAGCCGTCCTCTCTTCAAGGGGTTTTTCCCTAAACATTCTGCATGCTTTCAGGGGGTGAGGTTTGTTATGCAATGGACAATACTTGCCAGGGTCGTTGTTAGTCGTAAGGGCTTCGGTCTTGAGCACTGACACGGGTTTATCAATGTTGAAAGCATTCGAAACGGATCTGCCTGGCTTGGTGTAAATCGAACTGCTTCCTGGACCTACAAGGCTAGGGTCGTTTCGCCTCTTCGCCTCCTTGCACACAAACCTAGTGAGGAGCTCAAAGGGAGGAAATCGACCATCGTGGTCTTCCTTGTACTCTGAGGCAACAGTCAGCCACTTGTCCTGCAGCCCAAATGGAAGTTTGTCCACAATTGGTCTAATCCCGGATGGAGTATCTAGGAATACTAAACCAGCTGAATAGCCATCTTCTTTGGCGCCTCGGATCTCCATGAGTAAATCTCCGAATTCTCTTAACTTAAAGTGATCTTTGGCTGACACCTTAGGAAAGTTTTCCAGACGTCGATATAGCGCCGCTTCAATAATGTCGGGGGACCCATATCTCTCCCAAAGTCTCTCCCACGCTTCGCTTAAGGCTAGCTCAGGTTTGTTGATGTACACTGAACGCATGCGTCTCACCTGGTCGCGTGATTCTTTCCCCAGCCATTTCGCCATAAGGTCCAACCTTTGGGTTGCACTGAGCTGGACCCCGTCAATCACGTTGGTGAATGTGGAGAGCCAAGCACGGTAATTTTCGGGTTTATCGTCAAACTGGTACAGTCCCGAAGTGACGAGATCCCGTCGTGCTAAATACTGCAGCGTGGGATCGGCTGCAAGCGGCATGCGGGCTGGAGAAGTGCGTTGGCGCCCATATGACTGAGAACGCACGTTTCTCATGGAATTTGCCATCCTGGATTCAACCTCCGCGTCTCTTCGCATCGAACTTTGTAACTTTGGTGTCAAAGTATATCGGTTGTCAGCTCTTTCATTCTTGACTTCATCGCGGGGCCGCGAGGGTAAATTCTCTTCCTCGTAGCTGGGGAAGTTATCGAATAGGTATGGAGAGGGGAGACGAGCCTGCCTGTCTGCTTGATATTGTACATAGTCGCTCGTGCGTTCCAGTCTGGTCCTTTCCAAAGCAGAGCTTGTTTCGGTCAGATCACGCGACCCTTCAGCTTCTTCTATGTACTCTGCTTCCACCCTGGCAGCTTCTCCTTCTCCTTCTAGCTGCAGCACATGCAACTCTGTCGATATTTTTGTCATTTCCAACTGGGTTTCGGCTTCTCTGCCAGCCTCTTCTTTTTGTCTGGCGGCCCTTTCTTTCTGGATTTCGGCTTCTCTGGTGGCCAGTTTCATTTTCAAAACTGCTTCTTGTCTGGCGTAATGCAGTCGCACCTTGGCGGCTTCTGCCTTGGCTCTTGCCTGTGCGGACTTACTTGATGTCGTTCTACTGCCCTTGTCGCTGGGCGCCATCGACTTGATCCCGGATCGAGCTGACATTGCAGCACTTGGAACACCTGATAACGCCCGGGTGGGCTTACTTGATGTCGGTTTACTGCCCTTGTCGCTGGGCGGCGTCGACTTGATGCTGGATTGAGCTGACATTGCCGCACTTGAAACACCTGATAATGCCGCTTTTTCACTGTCACGTTCTCCTTCGGGTGTAACGAAACGCCGAATTTAACGTCCGGATAAACCACAGTTAATAAGAACCAGATCGCAGTAAGATTAACCATTTACTGTTCACTCTTCACATTAACATATGGTGAAAACTGTTGACAAAACAATACAAGATTGACACAGCACTTGCTCCCTCCTCAACATCACACCTCAAGTGCAAATACTTGCAAAGGTGACTACAACCACACTACACCAAGGTGCAGTATACAGGGAGAGTTCACCTGCTCCATTGACCACCTTAAATACACTTCCATGCAAACTATCCGCGACTCTCCAACCAACGAAAGCACAAACATCATCCACCGACGCCACCTCTAACAGGATCACCATTAACATCCTAGTTCAATATATCGACTATCCATTAACTTACAGCGTTGCTCTCACTGTGATTTCCCATGCCCGCAAACTGCCTGTGCTCAGGTGAGCCTCGCGGAAAGCCCCCACCCTCGCGCCAACCCCAAACCGGCGCTTTCCCACAAGACGCGGCGAAACCGGATGCGACGCCATCGCACGCCGATACACTTCACATGCAATGAATACACTCCAAACACTTCCAATTCCAACCAGAAAACACTACTGAATGAACCACCAAGCGAAAATATTACAAACTAAACAACTGTCGCAAAGACAGCACAACTGCCATTCATACTATTGGATTTCACTTTGTAGGAAGTAATATCTTGCAGACCCTGCCAGAGTTGCCGGGCATCTGATATTGCCTCCAACCTCACTCAAAGTTGTCTCTTTGCCCTTGAAATAGCCCTCTGTAAATCATATCTGATTTTCTGGTACAGGCCTGGGTTGCCAGACTTAAATGCAACAGATCTAGCATTCAGCAGACAAAGTACCTCCTGGTTCATCCACGGCTTTTGGTTTGGAAATATACGGTAAGTCTTTGTAGGCACACACTCATCCACACAGGTTTTAATGAAGTCAGTAACAACTGCAGCATACTCATCCAGATTCAAAGATGAATCCCTGAATACAGTCCAGTCCAGTCCACTGACTCAAAGCAGTCCTGTAAGTGCTCCTGTGCTTCCCTTGTCCAAACCTTCTTGGTCCTCACTGCTGCTGCTGTCTTCAATCTCTGCCTATACTCAGGGAGTAGAAGTACAGCCAGGTGATCAGACTTCCCAAAGTGAGGGCGTGGAATAGCACGGTAGGCATTCTTGATGGTGTTGTAGCAATGGTCCTGTATGTTGTTTCATCTGGTATTGCAAGTGATCTGTTAATGGCAGTCGCTTAGTGATTTTCTCAGACTGGCCTTGTTAAAATCTCCCAAAATGATGGTGAAGGCGTTAAGGTGCACTGCTTCGTGCATGTTGATCCCATTGCTCAGATCATCTAAAGCCTGTTTGACATTAGCCTGAGGTGGAATATAAACTGCTACTAGAATGACCCCAGAGAATTCCCATGGTTGGTAAAAAAGACAACACTTAACTGCTAGGTATTCCAGGTCTGGTGAGCAGAATTGTCAGCACTGATATATCTGCGCACCAAATAGAATTGATCATGAGGCATAATCCTCCACCTCTGCTTTTGAGAGACTCTATACGTCTATCCTGATGGTATATAGTAAACCCATCGATCTGAATCCCTGCATCTGGTACGGAAGGGATTAACCAGGATTCTGTGAAACAAAGGACACATGCAGTCCTAATGTCCCTCTGATTCAGCACCCCGGCTCTGAGATCATCAATTTTATTCACCAGAGACTGCACTTCCCCAGCAAGATAGTCGGTATAGGCATTTTAAAACCCCATTTCCATTGATCCCGTTGATATGAACTAAATTATGATATGAAGCAATTCTGACTTAAGTAGAAATTAACAGTCAGTATGGATCAAATAAGTAATTAAAGATTGGGATACATTCATACCCATGGGTTCCAATTCACATTGGTAAATCCATCACCTAATCTTAAGGCAAGTAAGGTGTCAATCTTGGTCCGGTAATATTGCAGTTGAAATTTTCCATTCTCTTCCTATAAGTTTGAAGGATGGGTAAATACATGACTCATTTTAGCTCCAGTACCTTCAGTCAACACCATACTGTTGCACAAATTATTTAGACTTAAATGTGAAGGACATTATGGCTGAGAGCCACTGCTGTTTTTGTTTATGTAGTACTTACAAAGCCAAGGACAGAGATGTAGCTTCAAAGGATTCAAGCAATAGATCAAAGTTTAATACAAAGTACATTTTTCATCGAAGTATGTATACCATATGCATCCCTGTGATTCGTCTTCTCACGGGCAGCCACAAAACACAGAAGCACAATAGAATCCACAAAATAAAACCCACGCAACAAAAACTGTCAAACACGCAAAATACAGAAAAAAAGAACAACTCGTGCAAACAATTAACAAGTAAACAAATAACACAGAGAGCAGGAACCATGGAGTCCCTGAAAGTGAGTCCACAACCACAGAGCTGGTTCAGCACTGCAGTTGGTCCAGGAGCCTCAGTTCAGCATTGAGGTGAGTATCTACATCGAAGTAATAAAAATTACATTTCCTATTATCATTAGTTTCAAGTTAAGCATAATTAATAGTACCTAAACAATTTTAGTTGTAATTTATAATTAAATCATATTAACACTAATTCTAATTCATCTTAGTTCCAGAATCTCTTCCGTTTGTAAATCCTGCGCTGCTGAATATCATTTGCAGTCCTTTTGCTCTGATTTTAGTACTGAATCTCAATCAACCCATTGAATATGAAAATCATGTTCCATCAAGCCAGCAATTGATAGGTACCATATCTGCCATGATTCCTATTTCTGTGAGGATTCCTATCATAATTGAGTGCACAAGATGGGGTTACTAACCTCATTTCTCACTACATTCAAGGAAGGTGCATCTTAAAAACTAATGGGCTATCGTCAGCATCTAAAATCATCCATATTGTTTGGTTTTTCATACAAAAGGAACATATGCCCTTGCCTTGAGTTTTCTTATATCCTGTACTGATATAATTAATTTCAATTATTAAAATGATTAAATTATTAAATGTAATTATTCAATTATTAAAACATAATTCCATAAAGCAATCAAATCCCTAATGCTGAGAGTACATCCTTTTCACATGGCACAATTGTTAGCCTTGCTGGTTTTTCAGTTTGAGAAAATACTGGCCAAGCCCAGTCTTTTATCACCAACAGAACTCCAGAACAAATACTGGATTGATTGGCAAGGAAGTGTGTGAGAGAAACCATTGTTTCCTTCCTAGTTTTCCATTAGGAATCAAATAAATCTTTCAGTAAGTTAGTCTCCATTAGTCGGGGGATTGAGTTCAAGAGCCATGAAATAATTTTGCAGTGCTATAAGCAATGTTGCAGCTTTTGGGGCTGCACCATAACATGGTGGTTAGCACAACACTCTACAGTACCAGTGACTGAGGGTTCAAATCCCTCCGCTGCCTGTAAGGAGTTTGTACGGTCTCTCCATGACAGTGTGAGATTCCTCCAGGAGATTTGGTTTCCTCACACAATCCAAAGACATAACAGTTGGTAGGTTAATCGGTCATTGTAAATTGTCTTGTGATTTGGCACGGATAAAATCGGGGGATTACTGGGTGGTGTGGCTCAAAGGCCTATTCTGCGCTGTATCTCAATAAATAAATACATATAAAACCCTAGTTAGACTACACTTGGAATATTGCATTAGGTTGTTTCATTATAGGGAGGATGTGAAAGCTGTGCAGTGGAGGTTTACTAGGATGCTGTCTGGATTAGAGAGCATGTCTTAGATGGATAGGTTGAGCAAGCTTGGGTTTTACTCTTTGAGCAAAAGGTGATGAGAGGTGACTTGCTAGATGTGTACAAGGTAAAAGGCATGAGAGGCATTGATTGTGGGGATAGCGGGAGGCTTTTTCCCATGGCTGAAATGGCTAACACGGGGTGGGGGCATATTTTTAAGATGCTTGGAAGTAGATACAAGAGGAATGTCAGAGATAAGTTTTTCACACAGAGAGTGGCGGGTGCATGGAATGCACTGTCAGCGAAGTTGGTACAGGCAGATACAATAGGGTTTTTTAAGAGACTCTTAGATAGGTTCATGGAGCTTAGAAAAATGGAGGGCTATGCAGTAGGGATATCCTAGGCAGTTTCTAGAGTAGGTTATGTGGTTGGCACAACGTTGTCATGGAGATAATTACTAATGCCTCCAAAATCTCTTCAGCTACCTCTTTCAGAACTCTGGGGTGTAGTTAATCTGATCCAGACAACTTACCCACCTACAGATCTTTCAGCTTCCCAAGCACCTGCTCCTTCGTAATGTCAACTATGCTCTCTTCTGACCGCTAACGCTCTTGAATTTCTGGCTTATTGCTAGTGTCTTCCACAGTGAAAACTGATGCAAAATACTTCTGAAGTTGGTCTACCATTTCTTTGCCCCCATAACTACCTCTTCAGTGTCATTTTCCAGCCTCCTGATATCCACTCTTGCCTCTCTTTTACTCTTTATATATATGAAAATACCTTTTGATATCCTTTTTTATATTATTGGCTATCTTACCTTCATATTTCATCCTTTTTCTCCTTAAGGCATTTTAGTTGCCTTCAGTTGGTTTTTAAAAGCTTCACAATGCTCAAACTTCCCACTACTTTTTGCTATATTATATGCCTTTTTTTTTTGCTATTATGCTGTCCTGACTTCCCCAATGTTTCCTTCTTCAAATTTGAGAAGTACTGCATGTATCCTGCGCCTTTTGAATTGCTCCCGGAAACACCAGCCATTACTGTCTGCTGTCATCCCTGACACTGTCTCCTTCAATCAACTTTGGCCATCCCGTCTCTCTTGCCTCTGTAATTCCCTTTACTCCACTGTAAGACTGAAACACCTGACATTATCTTCTCCCTCTCAAACTGCAGGGTGAATTCTATCATATTATGACCACTGCCTCGGAAGGTTTCCTTTACCTTAAGTTCCTTTATCAATTACACAACATCCAATTCAAACACGAGGAAATCTGCAGATGCTGGAAATTCAAGCAACACACACAAAATGCTGGAGGAACGCAGCAGGCCAGGCAGCATCTATAGGAAGAAGCACTGTCAACATTTCGGGCTGAGACCCTTCGTCAGGAGTAACTGAAAGGAAAGATAGGGAGAGATTTGAATGTAGGAGGGGGAGGCGGAAATGCAAAATGATAGGAGAAGACTGGAGGAAGTGGGGTGAATCTGAGAGCCGGAAAAGTGATTGGCAAAAGGGATACAGAGCTGGAGAAGGGAAAGGATCATGGGACAGGAGGCTGAGGGAGAAAGAAAGGGGGAGGGGAGCACCAAAGGGAGATGGAGAACAGGCAGAGTGATGGGCAGAGAGAGAAAAAAAAGAGGAGGGGGAAAAATCTATATCAGGGATGGGGTAAGAAGGGGAGGAGGGGCATTAACGGAAGTTAGAGAAGTCAATGTTCATGCCATCAGGTTGGAGGCTACCCAGCCGGTATATAAGGTGTTGTTCCTCCAACCTGAGTGTGGCATCCAATCCAGAATTGCCTTTTCCCTAGTGGGCTCAACCATAATGTTCTCTAAAAAGCTGACTGATAAGAGTTCCTCTTCAAGATGGCACCAGCGAAAAGTGCAACCAATGATAACGCCCTGCAGACAGTTCTTTTACTTCTTCTTTCAAAAATGATCTATTGCTAAACTGTGTCTGATTGGAACTTGTTATTTACATTTTGATGGTGTGTTTTTGGGCCAGTTTTGTGACCTGTTGCTTTGTTGTCTCCGAGGGAGTTTGGTGAGGTTTAGATCTGAGTGTACAGCCTGGAAACCAGGAAGCACATAATCGGCTTATTGCTTCCCTTTGGTTGAGGATGAGAGCGGAGGCCAGGCAGGTTTTCAGTGTAGTCTACCTGCATTAAAGTTTATACCCAAAGTAGGCCCAAAGCCTGGTATTAGTTCATCATATTCGCAGGACAAATCACCATTAAGTTTGCAGACATGAAGTACAGTAGCTGGGAGCAGTCTTACAGCCTTGGCATTGCGGAGAGAGAAGACTCCTGCTATCTGGTCCGGCATTTAATTTGTCCTATTCTGGCTGCCTCAATATAGAAAGGATGTGGAAGCTTCAGAGAAATTGAATAACAGATTTATCTGGACTATAGGGCATGTCTTATGAAGATAAGCTTAAGCGAAGCTAGGGTGTTTCTCTTTGGAGTGAAGGATGATGAGAGATAACGATGGATGCGTACAAATAATAAGAGGCATATGCAGCCTGGATAGCCAGAGATTTTTTTCCAGGGTAAAAGGGGGCATAATTTTAAAGTGATTGGATGAAAGTATAGCAGGGAGGTCAGAGGTAAATTCTTTACACAGAGAGTGGTGGGTGTGTGGATCACCCTGCCTGGGATGGTGGTAGGAGGGCATTTAAGAAATTATTAGATAGGCACATGGATGTCTTATTTGATGCACAGTGAGTCTCACTTCAGTTGTTGGGATGTTGATGGAGAAGATCCTGAGAAACAGGATTTATGAATATTTAGGGAGGAATAATATGATTAGGAATAGTCAGCATGGCTTTGTCAAGGGCAAGTCGTGCCCCACGAGCCTGTTTGAATTTGTTGAGGATGTGACTAAACACATTGATGAAGGTAGAGCAGTAGATGCTCTATTAGATGCTAGTATATGGTTTCAGCAAGGCATTTGATAAGGTACCCCATGCAAAGCTTATTGAGAAAGTAAGGAGGCATGGGATCCAAGGGGACCTTGCTTTGTGGATCCAGAAAACAGCTTGTCCACAGAAGGCAAAGAGTGGTTGTAGACAGATTATATTCTGCATGGAGGTTGGGGACCAGTGGTGTGCCTCAGGGATCTGTTCTGATTTGCTCTTTCTGATTTTTATGAATGACCTGGATGAGGAAGTGGAGGGATGGGTTAGTAAATTTGCTGATGACACAAAGGTTGGGGGTGTTGTGGATAGTGAGGAGGGCTGTCAGAGGTTACAGCAGGACATTGATAGGATACAAAACTAGACTGAGAAGTTGCAGATGGAGTTCAACCTAGGTAAGTGTGAGGTGGTTCATTTTGGTAGGTCAAATATAATGGCAGAATATAGGCAGAATATCAAAAAATGGAAAGACTCTTGACAGTGTGGAGGATCAGAGGGATCTTGGGGTCCGACTCTATAGGACACTCAAAGCTGCTGTGTAGGTTGACTCTGTGGTTAGGAGCCGAGGGATAATGTTGCAGCTATATAGGACCCTGGACAGACCCTACTTGGACTACTATGCTCAGTTCTGGTCTCCTCACTAGAGGAAGGATGTGGAAACCATAGAAAGGGTGCAGTGGAGATTTACAAGGATGTTGCCTGGATTGGGGAGCATGCCTTATGAGAATAGGTTGAGTGAACTAGGCCTTTTCTCCTTGGAGTGACGGAGGATGAGAGGTGATCTGATAAAGGTATACAAGATAATGAGAGGCATTGATTGTGTGGATAGTCAGAGGCTTTTTCTCAGGACTGAAATGGCTAGCACAAGAGGGCACAGTTTTAAGGTGCTTGGAAGTAGGTACAGAGGAGATAGCAGGAGTATGTTTTTTACGCAGAGAGTGGTGATTGCATGGAATGGGCTGCTGGCGGTGGTGGTGGAGGTGGAAACGATAGAGTCTTTTAAGAGACTTCTGGATAGGTACATGGAGCTTAGAAAAATAGAGGGCTATGGGTAACCCTAGTAATTTCTAAAGTAAGATCATGTTTGACACAGCTTTGAAGGCCAAATGGTCTGTATTGTGCTGTAGGTTTTCTATGTTTCTATGATAGAAAAATGGAGGGTTATGTAGGAGGGAAGGGTTAGATTGATTTCAGAGTAGGTTAAATGATCAGCAGCACATCATGGGCAGAAGGGCCTGTACTGCGCTGTAATTTTCTATGTTGTGATAAAGGAGAACAGTACTTTGGCTGCCACGGGGCTGAATTTGTTGAAATATTTGCTATTTACTTTAAAAGTTTAGATGGATATTATTATAACTATTCATTTCTATATTGGGTGATTTCAATCCTCTTTTTTCCTTCTCTGGTTCCCTCTGCTGTTAGGATAGCTTTCCGATTCTGTGATAGCGCAGCTTCCATTTGTTATCTTTGAATAGCACCCAAGGGCTCAGGAGAATGCTTTCAATGAAACATGATCTCCACAAAACAGATATTTCTGTGCCTCCCTAAGAAACCAATTGGAGTTTCAGTGTTAACTTTGGATATTATACCGGCTGAACTTCACTTGGTCAGATTTGACAGCATTAAGCATTAAATGGGTTACTTGGTCCATTCGTGTTCTCTTTCATGGTGTTATTGCATGTTAATAAAATAAAGAGAGACTTCATAATAGATTTCAAGGCTAGATGCCCTCACTGGCTGAAGACAAAGAAACCATTCCTGCTGGCTGGGAACTCCAGGATTGAGGTGAGATGGAGTGAGTGTGTGAAAGGGGAATGATGAAACAATGGTGTAGAACTGTGTGTAGCTGAAAGTATACATCTATATCTTTCAATATTTAAATTTAGAAAACTCTCTTATTTCCATTTCTACTCTATGTATAGTGGATGTTTGGAACAATTTCTTTGAAATGGTAAAGATTGTCTTACCATTCGGACAGTGTTAATTTTAAATCTAAGTCTGATAAGGTTTTAGTATACTGGGATGTGAGGTGCGGCCCGTCATGTAGAAATATATTGCAGATCAGCAGTGATCTCTCAGATTAACAGAAGTGGCTCCATGGGATGAATGGCCTACTTCCAATCTGATGTTTCTTCCTATGCACCTGCAGTTACAATGAAAGAACTCCATAGCAATTTTATTATGCAAAGAATAGGTGAAATTTTAATTCATCCATTCATCATATCCAGTTCATCCAACATGTTCCCATGGGAACTTTGAATTTCATGTGGAATTTATTAACGAACAGAAATAAAGCAAGTTAATAGTAATTTCTCTTTTAATTGTAGATGGGAGGATAAAAAAAAAGGAAATGGGAGCTGAAGAATTCATAGAAATATGATCCAAAATGGCACATGTGCTAATTTGCTCCAGAGTACCTTTGTGCATGCATTTCCCCAAAGACACACACAAGAAGAACCTGTTTCTTGTGAGTATAGCAATGATGACCACAAAGTTAGCACATAGATGTAAAGACCCATCTAAATTTGCACAGTTTGGGGGTCATTCACAAAATCCTAACCTGTACAGTGTTGCCATGGATGGAACTCCCAAAACAACAGTTCTGGACCATTTGGGGTGTTACAAGCAGTGTAATAGGAAGAGTGAACTGCCACTCCGTGACACAGAAGCAAGCATTTTGCTTTCACCCCACCAACCCACTCCTCCGCTAAAGCAAGAGGATAAAGACAGAAGAGGAAGAATCAGAATCAAGAAATGAGATGAGATCCTTTTCTATTTTCCATTCATTGCAGCTTTTTGGTGATGTAATCATGATCGATGTAATCATGGTGATGTAATCATGACCTTTGTTCTGGGGCTTTTATAATATTTGTGTGGTGCAGTTCCAATGTTGTCACACTCAGTTAAATAGCTGGATTAGTAGGGTGAAACTGTGAGCTAATGGCTTGGCGATAGCATTCAAGTCCCACTAAAGCAGCTGTGGGATGTAAATTCAGTTAAGTAAATAATTCCAAAGGTTCAAAGGTTTCAAAGGCAGATTTAATGTCAGAGAAATGTATACAATATACTACATCCTGAAATACTTCTTCTTCGCAACCATCCACGAAAGCAGAGGAGTGCCCCAAAGAACGAATGACAGTTGGAACCCCAAAGCACCCCCCCAGCTCCCCCCTCCCACGCGTAAGCAGCAGCAAAGCAATGACCCCCTCCCCAACCAGCAAAAAAAAAGCATCAGCACCCCCCACTGAGCACTCAAGTGTGCAGCAAAGCGTCAATACATAGACTTGCAGTACCCCGAAGACTACTCGTTCATCTAATAATTCGACATATCACAGGCTCTCTCTCTCCCTACTAAGGGAAAAAGAGGTGTCTCCATAATCTAGATTTCTTTTAAACTAATATAGTAGTAGTGATTTGAATAGTTCTAATTTACTAATGTTTTTCAAGGAGGAAAATATCCTATCCTTACCTACTTTGGATAGATATCACTTGAATCCTAGAAAATGTGGTTGACATTTATCTGCCTCTGAAATAGCCCAACGAGTAACTAAGTTCAAGGGCATTTAAGGGCAAACAATGAATGCTGGCTTTACAGTTATGCCTACCTCCCTTGATAAAATCAAATGGCTGAATATGGTAAACTCGGTGTTAAACCAGACCTTTACAGCAATGTAACCTTTAACAATGCAACTCCTTTAAATACTTAATCAGAAAGTCAGAGTCAAAAAGTAACAGAAACAGCATGTTCTGACCCAGCATCCATGCTGTCCAAGATACCTATTAAACTATTTCCTTTTGTCTGCCTTTGATATGACTATAAATCTTTCCTACCCACACACCTGTCAAAATATCATTAAATTTTGTTATTGTAACTACCTCAACCACTTCCTCTGGCAATGACTCCACATACGCACGACCCTCTGTGTGAAGAATTTGTCCCTCATTTCCATTTTAAGTCTTTTTCCTCCCACCATAAATTTAAGATAAAGTCAAAATTCTATTCAAATGTTAAGATTTTTTAACATATATATTCATTAACTTTCAGAGATTTTTGTATCTGGAACTTCAAATAATTTTTTCCTCTGTAATTCCATTTTCTTAATATTGTGATATTGAACTTCATCTGCCCCAGTTTTGCAGGAGTACATAATCAATTCAGTATGTTTCTAGAATCCTGCAATCTACAAAATAGCTGCTAAATTGTCTGGAAATATTACTATTTTTCCATGAGCCCTGCCAGCATTTATTATCTATCCCCAATTGCTTCTGAACTGAGGAAACATATAATCAGCACAAAAAATCTAAATCTGTTGTTTAAAAAAAAAACAGGGTAAGATTCCTTCTTAATACAAATCCATCCCTTCCTTTGTACTACCATTTTTTTTAGCGGGTTCGGACTGAATTAAACTACTCAGTTCACAAGACAGATGGTATGGCTCACAGATACAATGGAGAAACTAATTCTGTTCATCTGAAAAGAAGGGGGAGAAATGCTAATCAAAAATTCTTCCATCTCAGTGAATCTCTAGTGTGTGGGTTGATCTTTATCCTTCATCCAACATCATTCAGTCAGCTACATATCTCATTGCAACTTGTGGAAGCTTCTTTTGTGAAATTGGCATATTACTCACCAAACCACACTTCAGAAGAATTGGCTGCAAAATGCTTTGGAAGTTCCTGAAGTCTTGACAGATCATAAATGTAAGCTTTTTCTTATTAAGCAGTCTGAATTCTCACACCGTACATCTGCTTCATTCCTGATTCACAATTCTACTGATTGTGTAAATATGGTGTTCTAAATATTGTCGGGCCAGACAAGGAGAGAAATGCTAACAGTCCCTTTGTATCCCATGCCAATTGTGGTAAAGTCTGCTGACTGCTGTTTTCTCTGGGACTTTTTTTCCCCCCTGTGCCTAAATCTCCTCAGTCGTCCATTCTTCCTAAGTCTTGATAGGAGACATTCTAATATAGGATACATCCAGGGCAAATACTAAGTACCCAGAAAATGAGATTACAAGCAGACTATCTCTAAATTTTCAACCGCTCACCGCTACGGTCAGAAGTTCTCATTTGCTTCAAAAAGACATCAATTATACCAGTGGCTAAGAAGAATAATGTGTGCTGCCTTAATGACTATTGCCCAGTAGCACTCTCATCGACAGTGATGAAAAGCTTTGAGAGCTTGGTCATGACTAGACTGAACTCCTGCCTCAGCAAAGACCTGGACCCATTGCGACTTGCCTATTGCCACAATAGGTCAATAGAAGACAATCTCAATAGCCCTCCACATGGTTTTAGACCACCTAGACAACACAAACACCTATGTCACGATACTGTTCATCGACTATAGCTCAGCATTTAATACCATCATTCCCACAATCCTGATTGAAAAGTTGCAGAACCTGGGCCTCTGTACCTCCATCTGTAATTGGATCCTCAACTTCCTAACTGGAAGACCACAATCTGTGCGGATTGGTGATAACATATCTTCCTCACTGATGATCGACACTGGTGCACCTCAGGGGTGTCCCACTGCTCTACTCTCTATATACACATGACTGTGTGGCTTGTAATAACTCAAATACCATCTACAATTTTGCCGACGATACCACCATTGTTGATAGAATCTCAGGTGGTGACGAGAGGGCATACATGAGTGAGATATGCCAACCAGTGGAATGGCACCGCAGCAACAACCCGGCACAAGATGAAAGAGCCGATTGTGGACTTCAGGAAGGGTAAGGCGAAGGAACACATACCAATCCTCATAGAGGGATCAGAAGTGGAGAGAGTGACCAGCTTCAAGTTCCTGGGTGTCAAGATCTCTGAGGATCTAACATGGTCCTAGCAAGATAGCGGCTATACTTCATTAGGAGTTTGAAGAGATTTGGCATGTCAACAAATACACTCAAAAACTTCTATAGTTCTACCATGGAGAGCATTCTGACAGGTTGCATCACTGCCTGGTATGGAGGTGCTACTGCACAGGACCGAAAGAAGCTGCAGAAGAAAGAAGACTGCAGAATCTAGTCAGCTCCATCTTGGACACTAACCTACAAAGTACCCAAGACATCTTTAGGGAGCTGTGTCTCAGAAAGGCAGTGTCCATTATTATGGACTTCCAGCACCCAGGACATTCCCTTTTCTCACTGTTACCATCATGTAGGAGGTACAGATACCTGAAGGCACACACTCAGCGATTCAGGAACAGCTTCTTCCCCTCTGCCATCCGATTCCTAAATGGACATTGAACCCTTGGACACTGCCTCACTTTTTTTAATATACAGTATTTCTGTTTTTGCACACTTTTTAAAATCTGTTTAATATATGTAATTGATTTACTTGTTTATTTATATGTTTTATATTATTTTATTTATTATTACTATTTTTTTTCTCTCTCTGTTAGATTATGTATTGCATTGAACTGCTGCTGCTAATTTAACAAATTTCACCACATCACATGCCTGTAATAATAAACCTGATTCTGATTCTGATAAATGATGTTCACTTAGAGAAAAATAATGGGACAAACACCAGAGAGACACGGAGGCAGAAATTTATCCTGTGTTGTATACACAAAATACATGATGGGTCTATTAATCTCTGCTTCTATACTTTGGCTTCAGTGAAGTTCAGAAGCAGGATTCAGTGTGCATGTATTATATTGTGCATTTAACATATATCTAGAATGTAAATTTCTACCTCGTCTCCTTCATTGAATATTATTTTCATATCTTTATGAGTTCAAATGTCTTCGCTCAGACGGTGGTTCAAATGTGGAGTGAGCTGCCAGTAGAAGTTGTAGGTGCATATTCAACTGTACCATTTAAGAGAAGTTTGTGAAAAGCCCTGGTTTCCTTGGCTGTGTGAGTCTAGGGAAGACACCCTCTGGTCCCGCAAACTCATGAGATTGAGGTGACTCTTCCACCCCAAACCCTGGTTAGTGTGGAGGCTGTGTAATTTGCTGCCCTGTTACAACTCAATGCCTCAAAATAACAGACAGTACACTACATGCAATTAAAAGAATTATATTTATAAATCTTAACTGAAGGGTAAGTAAAGAAAAACAAAAAAGAAAAGGGTCCATTTTAACTAAACAGTCAAATGTGCACATGTTGGAGCTCATCCTGAACTTCTCTGTCACTCACGCGCTGGGCCCTCGGTCGATGTGAAAACACACCATTTTCCAAACATCACTCGCAATCCATCTCGAACAAACGGGTCTCCCACCGGATCGTATGCTATGACCGGTTCTCCCCAGTGTCTTCTCTTCTCATCTACCATCAAACAAAAAGGTCCAAGACTAACCTCACCAAAAAACCTTCCCCCCCCCCCCCACCCTTTCCACCTTTCTAGCTGGATTGCACACATTCCTCATCATTCCTGATCTTCAACAATAACCCAAACAGGCTGAAAGCAGAACAGACTGCTCTTACAGAACTGCTAAGATAAATACCTACAGCCTAACAGTAGAGATGTGAACCCGGGCATTACACTTGTATAGATACATAGGTGAGTGGGGCTTGAAGGGATATGGTCTGGATGCAGGTAGATGGGGCTAGGGAGATATCGGGTCAGCATGGACTATACAGGCCGAAGGGTTTGTTTCTTTGCTATAGTACTCTATGATTCTATGAATGAGGATTTGGTTTCACATAAAATGTCAAAGTAATTGTAATACCCTGGTAAAGGACTTGAAACATAACTTAAAGATGAGAGTGTTACCAATTGGACCAAAACTAGCAAAAAAAAAATGACAGCAGTTATATGTGATATCTGTTATTTACACAATAAAACCTTAAGACATAGGAGCAGAATTGAGCCATTTGGCCCATCAAGTCTGCTCCTCCAATCCATCATGGCTGCTCTATTTCCCTATCAACCCCATTCTCCTGTTTACTCCCCATAACCTTTCACACCCTGGCTAATCAAGAACTCTTTAGCCTCCACCTTGAAAATACCAATGACCTGGCCTTCATAGCCACCTGTGTCATTGAATTCCGTGGATTCACCACTGTCTGGCTAAAGAAATTCATTCTCATCTCTGTTTGAAATGGATGTCCCTCTATCCTGAGGCTCTGTCCTCCGGTCCTAAACTCTTACACCACAGGAAACATCCTTTACACATCCACTCTGTCTATGCCTTTCAACATTCGATAGGTTTCATTGAAATCCCCTTTCATTTTTTTAAATTCCATAAGGGCCCACATCCATCAATCTCTTCTCAAATGATAAGCCTTTCACTTCCAGAATCAATCTCATGAGCCTCTTTTGAAGGGTCTCTAAAGTCAGCACATTCTTTCCTATGTAAGGGACCCTAAACTGCTCGCAATACTCACAGTGATGCCTCATGAGTGCCTTATAAAGCCTCAGCATTACATCCTTGCTTTCATATTCTAGTACTCTCAAAATGAATGCTAACATGGCATTTGCCTTCCTCACCACTGACACAACCTGAAAAATACCCTTTAAGGAAAACTGCACGAATTTTCTTCCTGTTTAGAAAATAGTCTATGCTGTTATTCCTCTTACCAAATTGCATAACCACAAACTTCACTACACTATATTCCACTTGCTACCTCTTTTTCCATTTTCCTAATCTGTCCAAGTCCTATTACAGCCTCCCTGCTTCCTTAACATTACCTGCTTCTCCATTTATCTTTGTTTCATCCACAAATATGACCACAATGCCATCAATTCCATCTTCCAAATCAATGTAAAAAGAAGCAGTCCCAGCACCGACCCTTGCAGAACACCACTAGTCACCAGCAGCCAATCAGAAAAGGCTCCCATTATTCCAACTCTTTGTCTCCTACCAATCCGTCAATGTTCTATCCATGCTAGTATCTTTCCTGTATTACCTTGGGCTCTTATCATGTTAAACAGCTTCACATGCATCATGTTGACAACAGCTTTCTGAAAACCCAAATACACAACATACACTGACTCTCCCTTATCTATCCTGTTTGTTATTTCTTCAAAGAATTTCTCAGGCACAGTTTTCCCTTAAGGAAACCATGCTGACTTCGGCCTATTTTATCATGTACCTCCAAGTACTCAGAAACCTCATCCTTAACAATCAACTCCAACATCTTCTCAATCTTAGTTCAGGCTAAGTGACATAATTTTCTTTCTTCTACCTCCCTGCCTTCTTGAAGAGTGGAGTGACATATGTAATTTTAAATTCCTCCTGAACCATTCCAGAATCAAGTGATTCTTGAAAGATCATTACTAATACCACCACAATCTCTTCAGCTATCTCCTTCAGAACCCTGGGGTGTGGTCCATCTGGTCTAGGGGATGTATCAACCTTCAGACCTTTCAGCTTCCCAAGCTCCTTCTCCTTAGTAATAGCAACTGCTTTCATTTCTTCCCCCTGGCACTCTCGAACTTCAGGCATACTGCTAGTGTTTTCTTCAGTGAAGACAGATGCAAAATACATATTCAGTTCGTCCACCATTTCTTTATCCCGCATCGCTACCATTCCAGCGTCATTTTCCAGAGGTCCAATATCTTTTATTGCCTCTCTTTTTCTCTTTATTTACCTATAAATCTGCCGGTATCCTCTTTGATATCATGGACTACCTTACCTTTATATTTCATCAATTTCACCCCCTGCCCCATGGATTTTTTTGTTGTCTTCTGTTGGTTTTTAAGGATTTCCCAATACTCCAACTTGCCATGAATTTTTTGCTCTATGATGTGCCTTCTCTTTGGCTTTTATGTTGATTTTGATTCCCCTTGTCAGCCTGCCTTTAGAAAACTTCTTCTCCTAAGGTAGCCATTTTGGTAATGTTCAAGTACAAAAGTTCGAAAAATATTGATCGGGCTTTGAACTCACATCAAGTTGGACCTGCTACAGGAATAGTGAGACTTTGAACTTGAAGAATAAGGCAGAAATTCAAGAGTATTGGAGAAGAAGTAGGAGTAGTTTTATAACTAAAGAGAAAGTGCTTGGAAGTAGAAAGGTCTGAAGATTGATAAGTCAACTGCACCATATGGACTATACCCCAGGGTTCTGAAAGAGGTAGTAGAATAGATTGATGAGGCATTAGTAGTGATCTTTCAAGGTTCACTGGATTCTGGAATAGTTTCGGAGGACTGGAACATTGCAAATGCAACTCCACTCCACAAGAAGGGGAGAAGGCAGAAGAAGGGAACTTATAGGCCAGTAAAGCTTAACTTCAGTGGTTGGGAAGACATTGGAGTCTATTATTAAAGATGACATTCAGGAGTACTTGGAGGCACATGACCAAATAGGCCAAAGTCAGCATGGATTTCTTATGGGGAAATTTTGCCTGACAAATCTGGTAGAATTCTTTTGAGGAAACAACAGGCAAAAATAGCCAGTGAATGTTGTTTCCTTGGATTTTCGGAAAGACTTTGACAAGGTGCCACACATGACGCTTAACAAAGTAAGAGCTCATGGTATTACAAGATAGAAGACTGGCTGACTAGTAGGAGGCAAATAGTGGGAATCAAGAAGGGCTTTTCTGGTGCTAGTGTTGGGACAGTGTTGGGACTGCTTCTTTTCACATCATATGTCAATGATTTGGATGACCTGATTGGTTTGTGGCCAAGTTTGTGGATGATACAAAGATTGGTGGAGGGATAGGTAGTGTTAAGGAAGCATCATGTCTGTAGCAGGAAATAGACAGATTAGGAGAACGGAGAAAGTAATGGCATATGAAATATAGTATAGGGAAGAAAATGGTCATGCACTTTAGTAGAAGAAATAAAGGTGTAGGTTATTTTCTAAATGGGGGGAAAATTCTGTAGTCAGAGGTGCAATGGGACTTGGGGGTTCTTGTGCAGGATTTCCTAAACATTAAGTTGCAAGTTGTGTCAGTGGTAAGGAAGACAAATGCAATGTTAGCATTCCTTTGGAGAGGACTAGAATATAAAAACCAAGGTATAATGCTGAGGCTTTATAAGGCATTGGTAAGGCTGCACTTGGAGTGCTGTGGACAGCTTTGTACCTGTTATCTAAGAAACGATGTGCTAGCATGGGCGAGGGTCCAGAGAAGATGCACAAGAATGATCCCAGGAATAAAAGGGTTAATGTGTGAGGAGCTCTTGGTGACTCTGGGCTCATACTTGCTGCAGCTTAGAAAAATGACGGTGAATCTCATTGAAACCTATCAAATATTGAAAGACTTAGATAGACCAAAAGAACATGGAGAGGATGTTTCCCATAATTGGAGGTTTCTAAGACCAGAGGGCAATGTTTCAAAATAGAAGGATGTCCCTTTAGAACACAGACAAGGAAACATTTCTTTAGCCAGAGGATGGAATTAATTGCCATAGATGGCTGTGGAGGCCAAGTCATAGTGTATTTTTAAAGTGGAGGTTTATAGGTTCCTGATTAATAAGGGTGTCAAAGGTTACAGAGAGAAAGCAGGAGAAATGGGTTAAGATTGATAATAAATCAGCCGTGATGGAATGGCAGAACAGATTCAAGGGGTTGAATGTCCTAATTCTGCTTCTATGTTTGATGGTCTTGTGGTCACTGTACTTTCGGACAGCAGTGTGTTAGAATGTTGCTTTTGTTATTGTTGGCCAAAAAAAAAACTAAACAATTTTATTGAAAAATAGTTTTTAAAACATCAGTGGAGCATTATATCAAGGTAAATTATATTTTATTGATAATTTCTTTGATGCTTTGGTTTCAGGGTATGTTTTGTCAGTTCATCAATCATTCTATATATACTATCAGGTGCTTCAATTAGCCCCACTGGTGATCTGCCAGTAGCCAATATCTATGGCAACAGAGGACTGTCCCTGCCTGTAAATGATCTAGATTCTATACTGACATTCTGGTAGAGCCCGAAGATGCAGGTACAAATGCTTAGCGTTGCAGCCCTCCTCCTGACTAAGGCAGTGCCCTTTTCAAACTTTTCCATCCAAAATTTACATGAAAGCGGTTGGTCTTCAACACATGCAAGTAAGGGGAAGAGCCAATTTTTCAATCTTTTCATTACTTGAGAAACCCTATAATTAATTTCATAGGACATTAAAACTTAAAATATAATAAGATTGAACCTCTCAATCAGAGGGTTGAACTTAAGCCTCTGATTGCTCTTATCGGTACTTCGGGAGAAGTTGACATGCATTTAACTCCGACTAAGCGTTGTACATTGTCTTTCGCCTCTCATTTGGCCAGACGTGCAGTCCTTCTTAGGTGGAGAGATGCTGCCCCACCCACTCATGCTCAATGGCTCAGAGATATTATGTCCAGCTTAGACCTTGAAAAGACTCATTATTTACTTCTTAATTCAGATATAAAGTTCCGAAAGGTGTGGGAACCTTTTCTTGATATTTCTGTAATACCTGTTTAGATTTAGGATGCATCCCTCCTTTTTCTTTTCTTTTGCATTTAAATCCCTTACTTACAGCTTCTTATGGTTAAGATTTATTTTTTTTATGGGTAAACATATTATAGTTTAGGTAGTAGGCAATATACCTTCTTTTTATAAATACAGCTCTGTGGTGATATAGTTCTGATTAACTCTTTTATATATCGTAAGGTTGTCTTGGAGTTGGGTAGTGGGAGGGTGGGGTGGTAACTAACTTTACACATTCTACTATGGGTGCTTTGCTTAATTGTTATGAATTGTACTTTGATATGTTTGTTTTGCACAGTATAAACCTCTTGTTACTTTTTTTTATTTTGTTGCATTGTAAAAACTCATTAAAAATTAATTAAAAAAATAGAAGAAGATTGTCTATTTATAGAGATGTTACTGGGACAGGGAATGGGTGACTGATAGAAGATTTGAGATGAGAAAAGTCGAGAAAATTTAAAATTAATAGGCTTCTTATTCCTTCTGAATTAGGGAACCATAGGGTTAAATTACAAATGGTGGGTAAATCCACCTCCAAGTCTGGAGAGATGTTACTTTAAATACACAAAATGAGTTCCATTGATGCCAATGAGGCTTTTACCTGTCACTCTGTCTAGAAGCCTGAGCTTGGTATAAGATGAGATTCCAGTTTACATGCCAATTCCCGGACTCTAACCTAACTCTATTGAAGCTGAGCATGTAGATTAGATCTAGGAATAGATCCATTCTCTGGACATGGTTTTCCCTGTCTTGTGCTCCTGTCAGGGTGTTCTGTACTGCTGGATTTAATCTCCTTTGTATTGACACTTGGGTCTCAGGAGACTGCCAGCTATTCAGTTTTGCCTCTTTATTTTAGTTTTGTCTATTTCATGTTAATTACTCTTTTATTAGTGCAAAATAATGCAAAATCATTGCTAATTGGAAATACAAATATTATGAAATTGAACTTACAGAACATTCCTGACAGAGTTTAATATTTGTCAGGTTAACAGAGTGGTCTATTAAGATCTCCCAAGCTGCATCAGTTCTCACCAATGTACAGGAGGCCATACCAGGAGCAGAAAATACTGTAGATAGCCTCCAGCATACTCACAGGTGAAGTGTCACCTCACCTAGGAAGATTGTTTGGGGTCTTGAATGGTAGTGAGGGAGTAGGTGTAGGGCATTTGTCCACTTGCAAGGATAAGTGCCAGGAGGGAGATCAGTGGGAAGGGACGAATGGACAAGGGAGTTCAATAGAGAGAAATCCCTGTGGAAAGCAGGAAGTAGGGGAGAGGGAAAGATGTGCCTCTGTCGGAGGTGGTGCAAGTTACGCAGGTTTATTTGCTGTATGCAAAGGCTGGTGGGGTGTTAGGTGAAGACAAGAGAAACCCTATCTTCGGTAGGGTGGCAGGAGGATAAGGTGAGGGCAGATGTGCGTAAAGTGGAAGAGATGTGGTAGAGGGCAGTGTTGATGGTGGAGGAAGTGAAGCCCTTTCCTGCGAAGGAGGAGGACACCTCCTTAGTTCTGGAACAACAAGCCTCATCTTGAGAGCAGATGCGGTGGAAACGGAGGAATTGAGAGAAGGGGGTGGTGGTTTTTCAAGTAACAGGATGGGAAGAGGTATAGTGCAGGTAGCTGTGAGAGTCAGTAGGTTTGCCAAGCTGATTTCCTTGCAGTTCCACACAGAGGCACCGACACATGCACTGAATCTCCAGCTGGTAATTCCAATTCTCTGAGCTTTCAGCTCAAGTCTTTACACCACATGTTGCCGGTAGATTGCCAAAACCTCCTTTCCCCCTGAGCTTCCTGTAGGAAGAATGCCAATAACCCCCTGATATGCTGCAGACCTAGCCAGCAACCCAATCAAACCAGTCTCCGGTAAGGAAGTATGGGGTACACACTTCTATATAAATGTACAATGCCCAGCTATTGCAAGGCCTGGTTTATGATAGAATTTTGTCAAAGTAGCTACAACTGTTGCCTGTTTGCTTCTGCTCCAGTCTAGTGCACCACTTTGGATGCAGTAGATATTCTCTGCTAATATGACTTTTCTAGAGATGTTGATTAAGAACTAAATATTAATTGGGTCCATTGTATTAAGTTCTTTGCTTTTATTTTATTCAGTGCCTTGGGATCTCTTAGATCCATTCAATACAGCCTTGGTCAATGAAAGGAAAATATAAGGTATAAGCTAACAAGAATTACTCATTAGTTGCTGTTCTATGCTGTGTATGAACACAGAATTAACCCAAGGTCCTCTAGCCTATCATCAAACATGTTGGTCCTTTCACCTTATTAAAAAATGTATTAGTGAGGAAAACCAATTACAGCAAGCTGGCCTGCTGCTAATTTGTAATAAGGCCTGTCTGTTTGCCAGGGCAGAGATTTCATGTTCTTTGTTACTTGATTTGTGGTCAGCACCTTGTGTTATTAATCAAATGTTAGTGAATGTCCCAAGGTACTGTTAGTGATAAGTTAGTCAGTGGAACTGAACCCACTCCACTTCTGTTCATAGGAACAAACGAATCTAGAAATTAGAATTTGCAGTGCCTGTTCTTTTTCTATACCAACCCCTTATAGAATAATCTGATGTATGCTGTTTTTAATTTTGCTACATTGAATAGGGAGAATAGATAGGTTTGCTGAGCAACACAGCAGTAAGCCAGTTCTGGTCTAAAAGCCCTCATTGTCGCTTTGACTGTTTGTGGCACTGGGTCCCTTCCAGGCAATTGTCAGCAACATATTAAACAACCGTCACATCTCCAATCTTAATTGTGCCTCCAAAACTTGCACGGACAAATATTGTCAAAGTAAGTCTCGTAAAAATTTCAGAGTTGTAAACTTTGATAATAAATGAAACTTTGAACAACTGAGTGTCTTGTATCGTGCTAAATAATGATTGTACTCCAATCGCAAACAAGAGAAAATCTGCAGATGCTGGAAATCCTAAGCAACACACACAAAATCAGCAGGCCAGGCAGCATCAATGGAAAAGAGTACAGTCGATGTTTTGAGCTGAGACCCCTAATCAGGACTGTACAGTTTGTACAATGATTGTACTGCTCATGTTAACCCTATGCTCAAATTTTGGCATAAGTGATGGTGCAGATGCCTCTTCTCAGTTTCTGAAACCCAGCAAATAACAACAACTATTATCCATTTGGTTGCAGCCAGACTGTCTAGTCAAGTGTAGTATATATAGCTTATCCGAGGATCATCAACTTATTGTGGTGGAAGGGCTTGGGAGTTCCAGAGATCTTGAAAGTGATGCCATCTTGAATTTAGCTTCTTGTAGGGTCACCCAAGGCAGTAAGGTCAAGAACGAGGTTTCAGACAAAGAATGATCCAACCAGACCTCAATGATGGAGCTGGCAGAAGATGATGACGCATCACAATGACAGTGAAGGTGGAGGAAGGCTGCAGTAGTGAAGGTTACCCAATCATCTTATATTTCCAAGCCACCGGACCCGACCCCAATCTGTCAAGGACTGTGTGGTGGCTGCCCATGCGTCAGCTTCCTCATGTTAAAAAAAACTTACACACATCCGTTCTCCATTAAGGGAATCAACCCTAACATCCCACTCAACTCAGGTGATAGACTATAGACAGACAATAGACAGTAGGTGCAGGAGCAGGCCATTTGGCCCTTCTAGCCAGCACCGCCATTCACTGTGATCATGGTTGATCATACACAATCAGTAACCCGTTTCTGCCCTTTCCCCATATCCCTTGACCCCGCTATCTATAAGAGCTCTATCTAACTCTCTCTTGAAAGCATCCAGAGACTTGGCCTCCATTGCCTTCTGGGGCAAAGCATTCCACATATCCACCACTCTCTGGGTGAAAAACTTTTTCCGCATCTCTGTTCTAAATGGCCTACCCCTTATTCTTAAACTGTGGCCTCTAGTTCTGGACTCACCCATCAGTGGGAACATGCTTCCTACCTCCAGCGTGTCCAATCCCTTAATAATCTTATATGTTTCAATCAGATCCCCTCTCATCCTTCTAAATTCCAGTGTATACAAGCCCAGTCGCTCCAATCTTTCAACATATACAGTCCTGCCATTCCGGGAATTAACCTTGTGAACCTACGCTGCACTCCCTCAATAGCAAGAATGTCCTTCCTCAAATTTGGAGACCAAAACTGCACACAATACTCCAGGTGGGGTCTCACCAGGGCCCTGTAGAGCTGCAGAAGGACCTCTTTACTCCTATACTCAATTCCTCTTGTCATAAAGGCCAGCATGCCAGCATGTGTGATCCACAACTAATATATACATGGAGGTGTGAAATACAAGAACAGAACAAAACAACACTATTAATTTATTATTTTGTCCTTTTATTCCTTTCCTAAGGAAAGATATTCCTGTTATGGGTGTGCAATGAAGATTCACCAGATTAATTCCTGTTGTGGCAGGTTGACACATGAAGAGATATTGGTTTATATTGTTGGAGTTTTAGAAGAATGGGAGGAGACCATCTAGAAACCTACAAAATGGTGACAGGACTGGACAGACTGATTAAAGGATGTACATTACCCCTGGATAAGAAATCCTGAATCACTCATCACTGTCATTAAATAATGAGATGAGAAGAAATTTCTTCTCCCAGAATGTGGTGAGCTTCTAGAAATTCTCTGCTCTAGGAAGTAGTCAAAGGTTAATCATTAAACACATTCTAAGCATTGAGTATTACTCCTGAGGCTAAGGGAAAGAGGGATTTGTCAAAAGAAAGCTGGAGTACTACCGAATGTGGATAAAATTGGCGACTGACCCTTCTTGACCAACCTCCTGTGCAGGACGTTGCTAAAAGCCTTGTTCAAGTCCAGGTAGACAAAATTATTGCTTTTCCTTCATCAGCTTTCTTGGTAACCTCTTCAAAAAACTGAGTAAAATTGGTTAGATATGACCACCCTGCAGAAAGCCTGGTTAACTATCCCTAATCAAGCCCTCTCTATCCAAATACTTAAATATCCTGTCTCTTAGAATGCTTTCCAATAATTTACTTATTACTGACATCAGACTCACTGGCCTATAATTTCCTGGCTTATTAGAGGTATTCTTGAAAAATGGAACAATGTTAGCAGACTCCAGTCTTCCAGCAACTCACATGTGCTAAAAGGCATTTTAAATACATATGCCCAGGGCCCCTGCAATTTCTGCAATATTCTCCCACTAAGTGCAGGAGGACAGGTTGTCAGGTCCTGGGGACTTGTCCATCCTAATTTGCCTCAGAAAGTCAGATGTTGCAGGTTCATGAGTATCAGTCATAAATGCTGTTTAGTTCGTTGTCATGGTTGCGGAGAGTCACTGACTTGGACCGATGATGGTTGACAGCAAGAACCATTTTCTAAAACAGTTGCTGAGATTTGCAGTGTATAGAGAATTCAGCACATAATGAGCAGCCATTTGCACCAGATTTCTCTGAATGGGAAGGTCAGCAAGTCTGCAGAGGAATAAACCTCTGCTGGTCCCCTCGTCCCATGATTCCCAATGCCAAAAACACGCATTGGTGCCAGCAGCCTTTGATGTAACTGCCGGTAGCAGGATGGGCAATCCTGCCCATGTTCTTACCCTTGCACGAGGGCATTTCCAAATTTTCCAGAAGGCAAAGTTACCATTTGAGAAATGGCTTCAAACCAAATCAAATCATCGCTAAAGGCTATCTTATTGACCTCTTAAAGTCAAAAAAGCTGTAATTCCGTGCCAAACCAAACAACAGAATGCATGCTAACAGTTACAGCAGCTGAAGTATTTTCAGCAAGAGTTCTGTGAAGAACAGTCTATAAGGAGAGTAGAGCTTCTGGTTAGGGAGCAGGAGTGTGTTGTGTGTTTTCCCTGCCTTACAATCATACAGTCCATTATGGTAAAAGCTGTCCCCACCATTGAATATATCTACAAGGAGTGCTGTCATGAGAAAGCAGAACCCACCAGCAAGGATCTCCACCATTCAGGCCATGCTCTTTTTTCACCGTTGTCATTGGGAAGGAGTTACAGGAGCTTTAAGTCCCACACCACCAGGTTTATGAACAGTTATTATCCTGCCACGATCAGCTTTCCGAAGCAAGTGGATAGCTTCATTCACCTCAATACTTAACTGATTCCACGACCTATGGACACACTTTCCTGTAAAAATCCACAGGTATGGAAACAGCTGCACCTGGGGACAACTTGAGGTACCAGCCCAGGACAGAGGACTCTGGCAAGCTGCTGTTGGCACCCTATGCCCCAGCAGGGGTGATGGGCTTAAGTACAATTTGTCTTCTTTTGCACATTAGTTTTCTGTCTGTCTTTTTCTTGGTGTAATATTTTCATTGACTTTAGTGTGTTTCTTTGTATCTATTGTGAATGCCCACAAGAAAATGAATGTTATGGTAGTATATGGCAACATACTATATACGTACTTGGATAATATATTTAGTTTGAACTTTGAATTTACTGATTATGGCATTGAAAAATGTTACTCAACCCAGGGTGAGTATGTGGCCTCCAGCAGAGGCATCCCATCAACCTGTTACTTCCCTATAACTCTTCAACTTATCCTCTTTCATATACTTCCCTTTGTTTATACTTCCCAACAACTTCCCTTGGTTTATTTTTAACCACTCACTTACGTTAAATAACAATGTACAGCTCTGAGTTAACCTACGTTTATGATGTGGGAGGGGTAGAGAACACCTATGAGGAACTCACAGGTAAAACATGCACATTCCAGAAGAACAGCCTCGATGGTCAGGATTGATGAAGGCCTTTAAATGAGGCATCTAACAGATTTATTGGCAAGAAATGATTGAATTTCAGAACTCTGTTTCCTAGCAACCAAACATCAAGATTAATTTACTACATAAGAAATACCCCAAGGCCATTTTCAGCACTGTTCTCATATCTTTTGGTTCTCATAATGTGACTAGAAATCTATTGTTGTCTGTTTTGAATGAATGCAGTCACGAAGCCTCCATCCACAGTGATCTGTGAAAGATACATCACCCTTACCTAAACTACTCGTGGTCACCTCTGATCATAGACTTCTCAGCCATGTAAATTGAATTGAACTGAATTGAATTGACTTTATTTCTTACATCCTTCACATACATAAGGAGTAAAAATCTTTATGTTATGTCTCCGTCTAAATGTGCAATGTGCAATCACAGTAATTTATAATAAGTTATAATAAATAGAACTGTCAATGTAATATAGAGTACACTCAAATCAGTGTGAGTTCGTCATTCTGATGGCCTGGTGGAAGAAGCTGTCCTGGAGCCTGTTGGTCTTGGTTTTTATGCTACGGTACAGCTTCCCGGATGGTAGCAGCTGGAATAGGTTGTGGTTGGGATGACTTGGGTCCCCAATGATCCTTCAGCACTTTTTATACACCTGTCCTTGTAAATGTGCTGAATCATGGGAAGTTCACAACTACAGATGCGCTGGGCTGTCTGCAGCACTCTCCGCAGAGACCTGTGATTGAGGGAACTACAGTTCTCATTCTAGGCAGTAATGCAGCCAGTCAGGATGCTCTCAATTGTGCCCCTGTAGAAAGTTCTTGGGATTTGTGGGCCCATACCAAACTTCCTCAACTGTCTGAGGTGAAAGAGGCACTGTTGTGCCTTTTTCACCAGACAGCTGGTGTGTACAGACCACGTGAGGTCCTCGGTGATGTGGAAGCCGAGGAACTTGAAGCTGTTTACTCTCTCAACCTCAGATCCATTGATGTCAATAGGGGTTAGCCAGTCTCCAATCCTCCTGTAATCCACAATCAGCTCCTTTGTTTTTGTGACATTGAGGGAGAGGTTCCTTTCCCTGCACCTAGTCTATCATGCACCTAAAATCTTCTGTAAGTGTTGATAATATATACCATTTCTCAAAACTCAAGAGAATACTGTCATAGTCTACTCTATATTCTTTTATAGCAAACTCACCATCCTTTGAGCTGGTCTTTTGAATCTTCACTGCACTCCATCTGTGGCAAGCACTTGCCCTCACTGACCATGACCTCTTTCCAAATCTATAAAATCTCTTACTGCCTTTTTTTATGTTCCCACCAGTCTAGACTCATGTTTCGTATTGCCTTTATCAATCTCTTGGTCCTTAACTAGGTTCTAAAATACTCCCAACCCTCAGACCTCCTACTATTTCTGACTACATTATAAGCTTCTTGCTTTGATTTAATGCTAGCTCTAAGTAAGGTGTATATGGTTACTAGAATGAATCACTCTTTCTGTTGGGGCTATAAGTTTTTTCTCTTCTGCAAGATGTTATTTCCTTAAATGCTAGCCACTAGCTCCTCACCATTAAATCCTTTAATGTGTTCATCCAATGTTCTGGCCTCTAGAGGTTCAGTTTGTATTGTATGCATTTGTTAAATGCATATCACTTCCTGTATGTAAGCAGTTTTTTATAACATTGCCTGTGTGGGTTAATTGGATTCAACTATAAGCACAGGGTGGAAAGATATCCACCTCTGTCCTCTCTTTACTTGCCCTTAAAATGGCAATATCTATGAGTCTTAAGTTTTGTTCACATTGGTAAACAATTAGTAGATCTATTTTGAAGGAAGTATTATTTTATCGCTTGTCATCATTAAGATACTGTCACATCACAAGTTTACACTTGTTTCCATGACGTAGATATGGAGTGTTGTGTGTGTGTGTGTGTATTAGCTTGGTTAACACCAATTGCAATATTAATCAGCAGTATTAATATATTAAGGTGCATGGTAATTCTGCATTGAATTTAACATATATTTTATTGAACTTTCTGCAGTTTCACAAGTAAGATTTCATTAAAAACCTTGAAGGAAACATCTGTCTCAGGTGATTTTTGAAAAGGTGTTTAACTCACTGCATAGTTTTGTATATCCACACCCGAGAGCAGTAGATCCAATCAACTATAGCCGATATGATCTCGTGCCTTTATTGTTTAGATTTAAGACCCTTGTCCTATATTGAAGTACATCACTTTCAAACTCAGTGTAAGATTAAGGAATTTTGTGGCAAAAACCTACATCCAGGGTGTGAGGAGGGAAGGAGTGTGGTTCAGCAAAGAGATTAAGTATGAGTGGGATAGTTAAGTTGGTGGAGGTGGGCGAGTGATCATTAGTTTTATGAGTAGGGATAGTCATGAGTTACAGGCCAGAGAGATCCTTCAAGGATAAATCATGGTCTGAAAAGGTCAAGTTCAACATAATGTGGCTAGATTGTGAATCTGTTGAATTTGGCCAGGGCCTTGGTGGTCAGGGGTATTTGGGTGGGTTGCAGGAAGAAGATCTCATTAAAAGGGTCTAATCATGTAGAGGGATGGAAGGTAATAGTATGCTTGGAGATGTCAGTGGAAGATAGCAAAAATGAAGCACTCTCACCCCCAGCAAGTGGAAGATCACATTCTCATTTCTGCTTCTGTTGAATTGAATGGTTACATGAACTCAGGGATACCAGGTTCACAGCCATTAAGTTTAAAGCACATGTGAAATGTGAAGCCTGAAGCTTCTTAAAGTATTCAAGATGGGGATCTGCCTCTCAAGAGTAAAGTATTCCCATCCATCTGCATTAAAATCCAAAGTGGTGAGGTTTATGGGGTTGATTCAGCCCATCTTTATTGCATTTTGTTAAGTTTCTCCACTTCTGACCTTGTGATGGATGGAAAACAATTAGGTAGTTGATAATACTTGGGCCTCGTACACTGTCCAGCAGTATTCCTGTGGTGATGTCCTGGATGGAATAACTGACCACCAACAACCACATCTAACTTTCTTGGAAAAACTAATTATGAGCAAGATGTTATTGTATGTGTGGAATAGTGTAACATCACATTGAAAAGGTCTAATGAGTAATGCATCTATCACTAAGATTTCATTAGTTCCGACCCACAGTGCACCTTGAAATGGTCAGTAAGCGGTCAACTACATTTGCAACATAAAGCAGGATTTTTCAAGGAATGGTGGGCTTCATTGGCATTAATTACTATCACGATGCAATTCACTACCTTTTGTGCACCTGAATGATCAACATGTTGTTATATGATTTATAATTATCTGCTACGACCAAACTGCAAGGCAACAGGTGAAAGGGTTCAAGTGCTCAAGCAAGAAGTATACCTTAGACTGGGGCTGATCTGAGCTACGTATTTTGTGCTGAGGTCACTGGTTGTTTCAGCAAGAAGATGCTGAATTGGGAAACACAGATATGATATAGCAAGAAATTTAAAATAGACATAGCAAGAATCAGTCATTGTTTTGATATATTCAGCAGAATTAGATCACCTCAGGATTGGAGAGAATTTCGTCATCGGATGGCTATTAATGTACTATGTTACTGTTAAGTTAACTGTGGTTTTCACTGGGAACATTGATTTAATTGCCACCATATTTGAAAGGACTCCTTGCTGCCAATTTAGATAATGCCTATCACCACCATTTAGCTGAGAGATAGAGTCATAGAACACTACAGCATAGAAATGGGTTCTTCAGCCCATCTAATGCATGCCAAAATATTAACCAGCCTAGGTGCATCGACCTACACCCGGACCATAGCCGACCCATCCGTGAACCTATCGAAATTTTGCTTAAATGTTGAAATCAAACCTTGCATCATCACCTCTGCTGGTAACTTGTTCCACACTCACCATCCTCTGAGTGAAGTTGTTCCCTTTAAACATTTGGAAGCGGACGAGATAACAAAGGTAATTAATGAGTACTTTGCTTCAGTATTAACTACGTAAAAGGATCTTGGCGACTGTAGGAATGACTTACAGCAGACTGAAAAGCTTGAGCATATAGATATTAAGAAGGAGGATGTGCTGGACCTTTTGGAAAGCGTCAAGTTGAATAAGTCACCAAGACTGGGTGAGATGTTCTCCAGGCCTCTGTGGGAGGTGAGGGAGGAGGTTACTGAGCCTCTGGCTATGATCTTTGCATCATCAGTGCAAAGGTTCCGGAGAGGTTCCGGAGAATTGGAGGGTTGCGGATGTTGTTCCATTATTCAAGAAAGGGAGTAGAAATAGCCCAGGAAATTATAGACCAGTGAGTCTTATTTCAGTGGTTGGTAAGATGATGGAGAAGATCCTGAGAGGCAGGATTTATGAATGTTTGGAAAGGCGTAATATGATTAGAAATAGTCAGCATGGCTTTGTCAAAGGCAGGTCATGCTTTACAAGCCTGATTGAATTTTTTGAGGATGTGACTAAACACATTGATGAAGGAAGAGCAGTAGATGTAGTGTATATGGATTTCAGCAAGGCATTTGACAAGGTACCCTATGCAAGGCTTTTTGAGAAAGTAAGGAGGCATGGGATCTGAGGGGACATTGCTTTGTGGAACCAGAACTGGCTTGCCCACAGAAGGCAAAGAGTGGTTGTAGACGGGTCATATTCTGCATGGAGGTCAGTGACCAGTGGTGTGCCTCAGGGATCTGTTCTGGGAACCCTACTTCTCATGATTTTAATAAGTGACCTGGATGAAGAAGTGGAGGGATGAGTTAGTATATTTGCTGATGACACAAAGGTTGGGGGTGTTGTGGATAGTGTGGAGGGCTGTCAGAGGTTACAGCGGGACATTGATAGGATACAAAACTGGCTGAGAAGTGGCAGATGGAGTTCAAACATAGAAACATAGAAAATAGGTGCAGGAGTAGGCCATTCGGCCCTTCGAATCTGCACTGCCATTCAGTATGATCATGGCTGGTCATCCAACTCAGAACCCTGTACCAGCTTTCCCTCCATACCCCCTGATCCCTTTAGCCACAAGGGCCATATCTAACTTCCTCTTAAATATAACCAATGAACCAGCCTCAACTGTTTCCTGTGGCAGAGAATTCCACAGATTCACCACTCTCTGTGTGAAGGTTTTTCCTTATCTCGGTCCTAAAAGGCTTCCCTTTTATCCTTAAACTGTGACCCCTCATTCTGGACTTCCCCAACATCAGAAACAATCTTCCTGCATCTAGCCTGTCCAATCCCTTTATAGAATTTTACATTTCAATAAGATACCCCCTCAATCTTCTAAATTCCAGTGAGTATAAGCCTAGTGGATCCAGTCTTTCTTCATATGAAAGTCCTGCCATCCCAGGAATCAATCTGGTGAACCTTCTTTGTACTCCCTCTATGGCAAGAATGTCTTTCCTCAGATTAGGGGACCAAAACTGCACACAATACTCTAGGTGCGGTCTCACCAGGGCCTTGTACAACTGCAGTAGAAACTCCCTGCTCCTGTATTCAAATACTTTTGCTATGAATGCCAACATACCATTTGCCTTTTTCACTGTCTGCTGTACCTGCATGCCCACCTTCAATGACTGGTGTACAATGACACCCAGGTCTCGTTGCACCCTCCCTTTTCCTAATTGGCCATCGTTCAGATAATAATCTGTTTTCCTGTTCTTGCAACCAAAGTGGATAACCTCACATTTATCCACATTAAGCCTCACATCAAGCCAGATAAGTGTGAGGTGGTTCATTTTGGTAGGTCAAATATGATGGCAGAATATAGCATTAATGGTAAGACTATTGGCAGTGTGGAGGATCAGAGGGATCCTGGGCTCTGAGTCCATAGGATACTCAAAGCTGTTGCGCAGGTTTTCTCTGTTGTTAAGAAAGCATACGGTGCATTGACCTTCATCAATTGTGGGATTGAGTTTAGGAACCAAGAGGTAATCTTGCAGCTATATAGGACCCTGGTCAGACCCCACTTGGAGTACTGTGCTCAGTTCTGGTCACCTCGTTACAGGAAGGATATGGAAATCATAGAAAAGGTGCAGTGAGGATTTAAAAGGACATTGCCTGGATTGGGGAACATGCCTTATGAAAATAGGTTGAGTGAACTCGGCCTTTTTTCCTTGGAGCAACAGAGGATGAGAGGTGACCTGATAGATGTGTATAAGATGATGAGAGGCATTGCTCATGTGGATAGTCGGAAGCTTTCTCCCAGGGCTGAAATCACTAGCATGAGAGGGCAGATTTTTAAGGTGCTTGGAAGTAGGTACAGAGGAGATGTCAGGGGTTAATTTTTTTATGCAGAGAGTAGTGAGTGCGTGGAATGGGTTGCCAGCAATAGTGGAGGTGAATACAAAAGGAATTTTTAAGAGATTCATGGACAGTTACATGGAGCTCTGAAAAACAGAGGGCTATCTGTAACCCTAGGTCATTTCTAAGATAAGGATACGTTCAGCACAGCTTTGTGGGTCGAAGGGCCTGTATTGTACTGTAGGTTTTCTATTTTTCTATGTTTCTATTTCATCTTTCACACTTAACCCATGACCACTACCTCTAGTTTCACCCAATCTCAGTGGAAAAAGCCTACTTACATTTACCCTTTTTATACTCCTCATAATTTTGTACCTCTATCAAATCTCCCCTCATTCTTCTATGCTCTGGGGAGTCCTAACCTAGTCAAGCTTTCTCTATAACTCAGGTCCTCAAGTCTCAGCAATGTTCTTCTACATTTTCTCTGCACTCTTTCAATCTTATTTACATCTTTCTTATAGATAGGTGACCAAAACTGCACACAATACTCCAAACTAGGCTTCACAAAGGTATTAAAACTTCTACATATTATCCCAACTCCGGCATTTAGTACTTTGATTTATTAAAGCCAATGTGCCAAAAGTTTTCTTTACAACCCTATCTACCTGTGACACCACTTTCAAGGAATTATGGATCTGTTAATTCCAGATCTCTTTGTTCTACTACCCCCCTCAGTGTCCTACCGCTAACCATGGAAGTTCTATGCTGGTTTTCCCTCCAAAGTTGCAACGCCTCACACCTGTCCCGATGAAGAGTCTTGGCCCAAAACGTTGACTGTACTCTTTTCCATAGATGTTGCCTGGTTTCCTGAGTTCCTCCAGCATTTTGACTGTGTTGCTCAGATTTCTAGCATCTGCAGATTTTCTCTTGTCTTAAACTCAACTTAATATTTTTCAGTCAAGCTGGTCCAGATCCCTCTGTAAGCTTTAATAGCCTTCCTGACTATTCACTACACCACCAATGTTGGTGTCATTAGCAAATTTGCTGATCTAGTTGACTACATTATCATCCAGATCATTGATATAGATGACAAATAACAACAGACCCAGCACAGATCCCTGCAGCAGATCACTAGTTACAGGCCTCCAGTCAGAATGGCAACCATCTACTATCACTCTCTGGCTTCTCAAAGTATCTGAACATTCTTGACCAACCTCACATGCAAGAGCCTTGTCAAAGGCCATAAAGTCTATGTAGACAACATCTATTCAGCTGGGTCATTCCCTCATCGTTCACCTGCTTGTCTCCTTTCTGTTGTCGAATGGTTCCTGGTTATTCATTGATCACATGTATGAGGTATTGGTGGCAAGAATATGTAGAAAGCTAACAATACTGGCAAATAATTTCCCAAGGAGTTGATTGGTGAGGTGAAACAGAATTAGAGATTTCCTGGTGTAACAGCTATAAAATGGCTGAATGTGTTGACAAAAATGCTGACTCAAGTTTAGTTTTGGACTTTGATTATGCAGGTAGGCCTTTTGAGACAATTTACTGGAAATCATGTGATAGCTTCCACTAAATTGCATTCAGGGATCTTGTCTTGTATGAAGTTATCATTCATGGCAGAGATAAGGGAGAACCCGAACAATAAAATAGTGAAGATGTTTCGAGAGATTACTCCATGGGTTGGATCACGACCAGTGCCTGGCAAATTTAACACCCCTTTCATGCCTTGCCAAAGCTTTGTTAAAAATTTAAAATCTTAAAATTAAGTAAAATTGGAGAGAAGGTCCAGGGAGCCTCATTCATTCTATGATGGATTTATTGAGTATACCTGCAAGAAAATAAACTTCAAGTTTGCGTATTGTGACATAAATGTACTTCGATAATAAATTTACTTTAAACTTTGAACATTATATAAAAACAAACCTACACTTACCTTTTCAATTATGTTTGGCTTTCTCTTCTTAAGGAAAGATTTATTCCATATACCCATACCATCTCTTTCATAAATCTGAGAGGTCTGGTATGTTTATTTGACCTATTCTTCTGAGGATGCTTGGTCTGCATCACAGAACTCTGTGTTAATTCCATCATGGGTGCTGACATTTACAAGAGGTGACTGATAAGTTTGTGGCCTAAGGTAGAAGGATTCAATTTTAGAAAACCTAGCGCATTTATTTTTCAACATAGTCCCATCCTACATTTACACACTTAGTCCAGGAGATGAGTTATACAGCTCTCATTACATGCACACACAGATCAACTCTTTGAGTGATTGTGCAGAAAGTTTGAAGTTAATAACATCTTCTTCTACCCTGAGCCACAATCTTATCAATCATCCCTGATGAGTTATTAACTTCAAACTTTCTGCATTATCAATCAAAGAGTTGACCTGCATGTGCCTGTAACGAGAGCTGTATAACTCATCTCCTTCTACCTTAGGCCACAAACTTATCAATCACCCCTGCTGTGGACACCTTCTGAGGTCCGAGATCCGTATGCTCCACGAACGCTAGACTAAGTGTGTAAATGTAGGATGAGACTATGTAGAAAAATAGATGTGCTAGGTTTTCTAAAATTGACTCCTTCTACCTTAGGCCACAAACTTATCAATCACCCCTCGTAGATATACCATCATAACTCAAGCATGTTTCAAATTTCCACACTGCCGTGCTCTGAAAATCAATAAGGTCTGTCCCTGTACCTTTTAGGTCCTCTTGACAAACTTATACTATGCAGGGAATACATGTTGGATATATATACTGTATTATAGTTATACCGTCAACTGTAAGAACATACTGTAACTTGTATGTAAAAGTATAGATAGAGATTTTTATTAACACTTCTTGCAGCAACAAAGTGATACAGTCCACATCTTTCCAAAGTACACAGCAATGGCATGATCACATTACACATCACTTTGAGGCACAAAGCAAGGGCAATACCTTCAGATCAAGTAGGTTCCCCTCATTAGTAACAGAAGCCATTCCTGACTTGCATACTGGGACAACGGACACTAAAACAGCCTCCATCCACTAGTACGGTATAGCCAACAAACAGAAAAAAAACCCATCCCCTGCACCATCTGGAACATACAGTACAGCAGCAAATGGTTGATACATCTCGAACTGTACCATTAATGAGTAGGACTGTCATCATCTGTGGAGCAGAATTTTAGTCTCGAGAATGAAGTAACTCAAGTGAACAAGGTGCTGATGAATCCAGCATAATAATTACCTACAACCAAAAGCTATATCAAACTACAGTAGTGGAGCACATAGTACAAGACAATGCAGTTGATTATGTGGGTTTATTGCTTTGTACACAAATACTGCAGTCTTTGCTGAATCCAGTAATATGGAGAGGAAATGGGTTTAGCCAAAATGACATTGCCTGATACTAATTCTAAATCTGATGAGGCATGCTTCCTTTTATTTTCAATGAAGACTGTGATTCTGTCCTTTTTTTTTCTCTGCTTTTCAGTCAAATATTCAGATGCAGGTCCTACATCTGGGGTTTTGATAGATTTCCGTAGAAGTTTTTTTTTACAGTAAATTAAAATTTTGCAAAGCTTTAACTTCTTTATCTGATAAATAACCTCTAACTTTTAAGTGCTAATTATATTCAAGTACAGATGAATCATAAATATGTGATTTTTTCCATTTATAAAAGCTATTTACTTATCTAGAATATCAATAGATAAATTTATCTCATTATGTGTGCTTTACAACTTTTCTTCTTTGCATACTTTGTTCATGGTAATGGCGAGACTTGTATAACCATTTGTTTGGTTTGGTGGTAAACTGAATGTAATTTCACTACACATCCAAGATGGACATAATGACACGTGCATTTTTATAAAACATCTAACCAGGATGAAAACATATTAATTCAATGGGTTTTCACAGATAAAAACGCTCATTTAAGGAAAATGCATATTTTGAATATAGAGTTTAAATTTACTAATTTTTGAGTTTTTTTGAACCGTATCTAAATATTCATATAATATGCATTAAACTTTGGCTTGGATCCACTGAAATTATGTAAGATTTACTTTAATATCTAAAACTCAACAATACAATTCATTACTAGACATTCATCTAAACACTCACATTAGGATTTATTTTATTTGAACGGATACCCAGTTAAGCTGCAAGTCTGTCCATTTGAATGGATAAGTCATTTTGGATATCCCCGCTAAATTTCCTGGCAGTTTGCTGGCCAACCAGCAGATTCTGAAAAAGCCCAAGTCCTTCTAAAAATGACAAAGCCTGGATTGAAATGATGCACGCCACCATTTTATACAGATTGCACTCAAATGCTGCTTTGTTAAATTGTACACAGTTAACAATTGTCATTCTTACGTGTGGACATTCACACCACAGTATTCTGTGCAAACAATCACAATGAATCTTAGACACAATACAAAATATTGAATAGACCTTTTTTTTGTTTATTTCCCTGTTATGAATAGTCTCCTTCTTGGCCTTTACTGTAATAGGAATCTTTCACATCCTCCTGTACAAATTCTTCCTTCTTTTCCCATCCATTAGGCCAACCACCATTGCCACAAGTGGTGGCCCCATAAGACTTTGTTGTACCATAATTCTGAGTAATGTCACCGGTTTCTTCTGCCAGTTCATCTTCATGTATAAAACCACATTTTTCTTCACTTGTCTGCTCAGGGTCTGCCCAAGGCTGTTTCTCACCTGATGCAAATAATGCATAAAATATGACTCCTCCATAGTGGACAAGTGCCGCAATTAGAAAGACATACTGCCATTCTTTCTGACTCTGTGAAGGGAAACAGACATGTATGTATTTATTCTGTGGCCTGCAATACATCCCAAAGAGTATTAAGATAATCAATAACTTAGGAAATGTGGTTGCCCTTGGTAATCAGATTCCCACAAACACCAATGTCTAATGAGCTAATTATCTTTCTTTTGTTATATCAAAGTGCAGCGCAGTGGTGTTAGCGACTAACGTAACGTAACTTTACAGCACATGTGATCCGGTTTATTCCCACTGCCGTTTTAAGGACTTTTTACATGCGCTGTGTCTGTGTAGGTTTCCTTTAGGTTCTCCGATTTCCTCTCATGTTCCAAACACTCAAGGATTAGTCAAACTTGGGCATGTATATTGGCGTCAAAAGCGTGGTGACACTGCAGACTGCCCCCAGCACATCCTCAGACTGTGTTAGTCATTGATGCAAACGATTCATTTCAATTATGTTTTCATGTACATATGGCAAATAAAGCTAACCTATTCCAGGTTACGGAATATCTTTATTTGTCACATGTACATTGAAACACACAGTGAAATGTGCCATTTGCATTGAGTCAGGAAGGACTGTGCTGGGCACCCTGCAAGTGTCGTCACGCTTCTGACACCAGCATAGCTTGTCCACGATTCACTAACCCTATCCACACATCTTTGGAATGTGAGTGGAAACCAGAGCACCCAAAGAAAACCCACGTGGTCACAGGGAAAGCTTACAAACTCCTTACGGGCAGTGGAGGGAATCAAAGATCATCTCGATCTTACCACCGGTGCAGTAACATGTTGCACTAGTCTAATTGACTGAGAAAATAAAACATAGGCCAAATCAACTGAAATGCACATAAGCTCTTAAGTTAGCATCCTTATATAGAATAGTACAGCATAGGAATATTCTCTTCAGCCCACAACAGCTCTGCTGACCATGAAACTAATCCCTTCTGCCTACACATGAATCATATTCCTCCATCCCTATATAATCTTCATACCCTCATAATCCACACAAGTAGAACAACATTGCTACAAAGTAACATCATGCAGTCACTATGCCCCTTTACTTGTTGAGTTCCCCCAACATTTTGCATGAGTTTTTCAGTATTTTCAACATCTGCGGAATCTCGTTTCTTCTTAGCAAAATGAACTTTAAATATGGCAGCATTCAGTTTAACAGTGCATGTGTGAGAATTTACTAAATATTGTAAATAATATTTCAAAGCATTCTAGTTTTGATATACTTTTCTCCCTTTTCTGTTCTTAGACAACATATGCAGTAAAATACCCTGCAATCATAATTTTGGCTTTGTTATACAGAATGATCACAAATGTGGTTACCAAACAAACTTGCACAGTTTACATTTTTTAAACTAAAATTTCATCTGCATTGTGACTCTTTCACTTTACGATGATCAAAACATTTTGAAGTATGATCATTCTAGAGATAAATATTGCAATGTTAATGAATAGTAAATCCAGCTGACCACATACGGGGAATTGATGAATAATCCAGCACATACCCAGATCAGTAAATGGTGGTGTGTTTGGACAAAGCTTGAGAAACACATTTCACATGAGGACACTGAAGCCTACAGTTATGCACGGCTCAAAAATTCTGCAATTAAAATCAATAGGCGGGTAGATTGGGAAAATCAGACTGGTGCTGAATCCTAAGGGAAGGAATTTGTACAGTGCTGACAAGATGGCTTACTAGAGCAACTTGTGGTTGAGCAAAAGGCATTGCTGGAATGGATGTTGTTTAATGAACCAGATTTGAATCAGGGAGCTTAAGGTAAATGAACCCTTAAGACACGGTGATCATAAAATCGTAGAATTCACCCTGCTGTTTGAGAGGGAGAAGCTAAAATTAGTAAGAGTCTCAAAGGTAATGGTGAGAAAAATGAAAATGGGGTTGAGTGGAATAATAAATAATAAATCAGCCATGTTGGAATAGCAGAGCAACTTGATGGGCCAAATGGCCTAATTCTGCTCCTATGTCCTAAGATCTTATAAAAGTAGATAGTTTTCCTATGATTATTTAACATATAAACATATAAACATTGTGTATTGCCTGAAGGAGGATGGAAAAGTTTACGTCAATGGCACTCATAGCATTTTTAAAAGGAAAAAAGGTGGAATGATTAAACATTTCTCAAATATCATGTCAAATATATGACAGAAATTTGTCCTGTACAATGGCAATGGTCAGCAGTGTTAGGTAATTATTTGAATAAGCTTGGCACCATTTTACAAACTCAACTTGCACTACAAAAAAGATAAATAATATATAATTCTACGTGACAGGTTGTAGCAAAAGGTGACATCTGGACAAGAAACTACAGAAAATTTGTTGTTTGCAATTCAAACAAGAGATCATTAACTATTGAGTAAAATTGACTGAGTTGGTTATGAGACCATAAGACATAAAAGCAGAATTGGGCTATTCAGCCCATCAAGCCTGTTCTGCCATGCCGTCATGGCTGATTTATTATCCCTCTCAACCCCGTTCTCCTGCCTTCTCCCCGTAACTTTTGATGCCCTTCCTAATCAAGAATCTATCAACCTCCACTTTAAATATACCCAATGACTTGTTTCCTACAGTTGGGTGTAGCATTGAATTTTACAGATTAACCACCCTCTGGCTAAAGGAATTCCTCCTCATCTCCATCTAAAGGAATATCCTACTATTCAGAGGCCGTGCCCTGTGGCCCTAGGCTCCTCCACAGTAGGAAACATCCTCTTCACTTCCACCCTATCTAGGCCTTTAAATACTCAATGGATTTCAATGAGATTCCTCACATTCCACCCCCCCCCCCACCACCATTCTTCTAATCTCCAGCAAGTTCAGATCCAGAGCCATCAAGTGCTCCTTGTACATTAATCCTTTCTTTCCTCGGATAAATTCTGAGACAAATGGGAGAACGGCTGGATTTCAATTAACAGAATTATATTAGTAATCTATGAACATCCTTCCAACAGAAAGTTGACTATGTATTGTAACCGTGTTCTACTACTATTTTTTCAGTATAGCTTCTCTTTTACTGTATGTCATCCTTTTGGGTTATATCGATAGAGCACAGGAATCACCAATCAGTGAGCCAGAGGCTGAAGCTCTGGAATCTTTCAAGAATCGATTGATTCTGCCATTGTACCAGATGACCGGAAAATTGCAAGTGTCACTCCACTATTTAAGAAGGGTGGGAGGCAGCAGAAAGGAAACTATAGACCTGTTAGCCTGACAACAGTGGTTGGGAAGTTGTTGGAATCGATTGTTAGGGATGAGATTACGGAGTACCTGGAGGCACATGACGAGATAGGCCAAAGCCAGCAGGGTTTCCTAAAAGGAAAATATTGCCTGACTAACCTACTGCAATTTTTTTGAGGAAATTACAAGCAGAGTGGACAAAGGAGATGCAGTAGATGTGGTGTACTTGGATTTTCAGAAGGCCTTTGACAAGGTGCCGCACATGAGGCTGCTTAGCAAGATAAGAGCCCATGGAATTGCAGGGGAGTTATTAACATGGGTGGAGTATTGGCTGATCAGCTGAAAACAGAGATTGGGAATAAAGGGATCCTATTCTGGCTAGCTGCCAGTTACCAGTGGAATTCCACAGGGGTTGTTGGGACTGCAGCTTTTTAGGATATATATCAATGATTTGGACTATGGGATTAATGAATTTGTGGCTAAATTTGCCAATGATATAAAGATAGGGTGGAGGAGCAGGTACTGCTAAGAAAACAGAGAGCCTGCAGAGAGATTTAGAAAGTTTAGGGGAACGGGCAAAGAAATGGCAAATGAAATACAATGTTGGAAAGGGTATGGTCATGCACTTTGGTAGAAGAAATAAATGGACAAACTATTACTTAGATGGGGAAGAGAATTCAAAATGCAGAGATACAAAGGGACTTGGGAGTCCTTGGGCAGGATACCCTAAAAGTTACCCTCCAGGTTGAGTCAGTGGTGAAGAAGGCGAATGGAATGTTGGCATTGGTTTCAAGAGGTATAGAATGTAACAGCAGGGCTGTGACGTTGATGCTCTCTAAGGCACTTGTGAGACAGCACTTGGAGTATTGTGCGCAGTTTTGGGCTCCTTATTTTAGAAAGGATACACTGACATTGTGGAGGATTCAAGAAGATTCACGAGAATGATTCCAGGAATGAAAAGGTTACAATATGAGGAATGTCTGGCAGCTCTTGAACTGTATTCCCTGGAGTTCAGGAGAATGAGGGGGGATCTCATAGAAACATTCAGAATGTTAAAAGGCCTGAACAGATTAAATATGGCACAGTTATTTCCCATGATAGGAGAGTCTGGGACAAGAGGGAATGGCTTCAGGATTGAAGGATGTCCATTTAGAACAGAGATATGGAGAAATTTCTTTAGTCAGAGGTTAGTAAATATGTGGAATTTGTTGCCACAAGCGGCTGCGGAGGCCAAGTCATTGGATGCATTTAAGGCAGAGATAGATAGTTTATTGATGAGCTGGGGCATCAAAGGGTATGGGGAGAAGGGAATGGGGTTGACTGGAAGAATTGGATCAGCCTATGATTGAATAGTGGAGCAGGCTTGATGGGCCAAATGGCCTACTTCTGCTCCTATATCTTATGGTCTTATGATTTCCAAATGATCATTTTAAATTCACCCTCATTCTCTACCAGTCTGTTTAACTTTCCTAAGTCTTTCATTTCATTTGTTAGGGAGTTATGATTATTGCATTCTCCATTTATTGTGGTTTAAGTTATTGTGCAGCAAATGGCAAGACTAAAATGAAACTATTGCACCTATTGTCCAGAGCCAAGTTTACCTAAACCTCAGAAGCTGGGTGCACTTGTGCCTGTTTGAAAGCTGTGCTTGACGAGCCATGATCCTGATCGTAGTTTACTGTATACAGCACCAATGGCTGATGTTAAGCATGACCTCTTGGTGTTGAGTGCAGTGATATGCAAATGGGACAATTGCAAAGGACCTTATTCTGCACTTGATGTCCATCTGACGAAGGTCCTCTATCAATCTCCACCCATTGTATGAACTCATTCTCTGGATCAAAGTTTTTTAGTGAGGCCGTGGAAGACATGGGTCACTTCTCGTAGCTTGAGAGCCACCTCTCAGTGAAGGCAGATATCAATGAAGAGTTATTTCAACAATGCGCCAGCACAGCCTTTGGCTAACTGGAAAAAACAGTGTTTGAAGATCAAGGCTTCCAATGACACAAAACTCAAAGGACTCGGTGGACTTAATTCTCAAGAATGCAGGTATGACACCTTTAAGTGAACAAAGGTACATTTTCATAGCTGGAAGCGAGCAAGGAGTGGGAGGACTCCAAGCCAGACAAAAACATCAGGATATGAAACTTCCTCTACTCAGTATCTTGTTAGCAAATGCAGTCTCTGGAGAGCAAGACTGATAATCTAAGGGCAAGATTGTTCCACTGGAGCAAAAAGGGATTGTTGCATTCTCTGTTTCATGAAGATATGGCTGACCTCAGACATGCTGGATACCGAAGACCCGAAGACTTCTTGATACATGGGAATGACTAGACTGCTAATTCAAAGAGGGCAATAGTTGGTGCTCTATGCTTCATGACAATCTCTTCATGGTGCTTGGACATTGTAGTCTTGTTCCTCTGACCTGGAACATCTAATGATTAAGCGTTAACTGTTCAACTTAAAAGAGTTCTCCTCCATGATCCTGATCGTAGTTTACTGTATGTGTACCAAAGGCTGAGGTTAAGCATGCACTCTAGGTGTTGAGTGCAGCGATATGCAAACAAGAAAAACCCTATCCCGACACCTTTCAAACCACAGTCGGGGACTTCAGTAAGGTTCCACCCAATTATCATCAGCATATCACCTGCAGCACACACTCAAACTTTGCATTTTACCATAAAGAGTGTCTACCATTTGAGCCCAAGACTGCATATTGAGAAATCTGACCATCTGACTATACTCCTCCTACCTTCATACAAGCAGAAAATAAAGAGAAAAGTTCCAGAAGTGGTCACAAGAGGCAGAGGAGCAACTACAGGACTGCTTCAGGTCTGTCCTGGGCCATGTTCAAGGACTCATGAGAGGACCTGAACAAATACACCATGGTTGTCATCTACTTTATAAAGTCAGTCATGGGCAAGTGTGTCCACACAAAATTGTTTAGAGTCTCCCCTAACCAGAAGGTTTGGATGAATCAAGAGATCCTCATTCTGCTGAGGGCAAGATCAGTGGTGTACCAAAGTACAAGAGATCCACGTATGACCACCAGAAAGCTACCTCACATGCAAAGAGGCAATTCCACACCAAACTGGAATCAATAAGTGATGCTCAGCTGCTGAGGCAGGGCTTGAATGGTATCACATCCTACAAGGCAAAACCAAGTGGCATATGTGACAATGTTTCACTCCAAGATGAGATCATTGCCTTTTGTGCTTGCTTTGACTGACATAACATGGAGGTAACCTTCACAAACTCCCACAGCCCCCTTTGAACTTTTGATTTCAGTCTCTAAGGCTGATGTGAGAGCATCCCTCAGGAGTGTGAACCTACGCAAAGCATCTGCCGCAGATGGGGCATCTAGCCAAGTACTGAAGACCTGTGCTGATCAGCTGGTTGGAGAATACACTGACATCTTTAATCTCTTGCTTTGGCAGTCTGGGATAGCCACCTGCTTCAAGCAGGCTTCAATTATACTGATGCCCAGGAAGAATGTGGTACCTGCTTTGATAACTATCGTCCAGTAGTACTTACTTCCACTGTGATGAAGTGCTTTGAGAGACTGGTGTTGAAGGATATCAACACCTGCCTTGGATCCAATCCAGTTTGCCTACCATCACAACAGGTCAACAGCAGATGCCATTTCATTGGCTCTTCACCCAACTTAGACTGTGAAGATTCATATTTCAGGATGCTCTAAAACTGTGCAGTGGGGAGCATTGTGACAGTTTCATCATTGGCTGGTATGTATACACAAATGCCCCTGAATGGAAAAGCCTACAAAAATTAGTAGATAGAGCCCAGTCCATTGTTGGTAAACCCCTCCCCACCATTGACCACATCTACATGGAGCACTACCACAGGAAAGCTGCGTCCATCATCAAGGACCTCCACCATCCAGGTCTTGCTCTCTTCCCACTGCTGCCATCAGGAAGGAGGTACAGAAGCCTCAGGACCCACACCACCAGGATCTGGAACAATTATTATCCCTCAACCATCAGGCTCTTGAACAAAGGGGATAACCTCTCTCAACCACTTACCCCATCACTGAAATGTTCCCACAACCTATGGACTCACTTTTTAGGACTCTTCACCTCATGTTCTCAATATTTATTGCTATTTATTTATTGTTATGATTATTATTTTTCTTCTTGTATTTGCACAGTTTGTTGACTTTTGCGCCTGGACTGTTTGTCCATTTTGTTTTGCATGTTTTTTCATTGACCCTATGGTGTATTTTTTGTAACTACTGTGAATGCCACAAAAAATGAATCCTGGGGTTGTATATGTTGACATATACAGGTATGTACCTTGATAATAAATTCACTTTGAGCTTTGAACCCCCATTCCTAGTTCTGCTACAAGAAGGAATCATAAGGCAGGCAAAGGAAAAAAAAATAAAGGAGACTTTGAGAGCATCCTTCAAAAAGATGTAACAACTCTACTGTTTCCTGGGATTCTGTGGCCCAAGACGACTTGAAGTGGAGAAGGGTTATACAGGATGGTACAGGGAGGTACAAGGTGTACCTACAGTAACATTGAAAGCAGCAATAGAAATCCTCCGTCTCACAAACTACCCAGACTAACCTGCCCATCTGTGGAAGAAGCTGAAGTTCTCACACTGACCTCACCTGTCACACCAGAAGCCACAGAACCAGCATGAACCATCCCCTGACCCTGGGGGGGGGGGGTTTCTAAGCAGCAGGAGAAGATCAGATTTGTCGCCATATATGGAAGGTTGTAGGAATAAGTCTAAAAGCAAATCCAATTCAGTCATTGATATTACAAATTCTCACCTAATATTTAAAGTGGCAAGTGATTCGAGAATCTGCAAGAACAAGCGGGATCTCCCTGTGGCCACCCATTTTAATTCCACTTCCCATTCCCATTCCGATATGTCTATCCATGGCCTCCTCCACTGTCATGATGAGGCCACCTTATAATCCGTTTGGGTAAGCTCCAATCTGATAGCACAAACATTGATTTCTCAAACTTTCAGTAATGCCACCCACAGCCTCCCCCCTTCACCATTTCCCTCCCTCACCTTATCTCTTTGCCCACCTGTCGCCTCCCTCTAGTGCTCCTTCCCCATGGCCTTCTTTTTTCCATGGCTTTCTATCTCGTTCACCAATCAACATCCCAGCTCTTTACTACTTCCACCCTCTCCAGGTTTCACCTATCAGCTGGTGTTTTTCTCTTCCCCCCGCCCCCACCACCTTTTAAATCTACTCCTCAGCTTTTTTATCCAGTCCTGCCAAAAGCTTTCAGCGTGTTGCTCAGATTTCCAGCATCTGTAGATTTTCTCTTGTTCAAGAACCTACTTAACCAGATTTTAACTATTTTTGCCATTGTGAGTAAACACTAAAAATAATCTGCAATGCAAGTGCATTAGTAAAGAAAAGTGGGAATTTTTAAAATGAAAAATACTACAATGCCACAGCTTAAAATCTACTACCGGTGTTCGACTGTTGTTGAGTTCTGTACCTTGTTTTTAGTCATTGCCCCAACAATCAGAGGGCACACCATTCCAGATAATGTTCCCACACCGTTGGAAATTCCCATGAGAATACTGGCATATCTAGGTGCTATATCCAGATGGTTAACATTGAAACCTGTATTGAAAATTTTAAAAAGGATTATGAATATAAATCCATGCCTTCTGCAATGTAAACTAAATAAGAATTTGGATAATGAATTCCTTTTCCATCTAGAGTAAACTATCAATTTAATTTCCAATACAATTTAGTATACCTAAAGTGGTCCTTAAACCAACAAACAAGTCTAATAAGAATAAAATGTAATTATCATATTTAATATCGGAAAATTAACGCCTTTCATCCGAAAATATCTTGGGACAAATTTACAACTGGTATACACTCTAACACATAAAATTACAAACAAACAAATAATTTAACCATGTAGTAATCTACTACCTGATGAGGTAATATTGAGCAAGGACTAATGAAAATATATTGTCTCGTTTACTGTCAGGTGTCGGACAAAATGAATTTGACCTGCTTCCTGTAACTAACTAGAAATGTTGAGTGTGATTATTATGGTAGATGAGGCAATTCTCACTGACATGGTCTGGATTGCACTTCTGAGCTTTTTTTTCAAGAGATAAACCATTTATCTCATTCTGCATTTCATATCTGTCAAATATGAAAAGTGCTCCATTGAATATTAGTACTATCTGTTTAGGATTCTTTTGAGTCTAACTCAAACACAATTTTGGCATAATTTCATCATTGAAGTTCATTAACTATGAATGAAAAATCAGGCCACAGATAGTCCACAGTAATATGCCTGGGAAAATTGTTTTCTTGTCAAGGTGGCAGTAATTCAATCATATCACAGAAGTGCTATTAACTGACAAATGCTCCTCAGAGAAACAAAATGCTGTTCACTGAACCATTTGGCTGTTTCATAAAGGTTTGGGAAAACAATGAATAAGTAAAATACCTAAGTATAAGTGTCTGTTGCAATGTGCCAGGCATGGGTACCTTGCCCTGAATCACTGCCTACAATAAGCTCACAGACAAGTTTACCTGGTCCACCTGGCTGACCTGAATAATCCTGGATTCCAACAGTATGGCTTCAGAGCTGGCAGCACCTTGATGGGCCCAATGAAATCTCACCCCTGAAAATCCCATGGAAGCCCTTACCTGTCATCAAAGCCCCTATCCCACCTGATCAAGTTGTAAAAACTAATATATTTTAAAATGCCTCTGAATGTCCTGACATTCAAAATATTTTAAATACAAAATATAAATATAGCTAATTATATTTTTTGAAATTGATGATATTTTTAAAAATCTCAAGTAATTCATCAATGTTTTATGCTGACTGAAATAAACAACTACAAAGGATTTCTTCTCTGCTGGCATTGAAATGATTGGGTTCACAGAACCTGAAGCAGTGTCCAATAGCTGACTCCCAAATGCAAAGGCCAAGGAAATTGCAATTTGATTGGTATTCCTATGCTTCCCCCCGACTAATTCTTCCCCGCCCACTAACCCTCCCACTAAGGCTAAGGAAGTCCTGGACCTCACTTCTTTTAAACTACTACACGCTATTGATTCTGAACAGAACCAATCACGTTCACCAGTATAACCCATAACAACGCATTTGGGATGTGCAGAAAGAACTATAAAGGATAGAATTATGGAGTAATTCAAGAAAAAACACTATACATGCTAAACCTATAACTTAACAGTGTTGTTAGTCTAACTAATAATTAGCAAACTACAGTGAACTTTCATTTATTCTGTAGTTATGCATCCTGAATTCTCACTCTACTGACAATTTCTAAGAATGTTCAAAAAATTCATAAAATATTCATAACTGTGAATTTTATTCCAAGTGTTAAGTGTGGAAGTGCATGTTTAATTTATTTACATTTATACATGAGAGCAGTGCAATTAGAGGCTGACTGGCAGCTCTTTGAAGACTTGGCACTGATGGTGAATACACTCATTCTTTTGATTTATTTCTGTTCAATTTTGCACTAATGTTATTTTGTCTTAAAGATATACAGTAGGCCTGCAGTATAAAGCATTTATTTCAAAAGGGTAAGAAGATGTCAGATCAGATATTTAATTCAAGGCTATGTATAGAATACTGTGCCTTTTATTTAGGAGCTATTCCCATGCAACCAATACACTCCTCTCCCCAAGAATGCTGTATAGGTAAGAGTATATTGTAAAATTAAATATCACCTTACCTGATATAGCAAAGCCACTGAAGCCAACAGCCATGACAAGGAATGAGATCGCAACCCCTTTGCTATGTGAATAGCCTACCACAAGAAGAAAGGTCGCTTCCAAACCAAACCCTTAAGGGAAATAAAAGACAAGAAACTATTATCCAAATGAGGTCTATTAATGACTTTAATGCTATAGTATTTAATTGTAATCTGCACCAATTGACACCATAATGACTCCACTTTTGATGAAATCAATATCAATTAGCATTTATATACCTTACCTAAAGATACAGTAGAATGCCACCAGCACTTACCAATCTATACTGTATATAATCACTAAAAAAGTATTCAGCTCTTTGCAGGATAGTGTGGTCCACTTACCAGCACTCCTATTACTACAATCAGCACATCCATCCCTTTCCATTACTAACACACTAAGCAAAATTAAATCGTAATTACATGGTGCAATGCAACCATTCAACAAGTGCAATTCAAAAGCAGTTTCTGGCCACCTGACGTCTATCAACAAGAAAGAGAAGAGCAACAAAGAATGAAAGTTCTTTATTTGCAAGTCCACAACACAGATCATGCATCACCGCTGCTACTCCTGTCCACCCCAATCCTGGACAGCGGGAAGTCTGTTTTGCGGATGCGTCCAAACAAATTTACAATTTATTTTGTTGTATTGGAGATGAGGAGGAATTTCTTTAGTTTAAGTTCAAGCCTAATTGCCATTATACAGTCTAATACAGCCAAATGAAACAGCGTTCCTCTGACTTCAAGGTATAAAACACACTCACAGCATATTCTGTACATGTAATTATGACAGCAGAAAAATATAAAGATACCAAAAAAAATGTAATTATATAACACAATTCTCTGACTGTCATGGCATGTAGATTGATGGCACATAGATGTTGTCCTGGAGCCTCATTTCTACAACAGCAAACACGTAGCAGTTCCTCATCTCACACAAATGCAGTCTCAGGTTAACACAATCCAGCTCTTCTTCCACCCAGTGAACACTAGAGGGCAGCACCAAAGGGAGGGGCCAGCCGCCCCCCCCTACCACCAACCTATCCCAGAATCCGGTGGCACACAGACATCTCCAGCATCTCCTTCCCTGGCGGCTGCAGCAGACGACCCTGAGGCATGTGGGCCTGGTTTGCAAAATATCCGAGGTAACGCAGCTCCCCTACCATTCGTCTTGCCAATGAACCAGTGAATTGGACTCACAGTGCTCTAAAACCCCAAATTCAAACAGGATCTTGTAATCACTATAAAAATGTCCACGACAATCATTTGCACCATTTGTTGATCGCACGTTGCTTCTGACACCTATTTTCCTGGGTGGCTGAAGTGGGGTGCAACACAGTACACAACAAGGTCAGTTCCACGGCTATTGAGCAACTCGAGTGGGTAGATCTGTAGCACTTGGTGTTCCTAATATCCAGCAGTGTCATGCAATTGTGAAAAAGATGTATAGGATACACAATTACATCTTTGTTTGGATCCAAAGAGATCACTGCATCCAAGGCCCCCGCCATCTATCGGAAGCAGTGGGATTGTTGAATTCTGTGAAACCATTGCCACAGACGGCTGTAGAGGTCAAGTCATTGGGTGTTATTAAACCAGAGGTTGATAGATTCACTCCTGATGAAGGGTTTCAGCCTGAAACGTCATCACTACCTCCTCCCATAGATGCTGTCTGGTCTGCTGAGCTCTGCCAGCATTTTGTGTTTTTGTTGATAGATTCTTGTTTAGTTAGTGTGGCAAAGGATATGGGGAGAAGGCAGGAGAATGGGGCTGAGAGGGATAATAAATCAGCCATGATGAAATCGCAGAACAGACTCAATGGACCTAAAGGCCTAATTCTGCTCCTATGACTTATGCTCTTTTTATCTGATTGTATGATTATTCTCTTCACCATAGCTATATCATGATCCTCTTCTGGACGTCAACATGCAAGCATGTTCAAGAGAAATTTTCATAGCCATCTTCTCAGGGCAAATATTAATAGACTCTGGCTATTAATAATACTCTAGCTATCATTCCTGAATAATTTAAGAAGGAAGCATCTGATCCCCTGCTCTTTAGTGTATATCAATGTGATTTGCAATAAATACAACACTAATCAATGCTATATTGGAATGGTCAAGCAATCCCTGCTCAGGGTGGAACCTCAAAGAGCTAATGCAATAAAGTGGTAATTTCTGATTTTCAAATTAATTCATTAACAACAGTAATCGAGTTAGGGAGGAAAGTGATGTGTAAAGGAATTGCAAAAGGTTGAATAGCTAAGGAGTTGAAAAGTAAGATTGATTATAACATGAAAAAATCAGAACTGTTCCACATTGTCTAGAGAAAGAGAAGCAGAATTTTGCTTTAAAGTTGAGAGCTGGAGAAACTTGGATGACCATGAACATGAATCACAGGAAGTTAACATGTTGGTACTGGAGAGACTGAGACAAAGATAGGGAGACACACAGAAACAGGCAGAGAGAAACACACACATATGAAGATAAAAAGAGTTCTAAATACAAAATGAACAAAGCAAAAAAAGGAATATTTGTGTAAGTGATGAGCCAGGATTCAATGAAATAGTGAAGTCTGCTTGAAAAAACAAACAATCTATGTTCTTGTAACTTGTTTAACTATAATTAAGTATAAAATAGTTGAGCTACTGATTGCTTAATTTTTTGCTGAAATGTAATTTGTTGCATTAGTTACTTAATTTTCAGCACTTGGCAGTCTTGGTTTAGGGTACTGCAAGGGAATGACAGCATTGAAATAACTACTGAATACCTGGTTCAAAAAAATATAAGAAAAAATTATGACTGTCAGAAGAAAAACTACAACATGTATATTGAAAAAATTACAAGAAAATTTCTGTAATTTAAAGAATTAGGTCTTAGGATAATTGAGAAACAACCATACTGAAAGTGTCATGGTTGGTTTTAGAAATGAGGGAATTGGCGAACAGATTTTAATGCCAAAGCATTTTCTTGATATATCACCAATATTTTATTTTCAATCAGCAAATTAAATAAATACAGTATCATGGATAATATTAGTTGATGCTAGATCAGTATTGATTGATCAAGATTAATTCAATCCTGGAGGTCACATTGTAGTCAGTGGCAAATGAATTTGCAGTTCAGCTCACTGACAGCTTCCTCCGAGGTTTTTGTTTAAAGATTATGAAGTACACAATGTGGTTATCAGAGCCTCACTCTTCCAACACAATGGTGAAGTCACCTTCTCTCTTCCACCCACCCCCCACCGAAGAAGGCATCGTCATGCTGTCAATTCTCTTTTGCGGAAGGCTGCAAACTTCAGATGGTATCCATTTGGAGATTTTAATGTTAATGACAATAATAGGGTGTTAAATTGGACAGCATCAGGAAGTGGACAGAGAAGAAACTGGAATGTGTAATTAACTCAGTCTGTTTGATTTGGCAAAGTACAAATTCATGCTGCTTGTAACCAGTCACAGGAGATCGATCACAGTGATATTCGAACCATTCATTGGAAGAAAGATGGATGACCTGTATCACATTTGCGTTATACCAGACCTATATCACAGGTGCTGCCTGGCAGTGGTGTAGTGGTATCAGCACCAGACTTCCAGATGAATGGTCTCAAGTTCGAATCCGGGCAGCTCCTTGCATGCTTTCCATCCGTGCTGGGTTGAGCCCGGCCTCGTAAAAAAAGCAGCCAAATGCTACGGAAACGGCAAAAATACAGTCCAATGTGCCACAATGCATGAAAAGGAACAACAATATCACAGGTGAGGGGTGAAGAGAACTCTGGAAATGAATAACAGGAGTCAAGCTTGCAGGGCTGAATTTGAAGAGGTAATGCCCGAAGAAGAGCAAAGATCTCCCATGCCGAGTCAAAATCATGGAGAGCACCACCTTAACAACAAACCTTAGAACAAGCATCATCAGCTTTAACTGCTGGTGCACAGCTTCCTGTTCACACATTCATCAACAAATAATTAGAAACTGGATAAGCTTCACAGTAGTTATAACTCCCTCTTCGTCTTACAACCATACCTTTTACACGACCCCAACAAGTCAGCCATTACAGGAAAACGGCCCAAATAGTAATCACCAGATCATACTGATGACTACTCAGCAGCTTTGCAGAGAACAGCCAGCATCTACAGTGCACAAGATGGCAAGGAGCTTGAGGAATAATGCAGTGCAGCATAGGCACCCAGAACATGCAGAAGATTAGAGGGCAATGGATCTGGCTTCTGCTCCACTACTGGACTCTACAAAGAATCCAGGGGAATATAATAATGTACTAAATTTTAGGTCACAATGTACTCTGTATTTGGATTTGGCCCCGTCACTTTAAACTAACAGGTATGTCTAGAGGAGTTTGTTCACCAAAATGTGTTTATATTTTTTAATTGCCTCTTTAAAAGCTAATAATGTTCCCAAATTAATTCACATGTTGAATATGTTTCTAAATTATTTTTAAATATCTAAGGTTTTAAAAAACTTTTTGTTAATATCTGTGGTCATGTTTGGGAGGGTATTTATTTGGTGCCACTCACAGGCAACTAAATACCCTCCCAGAGGGTGGAAGAACAATAGGGATCATGAAACCATAAAAGTATGACCACATCCAGCCCTTGTGAGGAAAGTGTGAAGCTTGGGCTGGCTCCTACCCCACACAATGTTTTAGATAACAGATCAGGTAGCCCTTTAACTGCACCAGTCAGCCTTGATATGTGATGGTCTTGACCCAAAATGCTAATCCTGTTCCTCTTTCCAAATACTGTCTGACTTCTGAGCATTTCTAGTATTTTCTGATTTTATTTTAAATTCAGATTTCCTGCATTTGCAACTTTTTTTGATTTTCATTGTGTGGCAGGCACTTTTTTTTTAGCAGGTGCATCTTAGCTCCCATCCCCTGGCCAGAGGTGACAATCTTTGCCATCACTGAATAGGAATTAATGAGTCCATTTGGAAATTTACTGTTAGGGTAAAACAGTTAAGCAACAATATTTTTTTGGAGTCACAGAGAGGCACAGGTCCTTCAACCCATCAAGTGTGGGGTGGCATCAAATGAGCTGTTGCACTAATTCAACATTAATCCATTTTTTTTCTTACAATCTCACCAAAAGAGAGAAGGTAAGTTTGGAAATGGTACAGACCGGAATTGGGATTAATTTTATTGGTAGAACACTCTGATGAGATGGTTACAGACAGAGACTCTCTTCCTTTTCCACTAGCTTCATCAGATGTGCTTTTTAAGGCTGTGCTCTCCTAAGTGCAAGGTTGTGAAACATACCGCTGACCATCGTGGAGGCTGCAGAAAGTTGTATACTCAGCCAACTCCATCACAGGCACAACCTTCCCCATCATGAAGGGCATCTTTAAATGACAATGCTTCCAGAAGGCAGCATCCAGCAAGAAGGTCCCTAACCAGCAGGAACATACCCTCTTCTTCCTACTACCATTAGGGAGGAGGCACAGGAGCCTAAAGACCCACACTCAACATTATAGAACAGTTCCTTCCCCTCCACCATCAGATATCTGAACAGTCCACGAACATTACTTTGTTACTCTTCTTTTGCATTATTTATTTACTTTGTAATTTGGAAGTTTGGTTGATCACTGATCTTGACAAAATGTTTGCAGACGTTTCGGCTCCAGTCAAGAAGCCATCATCAGTGCACAGTTGAGGGTGTTGTCTCCTCAGAATGCCAGTTTATATACTCCTCTGGGGTCTGAATGGATATTGATTAGACGCATCTGGTTGGCTGGTTCAAAACGGTGTGAACAGTTTAGCAGTAGAAGATTCTGATTGGCTAGCTTTGATGGAGTTCCGTTGGAAGTGTTTGCTTCGCTGTCCAGATTCTGACATTACTGGTGATTCATTAATTTATAGTACTTTTAATATCTTTGTGCTGATTTACTGCCACAAAAAAACCACTTCAAGACTTATAAATCAGTGATAATAATCCTGATTCTGATCTTGTTCCACTCAAATTCTGGGCATCTAAAAATCATCTATGAGCAATGCTTGAACTTTCTCATGATCTATCATGTGATCTTTGTTTTCATAGCAAATAGCCGGTAGACATTTTCTTTTGCATCCTTTTATTTTATCGATGAGTAGAACACAACACAGCAGAAGAAAAGTATTTTGGCAAGCTCAAAGAGCAGAGCACTAATCTGCATGGTAGATACTGTGAGAATAAAACCCTTAGTTTGGTATTCATCTCCAGATTGGCATGTGATAACACAATACCAGTAACATGAGGGCATGCATTTTTTTTTCTTTGACAATGAAGAAAGCTGCAATCCTTGCAATGAAATAAATGATAACTACCTCTAGAAAAAGGAAAGCATCTCAACCTCCTATGAGAAAAATTGTATAGTAGACTAGGATATATTGTAAGTATCTCAAACTGATACTTAGAAGAAGCCTATGCAAAAATGCCTATGAATAGCACAACTTTAATTACAGGGACAACATTATCCTCATATAGAATGGCAATAGACTGTATTTGAAGCATGTGTTTTTATCTTGATGTGGGCATCTTTAATAAAGTATAATTCCTTTACATTTTTCTCCTTGAAGTACATAACGAGGGTTAACCCCTGAAGGTCCCGGAAGTGCATAATGAGGGTTAACCCCTGAAGGTCCCGGAAGTGCATAACGAGGGTTAACCCCTGAAGGTCCCGGAAGTACATAATGAGGGTTAACCCCTGAAGGTCCTGGAAGTGCATAATGAGGGTTAACCCCTGAAGGTCCTGGAAGGATGTTGAGTGCACTTAAATCCTTCTTCCACCCTTTTCAAACAAACTGCTTTTCTCCATCTGATCCTTCCCCTGACTTTCTACACTCTGACAGAGAAAACTACTAAAACATACAAGTCTGGAAGAAATTGATAACTGAATCAAACTCCCACAAATGTTTGTTGAGTAAGTACAGAAACTGTTAAAAGCATTAAACAATCAAAATTAATCTATCCAATGGTTGAATGATCCATAGAAATATATCTTCCTAGTACATGATCTCAAACTCATAAGGAATACAACAAATGTGTACATTATAATATGAGCAAAAGCATTAAGAATTATAAATCACTTATTTTCATTATGGTATCTATCACAATACTGAAAGCTTATCTTAAATAGTACATACACAAAAATGTTTTGGTATTATCATGAAAAATATAATAACGTACCTCCACAATTCATTATCTTTCTGACCATTGTAGTTGAAAGTATCCTCTTACTTCTGAGGTAGTCCGCAATCTGCCCACCAATAGGTACAATAATTGTCATGACGAGATGGGGCAAAGCTGACAGCATACCGACCTGAATTAATAAAACTGAATGGTTACAGAGAATAAGGGAAATAAATTATACTTCTGTCTCTTGTGTAGTTAAAGATATTACTTTAAGTAATTTACTCTAAGTAGTCATTTTAAAAGGTAAATATGGAAATACTCTGTGATAGGAAATCCAAATAATGCAAAAAAAAACGTTTAAAGGTTATATCAGATGAACTGACCAAAAAGAAATTCCTTAAATCACTCGAAATCAAAAGAACTGCAATCTGAAATAAAATTATAAAATGCAGGAAGCACTTAGCAGGTCTGGAAGCAGCTGTTGGAAGAGAAATGTTTCATTCCTGGGGCATTTCATAAAGAACTGGGAAAGAGAGAAAACAAGTTAGTTTTCAGATGCAGAGCAGATGAGGGGCAGGGGATGGATAGCACAAAGGGGCATATCTCTAATAGGGTGAATCTACACATAGTGACCACTTTATTAGGTACACTCCTGTATCTTAAAGTAGGGACAAGAGTGGACCATGGTGTGATCTTTTACTGCTACTGCAGCAAGGTTCAACACTGAAATTCAACATGTTGTGTATTCAGAGATGCTCTTCTGTGATAACACGTGATTATTGGGTCCAGTGATCACAATACCATTAGTTTCAATGTAATTATGGAGAAGGACAGGACTAGACCTAGGGTTGAGATTTTTGATTGGAGAAAGGCTAACTTTGAGGAGATGGGAAGGATTTAGAAGGAGTGGATTGGGACAATTTGTTTCATTTGAAGGATGTAATAGAGAAATGGAGGTCATTTAAAGGTGAAATTTTGAGGGTACAGAATCTTTATGTTCCTGTTATTTGAAAGGAAAGGTTAAAAGTTTGAGAAAGCCATGGTTTTCAAGGGATATTGGAAACTTGGTTAGGAAAAAGAGAGATATCTACAATAAATATAGGCAGCATGGAGTAAATGAGGTGCTCGAGGAATATAAAGAATGTAAGAAGAATCTTAAGAACGAAATTAGAAAAGCTAAAAGAAGATATGAGGTTGCTTTGGCAAGTAAGGTGAAAATAAATCCTAAGGGATTCTACAGTTATGTTAATTGCAAAAAGATAGTGAGGGACAAAATTGGTCCCTTAGAGAATCAGAGTGGACAGCTACGTGTGGAGCCGACGGAGATGGGGGAGATTTTGAACAATTTATTTTCTTCGGTATTCACTAAGGAGAAAGATATTAAATTGTGTAAGTAAGGGAACAAGTAGGGAAGTTATGGAAACTATGACAATTAAAGAGGAAGAAGTACTGGTGCTTTTAAGGAATATGAAAATGGATAAATCTCTGGGTCCTGACAGGATATTCCCTAGGACCTTGAAGAAAGTTAGTGTAGAAATAGCAGGGGCTCTGACAGAAATATTTCAAATGTCATTAGAAATGGGGATGGTGCTGGAGGATTGGTGTATTGCTCATGTGGTTCCATTATTTAAAAAGGGTTCTAAGAGTAAACCTAGCAATTGTAGGCCTGTCAGTTTGACGTCAGTGGTGGGTAAATTAATGGAAAGTATTCTTAGAGATGGTATCTATAATTATCTGGATAGACAGGGTCTGATTAGGAACAGTCAGCATGGATTTGTGCATGGAAGGTCATGTTTGATTAATCTTATTGAATTTTTTGAAGAGGTTACGAGGAAAGTTGATGAGGGTAAAGCAGTGGATGTTGTCTATATGGACTTCAGTAAGGCCTTTAACAAGGTTCCGCATGGAAGGTTAGTTAGGAAGGTTCAATCATTAGGTATTAATATTGAAGTAGTAAAATGGATTCAACAGTGGCTGGATGGGAGATGCCAGAGAGTAGTGGTGGATAACTGTTTGTCAGGTTGGAGGCCGGTGACTAGTGGTGTGCCTCAGGGATCTGTACTGGGTCCAATGTTGTTTGTCATATACATTAATGATCTGGATGATGGGGTGGTAAATTGGATTAGTTAGTATGCAGATGATACTAAGGTAGGTGGCGTTGTGGATAATGAAGTAGGTTTTCAAAGCTTGCAGAGAGATTTAGGCCAGTTAGAAGAGTAGGCTGAATGATGGCAGATGGAGTTTAATGCTGATAAGTGTGAGGTGCTACATTTTGGTAGGACTAATCAAAATAGGACATACATGGTAAGTGGTAGGACATTGAAGAATGCAGTAGAACAGCGTGATCTAGGAATAATGGTGCATAGTTCCCTGAAGGTGGAATCTCATGTGGATAGGGTGGTGAAGAAAGCTTTTGGTATGCTGGCCTTTATAAATCAGAGCATTGAGTATAGGAGTTGGGATGTAATGTTGAAATTGTTCAAGGCAAATTTGGAGTATTGTGTACAGTTCTGGTCACCGAATTATAGGAAAGATATCAACAAAATAGAGAGAGTACAGAGAAGATTTACTAGAATGTTACCTGGGTTTCAGCACCTAAGTTACAGGGAAAGGTTGAACAAGTTCGGTCTTTATTCTTTGGAGCGTAGAAGGTTGAGGGGGGACTTGATAGAGGTATTTAAAATTATGAGGGGGATAGATAGAGTTGACGTGGATAGGCTTTTTCCATTGAGAGTAGGGGAGATTCAAACAAGCTGACAAGAGGAAAGTGTTGTGCATTAAAGTTCCAGGAGATCAGCAGTTTCTGAGATACTCAAACCACCCCATCTGGCACCAAAAATCTTTCCATGGTGAAAGTCACTTAGATCACATGTCTTCCCCATTCTGATGTTTGGTCTGAACAATATATGAACCTCTTCACCACGCCTACATGCTTTTATGCTTTGAACTGCTGCCATATCTGTTTTTATGGCAGGCTGAAATTAGCGCGAGAGATCTTTCACAGCAGATTGCAATTAGCATAAAAGGTCATTCTTTGGTGACACAGCATGAGGTTGAAAAAGATCTGGGGTGCTTTTCAGCGGCTGCGATCAGCATGGTGTCAGTGGAGTGTTCATCATTGAAGTGAGGCAGTGTTAGAGTGCTCCAGCTTTGGCCAAACAGGCTTAGGCAAGGACAGGTTTGGACAAGGATAGGCAAAGGTTCCAGGTAAGTTTCGAATAAGTTTTTGTTTTCTGTGAGCACATTGCTGGTGCACAGAGAATAGATCTGGGGGTAGTGGTAAGTTTGTGTGAGATGGGGGAACGCTCTCCCTGATAATGACATTTGCACAGACTGCATGTCGCTCCTTGGAGATCGTGTTAAGGAACTACAGCTGCAGCTGAATGACCTTCAGATCATATGGGAAAACGAGGAGGTGATAGATAGGAGCTATAGAAGCTAGTCACATCCAAGTTTCCCGATGCAGGTATCGGGTAACTGTCAGGAGAATGAAAGGGAACAGGCAGCCAGTGCAGAGTAGCCCTGTGGCTGTTCCCTCAATATACTGCTTTGGATACTGTTGGAGGGGTTTAGCTACCAGAGGAAGACCACAGCAACCAGGTCTTTGGCACTGAGTCTGTCTCTGTGGCTCAGATGGGAAGAGGGAAAAAGAGGAGTGCAGTAATGATAGAGGATAATTAGAGTAGCTGAAAGCAGATTCTGTGGATGTGAAAGAGACACCTAGATGGTATGTTGCATTGCAGATATCAGGTCAGGGATGTCTTGGATCGGGTCCATGACATTCTAAAGGGAGAGGATGAACAGCCAGAAGTTGCAGTACATATTGGTACTAACAACACAGGTCGAAAAGGGAGGAGATCCTTTGAAGACGTAACTAGTAGAGTGGATAGGGGAGAGCCAGTGGATGTGCTATATTTAGATTTTCAAAAGGCTTTTGACAAGGTCCCACACAGGAGATTAGTGTGCAAACTTAAATCACACGGTATTGGGGGTATGGTATTGATGTGGATAGAGAATTGGTTGGCAGACAGGAAGCAAAGAGTGGGAGTAAATGGGACCTTTTCAGAATGGCAGGCAGTGACTAGTGGGCTACCGCAAGGCTCAGTGCTGGGACCCCAGTTGTTTACAATATATATTAATGATTTAGGTGAGGGAACTAAATGCAGCATCTTCAAATTTGCGGATGACACAAAGCTGGGCGGTGGTGTTAGCTGTGAGGAGGATGCTAAGAGGATGCAGGGTGACTTGGATAGGTTAGGTGAATGGGCAAATTCATGGCAGATGCAATTTAATGTGGATAAATGTTAGGTTATCCACTTTGGTTGCAAGAACAGGAAAACAGATTATTATCTGAACAGTGGCCGATTAGGAAAAGGGGAGATGCAACGAGACCTGGGTGTCATTGTACACCAGTATTTGAAGGTGGGCATGCAGGTACAGCAGGCGGTGAAAAAGGCAAATGGTATGTTGGCATTCATAGCAAAAGGATTTGAGTACAGGAGTAGGGAGGTTCTACTGCAGTTGTACAAGGCCTTGGTGAGACCGCACCTAGAATATTGTGTGCAATTTTGGTCCCCTAATCTGAGGAAAGACATTCTTGGCATAGAGGGAGTACAGAGAAGGTTCACCAGATTGATTCCTGGGATGGCAGGACTTTCATATGAAGAAAGACTGGATTGACTAGGCTTATACTCACTGGAATTTAGAAGATTGAGGGGGGATCTTATTGAAACGTATAAAATTCTAAAGGGATTGGACAGGCTAGATGCAGGAAGATTGTTTCCAATGTTGCGGAAGTCCAGAATGAGGGTTCACAGTTTAAGGATAAAGGGGAAGCCTTTTAGGACCGAGATGAGGAAAAACTTCTTCACACAGAGAGTGGTGAATCTGTGGAATTCTCTGCCATAGTTAACAGTTGAGGCCGGTTCATTGGCTATATTTAAGAGGAAGTTAGATATGGTCCTTGTGGCTAAAGGGATGGGGGGTATGGAGAGAAAGCAGGTACAGGGTTCTGAGTTGGATGATCAGCCATGATCATACTGAATGGCGGTGCAGGCTCGAAGGGCCGAATGGCCTACTCCTGCACCTATTTTCTATGTTTCTATGTTTCTAGGTCCTAAAGAGTGAATATAGGGAATTAAGCAGAAATTCTGAAAAACAGGACCTCCAGCGTAGTAATCTCTGAATGGCTACCCGTGCTATGTGCCAGAGAGGGTAAGAATAGGATCATTTGGAAGATGAATACATGGCTGAAGAAATGGTGCAGTGGCAAGGTTTCAGATTTCTGGATTGTTGGTATCTCTTCTGGGGAATGTATGACCTGCACAAAAAGTAAGCATTACACCTGAACCCAAGGGGAACCAAAATCCTTCTGGGCAGGTTTGCTCGAGCTGCTGGGGAGTGTTTTCAGCTAAGCTGGGAGAGATATGGGAACTGGAGTGATAGGGCTGAGGTTGGGGCAGTTGGTATACAACTAGATGCAGTGTCTAGAGAGACTGTGAGGAAGGACAAACAGATGACAGAGCAATATTGTAGTCAGGGGGATGGGTATAACATGAGGCCCAAATCAAAAAGGGTGATGAATACAGGATTGACTCTGTTATATTTGAATGCACACAGTATATCAAATAAAATAGATTATCTTGCAGCACAGTTAGAGATTAGCAGTTCTGATGTTGTGGGCATCACTAAGTCATGGCTGAAAGATTATCATAGCTGGGAACTTAATGTCTAAGAAAACATCGAAAGGACAGGCAGGTAGGCAGAGGGGATGGCATGGTTCTGTTGGTAAAAAATTTAATCAAATCCTTAGAAAGAGGTGACATAGGTTCAGAAGATGTAGACTCCATGTGTGTAGAGTTAAGAAGCTACAAGAGTAAAAAGACCCCAATGGGGCTTATATACAGGCCTCCAAACAGTAGCCAGAATGTGGGCTACAAATTACAACACGAGATAGAAAGGGCATTTAAAAAGGGCAATATAGCGATAATCATGGAGGAACTCAATATGCAGATAGCTTGGAAAAATGAGGCTGGTGCTGTATCCCAAGAGAGGGAATTTGTAGAATGCCTACGAGATGGTTTTTTATAGTAGCTTGTGGTTGAACACATTAGGGGAATGGCATTTTTAGATTGGATGTTATGTAATGTCCCAGATTTGATTAGGGAGTTTCAGCTAAACACTGAGGAAGCAGTGATCATAATATGATAGATTTCACCCAGCAGTTTGAGAAAGAAAAACTAAAATTAAATGTATAACAGTTGAGTAAAGGGAGTAATAGAGGCATGAGAAGAGCTGGCCAAAGTTCATTTGAACGGGACATTAGCAGGGATGACAGCAGGACAGCAATAGCTGGTGCTTCTGGAGAAAATTCAAAAACCACAGGAAAGATACATCCCAAAGATAAAAAAAAATATCCTAAAGGATGAGACAACTATGGCTGACAAGGAAAGTCAAAGACAGCATTGAAGCTAAAGAGAGTGTATATAATTTAGCAAAATTTGGTGGGAAGATAGAGGATTAGGTAGCTTTTAAAAACCAAAAGAAGGCAACTAAAAAAACATAAAGAGAGAAAAGATGAAATACGAAGGTGATAGTGGCACCTATCACCTCGAGAGACCATGGATCTGTGCCTGGAAAGTCTTGTCCTCTCCAGGGCGCGGGCCTGGGAAAGGTTGTATGGAAGACCAGCAGTTGCCCATGCTGCAAGTATCCCCTCTCCATGACACTGATGTCAATATCAAATACCCTATTATGAAGGGAAGCAGGACAATAATATCAAAGTAGATTCCAAAAGTTTTTTCAGATATATAAAGAGTAGAAGGGAGGTGAGTGTAGATAGCGGACTGCTGGAGAGGTAGTAAAGGGCCACAAAGAAATGGCAGACAAACTGAATAAGTATTTTGCATCTGTCTTTACTGTAGAAGACACTAGCAGAATGTCAAAATTGAGAGTGTCAGGGGGCAGAAGTGAGTGTAAGTTGCTATTACTGAGAAGAATGTGCTTGGGAAGCTGGAAAGTCGGAAGGTTGATCAATCACCTACTCTCGATGGACTACACCTCATGGTTCTGAAAGAGGGAGCTGAAGAAATTGAGGAGGAACTAAAATTGATCTTACAACAATCACAAGATTCTGGAATGTTTCCTGAGGACTGGAAAATTGCAAATGTCACTCCACTTTTTAAGAAGGGAGGGAGGTATAAAAGAAGTAAAATATAGGTCACACAAGTGAATCTGCAGATGCTGGAAATAAATAAAAAACACAAAATGCTGGCAGAACTCAGCAGGCCAGACAGCAGCTATGGGAGGAGGTAATAACGATGTTTCGGGCCGAAACCCTTCATCAGGAGTTGGAAATTTTGGCCCGAATCATCGTCACTACCTCCTCCCATAGATGCTGTCTGGCCTGCTGAGTTCTGCCAGCATTTTGTATTTTTTAAAATATAGGCCAGTTAGCCTGACTTCAGTAACTGGAAAGATATTGGAGCCTATTATTAAGGATAAGGCTTTGGAGAACTTGGGGGAACATACTAAAATAGGCCAAAGTCAACATGGTTTTCTGAAGGGAAAATCTTGCCTGCAAAATATGTTGGCATTCTTTGAGGAAATAACAGGCAGGATCACAGAGAGTCAGTGGAGGTTGTTTATTTGGATTTTTGGAAGTGCTTTGATAAGGTGTCATACATGAGGCTGCTTAACAAGATAAGCCCCTTGGTATTACAGGAAAGGTACGAGAATGGATAGAAGAATGGCTGATGGCACGAGATAAAGTGTGGGAATAAACAGTGCCTTTTTTGCTTGGCTATCAATGATTTGTGGTGTACCATTCGGATCAGTGTAGGGACTGCTTCTGTTCATGTGTATTTCAATGATTTGGATGAAGGAAATGAAGACTTGTGGCCAAGTTGCTGATGATATGAAGACAGGTGGAGGAGCAGATAGTGGTGAGGAAGCAGGGTACCTTCAGAAGGACTTAAACAGATTGTGGGAATGGACAAATTGACAAGATGGAATATAGTGTAAGGAAGTGCATAGTTGTGCACTTTGGTAAAAGGAATAATGGTATGGACTATTTCTAAATGGGGAGAAAATTCACAAATCAGAAATACAAAGGCATTTGAGAGTCCTCATGCAAGATTCCCCAAAGGCTAACTTGCACGTTGAGTCGGTGGTAAGAGGACTTAAAAACAAAAGCAAGGGTGTAGTGCTGAGGCTTTGTCATTGATCAGATCACATCTGTAGTATTGTGATCAGTTTTGGGCTCCTTGTCTAAAAAAAAAGATGTGATGGCACTGGAGAGAGTCCAGAGGAGGTTCACAAGAATCATCCCAGGAACAAAAAGGCTAATGTATGAGGAGCACTTGATAGCTCTGAGTCTGTACTCACTGGTGTTCAGAAAAATGAAGTGTGAAACCTATCAAATATTGAAAGGCCCAGATAGAGTGGATGTGGAGAGGATGTTTCCTACAGTGGCTGAGTCCAAGACCAGAAGGCCCAGCCTCAGAATTAAAGGATGTCCATTTTGAACAGAGCCGAGGGAAAAATCCTTTAGCGAGAAGGTGATGAATCTGTGGAATTCATAGCCACAGACGGCTGTGCAGGCCTAGTCATTGGGTATATTTAAGGAAGAGTTGATAGGTTCTCGATTAACCAGGGTGAAAAAGGTAATGGGGAGAAGGCAGGAAATGGGGTTGAGGGAGATAATAAATCAGCCACAATGGCCAAATGTCTGCAGCTATGTCTAATGTCTTATTGTCACCTGATTAGCTGATTAGAAATCTGCATTGATGAACAGGTGTACAGTGAAGTGGTCACTGCGTATAAATGAATTAGGATTTCATACTTCTTTGCCTGGATTGTGTGTTGCTGACATCAGGGCTGTGGAGCATGACCAACAGGCCAACTATAATCAGTTACTAGCCAATGGCTCTTTCTGCCGTGCATACATCATTTTCCATTGTGTTCAGCAGAACACACACAAAATCTGAATGAACTCAGCAAGTCAGGCAGCAGCTATGGAGAGGAATGACCAGTCATGGTTGGGCCGAGACTCTTCATCAGGACTGGAAAGGAAAGGAGAAGAAGACTGAAGAAGGAGGTGGGGGAGAAGAAGGAGTATAGGTTGGTGATGGGGAAGATAGATGAGTGTGGTGGGGGAATTGTCTTCAGTATGCAAGTTAAGCAATTTCTGCAGAAAGCAAAACCAACTATGAATTCACAATATAGACTCATCGAACCATAGAAAAGTACAGCACAGAAACAGCCCTATGGCCCACCTAGTCCATACTGAATCATTTAAACTGTCTACTTCCATCAACCTACAATCTGTTGACATCGTTTCAAAAGTACATGGAGAACTTTTAGAATGGACTCCAAAAAGACATGAAATTAATAAACAGAAACTCTGCCACTCACTTTAGCCAGAATTTTCTGTTTTAGTATTCAGGTTCAATGTTAGTAATTTGCTTCTGTATGTCCTCAGTAATCTCTCATCCCCATTCAACTCTGCTAATTCTTATTTTAAAAGTTAGGATAATTAAGATGTTGTAAGTAAAGAAAAAAAGTTGCATTCATATGCAGTCTTTTATAGCCTCTGTATATCCCAGAGAACCTTATAGTAAATTAGCTATATTTGAAGTGCAATCTCTATGGAAGGACAGAGCAAATAAATTACAAACAGCAGAATTCCAAAATAGCAATAGGATGATCAGATAATAATCTGGAATATCTGATTGGTTACTTTGTATACCTAGAGCAATTCTTCCATTATCAATATACTGTAGATGGATCAGGTTTCCAAATCTCCATTCTGACATGCCTTATTTTAATGATTTTTAAGGAGGAATTGTTGGTCAGAACACAAGAAAGTAAGCACCACTCTTTAGAACAAAGAGTAGCTGTTTAGATCCACTGACTAGCCCACATTCAAAAGCTAATGAACTCAAATGATACTATAACTTCAAAAGATGTAGTACAACACCCCCTCGGTGCAGCAAAGTGTCTCTCAGTACTGAAGTATCAATTTGCATTTTATACTCAAACCACTAAAGCCCGCGCCTTCACTTTCGGATACAGACTAGAGTGGTACTACTGAGCCAAGGCTGATTTTGTTTTGAGATGGACTCATAGTGAAATCTTTCTTTTGTCAATTCCCTTTATGGATTTAGCAAGATGGGATATAGTAGCACTCAGTTGCAAGCACATGTCATAGGATATCTTGGCTGAGAATCTATAAGGCTCCATGGTTTCATGAAGGGAATTCTATCTAAAATCAAGATGGGAATATCATGGGTTTTTGAATTCCAGGGTATTTCCATTTTTTGTGTACTGAAAAGAATTCTAACATGTGACATTTTTCACATTGCAAATATCTATTAGTCAAATTGCCTGTCTTGTTATAAGCTGTATGAAATGAAAATTACCTTGCTGATTTCAAATCCAAATACTTCTTCGAAGTAGGCAGGTTGGCTAATGAGCAGCAAGTAGAAAGTCCAGCTTCTACAGAAGTTTGCCACAATTATTGCATAGACTGGCAAAGAGGTAAAGAACTTTCTCCATGGTGTCTTGAATTTCTAAAATAAAAGGGCAGACCAATTATGATAGGGTTGTTAAATTAAAGCATGTATTGGTTAACTTACTCCAATAAGCCCATTTGTAAACTGAATGCATTAAAATCAAAAAATTATACCAGACCATGGTCCAGGACGAAAATCAGCCCACACTCAAAAACAAATGAACAATTATATGTACAACCAGATTAACCAACTGATTTTCTTTCTAGTAAAGAACAATAATCAATATACTTTGATCAGAACTGTCAAATGATCAACTATTAATTTACCCAATGATTTACATATTTTAAATGCTTAGAACATAACCATTTCTTCACCAGCTGCCCTGCTCTACATCATAGATTTATCAACTGAATTATGGTGAAAGTGGTAGTGGATCAGTTGTCGATTAATCATGCTTTCTGATATGTCCGAGTTACTTTGAGAAGTGACTTGACTTGGTTAATTAACCATATGCTTTTTGTCAGGTCCCCTACACAATGTTCCCCTACACAAACAATCAGATCTCCAGGAAAAAGCACACCATTACCGCATTTCAGTGCAAAGGTATAAATTTTCATCTTTAGGATGATACACTATTACCCAATTTAACAATTATTGTAATATTTTACTATTTAGAATTATGCCTGAAGATATAACATAATATTTGATTTTGATCATTTGCTCATTTTGAATAAAAATGGACAATGTGAATCCCCAGTGCTCTCAGATCATAAAACACAGTTATGGTGTTACATCAATCATATCCTGGATACTTTGCTGTACAGGAACATTATTGTACAACAATAAATAACCAACACTGATAAATACAATTCATATTGAGATATAAAATGCCTTTCCATAGATTCTATGTTCTGCAACAATGCATTATAACAGGCAACTATGGCAAAATAATGAAGTTTTAATTTTGTAATGCTTGGCTTCAAATAAGCTTGTTAACTGTGTCTTCAAGTACATTTTATCTTGCTTGAATAATGTTTAAGGTTTTAATTTTCCATATTTAGGCCAATAGACATGAAATTCCTGCATATCTTGTGTTACGTTATGGCAATTTCAGGTTTATAGGGATTGCAAATGAATGCCATCAAAGTCTCACATCTTATCCTAAACATGACAAAATGAACCTGCATCATTTTTCCTAACAAGGAATATCAATCAATCAATCTATATGTTAATAAAAATAATGGCCAGGAAAGCAAGGCACAGTAGCATAGCAGTTAGTGGCATGTTATCACAGAGCCAGCGATTGGTGTTCAATTCCCACAAGCATTCTTAAGGAGTTTGTCATTTCTCCCCAAGACTGTGTGGGCTTGCTCCCACATTCCAAAAACGCATGGGTTAGTGGGTTTGTTGGTCACATGAGTGTAATTGGATGCTGTCGGCTCATTGGGCCTGTAACAACACTCTCTAAATAAATCCATTACATCAGTTTTGTGTTTCTAAAATTTGAAAAGGGCTGATAGAAAAGCAAGGTTTTGTTCTTAAAAATTGAACTATAAGTGAAAAGCTAAAAACAGGAGGAATATTGGTTGAATATGTGCAGAATTCAGGACATGTATCTACCAATGGAATGACAAAATTCTGTAGATTTTTTATATGGAAATATAAAACGCAGTGTCTGGTGTAATATATTTGGACAGAAGTCAAGGACATCTTGAGGTATGTACTACATTTATGTGCATGTTAAGCAGTGTGAACAACGACAGTTTAAAGTGTATTCAGAATCTTGGTGCATGGCTTAAACACTTTAATTGGACAGTTGTGCAATAAAACATGGTGCACATATGCCATGTATCTACTTAGTATGCAAGACTAGAGCCCTGGGCCCACAATTAAACAGTAGAGACAAACATCTCCGTATGTTTAATCTGAATGGCGCAGAAATCGGTAGACATAAAATATCCATACACAAAGTTCAATAAATATTATTACATACACAAAGAGCTTTGGGAATGGATCAACATAATATCACACATACTGTATTCATCTTTAGTTAACTGAAAGACATCTAAAATAAAGAACAGATGGAAATGATCCTACATCTATTCCTCCAATTAGGTTGGCACTTTCACCAATGCTCTCTTCAATGTAGGTGCGCTCCTCATCTGTGATTGTTGGATGTGCTGCAGGACTTTCATAGGATACCAGGACCCAAAATATATACCAAAAAATTCCAAAAGACCCTAGTCCAAAAGCATTAGAGAAAGCAGCATATGAGAAAACCGGATCACTTTTTCATTGTTTTGCAACAGAGCAATTACAAATTACTTAACATATTGCATTCAATTATTAATCAGCATATTCCAAAAAATTAAACAAATACATAAGAATGCTGGAGATGTGAAGAAAGAGTCACCATTTCCAGACAAATGATATATGAACCTGGTATGTTAGTTTAGTATTTTAAGGGTAGATTTAGTCTTCATTCAGGTCAAATCAGAAGGAGGGCAAAAATTCAGAAACCTGACAATGATAAGGAAACCATTTGGGAGAACAGAACCAAGATCCTGATAAAGTTTTTTGCTGGAAAGGCGTAGAAGGGATGCTAGAACGGCTACAGACTTTTATCTTTTCCCTGGATTTTTTTCTTCCATTGGCGTATTGTTTTTCCAGTAAATGTTTCTGTTAAATATCAATATGAGAAATTATGACTTTAAACAAGAGAAGTAATATTTTGTTTTAATGTCATTACTGGGTATTTCTATAGACAATTATAATTCCAAAGAATGTATTTCATTTTCCCTAATAATTTCTCAAGTGAATTGGTGAATTGATCAAATGGATTCTCAAATGAATATGCAATTGGTCTTAATTGTTGTCAACCATGCTTTGAAAAACTGCCATTCAAGCTTTATGTGCTTCCTACAGTTGCATATTCTTACTTTTCAATTCATTTTTCTGTCACTTTTTAAAGTTGAACCTATTAGTTCATCATCCTAGAACTAGTACCAAATCTGAAATTACTATAAATTAACCCTATTTAGTGTTAAATACCCCTTTTTAAGCCTGATGACAACATAATACTATTTTGTACTCTCTTTTTGCCAGTAGTTGGGAAGAGAAAGGTATTTCTTGTATGTTGGTGTGGTCCATGCCTTCAGTGCACAGTGAAAGTAGAGAACATGCTGGATGTCCAAATTTGGACAGCTTCAGAACATCCTGAGCTGACTGGTCAGATCATTATATCTTCACACCAGCTAATTTTTTGTAAATTAATGTTTTAATTAACTTATTTCAATTATATATGTTTTAATTGAGTTGTTTTATTTTGTAAAATACTTAAACATAACAGTGTTTCTATAAGTCTCATTGTCAGAAACATTTAGTTGTAAAGATGAAAAGGTCTTGCCAAAAACCATCGGGGTGATTGGAGGTTGGTTCTTAGGGTCACCAACAAGATCTTGAAATTGAAAGGGGAGCAATGTACAAAAGGTATGTACAACTCTGGGAATATTATAGAGGGGCATCCTTGAGATGTGGGCTGGTTCAAGTATGATCCAATCCAGTTTTGCTGTTCTATACCATTCAGGTGTTGCTCTTGAAATATGAACCCTTTTTTAAATGAACATGCATTTGTGAATTCCTAATCAATATTTGCAAAATCCCGCAGAAGCATTCTAAATACATACTGATGGTAAAAACTTCACCCACTGCTAATATTTATTAAAGTAATGCAATGTCATTTAAATTGCAAAAAAAATCCATGTCAATAATAAACACAAAAGATTCTGCAGATTCTGGAAGTTCAGAGCAACACAAGCAAACTGCTGGAGGAACTCAACAAGTCAAGCAACATCATCCTGACCTGCTGAGTTCCTCCAGCACAGATCTGAGCAGCCACAGCAACAATTCCTTAATATTTTACTTACCAATGATTAACATTCTCATCAAGTTTAAAATGAAATTCAATACTATCTTTACCAAATTCTCCATCAGAATGCAGCAGCACAGAGGAAATCATTTGGCCAATTATGCCTGGGTGAGTTATTTGAAAGAGTTTTCCAACCATTCCCCCAATTCTTTCCCTGTGAAACTTCTTCTTTTCAATATGTGTAACATAGAGCTACTGTATGTGGCACAGAAACAGCCTGCTCAGCCCTGAATTCACACTAATCCTTAAGTACTTGATTACATTGAAAACATTTATTCTATTTTGTCCTCAAACCTTCATGCCTTTGAGACGTGGGAGGAAACCAGAGCCCTCAGAGGAAACCCACACAGTCAGAGACAGGGTGTGCAAACTGCACACAGGCAGCACAACAGCCATGAGGCAACAATTCCACTAGATGTTCAAAAGTGCTGCTACTTTGAATATAAAACTCATCTTTATCCTATGGCCATCCTCACTTTTGCAAGCGGTGCATTGATCATATGAACCTGTTAATTAAAAAAAATCACCTCACTTCATCAAACATGGTGTAACTTTCCCATGTGCAGTCTGAAAAAGTTCCCTTATAGCTTTTGCACCTCTATCAATCAACCTCTCTTTGTTCTATACTCATAATCTTCTACGGGTGTGCAGTATGGAAACAGTTCTGGGGCAGGCAGGAGGGTCTACAATTGGGTAGCCTAAACTGCCTAATGCATCTCTGGCACCAGCCTACCCGATATCAAGGACATATATACAGAAAGGTGCCGGAAAAGGGCCAGTAACATCACGAAGGATCCCACCCACCCTGCTCATGGACTATTTGTCCCACACCCAACAAAAAGGAGGCTATGTAGCATCCATGCCAGGACTACCAGACTCAAAAATAGTTACTCGCTCCAAGCAAGGCTGATCAATACCTAAAAGAACTAATATCGAACAATTCACTTAAGTAATTTCCTAGATTATTTTAAATGTCATAAGAACTGATTTCTTTATAACAATTTACATTATTTTATAAATTAGTAGCACTGCTTGTACCCCAGTAATGCCTGTATGTACTGATATTCTTACAGAACTAGACATTAATAAACTTGCAAAAGTAAATCCTGTTAAAGGGTCTCGACCGGAAACATCAACTGTGCTTCTTCCTATAGATGCTGCCTGGCCTACTGCGTTCCACCAGCATTTTGTGTGTGTTGCTTGAATTTCCAGTATCTGCAGATTTCTTCGTGTTTGCGAAAGTAAATCTTTGTTTTAATTTAAACAATGTTTTTAAAATTGTATTTATTGAACAATATGCACTGAAGAAATACGGGGAACAATGGCACAGAACCTACCATACACATAAAACACAGAAGGCCATCCAGTGTATTGCACAAGAATCCCAGCTAAAGGCATAGCAACAACAGCGCCAGCATAAGAACCTGCAAGAAATCAATCCACAGCTAAGATCTCATTGAAAGGCTGAAAGTCAACAAAAATTTTAAAAATCTTAAAAGGCAAACAAAATGCTAATTACCGCAAAATGAGGTGGTTGCTAGCCTGCTTCTCTCCAGTGGTGGGGCCCACTTACTCCATATGCCGTGACAGGCTGGGTATGTGACTCCCTGCAAAAAAAAACATCAGTTATTGTTTTATACAGAGCCCATGTGCAAAGCTGTTCAGGAAAGTGTCATCTGGCATCTAAGTTTAAACAAAACCAATACATTTACTAAATACTGATTCTGACACAATAGCAAAATGATCAGCTGAGAACATTTCCTGCAGTCTACATATATTTATACTTCCAATTCAACGTAGAGATATAAACTGTGAATACACAGTTCCTCACCAAAAAAAAATGTAAACAAACTGAATCTTAGTAGTGACTGAAATATATGAAGTTACATCCACATGTGATCAATTCATTAAGAAGGATAATGATGTATGATGTAATGATTCTAATTCATACTGGACTGGAATTGCTATTAATGTTGAATAAAATTAACAAAGACTAGAGCCGTATAACAGGTCAGTCACCACATGCAAAAATGGAAAACCAACAGTGAAACTTCCATCCGATTTAGCCAATAACGCATCGTGGCAAAAGGGGCGTATTTCATTAGGAGCTACTTGTATCCACAGCAGGTTATAGGTCATTGCGAGCTGTTGTGAAGTGACCGCCGATGCCCCGTCGCCCGCAACATACCTCCACTAAGCCCTGCAGAATCCTGACGAATATCACGAAACCATAGTGGACTTTGGCGGCGGACGGGATGAGCATATTTAGGGAGGAGGTGAGGAAGATGGCAGCGCCAAATACTCTGGAAAGAGAACCGAAGAAATCTCGTCACACATATTCTCATTCGGTCTTTTTTTTAACGTTGGTGTCTCGGGTTAGTTCCTTCTGTTGAGTCGAATATCTTTTTCACGTTGAATATTCCCAGTAATTATTTGGAATATAACAGATGTACTGGGTCTTTTTCGCAATTAATATTAGAAATTTAGCTGCGATTTTCAAATACTAGTTGGGGGGTGGGGGATATCATTAAACCCAGGTACCAAATTTCCCTGCCAATCAGAGTGACAGGAACATCGTCTTCACAATGCCTCAGACTGCTTCAACCATCGATGTCATTGGCATACTGTTAGAAACGTTACGTAATTATGCCAAGGAACTTAACCTCGATTATTAAACTCTTTATCTGCATGTTCCGTTCTTTTTATATACACAATTTTGATATTGTCACATTCATGCCGAAAAACGAGTAACCGACACACACCTGGACTACTATTCCATCAATACATATCACAACAACCAGTACCTATCACAATATCGGTCATAACAGTGAATAATGCCATCATAATGATGAACGCGTAACGACAGAAACGCATTGCGTTTGATTGGCCTGGTTTTGTTAATTCTGTTTGAGTTTTTAGTTTCTTAGGGCTGTGGAGCGATATACTACATTATAACTGTCGGGTCACTGCAGTGAGCCACAATTCAAGCAGAGTCTCTGAAAACATCTGTCAACTCTGCGCCTAGCTTCTCCGGGTTTAACCCCCGCGATTCGGATCAACTGAGCCTGTCGGCGACTGATTTATGCCAGACCTATCAGAAATAAAATCTCGGCATGCACGATATAATTCTTTTTAAATAATCTCATTAACACGCATATAAATTGAACTTTGCAACATTTGGTATGAACATATTACAAATCACAAGTACAGGTTACAAAAACTCATGTTTAATCTACGCAAAGGGATTTTGCTTTCCACAAAAGAAAATGCAGAATGCTAACGAAACCAAAGACTGCAACCTTGTGGTATGCAATAACTGAAAAGCAAAATTGGAGTCGGGGGCGGGGGGCTTTAAAATATATAAATACATCTGTAGCACATAGATGTAGCAACTCTTTTAACAAGGGATTCGAATTCTTGCTAATCGGTAGAATTAAGTTCCACTTGAAGGATCTTTATTTCTGTACAGTTAGTGCTGCGACACGGTGGTGAATTCTTAAACATCCCGACCACAGGGTCCTCAACTCCAAGATACAATTCCAATAACAAAAAGATATTCCGCGTTGCTTCTGGAAAATTATATGATTAATCATATTCAGTTTTCCCGTGGAGTTTATGTGAATCGTATGTGAATTACCCGCGGCGAAGATTATTTCGTATCGCGAGGAGATCCCTTTGGTCTGAGGAAGAAAAGGCCAAACTGAAAAAGATGAATCTCGAGATAGTATCTGGTAACATTTATGTCCTTTGATAATAAACTTACTTTGAACTCTACTTCGAAATTCGATGTGATGAGAGAACGTATTGAATGGAGCTGAATGTTTCGATACCTATTTCACGCTACATTTCTTTTTATTTTGAAGTTTTGGACTAAATGCTATGAAATTTAGTAAATTTACTGCTATAAAATTTTGTAGATTTTTGTAAAGAGGCGCATGTGTTAAATTTTAACAGCTATGCATTTAACATTGGCGCAGTCTCTGGAAACCAAGCAGTAATCCTTAATTCAATTAGGAGCTTAAATATTTCGGATTTGATCACTGCCCGGTACTGCTCCTGCCCACATCAAGCCAACGAATACCACAGGGAGGACAAGTCCTTCGGGATAAATTACAAGCGTGTTAACCTGTCAAAATTGCCCCCGCAAGTATTACGCTTCTCTTTTCGGTACCCTCGAGGCCAGCCTCCAAGAGGGCAGAGAGAAGAAAAGCGGATAAAATGAACGAACGAGCATTGAAAGAGTTTCGGGTTCCTTTGTGCCTTGAGTTGGATAAACGCCTCCCAGGATAGTCTTCTTCAGTAAACTACAGCCCCACAGACTTCCAAGTAAAGGGTACATAAACACCACGGAACGCAGATCATTGAATCCATGGGAAATGATAGCAACCATTTCCCTTTTTTTTCTCTCAAGTCCAGACATATCAAACTAGAAAACTAGAGAAACAAAATTACTTACAGATCACCATGAATACCTTTAAAATCTTTTTTTCCCCAACACATTAATATAGATTCTGTAAGTATATGTTACATTGAATGTCATAAGTACTCGGTCTAATCTCGGTAACTGATGATCTTTTATAATTTCTAATAAATATGCAAATACTTTGCAGTAGTGGATACATTGTAAATCTTCACACCAGTGCCTAAATATTTAATGAATACAAATGCCGGCTTAGATTCATTGATGACTTGGGACTGAGTTTTACCCTGTCTCCAGGCTCTGCGGCAAGGGGAAAAGAGAAAACCGAACCGCATTTCGATTGTTTGCAAATATATTTCAACCTCAAAAGGTCTTGGTAAAAATAAAAAAACCCATCCTGATCCTGCCTACATCAGTGCTATACTACCTCTGCAATACCAGAATGGCAAGACCATTAAAACAGCAATTTTATTTTAAAACGTCAAAAATTACTTGTTATAGGTAAACATGATTTGTGCGGTAAATAAAAGTAAAGGTATATTAACAGAGAGATCTTCTGCACACATTCTTAAACGGTTGTCATCACATGCCGCAGTGTGCCAAGGTGCAGACATAACTCACGCCACGATATAACCCGGCTTCGTTGTTACATATTTTGGTTGTATTTTATTACCTGAAACTATATAGGAGGATACTAATATCTCTGCAAGTGACACCCACGGCCCCAAGGTCACCAGCTTTACTGTGAATGGCAATTTATGCTTAAGCTCACACGTTTTCTCAAAGTAAGAAGCTTTTAGATCAATCTCAGCTGAAATTTAGCTTCATCGTTTTATCTATAACTCATTGCAGAACATTTGTGATCAGCCTTTGTTTGAAGGCGAATTCAAGAGATGGCCAGAGTTAATCCATCCTTTTAAACTAGACATTTCTGGAAATGGTTGCTTACTAATAAAGCAAAGATAATTTCTATGTGATGGCAGGCAACAAGCTACTTGAATTTTATACTGTTCATATAACAGAATAAAACGTTCCAAATGCCCAGGGGAGATTTGCTCAGATAAGAAATTGTGTACACACACACACACACACACACACACACACACACACACACACACACACACACACACACACACACACACACACACACACACACACACACACACACACACACACACACACACACACACACACTAGTTACTGCCTGTAACGCCACGGGCATTTAGGGCAGCAATGGAGTCTTCCATCTCCGTCTGACATTGACCATCTTCTCCATTGTGCCCCAGGTGTGGTTTAGGGTCCTCATTTCTACCTCTAAGGTCTAAGGTATGGCGCCAGGTTGTCTTTGGTCTCCCGCGTTTCTTCTGCCTTTCAGGAGTCCAATGAAGCGCTGAGTCTTTGCGACTATTTTCTTCAAAGGTGGAAGCATTGTCTCGACAGGGATGAAGGTTCCTGCAGATGTCTGGTAAGAGAAGGGGCTCAGCAAGCAAGCCCTGGACTGGATGAACTGGAATATGCAAATTATTATATGGATGGCAGAGCTTTGAATGAGCTTGTGTTTACAGAGCGTGGAACTTGGAGGTTCGGCAAGGTGTAAATTGCATTACTCAGATCTAGAGATATAGTTGAGCATTTGACGGGAGATGTGTTAAGTTGGGTTTTATTGTCTAAGATGTTAGTTTCTGCAAAGTTAGAAGAATTTCAGGATGTAAAGTGACACTGAGGTGAAGTCTGTTTCAATCTCCAAAGGTTGACCGCTATGGGATAAAATTTGACGATCTTCCCAATATCAAACGAAATTTGCAGACCCCAGTCAGTTTAAATTGGCAACAGCATCTCCTCTACGATCTTCATCAGCATAGGCGTACCACGTCTGTGTGCTTAGCCCCCTGCTCTACTCGTTGTACACTAATGATCGTGCAGCAAAGCACAGCTCCAATGCCATACTGAAGTTTGCTGACAACATCACTGTTGCTGGCTGAATCAAAGGTGGTGACAAATCAGCATATAGAAGGGAGATTGAAATCTGAAGATGTGCCACAACAACCTCTCACTCAAAGTCAATACGATCGAAGAGCTCAGGAGGACCTTACTGACATCAGGAAGAGGAAACTGGACAGCCTTGAGCTAGTCCTCATTGGGGAGCAGAGGTGGAGGGGGTCAGCAACTTTAAATTCCTCTGTGTTATTATTTCAGAGAACCTGTCCTAGGCAGTTCACATAAATGCAATTACAAAGAAAGTGTGGCAGAGCCTCTACTTCCTTAGAAGTTAGCAAATATTTGACATGACATCTAAAACTTTGACAAAATTCTGTAGATGTGTGGTGGAGAGTATATTGACTGGTTGCAACAAAACCTGATGTGAAAACACCAATACCCTTGAATGGAAAATTCTACAAAAAGTAGTGGATATGACTTAGTTCATTAAGGGTAAAGCCCTCCCCACCATTGAGTACTGTCACAGGAAAACAGCAACCATCATCAGGGACCACCACCAACCAGGTCATGCTCTCTTCCCGCTACTGCTGTGATCAGGAAAAAGGCACAGGAGCCTCAGGTTTCAGTTCCAGTTTCAGGAACAATTATTATCCCTCAACCATCAGGCTCTTAAACCACCAAGGTAACTTCACTCAACTTCACTTGCCCCATCACTGAACTCTTCCCACATCCAATGGACTTGCTTTCAAGCACTCTTCATCTCATGGTCTCAATAATTATTGCTTTTTTCTTTTGTATTTACAGAGTTTGTTGTCTTTTGCACATTGGATGTTTGGGTGTGGTCTTTTATTGACTGTATTATGGTTCTTGTATTTTCTGTGGATGCCCACAAGTAAATGAACCTCGGGGTTGTATATGGTGATATATATGTACTTTGATAATAAGTTCACTTTGAACTTTGAGTGTTTCATTCAAGAATCACTGTATGTTTGACAGAGGGAAAGTAAGGAAGAAAAGAAGGACTCAGAGAAATAGAGATAAGTTTGAGGTGGGTGTTATCAGCAGAAAGACAAAGACAGATACTGCATTGTCAGGTGAGTTGCCAGATGGAAATATACAGATAAGAAAAAGAATTGTCTCATTGATTTGGAGGATAAATGCTAATGAGGACCAAAGATGACTAGGAAGAAAAGCCATTGCTAGTGATTCCGTCATCATGTCCAATAAGAATGGAACAAAATATGTTTGCCCAAGTTAATGAAGGTGAAGAGATATTGGTAGGGCTGGACATCAGAATCAGAATTAGGTTTAATATCATTAGCATATGGCATGAAATATTTTGTTATGTGGCAGCAGTACATTGCAATACATAATATTAACAATAGTGAATTACAGTAAATATATATGGTAAATTTAAAAAAGGGGTTTATTAGTCAGTGTCAAAATATTGTAGTGTATTTGTTTGTTTGTCCTAACTATGGGTTCTCGTAATTCAGATAAAACATGTTTCACCACATGGAATGTTAACAGACTGGGGAATCTTATAAAAAGGAGAAAAGTAATGAATAAGCTTAAGAAACAAAAATGGGATGTGGTATTTCTACAAGAAACACATTTATCAGCAGAGGGATCAGTAAAATACTGGGGGAGGGGTTTACAGATCGTTTTTTACAGTGCAGGGTCAACTAAGAGCAGGGGAGTTATAATACTTATCAATAGGCAGCTGCAGTTTAGATGTGAGAAACAGATCAAAGATGAAGCAGGGAGAATTCTTATTATTTGGGCAGAAGTACATAAGGAACATATTATTTTAGCAAACATATACGCACCTAATATAGAAGATGCAAGATTTTTTGTGGATCTTAAAGGAAAGTTACATTCATTTGGAGCTTATGATATACTTGGGGGAGATTTTAATTTGGTAATGGATCCAATCATTGACCGTAGTAAGATGTTGTCATATAGAACCTCAAAACTCACTGTGATGGTGCAAAATATGAGTAAAGCCCTCGGGCTTGTGCAGGTTTGGCACCTTATGAATCCCAATGGGAGTGATTACACATATTTTCAGCCATTCAGAAAAAAACTAGGATTGATTTCTTCCTTATATCCAAGTCACTTATTCAGTCTGTGTCTCAAAGTGCAGTTGGTAATATTATAACATCAGATCATGCTTGGGTTTGTCTAAAGACAATACCCCAGTATAAGAGAATGCAGTCACATAGATGGAGATTTAATTCATCCTTGTTACCAGATTCAATATTTAGGCAAGCTATGAGACAGCAAATCAAGGTGTATTTAGAGATAAATACACCTGTGGCCTCCTCAGCAGGGACTAACTGGGAAGCTCTGAAGGCAGTTTTGAGGGGATATACTATTCAACATACTTATTGTATTAAAAAACAGAATAATCAAAACAAGTAGTGCATTCACGGGTTCAATGTCCATTCCAAAGTCTGATGGCAGTGGGGAAGAAGCTATTCCCGAATCATTGAGTGTGTGCCTTCAGGCTCGTGTACCTCCTCCCTGATGGTCGCAATGAGAAAAGTGCACATCTTGGGTGATGGGGGTCCTTACTGATGGATGCCGACTTTCTGAGGTTTCACCCCTCGAAGATGTCCTGGATGCTGCAGAGGCAAGTGCCTTGATGGAGCTGACTGAGTCTACCACTTTTTGCAGCTTATATCAATCCTGTGTAGTGTCCCCCACCACCTCCCATACCAGACACTGATTCAGCCAGTTACGATGGTACATCTGTAGAAATTTGTGAATGTCTTCAAGAAAGTGACATATTATGTAAGTTTGAAGATTATAAAAAAGATAAAAATGGAATAGTTTGCTTTTGTCGCAGTTCAACTCTGACCGATTAGAATTATTTTATTCTGAGTCAAGAACTCACTTCAGAGTAACAAAACTCGAGTTCAGGAAGGATGGGCATGGATTCTGGAGGTGATAACAAAATATAGGTTTCTGGAGAGGGAAGGATGTTATGGTAAAGTTCATTTGAATTGTATGGTTCTCATTAAGTAGTGCTCTTAACCTGTTAGTTCATAAATTTTAGAGAGATTTTTTTTGTCTGTTTAGAAGACCAATTTTGGTGTTGCTCAAGGAAGCTGTGTTGGTCCCACTCTTCTCCTTATACATGCTCCCCTTGGGAGATATCATTGGAGAGGATAAATTTGATTTCCATACATATATGACACACAATTTTATATCTCAGTTGAACCTGATGATGGTAACACCCTGTCTTCTCTGACCTGGTATGGTTGAAATAAAAAAAACGGATGAGCAATAATTTCCTAAAACCAAATAAAGATAAAACCGAAATACTTCTGAATTGGTCACAAAGCCAAAAGAGATCAAATTCTTGATAACTTGTGAATTTGGCTCCCCTTGTAAGTCTGGGTGTTATCCTCGATTCAAGCTTAAATTTTAAATTCCACATAAAGAAAATGATCAGAGCAGCATTTCTACATTTAAGAAATATTACAAAGTTAGGTTTTCTTCTATTACATAATGATGCTGAAAAATAAATTCTTGCCTTTATATTGAACAGACTAGATTACTGCAATGTACTTTTTACTGGCCTTCCAAAGCAATCTATTGACAAACTTCAACTCATTTAAATGCCACTATTAACCAAAACCAGAATGAGGGAATATATCACTCCCATACTGGCTACTCTGCGTTGGCTTCCTCTATCTTTTAGAATAAATTTTTTAAGTTCTCTTACTTATTTTCAAAGCTCTTAATTGCCTGGGATGGAGTACATTTTTCTTTTTTAATCCTGCTCAAGGACTGGTGACATCCTTCTACCCCTCATTAGTGAGAGAGAGAGAGGGAGCCTGTGGCATGTCAAACTGTCATGTAAACAATAGTTTTGTTGACTGCGGAACATGGTCTCATACAAATCACGATTGCAGTACTTTGCTGTACCTTGGCGGGTGGTGGGTGCTGATGCTTTTTGCTAAAATGGGTGGGGGGAGGCTGCTTGTGTGGAGGAGGGTGGAGATAGTGCTTTGGGTTCTAACGCTTTTCTGTCATTCATTCTTTTGGAGGTCATCTGGTTTTCATGGATGTCTGTGAAGACTAAGTAGTTCAGGTTGTATATCGTTTATATTCTCCGATAATCACTGGAACTGTTTGAGTTCTCAGGTCTTCTGCCAACAGTCTCTTAAATTTAAACACTCTTTCTCTAAAGATAATAGGTAGGTCAGCTTTTTTAAATCACACTCCTAAGCTATAAAGGTTGCAGACTCAGTTGGCACTTGTAAACACCAGCTCAAGACCTATTTATTTAACCTTGATATTAACTAACACCTTTTCATCATTTAATTATCTTTTTATTTTATTTTTGTTTGTATTTTATTCTGTTATAAAGCACTTTGAACTATATTGTCAGACTGAAAAGTACTCTAAAATAAAGTTATTATTATTATTTTTCCTTTTTATAGACCATCTAGTCAACATATTCATTTAACTCCTACATTTAAGTAACCTGGTTAAATGATACTTAGTTTTGAGTAGTATACAAGGAAGGAAATTGATAAAATCATTGTAATATATGTAGATATTTTACTAAATTGAAATTGCAAGTGATTTACATTATTTTCTTAAATACACAGTTCAAAAAGTTTATATTTCACAGTTTATCTGAATTATATGGAGCAATTTTAAGAACTTTCAAAGGGCCAGCATTATGATATATATAGTTTATATGTGTTGTGTATAGGATATGTATATATAAAACAACATAGAAACCTGCATCAATGTATTTTTTTACATCTGTCACATAACTGCATTAAATGTTATTAAGGGAATTGACCATCTGCCTCTCTGTACCCTGTATAAGAAAGCCATAAATCATTGCATTTCTAATAATGATGGTACCTTAACCTCTCAATTTTCATTGCAATACTGCCCACACATTAAAAAAATACATGGAATCCAGTGCCTGCATCATACCACAACATATTGCTACATAAATCAGTGAAACCACTAAAGGAGGATTGAAAATTATATTACTCCAGAAACTGACATTATATTGTAAGACTACACAAAACTCGTTCTCAAAAATTATGAAGTACTACTTTGGTCCTAAAATATTTCTTTTGTCATTATATTATTCAAAAAAGAAGTAAATGAAACAATACGGGAGATAGTAATACTGTATATTTGATACTAATTATTTCAGTCCAAAAGAAAGAGCATTAACAGAAAGAGTTTTCCCCTTATTTGAGCATTGTTCAGTACATGTTCAAAGTGGAAGAAAATTTATTGCACATTATAGCATTGAAAGCGATTGCTCAAATTCAGAAATAGAGAAAAGCCAACATCTCTATAATTTTATGTACTAGAATATAAACATAGCTGTTCATTTTATTAAAGTTTATTAAAAAGTAAATAGTTTTGACTAATCCAGATAATTTTCTATCCTATTTTCATTCCTCTTCAGAATGAAATTAAATGAGTACTCATTCCGATAATATCAAGGAGGAAGAAATTATCTAAGGAATTTATCATAGATGTCAAAACCCAAATTACTCAAAGATGGGAGTTGGTATAGATTGAATTTAACTTTGGAGCTGTTTAGAAGAAGAAATATGAGGGAGATAGAAGAGAAATGCCTGCATACTGATAAATATCACGTATAGGAAAGAAAGGGTAAACTTAGAACAAATATCAAGAACAGAGAGCTAACATTGTGAATGAGCAGGATATCAAAAGTTGAGCCATTAAAAACTAAATGAAATTACTAAGCAAGGTTATAATAGAATATATTACCATACTATCGTCTCCTTTCAATTCAAATATTAACACAGAATCAGAAACCCGGTTCATGATAATGATGCACAAAATAAGTTAAGTAATGTCTACAATAATTGTAAGCACTTAGTCTTGACATATATGTTTTATTGTATTAAACTAAGCTCAGTGCTGTTCAATGTCTCCAAGTTTTACTCAATGACAGTAACAATTTGGCTACACTTACCCTGGGTAGAGATGTTTGGTTATCATTTTAAACGCTAGGCTTTTCTACAGGTTGATAATAGTGGAGTAAAGGGAATTACAGAGGCATGAGAGCAGAGCTAGCCAAAGTTGATTAGAAGGGGACTTTATTTTGGATGATGGCAGAAGAGTAATGGCTGGAATGGAGATTCTGAGAACAATGTGGAAGGTGCAAGATAGATACAGCCCAAAGATGAAGAAGTATTCTAAAGGGAGAATGGGCAAACTATGGCAAACCAAGGAAGTCAAATTCAGCATAGAAGAAAAAGGGAGAGCATATAATATAGCAGACATTAGTGGGAAGTTAGGACAATTTGGATGCTTTTGAAAACCAATGGAATGCAACTAAAATGACATCAGGAGAGATAAGATGAAATATGAAACTAAACTAACAAATAATATTGAAAAGGATAGCAAAGGGTTTTTTTCCCGAGATATGTAAAAGAGAGGTGGAAGTAGATGGTAGAATGCTAGAAAATAACAATGGAAGAGTATTGTTGGGGGATAAACAAACGGATGACAAACTGAATAAGTGTTTTGAATCAGTTTTCACTGTGGAAGACATAGGCAGTATGCCAGAAATTCAAGAGTGTCAAAGGGCAGAAGTGAATGTTGTTGCTATTACTAAGGAGAAGGTGCTTGGGTAGATGAAAGGTCTGAAGATTGATGTCACCTGGATCAGATGGATTACACCCCAGGGCCCTGAATGAGGTAGCTAAGAAAATATTGGAGGCATTAGTAATGGTCTTTTAAAAATCACTAGATTCTGGAATGGTTCTGGAAGATTGGAAAATTGCAGACGTCTCTCACTCTTTCAGAAGGGAGGGAGACAGAAGAAAAGAAATTATAGGCCAATTAGCTTGACTTCAGTGATTGATAAGATGTTATAGACAATAGACAATAGGTGCAGAAGTAGACCATTCGGCCCCTCGAGTCTGCACCGCCATTCTGAGATCAAGGCTGATTATTAAGGAGAAGATTTCAGAGTACCTGGGACATGATAAAATAGCCCAAAGTCAGTATGGTTTCCTTAAGGGAAATTCTTCAAGGAAATTCCCCTTAATGGGAAATACAGGTATTTGAGGAAATAACAGACAGGATAGACAAAAGAGAATCAGTGGATGTTGTTTATTTGGACTTTCAGAAGGCCTTATCAAGGTGACATGCATGAGGCTGCTTAACAAGCTAAGACCCTATGGTATTACAAAACAGATATTAGTATGGATAGAGGAATGACAGTAGGCAAAGAGTGGGATGAAAGGGGGCCGATTCTGGCTGGCTGTTGGTAACTAGTGGTGTTCCGCAGGGCTATATATACAGGGGACTGATTCTTATCACATTATATATCAATGGTTTGAATGACAGAATTGATGGTTTTGTGTGCAAGTTTGCAATGATAAGTGGAGTGGCAGGTAGTGCTGAGTAAACAGGGTGCCTGTAGAAGGACATAGACAGGTTGAGAGAATGAACAAAAAAGTGGCAGGTGGAAAATAACGTAGGAAAGTGTGTGGTCATGCACTTTGGTAGAAGGAATGAAGGCATACACTATTTTCTAAACAGGGAGAAAATTCAAATATTAGAGATGCAAGGGAACTTGGGAGTCCTCTAAGGATTCACTAAAGATTAACTTGCGGTTGAGTTGGTAGTAAGGATGGCAAATGCAATCCTAGCATTCATTTTGAGAGAACTGGAATCTAACAGCAAGGATGTAACGCTAGGTTTTATAAGGCATTGATCAGACCATACTTGGAGTATTGTGAGTAGTTTTAGGCTCCTTATCTAAGATGTCCTGGCATTGGAGAGAATTCAGAGGAAGTTTCAAGAATAATTCTAGGAATGAAAGAGTTAACATATGAAGAACATTTGAAGGCTTTGAGCATGCCTCACTGAAGTTTGGAGGAATGGTAGGGAATCTCATTGAAACCTGGTGAATATTGAAAGGCCTAGATAGAGTGGATGTGGAGATGATGTTTCCAATAGTGGGTGAGTTTAGTGCCAAAGGGACATACATTTACAACAGAAATAAGGAGGAATTTCTTTAGCCAGAGGGAAGTGAATCTGTGTAATTTATTGCCAGGAATGCCTGTGGAGGCCAAATCATTGTGTATATCTAAAGTGAAAGTTGATAGGTCCTTGATTAGTAAGAGCATCAAAGATTATGGGGAGAAGGCAAGATAATAGGGTTGAGAGGGAAAATAAATCAGCCATGATGGAATGGTGCAAAAGCCCCGATGGACGAAATGGCCTAATTCTGCTCCTATTTTTTGATAGACCAATTCTCACATTCAATGCAATGGCTGATTTATTAAAGCACCTTGGTAATATTATGATCAACAGCACAGAAAATGAAATTTTCCTTCAAAACAACATTTTCTATTTAATATGCATGTCTGCTTTCCCCTCTCTCAATATTGTCTAGGCTATTGGTTCATTATGAGTCAACAAAAATATTCAGAAAAGTTAATGATTTCAAAAGGTGACTTTATCAAGTTGGCTGGAAATAGCTGGATTGACTATCTTCTGGCTCATCAATAATCAGAATAAGTTTACCAGAGATGTTTGGAGAAATAATTATATGAGATGCAAACTTAATACTTGCATTAACAATTTAATTTTGTGGTCAGATAAACGTTATAAATAAGAAGACCTCTCTGTTAGGAAGAACATGATACAGAAATTGACACAGAGTTTATAAAGAGACTTTGACCACCTTTGGGTAGTAATGTAGGATCAAATTAAAGAATTAGAATAAAAATAGCCCAAAACATCAAATGTTTATTCCTCCGCATAGGTGCTGCCTGACCTGCTGATTTCCTCCAGCACCTTGTGTGTGTGTTACTCTGGATTTCCAGCACCTGCAGACTGTCTTGTATTTTTGAATTAAAATAAATGTTTCTGATATTTAAAGATCACTTATTTACAGGAAATTAATATTAATATATTTAAAACTGCTTATCAATACACACATTTGCTTTGCATTTGTACCAATACAAGCATTTGCTTTGCATTTGTACCAATACACATATATTGAGGGAGAGGGAGAGGAGAGAGGGACAGAGGGAAAACACAGTATATCTCACTTACATGTTTATAATTTTGAATATTTGGCAGGGAGTATTGAAAACCTGTAGCATACCCAAAATTAAATGGTGGAATAATAAACACAACTATTCAATATTATCTGACATCTCTTTCTACTGCTATAATGGTGATGGCAAACATATCTTAAATGATTTACTGCATAAGCTTAAGTATAATAGACATTTATATTTATTGTCTGTATTTAATTTTAAGATTGAAGTACTTTTTGATGCTTAATGCAATATTTAAGTTTCCATAATGTAATTGTTGGCAACATCTTCTTAAATTTATTGCTTATTTTTTATTTATTGTTTTATGGAACGTGGATGTTGTTGGCTGGTCCAGCATTTATTGGTTATCTCTAGTTACCAATGAATTGAGTTACTAACTTGGTCATTCAGAAGGTACTTTGGAGTCATGATATTGATAGGTATGAAGTTTCATACAGGCCAAGTCATGATGGCCAGTTTCTTTCCCTAGATGACACAGGTGACACAGGTAGGTATTCACCTTAACTTAGTAGTTTGAAGCTAAAACAGAAAATGCCAGAAACACTCCATAGGTCAGGTGGCATCTTGGAAAGAGGAACATAGTTAATATTTCAGGTTAGACATGCAACAAAACAAGTTCTTTGACCTGAAACCAGAATGATTCTAGAATTTCCTGTTATTTTAGATGTCCATTATTTGCAATTTTTGATTTAGAATTTCAATGACTTTGTCCAGTATACTGGCATTCATAGGCATGTGTATGGGGGGGGGGGGGGGAGCGGAGAATTGTCATTTGCATTGAAGTGCTGATTACATGAGAATTGCTTGAGATTTTACAGCACAGCATTTAGTGGTTGTGCATAAATTTTAAAATACCAAATGCTGTCATCTCCTTAGAATTTTAACAATTCTTCTAAGTTTTAAGGCTATACATATCAACGTAAATACAGCAAAAAAATTAAAATGGTGTAAAGTTCTGTAACAATGTAGAGCAAAAACAAATTAAATAAATGACTGTTTTCACCATCACATAAAGGGCAGTCTTTAAAGAGGATATTGCTGGTAAGCAGCCTCCAACTTCATTGCCCTCATGTATAAATGTAAATAAACTGAAAATGCCTTTTCGCACTTATTTTTTACTACATTTAAAATTCACTATTAAAGGGTATTTTCAGATTTAAAAAGTAAAAAAGCTCATTGCTTAATAATATTATTTTTTGCCAGATACATATATTCTAGACACAAACATTTACTGTTCTTTGATGGTTACATTTATTGAGGATAGCTTTTGATCCTATATTTATTTGTTTACTTGAATTTAGATCCGCCAGCCACCTTGGTCCTTGCATCAAAAATACAGGCTTTTGTTTACTAGTCTATTAACCTAACCCCAATTGATGTAACTGTCCTTCATTTTCCTCAGGGCAACTGTGCATCAGCAGTACCAGTACTTGTAAAAATGTACTTCCAGCTCACTATGAATGTTAGTAGTTACTTATAAAGGTGACAATATGAAGTTAATCATGAAGGAATATCAATCAAATATTTTTCATTCACCTTACCTTTTCTACATGCTCATTGTAGGAAAATCATAGCCAGTTTTTAACTATGTTAGCATAGTTCTAATTCTTCTAGCCATTTCCATTTTTGCTTATAAAATGGCTTTTTCTTCTGAATCAAAGCAATGAAGATGTTTACTGACTTTACCGCCTCATAAACAATGAGGAAGATGTTGGTGCATGACCTTGCTAGTTTTATTTCACAGATGATCTAGTTTAATCAAATACATAAATGTAATTGTGAGGCTTTTGTTTTACACTAACTAAGGGAACTTGGTTTACATCTAATTAAACTACTTGGCATGGAAGTGGGTCAGAATTATGTCATTCAGGGACTTGTATGCACATGAGATTTTTTTAAAAAAAACCTTTATAGTCAAAAAGTACTTCACCTGAAGGCACTGAACCGGACGACTTTTTTAAAGTCATTAGTATCAGCATGGTGGCTTTTTAATTATTTCATATGTTTTTAATACTCATCTCACTGAAATCATATTTCATGAAATTGTTACAGGAGAAAATGGACTCAGCTACTTTTTGTTAAATAGCAGACGCTAAGAGGCAATTTATTTTTGCTGTCATCTTGTTTTCTTATGCATTGTGTATGGTAGCCAACTTTTATATATGTACACATACACATACACATACACATTCATATTCTGTTAATATATACATTTTATTGGATTAGGGCATAAAATTGTTATTTTCCTGATATTTTTCTTGTAGCTTAACTTTGCTATGCCTGCTTATATCAGAATCAGGTTTAATCCAAATCAGAAGAAAATATGATCACCTATATACATGTATATAGGATATCATATTTCTATATGACCACATAGAGTAATTATTCAGTGAATTTTCCAGTAATTATGGTAATTGCTTTTATATTTTTCCAGAATTTTCTTAATTTTCAGGAGCAGTTGTCATACTACTCGAATCTGGCTGTTTATAGACAAATTGTTACCACTGAAATTTTGTTTTTCTCTAGTTTGAGTAGAGAAGACCATAACTACTTTTTCCTTTGTTTTCTTGGCTACTCTTTCTTGCTTGAATTCTGCTCTTGTAACACTTAATAAAACAATTATAAGCAATAATCTTTATGCCTCAGTCTTTACTTCCAAGAAACCTTTGGATTGCAAAAAGTCAAGATCCAACAGCTTGGATCTCATCATCATAACTGAGCAATGGAAAATGCTGACTGGATTATCCACCATGTGAAACGCAAACTGAGTTTCTTAAATAACTGCTCTCTATGTTTCTAAGGACAAGACAAAAGGAAACAAGATTAATTATCAAATATAAATACTATTCCAGAATTCTGGTGACATTAATGACCAAGTCAATTGTACTTTCTAGTTTTCAATGATAACATTTGAATTAGATTGCAGCCTGTAACTGACTACCAATTAGTAAATCAATTGTCAACTATGATTTTTATATAAAAGATCTTTACAGATTATTCTTGCACATATCGAGCTATCTGGTTGTCAGGATGAGTTTGGCATTTAATCTGGTGGAATTATTTTACTTCCTAGTTCTAAATTTCTATTCTGAAATAAACCAACTCGGCCTTCCTTTATCAAACTTCTGGGCACAATTAACTGGTTCTCTCAGTCCATTTGTATACTTGATTAACGTACTATTGCCGGCTAGTTTGTTTACATTGCAGAATCTCGTGCAGTATATGCTTCCTCGGGCACAAACCGGATGGTTCCTCTTCAGGTCGCAAATGGAGTCATGTAATGACTCGTGAGTAGCGTAGAACGCAAAAAAAAAATCTGACAGGAGCTTTCTTCTCGCCCCGCAAAGATAGCCGTCCACGTTAATGAAGCTTATGTGTTCACTTCTACGGTATCGGAACCGGAAATGTGACTCCCTTGGATCTCATTTGTAAAACTGATAGGATCTGTTAGAAGGTTTTCATTGGATAGTGATGCAATGTGTCATTGGCAACGTCAAAGAAAAAACATTGAATCCAAATATAGCCATTTCATTGAGAAAGTTGATTTTTAAAGTTAATCACAAGGTTATTTTAATCTCTCGGGGAAAGTTAGAGGGGAAGAAGAAGCGTTGTCAAAATATATGAATGAATGGATTGGATCAAGTGATATTTCGACATGGTGTTCTTGCACACAAGAAAATTCTCTGTAGGATTTTGAAAAAGTGTTGCATTTGTTGAAATTTTAAATCTTTCAATTTCAGTAATACCATTGAGTCGCCCAAAGATTTTATATAACTTATTCATTAGGAACTATTGTTCATTTCCAATATTGTAATTAGTCAAGAAAGAACTTAAAATGAAATTAACAGCCAATGGCGCCCCAACTTCCGCTGCAATAATATTCTCCTTAACAACATCGCACTAAGTAAATTTGAGTTTTCTGACTGTATTGTCGCATAACCACACAACCCGAACGGGAGGGCAATGAGCGCTATCAGATGGTCGCAATGTACAGTACACAGCCAAAGCCAGGAATGATGAAAGAAAACTGCCGGAAATCTAAACATGTATAACTGTGAATTTTTTCAACTTTTAAACGCTTTTTTCCCCCAAGAGCGAAGTGTACATAAATTGACTGTTAGGTGCATCTTTAATGAATTCATGTTTTTGTGTGTTTTGCTGCTGCTAATACTAAAGTTAACCAATATTTTGTAATAATAAACTGACTAGTGAAGCTATGAAGTCCCAATAAAAATTTGGATAAGCATGCCGCCATAGGCTACGATGATTTCAGCATTTAATTTCCATGGAATTCCTCAAAGTGTCTGAGCAAGCTGAGAAACATACACGCATTTTGGATTTTTCTTATATTCCTCGTTTAACTATAATTATAGCCAGAAAAATGCCGTGGGAGCATGGAAGACGTTTGTTGTGCGCGCATATCCACGGTTGACGTAGATGTATTTGGTGTAATTTATTAAGGTATGGTTCCTCCAAGTCTATCTCCAATGATTGTAGGAAAGCCATATAAAATCTACTTGGGCCAGAGTGAAGATGCATTTCGTCTATAATTTCCAAGTGACCATTGCAGATAATAAGCCGTAAACTCGGGCGAACAGTTAAATCCCCAAAGCGTGAGTAGGGTGAATCTAACTACAGTTCTCCTCTAGCTTGTCGTTTTCATCTAAGTAACCAGGAGAAGTGTTCTCCACACTCTTACTAACGCTTTAGCATGGGAATCGAGACAAAAGCCAAGGGTGTTTGTGTTTTTTTTAAATTAAATCTGCAGGTTTTATTCGTAGTGACTAGAAACGATGACCAAAAACACACTATCACTGGAATGTACATTCAAAATGCTGGAGGAACTCAGTATGTCAGGCAGCAACCATGGAAAGGAATAAACAATCGACAATTCGAGTCTAGACCCTTCATCAGGACTGGATAGGAAGGGGGGAGGGAGCCAGAATAAGGTGAAGGAGGGGATTTTTACAAAATCTCTGAGTTTATCACTGGAGTGCTATTGTTTATCGATATAACGCAGAGCGACTTTTTCATCTTGGCAGACATATTTTAATTCATTCCATCTATTTTCCATTGCGAAACAAACAAATGGTCAGATATCGTGCAACCTGTCTACTCGGATCAAGAGAAACAATAAATCAATGTATTTGCCGCATGAAATAAATAATTTTAGCGACATTGTTAGGCAGTAATTATTCATTCAAGCCTGATATTGTATTGTCTGAAATCGTGTAAGAAAATAGTAAATTCAAGATTAATATGTGAATGTGCTAGTTTCATACACGATTTCAGACGATGTAATATCGCGCAATGTTTCTGCTCTTAAAAATACTACATTTATGTTATTTAAAAACCCCAGATTTGACGAGAATCTTTTTAAGGATTATCCCACCAAACAAGTCCACATTGTTGCATAGCACCTTTGAAAGTTCCCGGTAGATATCTCAAATCCTTACTACATCGCAATGAGCTATTGTCTGGAGACCCCTTTTCTTGAAGGGTGGAGTATTTATGAGGAACTAGTAAAGGTTATAAGTACGTATCAAACATATACATGCCTATGTCGGATTATTAGGACGGGCAATAAATAAAGCACTTATTCTAAAAGTGTAACCGTTTATATTAATAAGGAAGAGTCTATCTGAAATGGAATGTTAAACAATTGCAATATTAAAACACCACCGCCATATTCCACTAGCAAAATGTTTAAACAATATTGGAATATATCGTTGTTTTAACAGATATAGCCAATATTTTCTGAGGTTAATTAATATGAACATTCACATACTTCAGTTCTATTTTGCAAATGTTTTTCAAACAGGATTCTGATATTCTTCTGTGCGCTACCCCTGCAGTTCGCACGCAACTTGTTGTTATTGTATAAACCTGTAAACACGGGGATAGATACCGCACTGTCTGCACGACAGACAATGAGGATTAGCTTTTACTCCTTAGCACAGTGTTTAACACATTGTAGTGTTGCATTAAACTGTTTCATACGAATTATCCGAATGAAATAACATATTTCGTGTACAAAATTCATCATTGACCGATCCTGAATGGAAGGGGGTCTTCTGTGGGCATTGCAACTTTTAGCAATCCGCTTGAGAAGGGGTCGATCTTGTCGCAATGTTACGCAAATCATTTCGTTCACTGCAGTAACTACACCGGACACGTTCCTCTGCAGCTATTTATATAAAATATTGTACACACGGCCGAGACGTTTGAAGCAGGCTTGAACATAATTTTAGTGTCCTACTGCCTGGCTGAATTAGACGCGAGTGCGTGACTCGGATTAAAATGAACTAGGTCTAAAACTCAAGGGATCCAATTAACAGGTTGGATGAAACCCCCTGAGTACCGAAATATTAACAAACTCCATGGAAACGGGTCGTCCACAACCTGCTACCCAACTCGCCTCTGTATCTCAAACAACACCCTGAGTTGTCTTTCAAATCTTTCCATTATCCATTCAATCAAATTGTAATAAGGAAACGTAAACTGGCACTGTACTGGGGCGGAGGTGTTGGTTGTGGAAGAAAATCCATAAACACCTAAAAACCACCGGGGGGGGGGGAAGAAATGCAGATTAAAGCATTGCATCTTGTTATTAAAGCAAAGAAAACGCAAAGACAATATGATTTTGAAAGACAATATAAAGTTAATCTGATTTTCGAAAAAAAATTATAACAGTGTTTTATGATTTGTTATGTTATTGAATAGTTTAATTCCTGTGTAATTTTAACTAGCGTGGACAATTTAAACGTAAACTATAATAGTCAGATCTCAATAGGTTTTCAGCTGCCCTGATGCTCTAAGTATGGAGGATGGGCGCTAAGTCAAGTTTAGCGTTTGAAAATGGCATTTTCGACCTGTGGCGAAAAGCCAAGTCTAATTAAGACAGGATTCCGGACAGTGCGCAACTTGGGGCATATGATGCTACTGTGGAATCCCATTTAACGTGATAGCATTTCCTTCATTAAAATAGTTTTTAAACTTAATGCAAATTCCGTTCAGTTAGTTTTGTTCAACTGCCTTCTTTGATATTAAAGTTATCACTTTACAAGATGGATCTTTTAGGAAAATAAACATGTTTGAAGTAAATCCCGAACAATTTCACGATCCGCAATTGCTAATTCTCGATTTTTGTATTGCCGACTCTGCGTCAGACTATCAGACAATTAATTTATTTCCCTCAAATTATTTTACCTGTTTGCTGCCAATCTTGATGCTATATAGCCTCCAGGAATCTGAGTTACGATATACCCCCAGAAAAAGGACCCGTGGATCATTCCCACAGTCTCGGGATCCCAGTTAAATGTCGCTTTCTTGTGGAAAAAGAGATGAAAAGAGTAGGGAAATGCAAGTTAGATTACATGTTGGCAAAACTGTAATGAGTTGTTTAGACATATTAAGGCATGCGTGTACGCTTCAAAATGATCGGAAATTTGTTTAACATTAGAGGTCAATTTAAAAGGAGTTGTTGCATTTACAATCAACGGACAACGAGGGAGCCGAGCCGAGCTCAGTTGAGCAAAGGTCCATTCCAATTTTAAGGCAGATCGAAGTGGCTTACAAAGGGGCAGTCTGACAAAGGAATGTTATACATCCAATGCAGCAAACATCCAAATGTATTCAAAGCGAAGTATATTAAAATGAGTATTTTGATGATGTGGGATTTAGCTGAAATCAACAGAATATTTGGAATCTAGGCTGTGGGCTCACCTTTTTAATGATTGTATTCCCGTGGTGTATAGTACTGTTGTTGACCATATCCACGATGGCCACGCCAAGGTTACACCTGATGCCAAAGGAGATGCAGAAGCCCAGACCACTCATGATGGCGATGATGTACCTGCGAGGTAACCCGAAACAGGTGCAATCGCAGAGAGGCGGTTTCTTGGGGCGGACGTTCTGTACCTTCCCATCCTCAGTCAACTCGATATTTTCCCCATGTTGCTGTCTCTTTTCCAACACTCTGCATCAGAAAACAATGGCATTTATTCCACAAAAACATTAATTTCTTTAGGGTTGCTTCCATCCATCAGAATGGATCGTTCCTAAAATAAGAAGCGCCGTTTTTCAATTTTATTGTTTCAATTTGGTCGCAACGATTCAATCACTTATGATAGTTGTACATCAAATATTTTGCCTTTGCTAAGTATTCGTTTTATATGTCACATGAACCCGATTTTTTTTTAAAAAAACAACCCCTTGATAACCACCATAGTGTATCAGTTCAATACGGGAAGCGAAAACAGTTTTGATTATAATCAGGAGCAAGTACTCCCTGTAATTATCAGTCAGATTTTTAATATACTGTATTTGTCTACAATGATGTCCGTGAAAACGTATTTTAACGCGCAATATATATGGAATTTGCGGGTTATAATTAAAGATCTGAGTTCAGTCTGAGATGTGTTTTTACTGCAATACGAATCTTCGTTAAAATAGAAACGAAATTCATTATTTACAAAGGTAATCTGGAAACAATAGGTCTTGCATTGTTTTAATAAATCTGATATAGAAATAATGTTTGGTGATTTTTTTTAACGCAGGTAGTGGAAGCCCAAACTACCTACTGAGACTGATTTATATGGAAATAGTATGAAAATTCAGGAAAAACACACCGAGTGAAATGAGCAAAAAAGAACTTGAATTTCATAGGTATTAATGGCATTGCCCTGCTTTGATGCAACAAGCAGGAGAGGTTGCAACTCATAATGCACTGATATGTCAAAATAAATATTAATTGGCTAGAGTACAATCCAACGTGTGTGTTTTATTGCAATCTCGATGTAAAGGGGAAATGTTTACTGAAATGAAAGCATATACTGTATAGCAAATAAATTGACGAGTAGGCCAAAGAGTGCTTGAGGTTAGGACCAATGTATTTAGGTGCTTATATCAAACCGATTTTTAAACTTCAAAATACCCGCGTCTCTATAAACATATGTGTAAATAGACTGATGAACCTTTAATGAAAAAAAAACTTTGACTAATTATACCGCAAAGATCCACATCAATATTATAGCTGCGGGTGGTGGAAGGAAGGGGGTGGGAAACGGCTTCGCGTGATTGTTGTTTTGATTGAAAGACACGGTGGTATAGATATATTATTAAACAGATCGATATGTATGCAGCGCTTTGGATAATGCAGAGAGCTGTCAAATGTAGAAGCACACATCCCTTATGATATTAATTATTAACATGTTTCAGGCTGATCCCAAAGGTGGAGATTACATTAAAACAGCTGTGGAATGGAACCATATTTGCAATAAGTGGATTGTTCCAAAACCACGGCAAAACTCAAATTTACAACAGTCACTTAACTCCATATTCGAAAAAATGTTTAACACTAGTATAGCTGACACTTCAGGGCAAATTATGGGCAGCCATGTTTAACTTACTGGGTTCTGAGTGTTACTAGCAAAGGCAAATATACAGGTAATTATTGGGGAAAGGGGTAATACGAGAACGTTGTGTGACAGAACATCATGCACAAATTATAAGCAGCATACACTAAGTCAACAGAAGATTTTCATAATTTTACAACATTATAATCACGTTTTAATCTATGTTTTATTTGTGATATTTTCCCTAAATACGATTCAGGTATATTTAAGAGATGTTCTCTAATGTGTATATAGATTTGCAGAATGACAATTATTTTAGAAGTCTTACCTGTACAGGTGACCAAGAGATTTCCCGGCAAAATTTTTCAGCCCCTCTTTGCTAGGAGCAAAGACCCGTTCCTTAACCGTATCCATACCCTCAGAAAGTGATCAGGCAGAAACTCTTAGGAAAGTGTCATGCTAGAGATAATGACAGTTCATTAGAATTAACGTGGTGAAACGATCAAGTGCTCTTAAGCAACAGAGGAGCGTACGGCTCATACATAAGACCCGATATGCTGCTGTGATTCGAAGTTCAAAGAGGAAATGAGGCAGTCTTATTTGGTTGCCCGCGTCCAGCCACTGAAGATTCAGAAACAGCCATGATGTTTAGGGTATCCAGCATCAGAAAATGTATTGTTGCTGTTTAAAAAAATATAATCCACGGATGTAGTCTGTAGATCAAGGTTAATAAAGTATCTAAATAAAGACGACTTTTCAGTCGCATGCAGAGACGAAACAAAGCTACCTGGCGCAATCGATCATTGGAATACTTTGCACTGGGAAACTGGGAGATACCGTATTCAGCACCTTGGACAGCAGCAGCGCGTAACTGAATTGCGTTAGAACAAGAGGGTGTTGGTTCAATCGCTAACTTTCTCTGGGATTTGACCGGATTAGAGCAAATCCCTCACCGTCACCAAGCGCTTACTTGGGTTGTGGATGCTATGGAAACGGCATCAAAGGTTCGATATCTCACCGCAGGTTCCTTGCCTGTGTCATTGCCTCGCGGAGATTGAAGTTTATTAAAAATTGACAAGTTTTCTTTCAATTCCCGCATGTTCTCCCCACCCTGACGTCAATTTAAACTATGACATTCACATTTAGCTTTGAATAGATGTGGGCTCCCAGCCCTTTGATTTGTTGAATTTGCACCAAATCAAGAACCTCACGTTCGCAGCTTCTCTTTCTATTGAAAAAAAAAACAAAGTCCTGGTTTTTGCAATACCATTCTTACGCATTGCAGTGCATTTTTACAGCGGATCTAACCGTTCACTTTATTTAAATTAAATAGTTTTGTACATTTTCGTAGCTGTTCTTTGTCCTGTCAATTCAAATTACAGACAGTTTAATATTTCACCCCACTGTTATTTGTACAGATATTTTATTCTGCATCATGTTTCGTACTTAAGCATAGCATGTAGTTGATTTAAAACCTACTGTAGGATCGGAATAAGTTGCCATACCAAATTAACAGTGGTTCATTTAAGGCTCACGCTTTATGGCCCACGTCTCCGCCTAGTGGTTTATCCTGATACTGTTTGGACTCACCCTGTGTGAATCATCCGCGATTTTGAGGGGTAAACTCGTATCCCATTTCGACATACTGTAGTTCCTTTTTTTTTGCATGGATCGCATGATACCTTTCATAAACGTGGTTTTGGATATTTGCACTTGTCTATGAGAGATATAGTTTTACAATTACTGTCATATAATTCTTTATTCCATAAATTTATACATGAAAATCTGTGATTCGTAAATATATATATTAAATTCCTATGCAATATCTTATACGACCTGTAATCATAAAACTTGAAATTTAAGCTGCATAATATAGTTTATCGTATATCTAAAAGAAAATTAGATATTTTCTTCAACACAATTCGTTTAAGACAAATCATATTTTAAAATCACCCCTAAATCTATCACAAAAATGGAGTATATAAGCATTCAAAGGTGTTTAAAATTCGCAAAGCGCAACAATACTTTTAAGTTTCAAATTCCGAAAACGTTCTTTAGTAGTCTGGAACAAGAAAGAAATAACAAGAGGGCATACAAATTATGTTGCAGGATAAAAGCAAATTTGAACAGCCGATCTAAGAAAAAAAGTACTTAAACACACATTTTAGATGTTCTGATACATCCCAGAAAACCATCCCCATAGGGTCAATTCTGTTCTCAGAAACTCTTGAGCTTTCGGGTACTTTGCCAATTTGGTGGCACGCTGGCACTTACAAATGGAATTGTGGATTCTGAGGCGCTGATGAAATCAAGTCTCATGAGCATACAGCAGGAAAACGTAGCTGATGACGAAGTTCAAGCACTGGCTTCATGACTGGGAGAAAGACGTACACCTTCTCCTATTCCTCTTGTTATTGACAGGTTTGTGATAGCTTACTGCTAAGGACAGGATCGTTACATACTTAACATACAATTAGCAAAATGATTCCCTTTTCATATGCGGGTTTGATTTTAAATCGTTATTAGTTGATGCAAAAACTAATCCATTAAGTGGAATATTTTACCCATTCCCTGTCGGGTCAATTTATACATTCTTACCATTTAAACTCTTGTTGTGCAGCCCTGAGAAGTCAGATAGACCAAATAGTTTGAGACCCTTGACTGAATATTGAATTGCACCTCTTCAGTGTGCTGAGACATGGCTGCAGGTGACATTAAGAACAACTCAGGTCCCTCATCAAAAGAAGTTCATTAAGACGGCAAACGATTAGTGTGCAAATGTGCAGATACATCCGCAGATTTTCTCTTGTTTGTGACTTGATTACTAGCGTGCAAATATGTTGGTGTGTTTTATAATAGGGAGAAATCTAAAACGTGAACCATGTAAATCCAGGTGGTGAGAATGCTGCCTGTAACTTACCTGCAGCTCACCCTGTCTTACAGCAATGACAGACTCGCGCTAGCCCTTAAGGGATCTATGTCGACTACAGACCGCAGCTGTACACATTATGGCTGCTATGGAAAGAGTGGGGGAGAAAGAGGGGAGAGGGAGGTCGGATTTACAGACAGGAATACTCGATGCCTCAAAAGGGCAGTATCCGTCACCCCGGACATACTCTCCTCTCATTGCTTCTATCAGGGAAGCGGTACACGAGCCTAAAGGCACACACTCAATATTTTAGGAATAGCTTCTTCCCCTCTGTCATAAGATTTCTGAATGGACATTGAATCTATGAGCACTACCTCACTACTTTTTTTCTTTTTGCACGACATAGAGCACAGCCTCCGTCAACTGCACAGGACAAGCCCTTCGGCCCACAATGTGCTGATCAAAATAAATTAGTAATCAAAAGGGCAACCTAACTAATCTACCTATTCAGGTTTTTAAATATGTATCTAGATACTTCTTACCATATATTTTTATTATATATTTCAATATACCGCATAACAGAAAAATTCACGACATCTATCAGTGATAGTAAACCTGATTCTGATTCTGAGATGAGATATGCTATAGGGAATGGAATGTCAGTGGGAGCCACCTTAAGAAGAATTTGACAGATAACTGGAGCGTCTCCTCCAGGAGCAAGAACCCGTACTCAATGGAGTAATACTGGAACATGTTCCATGACCTCACAAGACGGTTTACGGTGAGTTGCGGTTCAGCTCTCATGCAGATGCACTTAACATGAGACCATATTCGCACTTGTTCTTCCTTCCACACTGTTATTCGATTCAATCTTCCCTACCCTCTCACCGTAACATATGCAACAAAAAACGAAAATCCCGCTGTTTAGGGCGCCGAACGCCACTTAATGAAAAGGTGTATAAAACGATGAAAGGCATTGATCCTGTGGATAGACAAAGGCTTTTTTTCCCCCGGCGCTGTAATGGCTAACACGAGAGAGCAGTTTTAAGGTGCTTGGAAATAGGTACAGAGGGATTATCAGGGGTAAGATTTTTTTACGCAGATTCCGGTGAGTGCGTGCAATGGGCTGCCGGCGACTGTGATGGAGGGGGATACGGAAGGGTCTATTAAGAGACTCCTGTAGGGGTACATAGAGCTTAGAAAAACAGAGGGCTATGAGTAACCCTAGGCAATTTCTGAAGTAGGTACACGTTCGGCACAGTATTGTAGGCTGAAGGGCCTGTATTGTGTTGTAGGTTTTTTGTGTTTCTCTACGAAAAAGTGAATCAATGTCTGTCATCTCCTCCACGTGGAATAAAATAGCAAAGACCAAGAGGAAAATTCCCAAGTGAGAGGCAATCTTCTCATGTCCATTTTCCCTTCTCAGAGAAGATGAAGATCGTTCTCGTTCTAGGCACAGAAACAAAGGTTGAAACCAGGTCACAAGAAGCAGCTATGTGAAATCTTTAATACTGTTTCTTTGAAATTAGTCTGCAAGTTCGGAATTGTTGTGCATGCATGAAAGTGTTTAGGATGTAGCTTATTTATTGTGGGAGTAAGCTGGCATCTATGGAACTGATTGAATTATTTCACAGACACTTCGTAAGACGCCATTCATCAATGAAAATAGAAATATGTCACGTCAAATAGTGCAAGTAATTAGAGCAGATAGTAATTTCAGTAATGCGTTGTAATCAGTACACGGGGACCACAAAGAAGCACTTGAAGGAAAATTATGCTTCATCTGGGCGGGCTTGGCTGTTTCTGGGTTACCATGAGATGGAGTGTGGAGAATATCTCTGACAGCGCACAGAACTGATAAGAAATGTCTCACTACTCATACAAAAGAATCTCCTGTCTCTTTGCACGCTTTCAACCTACCCTAATCTGCTGAGAGATGAAGCTTCGATGCCGAGTATGACCAATACATCAGAATCTTCATTATCCTCCAGACCTCTTGCACTGCCAGTCCTGTGCTGTGTGATATGCAGGCTGAATCTCTTTGCAGTACCCCAAGTACGCTGCCAGATTACATGTACACAGCCCACTATCATGAGGTCATCGTGTTATAGAATTGTACAGGGCGGAGATGGGCACTCCAGCTCAACACACCCATATCTACACTTTTGCCCGTTTACACTAATCCCGTTTGCCTCCATTTTGACCATATCCACATATGCTTTAATCATTTGCACTCTTCTCAAGCTTACAACTAGCCTTTGATATGATTGTTATGGGTGGAGGGGGGGGGGGAGAGAAGTAAGATCCAACAATTTACCCTGTCAAACCTTTCAATTTTATATATACACCAAACAGGTCACCTGCTAGCCTTCTCTCCAAATAAAACAAGCTGTTTTTTCCCTATCGCTTCCTCCATTCCTCACCCCCTCCCACCCCATAACCGACCTTAAGTCTAGACAACAATCTGGCGAATCTCTTCAGGGATTCCCAGCTGTACAAATATCGCTGCGTATCGCAGGATTAATGAAAATAATAGAACTCAATTTTCATCTTCATAATTGTGCTCCAGTCATTGTATCAATTCTATCTGAAGAAGTGAGTGTTCACTCAGGTCCAAAACATCAAGGATACAGTGTAGCCCCCCCCCAACCCACCCCCTTCCCCACACCTGAAGACTCGTCCCTTCCAGTACTGTTGACTTCCGAAAATAGCAGGCAGTGCAGACTTGTGAAGGATTAAAAAAAATGGTGGAAGCTGCCAGGAAACATGGCATTGTCATTTTTCCTCAGGATTACAAATGCTGGCACTTTGTATTAATCACATTGTAATTACAAGCACATCCTTGTAGGATCACAAGTGCAGTCACTGATATTCTGCATCCACGGGAAGCCAGCAATGCTGGCAAACCCTTGATCCTGAGATGCCAAATTCTCACCATGGAATCAAAATACTTGAGTTTATTTGTTCATGACTACAGAACACAGCTGTCGTCTCTAATGTCACAGTCAGCCACAGCGAAAAATAGGACCGAGTTCTGCATAAGCAGACCAGCACAATCCTAAACACAAGAGATTCTGCAGATGCTGCAAATTCGGACTAATACACACACTGTATACTAGAGGGAGGCCAGGCAGCATCTATGGAGAGGAATGAAGACCCAATGTTTCAAGTTTCAGCTTCAAACATCAATTCTTTATTTCTCTCCAAAGATACTGCCTGACCTACTGAAGCATTTAGCCTAACATTTGTAGGGCAACTCATACAGAACTCTTTCAGTTTTGTACACTTAACAGCAATCAGATAGATTTTTTATTCTCCCTCCAAACAAGTCAGTCCGCCAAGATTTGATCTATGAAAATGAAATTATTTCATCAGTGTATCAATAAAATATTTTAGAGTACTGATGTCTTGTAAATTACACAACTGGCAGGGTACACTTCGCAGGTTTTGACAAGATGCCGTAATACATTTTGTTTGCTGGTTCATATAACCATGGCTTTGCTGGTGATAATGGAGTGATTATTTAGTAAGATGGATGAGGATTCTCTTAAGTTGGCTACTTTGCCCTTGATGAAGAGTTTCTTGAATATTTTTGGATCTGCACTTATCAATCTGGAGAGTGCATCTTCACATGCCTGATTTATCACTATCTACAAAGCACTTACCAGAATACAAAGCCTTTAACCTGCTTCTGTTGGAATAGTAGTTAGGTATGGGACTCCCAGCCCAAGGTAATGTCCAATGGGAGACTGGGGAGTACTGACTCTGGTAATGTAACCAAGTGCAAAGTGAAAAGTGGTATAAACTTTCTCTTGTTCAGGATGGTCACTGTCTGCATTTTTTGTGGTGTAATTAGTATTTGATGTTTTCATAATGAATATACACCCACCTGGAGAGATTACTTAATAGGCAAGAGGGAAATTAGGAATAACCACTGTAGATTTAATTTATTTTAAATGTTTTGCTGACATCTACTTTAACAGTATCAAATTAAGGGGCTATTCAAGGGGACTAATCTTGTCTACTGCAATCATAGTGAATAGCTGCACAAGCTCAAGGGATCAAGATATCTATTCCTGCTCCAAATTCATAAGATACATCTTTGTTAACTAACAGAAGACATCAATTTGCCAAGAACACTTTTTTTCCCTCCCAAGATGTTGCTAAACAGCTTGGTTTGGTGGGGGGGGGGCATTGTGATGGCATAAAAAAAGGTATCATGGTAAGTGGAGAGGAAACAATGGATCAGACCATCTTATTCTTTTTCATGCTTAACAGAATCCATTTCATTCACAGATCACACTTAACATTCTGCTGAACTAGAGGATCCAGCATTGCCTGTTAGTAGTTAGACATTTTCATATGGTAGTCAACTTTTGCATTTCTTGCATATACATGTAAAATCAGATTTAAAACCTCTAGTTAGTCAAGGGGAAGAAATGAGGATTATAGATTAATTTGTACTTATTGAGCAAGAAGCTTATTAGTGTTCAACAATTGTTACATTGATTAAAAAGTACTTGCACTACAGCTAGGCAAATTCCTGCGACAAGATTAAAGAGCAAGTCTAACTGTTCAATTGTTGATGTGCAAAGCAAATGGCAGTGATGCACAAATCAACAAGTTCTGTAGTTCTCCAAATTAATGCATGCAATTTCACCTCCTAGTTTTTCAGGAAATTCACACATCCATAATTATGTTCTTTGCTTACAAAGTCTAGCCATGTAGAAAAACAAGTGTATGCAGAAATTAACTAGTCTGTGAGCCAAATGAAACAAAGAGAAAATCAGAAATGAATGAAACTTTAATCTTAAAATAAAATAGTGTATATAGGTATTATTGATTGGAAAGTCTTCTGGTGTTTTACAATCACAAATTTCTTTCTTTACATAAAGTCTGTTGGTCATTTGACAATATAAATAGTGTACAGGCATAATTGTGTATATTTGTTTGGCTAACAAAATGAATCTCTACACAGAGCACTCTGGACAGTGCAAATATTTAAGAATGTGTTCATTTAGAAAAAAACATTTAATGTACAAAGGTTATTGTAAACAGTGTTAAACATCTAAACTGTGCAATACCATACATATCAAATAAAGCAGAGGTTGACTCCCTTTTTCATAGAGGTTAATCCTTCTATTTACCCATGTTATCAACTGTGAAACACTACACCATAACATGAATATAGCTATAACTGGAAACAAATTTTCACTAATGAGTTAAGAAACAAAAAAATGGCATGAACTACAGACAAGTGAAAAGAACTATTGTATGATTTATATCACCTTATCTACATTTTCTCATCTCATATACTAATTATCTGCTTGCTTCCAATCACACACACACAGTACTGTGTAAAAGTCTTAGGCATATATATATAGCTAGGATGCCCGAGACTTTTGCACAAGTGCTGCAGTAATTTTGTGCATTACTTTGTACAGCTGCCACAAAAAAAAATGATATACATGAGTGACGATAAACCTGATTCTGATATTGGTCTCTATCATAGACTGAGAGTAGGGTGGGGGGCAGGGAGAGGAGAACCATGGTTGAGAAAAAGGGAAGGGAGCAGGAAGCCACCTGAGACATTCTATAATGATCAATAAACCAATTCTGTGGAATCAGCTGACCTTGCCTGGTGTCTCAGGGCTGGGTATGTCTGCACCCACATTACTTCCCCATCCCCCATCACTGGCACTCCTTCTCTGCTGCTTCTCCCACACCTCTCCCGCAGGCCTCCACCCTCACTATTCCCAGCATCCTTTGCTCCCATCAGATTTACAACTTGCTTTCAGCTCACGTTGACAAATACAATGCTATGCAAAAGTCTTAGATGCACAGAGCTAGGGTGCGCAAGACCTTTTAAACACAGGCCAAAAGCCTCTTATTTAACTAAATCTATTAGATTATTACATCTTGATATTGTAAATCACTCGTCAAATGTCTCAAGTGGTCAAAACTCAATAACAGTAGTAAAGGAAATTATTCTACTGCATACCCTCCATTAACCAGACAACAAAATATTTGCAACTATTTTATAATAGACATTTGTTTTAAAAAGAAAAAAAGCACATGGGTGAAGTGTTAGTTGTAAATTGATTTCAGTGATACTTTCACATGTAGATTTCTTTCTAGAACAATTTGTTAACACCCTTAGCAGTGATGTTGCTGTTATTTAGGAACTAACTGGCTACCCTGAGCTAATAGTATTGTTGGGAAGTATCAAAGAAAAAGTGAGAAATAGACCAAGTTTACATCTTTACAGTATTTGCCATGGTTTACAAAGCTAATCAGATATGAATAAAAATTATGCATTTTTCTTTGAGGAACGTGCTCCAAAGGGCAGGTTTGGACCTTGATTTCATAAGTACCATTTTGCTTGAACATGCATCAATAGATGCAAATAGAGACAGTTATAATCTTTGCAAAAATTCAGCTCTGGGTGTAAGTATCAGGAAGCATTAAACAAAGGTACGTAGCCATTGAACTAGAATGCAAATCAAATCATCTCAGTGGAAATGGGAGAACAATCTTGAAGGGCTGAATATACCATCTCTGTTTCTATGCACCTCTATGCAGGCGTTGCAACTTCTGCTGTTACCATCTCTTACAGTAAGGGGAATTCTGAAAATAATTATCTCTACGGATAAATTTATTTGCATATTTCCTGATCTTTAAAAAAAAACTCTTATTATAGTACAGATTGCTCTGCGCACACAACAAAAAAGTGAAAAAGTGCAAATTAGCGAAGTCTGAGCGGAATCACAGGTGCCAGTCTTGGTCATTAAGTTTTTGCCTTTACGCTGATACAAATCCCACATGACCCCTCCAACAAGAGAGTTGGGTATGTGAAATCAAAAGGGGAAGGTACGAGATAGACCTAATGTGTCATCTGATGAAGACCAACACCTGAATTTATGTCTTGTTTTACTAGTTTCATCATTTCCTCCCACACACTAGAAGGAATATTGAAGGCCACACAAAAATATTGAACTCTAATTTGGCAAAATTCTGACAAAAAAAATCATACAAGTGTAGTCACACTATTCCCGCCCCACCCCACCTCCAAGCCAGATCCATTAACCTCGAGGATGTACGATAAATTGCTCAACAGTTCTACTTGCATAAATGAAGCCATCAAGGAATCGATAACCTGCACAGTAAACAGTGGTGTGCAAATTATAGCATTGAAATCTGTATCTTTTAATCCCCCCCAAAAATGACACAAGTTACACAAAACTTTGAATCAGAAAATGTCTTCTGAAACCACAGTGTAAACTAATATTTGTGATAGTATGTAAAAGATCAAAGATAATCAGCAACGGTACATTTTCAGTGTAAAATTAAAAAGTTATAGAGCAGTGTAATTATTCTAGTTACAATTTTGTTTAAAAATGTCACCACGTGCAAGTAGTTAATACATCCAAAGTGCTAATTTTATGTGAAATGCTCAGAAACACTCCCTTTCAGTTATTCATCTATTGTTCTAATCTTCTACATATAAAGCAAAAATGAAGAAGAACCTCTTGACTAAACTTGTTTGGTCTCAGGATTGTGGGAAAGATCATGAATGTCATTCCCACTTTCAGCAGAGAACAGATAGGAAATAACTAAAATTTTATCCGTACTTATAGGACAAGATATTACATTCAATTTAGATCCACTGAATATCATGCAAGACACTAAGTGACCCATTTCGCACAGCCTGAACAGACAGGCTATCAGTCTCATTAAGAAGGATATATAAATTATTGCAATGTTAATTGTTTCATGAATACAATCATTTACTTTCAACACCAACAATGTTTGCAAATATAGCTAACACAGGAATATTCAATCCAAAATGGGATTTTTAAAATTTGGCTAATTTCACCAAAAAAATTCTGAGAGATAGTCAGATAAGGGCAAAATTCTTCTCCATTTTGAAGAATAGTCTGTGCAGATTTCTGCACCGTCAATGCGTAATTAACTATGTAGAAGTGAAGTGGAGAAAGTACACACAGATTCAGTCACATTTCAGGGGGATGCAACAGAGGTGTTCGTTCTCCAATTTCTGTGCTTCTCCTCTTCCATTTCTGGTACGGACAAGGTGGGAACGTTGATCTATTTCTTGCCAAAATAAACTGTAGTGCTACACCATTAACAAACAAGAACACCCATACAGATGTCAAAATGTAATCTGGAAGAGAAAGCATAAAAATAATACAATCCATTTAACAAAAATCAAGGAGCTTTAGCCACAAAACTGAACCAAACAAATAATACATCTTTTTAACAATAACAATATTACACTCTGCATCTACTGAGTACAGAATGAAGCAAACTGCCCATTTTTACTGAAGGTAGAGTACAGATTACCAATATTCTCAGAATTTTAGACTGCTAGGGATTACTGCCAACATTCCCTTATTTAATCTATGAGTATACTTTGACAAATAGCAAAGAGCTTCTCTTACTGAATGATTTAATTTGCTGCTCTCTGTTAATGGGCTAACAAATACACTAAAAGAACTACATGCTCTCCACCTCTGAAAAGACTGCAATGAACTAATACACCTACCTGTACGCTGAAAAGGAGCATTGCTATAGACCTTTGCAAAATCTGGATGTATTGCTCTTTTGATAACATTTAGAATTATGTAAGTTAAACTGCTGTAGACATAAACGCCAACTGCAATAATCACAGCATATGAGCCAACCAAAGCACAACTGATGATGTTCAGCTATTAAAAGAAAATTCATTAATTAGAAAATATTTAACACATTATACAAATTGCAAAGTTCAAAGTACAGAGCAAATATATTACCGAAGTATCTCCACCATATTGTACCCCGAGATTCATTCTTTTGCAAGCACAATAATTAATGAAAAGCTACACACAAAGACTGACAAGCAACCAATGTGCAGCAGATAAACTGTGTAAATGCAAAGCAATAAATAAACTAATAAATAATATTGAGAACATGAGTTGTAGAGTCCTGGAAAGTGAGTCCACAGGTTGTGTTCAGTGGTCAGTTCAGTGTTGTGGTGAGTGGAGTCATCCACACTGGTTCAGGAGCCTGATGGTTGAAGGGGAACAACTCCCCGTAAACCTGGTGGCGAGGGACTCAAGATTCACGCACCTCCTTCCTGATGGTAGCAGCAAGAAGAGAGCTTGGCCTGGATGGTGGGGGTCCATGATGATGGATTCTACTTTCTTGTGCAAGTGCTCTTTGTAAAATTGCCCAATTGTGGGTCTCTATTTTATTTTTAAACTCAATAATTATTTAGGAACATAATTACCATGTACATGAAGATGAGCAGTGCAGAGTGCACCCTGGTTTCAGGCAACCCAAGTTTAGTACAGTTGTATGGCACATGAAGTTAAGTAACTGCTTCACAGAACCAGTTACCTGGGTTCAATCCTGATCTACACTGCTATGTGCAGTGTGAATGTTTCCCCATGACCACAGGGGCTTCCTTCTAGTCCCAAAGACATGTGGGTCTGTAAGTTAATTGGGCACTGCAAATTGCTCCTGGTGTACAAATGAGTAGGAGAATTAAATAGGATTAAAATAATGGGATTAAAGTCACAGATGGGCCTGTTTCTGTGCTGTACAGTTCTAAGTAAGCACGAGTTGCTTAGTGATTGCATGCACCAGCTGCACTAACTCAAACCAATCAGTACAAGTACCTTAACGACAAAAGCAAAAGTACTTGAATGCAAATAGATCTCTGATAGAACACTTTGTGATTGTATCTTACTGAGCATGATGCCAAGTTAATCTCTTTTACCTACACATGAATCCTTCCATTCTGAAGTTCAAAGTAAAATCTTTGAACTTTTGAACTCTGATGCTGAGGTACATCCTAGGATGTACAGTAACACATCATTACTGATGTAACTGTACATGTCATTTCTACCCTGGGAAAACATTCTAGCTGGCCACCCTATCAATGCTTCACAATTTTACAAACTATCAGTGTTTGTAAACTTTTACAAACTTCTAATCACTTAATAACAGAGTTTGATTATGTTCAAGCTGCCTACTTTACAGAGCATTTATTTTTCATTCCCAAGGCAGATAACCTGTCCATTAAATAGAAATTTTTAAAAGCACGAGTACTTACTGTTTTCGTGAAAGGAAGAAGAACTGTAGGGATGACCAGTGTTATAAAGGCATATATCATCCAGAAGTTCAGGTCGTTATGGAATAAATTCACATTTGCTGTATAAGATAAAGAAACATTAAGGTAGACATTAGCAATACTTGGTGCACAAATATTTCAGACCATGCTGTTCTGTCAACCGATAAACATTATTGTCCTCTAGGAAAGAAATATCCCATCCTTACTTGCTCTGTTACATGACTTAACATGTAAAGCAATATCGTTGACTTGTACATTCCCCCTAAAATGGGCATGTAAGCTGTTTAATTCACAATGAACAATTCCCCTTAGTCATTGTGAACCCACAAATAAGTAATTTAATATCCTACTTAAATGAGAAAAGGATCTTTTTGGCCACAGCCAGACAAGAAAATTTGGAAGGTTTAGAGAGCCACTGATTCTCACAACCAGCTGGACAATATCTCTTCCCATCCTGTCACTTGTAAAACTGCCAGTCCCTTATTTCAGTTCTTCTGTCTCCATTGCACCTGCTTTTCATCCCAGAACTAATGGGATGCCCTAATTCTTCAAAGGGGGTTTTCCTTCCTCTACTTTCAATGCCGCCCTCACCCTCTTCTCTTCCATTTTGCGCCCATCTGCCCTCACAGCACCCATCCTCCTGTCATGCCACAAGGGACAGAGTTCCTCTTGTCCTCACCTACCACCCGACTAGCCTCCATGACCAGCACATAATTCTCCATAACTTCCGTCATCTCCAATGGGATCCCACCACCAAGTGCATCCTTCCCTTCTCCCCACTCTCCACAGGAATTGCTCCCTACGCAACTCATCTATCTATTTGTCCTTTCCCCACTGATCTCCCTCCTGGCATTTATCCTTGCAAGCAGAACACGTGCCACACTTGCTCCTACACCTCCTCCCTCACTACCATTCAGAGCCCCAAACTGTCCTTCCAGATGAGGCGACACTTCACCTGTGAATTTGTTGGGGTCATCTACTGTATCTGGTGCTCCTGGTGTGGCCTCCCGTATATCAGTGAGACCCAACAGACTGGGGCACTGCTTTGCTAAGCACCTATGTTCTATACACTAGATAAGCAGGATCTACCTGTAGCCACCCTCAATTCCACTTCCCATTCTGACATGTCAGTGAATGGCATCCTCTACTGCCACGATAAGGTCACACTCAGGTTGGAGAGGCAACACCTTATATTCCATCTGAGTAGCCTACACCCTGATGGCATGACCCCACTCCCCTTCACTACTCCCCTCTCACCCCTCATCTCCTTACTTCCCATCATCTTCCTGTGCTCCTCCCCCCTTCCCTTTCTTCCATAGTCTTCTCTAGTTCCCCATCAGATTCCCCCTTCTGCAGCCCTTCAGTTATTTCACCAATCAACTTCTCAACCCTTTACTTCACTCCTCCCCCTCTTCTCGTTTCACCTACCACCTAGTACTTCTTTCTCCTCTCCCCCCACCTACTTGCTCTGCCTTGTCATCTTTTCTCTCCAGTCCTGATGCAGGGTCTCGGCCTGAATCGTTGACCGTTCTCGTTTCCATAGAGACTGCCTGGCCTGCTGAGTTTCTCCAGCATTTTGTGTATATTGTTGGATTTCCATCACTGGTAGATTTCCTTGTGTACAGTATCAATCTGCTGGATTTACTTGCTTGAAAGCAACGTAAGGCTAATATAATTCACTAGAAGCCCATTTTTCTTCTAAACCTATAAAGGTTCTGCAGGCTGACAATGATATTCCGTTCATTAAAATGTTAATTTAATGAACTCCTCTAGAAATGGAAGATTCTAAAGAATCAAAATAACTGAGATTTTACTGTTTATTTTTCCTTCCTCAGAGGCAGCACAGATTCAATAGGCTGAATGGCCTCTTCACATCATAAAATAAAAATACACGTTTTGCAAATCAAGATATAGCAAATCTGACAAGCGACCAGGACTTTTGCAAACAACTCCATCTCTGGATCATAAATTCCCATAAACAAACGCTTGCTCAGCAACTGAACCCCAGCTAAATTGACAAGAAAGGCATAAGACAAGGAAACTTACACATGAGGCAATTGTAAAATACTATCCTTTCAGTGTTTTGTCCTTCTAAAGTGAAAACATTATCAGAACATAGATGTGAGTGGATACAATTAATTCAACCAATCTAATTGTAGTCAGTTATACACAACTCATCCATACCAACCAAGTTGTCTACCTGAGCTAATCCCAATTGCCTGCATTTGGCTCATATCCTGCTAAAGCATTCCTATTCCTGTCTAAATACCCTTTTAAGATGTAATAATGCCCACTTCTATCACTTCCTATGGAAAATCATTCTGTATTACCCACCACCTTATGTGTGAAAAAGTGGCCCTCAGGTACCACTTAAATCATTCTGGTCTTATCCGAAACCTGTGCTATCTAGTTTTTGACTCCGGTACCATGGGAGAGACACTGACCATTCACCTTATCCAAACCACTCATGACTTCTAACCTCTATAAGGTCACCCCTCATCCTCATGGAAAACAGTCCTAGCCTATTCAGCCTTTATAACTCAAATCCACAAATCCCAGTAACATGCTCATGAATATTTTTCTGTACTTTTTTTTTCAGTCTAGTACCATCCCTCCTGTATCTGGACAACCAGAAATATGCACAAGTTACATTGATTATATTCCTTTGACTTACCAAGTGGAGTGAAGAAAATGATTGCTGCCACCAGAAATCCCAACACAAATCCCACAAATGTCACACAGATGACAGGAAGACCGAATCTCCACCTCACTAGAGTCATCAACAAGCCACCAAACAATCCCATGCCAACCAAAACAGCAAACCGCTCTGCAAAAGAATACAGTGGGAGTGAAGGATGTCTGAAGCTTTCATGCAAAACATTAGAAGAGCATTTGGGGAAATATTTTACAGCGTTACTGCATTATCAACCAATATCAAATGGCATATTTTATAGAAACTCAACTGCAAAATCTCTTTCAAGATGGTATAAATTGGAGGTCACTTAATTTCTGATTAGAACGTCAATTATTAGATATGCAAAAGAGCTCTGAGCCTAGGCAGCCAAAAGTTCATATAAACTTAGCTGAATGATGCAAGGGGTGATTGATAAGTTTGTGGCCTATGGGAGAAGGAGACGAGTTTTACAGCTCTCGTTACATGCACAAGCAGTTCAACTCTTTGAGTGATTATGCAGAAAGTTTGAAGTTAATAACTCATCTCCTTCTATCTTAGGCCACAAACTTATCAATCACCCTGATGAGATTAACTTCAAACTTTCTGCATAATCACTCAAAGAGTTGAACTGCATGTGCATGTAATGAGAGCTGTATAACTCATCTCTTTCTACAAACCCCATTTCCAGAAAAGTTGGGATATTTTCCAAAATGCAATAAAAACAAAAATCTGTGATATGTTAATTCACGTGAACCTTTATTTTACTGACAAATGTACAAAGAAATGATTTTCAATAGTTTTACTGACCAACTTAATTGTATTTTGTAAATATATTTTTCTACATGATGGAATATAAATCTGATTAAGTGTGTAAATGTAGGAGGGGGCTATGTTGAAAAATGAATGTGCCAGCTTTTCTAAAATTGACTCCTTCTACCTTAGGCCACAAACTTATCAATCGCCCTCTCGTAGATTATTATACACATGCACATCAGCCACTTCTGTTGCAGCTTGCACAGATGTTGAGTTCCAAATTGTCAGTAGTACCACCAAACTGAATCCCTTGTAAACTTTGGGAAAGTGAAGGCCCTTATGATATCTGCCTTTTGGCTGCCTGTAAGAAGTTTGTACGTACTCCCCATGGTTTCCTCAGGTTGCTCTGGTTTCCCCTACAGTCCGAAGGTGTACCTGTTTGTCTGTCTGTCTGTCAAGTCTGGGGATTGTTGGGCTGCGCAGCTCAAAGGACTGGAAGGCCCTATTCTGTGCTGTATGTCAATAAATAAAAATAAATAAATGAATAAAGGTGTGAAAAGGTGTGTATAATTAAAATAATGGTATTAACATTGTGTACTTCATCAATGATGATGTTAGCTTCCAGGCTGAAGGTGGAAGATGAATGGATGTGGACAATCTGCAGTACAGTTATGGAAACAAAGATTTTGTCATGAAAGACAGTCAGTGAAGAGGTGAACTGAAGCCCATTTTTTGCTAAGCATTCTCTGGAAAGCGTACTACCTCCCCAGAAGGAATGGCACAGCTTTATATTCCATCATGTAGAAAAATAATCCTGTAAGGAAATATCCATTCACAGAACAAGTGAATCCATTCACAGTAATCTTAATATTAACATTACTGCCTACAGATCCAGTTCATGGGTATTGTTGATATATTTTGAGTATAGAGCACCCACTTGGTAAATCAGGTAAAAAAAAGATACAATTTCTCGAAATACAATGCTACTTAAATCTTACTGGTGAAACCCAGTGCAAATACAGGAGCTCTGGATGGAGATAGGAAAGAAAAAAGATGTAACTCTGAAGTAGCACAACTGATTATCAAAGTTTTCGCTAGACGATCTTAGTCTAAAAAGTGACGTATATGGCTTCTTAGTCAACACTTACTGATAAAGTCAAGTGAAGAGAATCGGGTTACCACAACAAAGCTTATAAATGCAAAGATCAGGAATCCAAAGAAAAGGAATTCTGCAAAAAAATAAATTGAAAATAGAAGTTTTCTCAGTTCCGATATTCATCCTCAGCCACAGAAGGCAATTCTAATCTTGTGATCTGAAATCAATTGCAACATATACTCAGCGATCAGACCAATATGTCAGATAGGGATTTTAAGTGAAAATAAGTTTTTTTACTCTGTGCCTAATAGAAGCATGTGCATCAGTGGCACCTGTCCACTTTAGTATATCCGTCTTTGAAATATCTGATCAAATATAGATCCTATCCCTATAATACTGACTGGGGACATTGAATTCAAAGTAAGCATCTTTATCGTGATTTTCCATAATGTGAAGCTATGTTATCAGTGCAAACATCAAGAAACAAGAACTGAAAAAAATGAATAAATGTGTTGATTTATTTACAGTACATCCCCCTTCTCCCACATAAATTCCTTGAGAGTTTCATTCGGTATCTCAATTTTATGAATGGTGATTTATTAATTCAACAAGGGTGAATTTCTGTAACTGAAATGGCCATAATTTAGGGGTCATCTATATGCAAGTCTCATTTAATATTCTTTTCAGTGCTTAAGGACAAAAGGAAAATATCTCAAAACGTACCACAATTAACTATCAATAGCATCTCCGTAAAGATAAAAGAACAAGGAGGCTACAGAAATAAGTTTACTTGTACATTACAAAACAAAGACCCATTACAAATATTTTAAGACTTTACCCGCTTCAAAGATTCTATGCCCAGTTAAGCAGAGCAACAGACCATAGATTCCAATTATGGTGCACAGAACCTGTATGTAAATGAATGTTTCATCTGCAAAACAAGAAAATGAATTTAGTTTTGGAAAGTACATTTAAGCTTTCTCGATGTGAGGAGTAAACAGAATCGTTCCTTACAACATTGAGCCAAATGGCTGTTTCTAAGTCTTTAGCTATCAGTCCCTGATTTCCCTGTAATCTTCGCGCGCACACACACACACACACACACAGCAACAACCCCAACACCAGCAGGAATTCACACCAGCCAATTAATCTACAAGTACATCCTTGAGATCTGCGTCTAACCCAAGCAGCTGGCGGAGTAAACCAGAGCACTTGGCGGAGTACATGAGCAGAAAGAGAACATGCAAACTCCACACATACAACAAATCACTGGACTGTGAGGAAGCAGCTAGCTGCACCACTCTGACACCTTCATGAATAAACAAGGATGCTAATTTAACTTATAACTGGGAAAAAAAACTTAATGAGGAATTAATTTGTGTTTGAGTTGTGAACACCCTTCCCCATTAAATTAAAATCTGTTACAAGTCAGCTAGATTTCCCTTGTCAATTAGAATCGCTTTGCTTGGAACATGTGATTTCACTTCATAAGCAAATAAGGAATGAAAATGTGTTGCCTTCCACTTTTAAATCTATTGTCAGAATGCACAGGATTTGTCCCAAATGAAATTACGTATTTTCCCCCAGTTAAAAAACGGAGGAAAAATGGAAGAGAGATTATCAATCTGCTTAAAAAAACACACACAGTAAGAGTGACAAGCAATGTGAAGCAACGAGGATGCCCTCCAAATTACCTTCAACATTATTAACGTGGCGGAGGGGGGCATGGGTGGGAGGAGAATACATTGCTTGTGTTTAACACACTCTTTTATTCCTTTTTTGAGCTAGGCAGATGTAAAAGAAGATCCCAATTTGTCCCCAATTTCCATTTTTTAAACTTAGTGGGGTCAGCCACACAGTAGAAATATTTTAAAATCCGGAAGTTTAAAATTACTTAATGTTGAATGCTTAAGAGATTATTCTTTGCTTACCTGGATTCTTACATTTGTACCCCTTGAAGGACATGTTACAGGTGTATGTGGACACAGGGGCATAAGATGCAGAGGTCTTTAAAAGAGGATCTCTCACAATAACATTATATATCACCCCAATGCCAACATATGAATTTCCATAGAGTCTGGTCTGCTGAGTTGAGCTTATTGTAGTTACCTATGATAGAAAGAGAATGTACACTTAGTCTAAATGTATGCCAGTTTACAAGACTAAAGTATGTTCTTAATGTACCTTATATTATGGGCTCACAGAAATGGTCATTCAACCTTTTGGTTCAGTTGCAATTCCAGGATCTGGGAACAGAAGCTGGTGCCACATGAAAGCAGCAGCACCTGCCTGCATGGGGAATATCCCCAGGCAGCAAAATAAATTCAAAGCAGCTCCTGATCAGAAGAGCAGGAAGGTAAAAGTAACAGTCCCCTGGAATCCAAGAAATCTCACTAGCTCTGCAGTAATCAATTTCCATCTCAATGGCTTGGACAGACCCTGTTGCAAAAGGTATCCATACTAGCAAATCTGTGCTTTCTGGATCATTTTAGACAGAAAGCAAAATCTCTATTATTACAAACTGCATACAAGAGAGATTCATTCTGACTCTGACAGACAGAAACATACTGGTGGATGTAAAACTGCAACGGTTCTTATCGCATGAACTAATTTCGTGCATCGTTTGGAGAGATGCAACAGAAGGAAAATATTCCCTTGAACTTGCACTATTATTGTGTACTGATTTTAAGAAAAACAAAAATATTCTGCGTGTTGCGTTTATGAATTTTTTAAATATCCAACATCTAGAAATGGCATGAATGATTCATCTTTGAGAGGGAATAGCATGCCTTTGTCGATGTAAGATGTTTGTATTCTGTCACATTAGAAACTTGTTTGACAGGAAATATGTCAAAAATAGAAATGCCTTTTTTTCCCCTCACCCTGGATAAAATTTAAAGGAACTTTCAATACCCTTTTTTAAAATTATGCAAACCAAGCAGATTTGGGCAAACTGAATTTGAACATACAACAATCCCAAACAAGCAGAGACAAGATTCAAAAGATTAAGGTACATGAGACTTATGGTGAATTAGTAAACTGGATCTAAAATTGACTTGGTCAGAGAACGTAGAGTCTAGTGGTAGAGGAGTATTTTTTTGACTGGAGATATTCCACAAGGGTAGCTATGGAACCCCTGTTTGTAACATGCATTAATGATCTGGATAAAAATGTAGGTGGTTTGATTTACAAGTTTGCAGATGATTGCAAAAATGAAAGAGTTGTAGATAGTGAGGCAATTTTTATAGATCCGTTACAACTCTGGTTGGAAAAGTGCATATGCAATTAATCCACACGAGTGTAAGGCGATGCATTTTGAGGGGTCAAATGCAAGAGGGTAGTAAATGGCAGGTTTCTTTGGAGAACTGAGATTGTCGCATTATAGGAAGGCATAGCGAAGTCTTGAAGATAATGAGGACAAGGTTTCTGGATAGGAGCATATTAACAATAGGTCCTCCCCAGGTTATAATCCGAATAATTTACAAGTTGGCAATACAGCAGTCTGACAATATCTAAATAAAAATATGGGTCAACTAAAGGGAAAGTGTAGTTAAACAAGGGCATTTACCTAAACCTTTCAAAGTTCCCACGCTGAGATGTTAAAGGGTTGAGAAATGATTTTCGAAGTCTTGGAAATAACTGCAGACTTCTGATTGTTCTGCTCTGAATAATCTGCTTATGTATTTTTACATTAACAACTATGTTATGTTTTGTGGATTGAGTTCTGCTTGTCACATACTTCCTAATATATGGTTTTGCAAGAATTAAAATTGTGCTCTTTGTCTTGTAAGATAGTTCCATAAATTGTTATACAAAGGTTAGATATATTTTGTTTACAAAAATGCGGAATTATATTTAGGAAAATGAGGAATTATCTCATTGTGCACATTGTCTCAGTTATCTGAATTTGACGGCATTTTTAAGGTGATCAAGTGGTCCTTGCCTTGATATACCACTGTTGCTGGGCATGTGATTATGGGGGGTATCTAAAAATTGTTTCCTGCGTACGTGACAAAAGATGGTGAAAAAACCACTGTGTCTCTGTGCTTAGGGGGGGGGAGAGACCTCCAGTACGGGCTCCTGTGTGTGCCTTAGGAGAGCTCTCTCTCTAGTAGCAAGTTACTAAATAAAAAGCCGTTGCTTTATCCTCCGTTGTACTGTGTGTTCTTGCATCGGGTAATGGGTAATAGTTAGAAATAAGGTTTAACAATTTGGCGAGACAGCCAGGAGTCTAAGATGAGGCATTTTTGTAAGACAGTATCAGCGATCGGCTCAGTGGCAATGACCTGAGATGGATGGGCCCATGAGGTAAGATTTACTTTGGTCTCTCTCATTAGCTGTCCACCTTGATGACCCTTTCATCTACAGGTAATCCTCTGAGGGACTCCTGAAGAACCATTAAGATTACCTGAGTACTAAGGTAAGAACGGTGAGTTTGGGGATTCACCCTGGTATAAGAATAGGGGCTTGAGGTTTTGCCCTGGTGTAAGAAGAGTTAGAGTATTCACTCTGGTATAAATACGTTTTGAAGTAAGCTTATGATAATTTGCCTGTCGTGGAAACCCTGCCTTAGACTGGTTGTTAAGAGGGGAAATCCCCCACGCGAAGGTCAGGACCCTGAAGTGGGTGCAGAGAGACATGGCACAAGATTAACAGATTAAGGAAAAATGGGTCAGACCCTTGTCAGTACCGGATAACCCCTTGTTCAAAATTTGTAAGGAGAATCCTAGGAACCAGATTGATTTTCGTAAATTATCTGCCTCATTAAATAAGAGACTGGGAAGTGGAATTTGGCCATTAGGAGGGACCTGGAATGTGGAAAAATGCATTAAAGCAGAAGAGACGTTTGGAAACGAAATTCAGGGGAAAAATAGAAAATTTTAATGTCAACATGGAGAAAAACAGCCAAGGAATTAACCAATAAGTCTAGACAAAGTAGTTGGGAACATAATGCACGTAGAAGAGGGATTAGTGTATGTGACAGGGAAGGCAAACCCAAGTCATCGGAAGTGCTGAAGTATCAGTGTGGGGACCAAGATAGAGGTCAGAAAAGGAGGGAGGACAAGGAACTGGATGGGGACATGAGGGTGCTACTTACCAGGGTATAATGGAGGTACCTCCAGACATGTCTGGAATACACATGTTGTTCCAAAATGAGACTGAAGATACAGATGAAACTGAGGAGGACTGGCTAGTGCACCCCACGACCTCAGTTTACCCCCCACTCCCTCAACAGGCATTCCAACCACCACCTCCTTACTCATCTCAGGGACCTACAGAACAGGAACAGGAGCAGAGACAGGGGCCAGAGCAGTTTTGTGAATCTATACCAGCCAGAACTAGAAGCCAAACTAAGCAGTAGTCAAAGGACAAGCCCTCCCGGCTGTCGGTATCTACAACCCCTGCGCGAAAGCGAAACTGCTTGGTAGAAGACAGCCCCTTAATTGACCCAGATAAGAAGTACGATGATGATGACCCCTTGGATCTGCAACCCCAGATGCAAACACTCCACATTTGCTCTCGACCCAAATTGTCCACAATCCCCATGGAAACGCCGATGAACGCAGTCTGTCTGTTTATACCCCGTGGAAACCTCATGAAATGTGCACGATTATGAGCAGGTCAGGTAACCGTAAGACGAATCCTGACGATTTTATAGACTATATAAATAAGCACCACTCAAATGTATCAGGCTACTTCCCAAGTTCTTTCCGGTCTATGCTGCAAGGCCCTCATTCAGGATGAACGGACTAAATGGTATGCGAGACTAGACAATCAAAATAATTGGCAGGCATTTTCGGCAGCGAATCAAGACCCATGGGAACAGGTGGACAAAATTAAACGAGCCCTTAAGACGACCCTGCAGCAGCCTGTTGACATGACCAAAGACTTAGAATGTAGACCCAAGGAAAGGGAAGATGGTGCTGACTTTTGGGACCATTTCTGCTCCACCTATGCAACCTATGCTGGGGGTACCACCTACAATGCTGGCAATGCCTCACCTCAGTTTAATGCTATTCTCTTGCAATGTATCCCTGAGAATATTGCTACTGCCATAAGGGCCAACAATATGAACTGGTCAGATAACTCCCCACCCCAGATGAAGCGAGCGCTCATATTCTATTGGAACCTGATTAAAGAATCCAGGCCCTCGAAGGTAAAGTGTGAGATGGCCCCTCAGCCTCCCCGCCGGAAACCTGACAATACGGAATACCAGGTGGAACCCCAGTATCGTGTCCCTAGATGGGTGGAGCAATCAGGCCATGGGTGCACAGTCCACCCTAATGGACCCAGAGCACCACTGTATGGGCTGCCTTATGCTCCAAGTCCTCAGCCCCGTGGTGGTCGAAGACCTCCGCTCCCCCATCCTTCCGACCCGGCCCCGTTCAGTGTCCGGTTGACAGGAAGCTTTCACTGTGTTGCCACAAACCATTGAGAAAAGGATTGCCCCTACCACTTAAACAACCCACCAGGAAGGCCCGAACATCCAGGCAGGCAACATCCTTTTACCACAGGTAACCATTTGCGGCCTGACTAGATGAGCCACTGATGCCCGCCCACCTGTTTCCCACGCTTACCTACAATCCAGAAGATAAGCCCGTACTTAATTTGTTAGTAGAGTATCCCTTTCATGGTGGATACTGGGGCAACTACCTCAACTCTCAAATTATCATGTATAACTCAGCAATTTTGGAATATCAGATGATCTGGTAACTCTCAGCAGCCTGACGGGACAACAGCGTCCTGTTGTCCATTGACAGCGCCTTTACAGGTGCAATTTGGAGACCAGTGCACTGAAATCCAGTCTGCACAAATGACAAATCTTGGAGTAAATTTAGCAGGAAGAGATCTATTATGCTCCCTTGGCCTCAGTGCCTTGACAGTGGCATTACTGTTACCGGCCCGGCAACTGGCAGAATACTTTGGACTCGCCACCCTCCCTAATAGTGGTCCACAGACCTTCAGCCCGGTGATTTTGACCCACCCCTTAAGGTGTCCAATCCACGTGACACTGGGATGTGACCCCTCAGGGGTCTCAAAGGAATTGGAAACCCGATATGATCCCTTTGTGGACAGCATGGTCAGAGTCACGGTTCTTGGGGAGGTGCAGGGCAAGGACAGCATTCCTAATCCAAGTGCCTGCTGAAATTTAGAGTCAGTCAGGCCTTGCATCCCCCCCCATGTTACCTTGTCAGTGGTGGCTGGTCACAAGCCAAAGGAACTAGGCTTCCTAGCCCATCGACTGTGGCAAACCCACTCATCTTAGGAGTACCCCAAACGCTAACAGATGGCACCTTTACCTATTACCCTACCCCGTTTTCATTACAGGGACTACTCCACCACTATCAGCCACACCGTTCTCCGTCAGATGAACCAACCCCTGACTTATGGGCTGCATCAAAGGACGAGGTGGGATTGACTTCAGTGGCCCCGGTGCATGTCAGGCTAAAACGGGGAGCACAATTACCCTCCATTCCACAATACCCCTTTTGGAAGGAAGCGTTGCTAGTATAACTTCTCTAACAGACGGCTTTTGCAAACAGGGAATTTTGGTCCCCTACCTGTCGCCTTGTAATACTCCCATTTTGTCCATCCCTAAACCCGGAAGAACGGACTGGCGCCTGGTACAAGACTTGCGTAAAATTAAGTAAATAGTTGAACCCTTGCATCCTATTGTCCCTAACCCTGCTACCATTCTTAGTAATATCTCAATGGATGTCTGTGCATTCACTATTATTGATCTGCAACACATGCTCTTTGCTATTCCATTGACCCCCGACTCGCAGTATCTATTTGTGGTACACTTTCCAAGGTCCGCAATATACCTGGATGCTTCTCCCTCAGGGATTTGTCCATTCACCGACAATTTTCTCCCAGATACTGCATAACCAATTAAGAGACTTGCAGCTTCCTGGCAGCTCGATGGTAATTCAATATGCAGACAACCTTTTGCTGGCCAGCCCCTCCGAGTCTGCCAATGAGCAGGATACCAATAGACTCCTTAATGCCCTCCATTCCTGGGGACATGTGGTCCCTTCTCACAAGATGAAGTGTGGCCAACGCCAAGTAAAATTCTTGGGCACCCTACTTAGTGCGACTGAGAGAGAGCTTTTTGAATACATTCAGCTTGATTTTATTGAACTACCGCAAGTACACTGTTATAACTATTGTTTAGTGATTGTAGATATGTTTAGCAGATGGATTGAAGCTTTCCGACCACCAATAATGAAGCTTCCAAAGTGGTAAGGTTGTTACTTACACAGATTATACCAAGATTCGGGGTACCCAGACAGATAATTCGGACAATGGTCCTCATTTGTGGGAAAAGCAAATAAAGAGCTATGGGAGGTGCTGCACATTGAACAGCGATTTCACTGAGCCTATCACCTGAAAGCTGCGGGAGTAGTGGAACGGGTTAACTGCGCCCGGAAAATTAAACTAAGTTAATGTCCAAAACTGGACTGAACTGGCTGAAGGTCCTTCCATTAGCTTTGTATCATATAAGGATTACTCCCCATTCCAATACTGGAGTATCAGCTGCTGAAATTATTTATGGACGTCCCGGAAGGACTCCATGGGATGCTATCATTTGGCCTCCCACCCAAGTTGACCTTAACCTTATGGGGGATGAATTGGCAAGGTATTTCAGGCAGTTAACATCCTCTCTAAAGTTTCTTCATTCTCAGGTGCAGGAGGCGTTTAAGCCACAGGAAATACTGGAGGCAGAGTGGCCAGATTTGAAAATTGAAGATTCGGTACTGATAAGGGATTGGGAGCGTCCCAAGCTTGGACCCCGGTGGAAAGGACCTTTTCAGATACTTCTCCAAACGCCCACAGCAGTAAAAGTACAAGGGCACAACCATGGATTTACCTGAGCGATTGTAATCCAAATAGAACATACAGGGTAAATGGTAGGGCATTGAGGAATGCAGAGGAACAGAGAGATCTAGGAATAACAGTGCATAGTTCCCTGAAGGTGGAGTCTCATGTAGATAGGGTGGTGAAGAGGGCCTTTGGAACGCTGGCCTTTATAAATCAAAGCACTGAGTACAGAAGTTGGAATGTAATGTTAAAATTGTACAAGGCATTGGTAAAGCCAAATTTAGAATATTGTGTGCAGTTCTGGTCACCGAATTATAGGAAAGATATCAATAAATTAGAGAGAGTGCAGAGACGATTTACTAGGATGTTACCTGGGTTTCAGCACTTAAGTTACAGAGAAAGGTTGAACAAGTTAGGACTCTATTCATTGGAGCGTAGAAGGTTGAGGGGGGATTTGATCGAGGTATTTAAAATTTTGAGAGGGATTGATAGAGTTGACGTGAATAGGCTGTTTCCATTGAGAGTAGGGGAGATTCAAATGAGAGGACATGATTTGAGAGTTTGGGGGCAGAAGTTTAAGGGAAACACGAGGGGGTATTTCTTTACTCAGAGAGTGATAGCTGTGTGGAATGAGCTTCCTGTAGAAGTAGTAGAGGCCAGTTCAGTTGTGTCATTTAAGGTAAAATTGGATAGGTATATGGACAGGAAAGGAGTGGAGGGTTATGGGCTGAGTGCGGGTAGGTGGGACTAGGTGAGATTAAGAGTTCGGCACAGACTAGGAGGGCCAAGATGGCCTGCTTCCGTGCTGTGATTGTTATATGGTTATATGTTATATGTTAAGCGATGGTCGCAGGACGAAAAGTGATTGTTGTCGGACTTGGTCTCTTTATGTTTGTACTAACAGATACTTTGAAAGTAATCTCTTTTATGAAATGCATATGTGATTATATGGTATTAGAACTGTATGTTACCCCTTAGCTCAATCTGTGGAGGCATTATTCGTGGCTGACCCATCTGAAAGGAATTGGGAGAAGTTAGTGGAAGAGGATAGGTCAGGCAGAGAGTGTAAAGGTGATCAGGGAAAGTTTGAACGGTACCTTCGGGTGGAGCTCTGAGAATTGGCGATCCAAGTGCTGGGGAACTAGTCCTGGCTAAAGGAACGAAGGAAAAAAAATGACGATTGGGAAAAGGGATGTTGGGTCACTAACTCTAGCTGTAGGGGCACCCAAAGCTACCCTTTCTGTTTCCGAGGATTAGGATGGGGGTGTGTAATTGTCAAAGTCCCTAAGAACATCCCCTGAATTGAAAAGCAGTGTCTGAATCATGATTGTAGAATAAAAAGAGGGAAGTTTTCATGTACCTGGACTTGAGAAAGGTGTGTTTCCCTACCCAAAGGGAGTCAGTACGTATGTGGTCATTGTAATGGGACCCACATTTCTAGAGGGACAACGTCACAGGCTTTCGCCCCAATATACCGCTCTGAAAATACATGGTATCAGAAAATATTTTCTGGTAGTTCCACATAGTACTGGGCAAAGAGCGGATATGTGTTCCTTTTTAACAGAACCTATACTACGGCTACTAATGTTCTGCCTCCACTATTCGCAGTTGGAACTATCAGCCCTCTCACCCTTCCTTGCCCGCAGGAAGCTCACATTCAATGACTGGTGGCTTGATCCATCCGTAAAGAATTTTGTGTGGATTATAAGGACTCGACCACTCTGGGATCAGCAGTCGGCTATGGCTGGCTCAACACGTTCTCCCTCAGGGCCATAGCTGTCATCTCTGGGCTGACGGCATTGGGGAGCAGCACAATAGAGGACCTGGAGGCAATTAACCAAGAAATGGCAGAACTTCGGCTTTACGCTCTGCAGACCCGGTATGCTGTGGACTAACAGTTAGCTCAGCAAGGAGGGGTGTGTGCCACAGTTGGGGATAAGTGCATCACTCACGTCAGGGATGAGACCTATAACGTCTCTCATGCAATTCTAGAGATTCCGGAGCAGTTCGTTTTAGGCAAGGGTCCGCAGGAGAAGGGTGGCTCAACTGGTTGCCAGGGGGATCATGGGGTTCTTATCTCCTGCATGGATTAGTCATTCTTGTTGTGATTATCATTGTGTGTTGTGTACTGTTTAAAAACTTGCCGTACGGCTTTTGCTACCAAATTAGCGGCACCGTTTTCAGCCCCAACTTAATTGTGTTATCATATGATAAAAGGGGTGAATCAGATGTTAAAGGGTTAAAGGGTTGAGAAATGATTTTTGAAGTCTTGGAAACAACTGCAGACTTCTGATTGTTCTGCTCTGAATAATCTGCTTATGCATTTTTAGATTAACAACTATGTTATGTTTTGTGGGTTGAGTTCTGCTTATTTATCACATACTTCCTAATATATGGTTTTGCAAGAATTAAAATTGCGCTTTATGTCTTGTAAGATAGTCCCATAAATTGTTAGGCAAAGGTTAGATATATTTTGTTTCCAAAAATGTGGAATTATAGTTAGGAAAATGAGGAATTATCTCATTGCACACATTGTCTCAATTATCTGAATTTGATGGCCTTTTAAGGTAATCAAGAGGTCCTTGCCTTGAAATACCACTGTTGCTGGGCATGTGATTATGGGGGCAACTAAAAAACTGTTTCCTGCATATGTGACAAAAAATGGTATAAAAAATCTGTGTCCCTGTGCTTGGGGGATGGGGGGGGTGGGGTGGACAGACCTCCGGTACAAGCCCCTGTGTGTGCCTTAAGAGAGCTCTCTCTCTCTAGTAACGAGCTACTAAGTAAAAAGCTGTTTCTTTATCCTCCATAGTACTGTGTGTTCTTGCATCGAGTAACTGGTAATAATTTGAAGTAAGATTTAACAACATGGCAGAGGATGCCTGCAAGCTATAAGCAGCCATCAAATTCATTTTGCTGTTCTCCATATGCTTGTTTATATGTAAAGGCTAGACATAACTTGGGGAGAACGTGTGCAAGGAGATCATTTCAAAGCAATTTCAAAGCTCAAAGTAAATTTTATTATCCAAGTACATGTCATCGTTCTGTATGCTACCTTGAGATTTTTCAAGCAGTCACAGTACAATGAAATGTACAATAAGGTCAAAGAAAAGCTACACATAATGACTGACAAATAACCAATGTGCAATAAATAATACTAAGAACATAAGCAGCAAAGTCCTTGAAAGGCAGTTCATAGTCTGTGGAATCAGTGAGGTTATTCACGCTGGTTTAGGAGCCCGACTGTTGAACGAGAATAGCTGTTCCTGAATGTGGCAGTGTGGGTCCCAAGGCCCTGCCTCCCTGGTGGCGAAAGAGAGCATGGCCTGGGTAGTTGGGGGTCCTTGATAACGTAGATGTAATGAGGGCTTTTCCTTTGATGGACTGGGCTACATCCACCACTTTTTATAAGCATTTCCATTCTTTGGCCTCAGTGCTGCCATACTACTGTTATGCAACCAAAGGTACTTTCCACTCTGCATCTACAGAACTTCAAACATTCAGATGATGTGCTAAATCTACACAAACTTCTTTTTATATATAAAAAAAAGAGGTACTGCTGTGCCTTCATTGTGATCAAACTGGTCTCTGGACAGACCCTCCGAGATGAACAGGAATTTAAAGCTACTGGCCCTCTCCACCCGATTCCCTAATGAGGACTGGCTCATGGACCTCTGATTTCTTCCTCCAGCAGTCAATTATCAACTCTGATTTTGCTGTTGAGTGAGAGGTTGTTGTCATGGCACCATTCAGCCAGGTTTTCAACATGCCACCTGTATGCTGACAATGGTTGTGCCATCTGCAAATTGAAATAAGGCATTAGAGCTGTACTTAGCCTCACAGCCACAGGTATAAAAGCAAGTAAAGCAGGGAGCTAAGCACACAGCCTTGTGGTGCACCTACGCTGATGATGATTGTGGAGAAGATGTCATTGCCAATCCATACTGACTGGGGTCTGCTATGTGAGGAAATGGAGGATCCAGTTGCACAAGGAAGTAAAAAGGCCTAGGGCTTGACGCTTAATGATTAATTGAGGGGATGATTGTGTTGAATGCAAAGCAATAGTTAATGAACAGCATCCTGATGTATGCACCTTCACTGTCCAGTTGTTCCAGAGCTGAATGAACAATCAATAAAATGGCACCTGCTGTGCCAGGAGGCAAATTGGTGGATATCCTAGTCACTCCTCAAGCAGGAGTTGATATGCTTCACGACCAACCTCTTAAAGCACTTCATTACAGTGGGTGGAAGTACTTGGAAAATGGTCTGATGGAAGCCTACTTGAAGCAAGTGGGTGCCTCAGAATGCTGAAGTTAGAGGTTAAAGATAACTGTGAATTCTCCAGCCAGTTGATTAGCAAAGGTCTTCAAGTACACTGCCTGGTACACTATCTGAGCCAGGGGCTTTCCGTGGATTCACCCTCCCGAAAGATGCTTGCATCTCAGCCTCAGAGACTAAAATCACAGTCTACGTGAGCTCTAGGAGTTGTGAAGGTGTCTCCAAGTTCTGTCAGTCAAGGAGAATATAAAAAGCATTGAGCTCCTCTGGGAGCAAAGCCTTGTCATATATTATACGATACTTGGTTTTCCCTTTGTAGGAGATAATAGCAATCAAACCCAACCACAGCCATTGAGTGCCCTTCTGTGATTCAAGCTTGGACCTGAATTGCAACTTTGTACTCAAGATGGCTTTCTGTAGATCATTGCTGGACATCTTGTACTTTTCTAGGTCGTCAGTTCTGAATGTAACTCATCTAGTCCTCAGCAGATTGTGGATCTTGTGCTTCATCTGGTTGTGGAAGACTGAATGATTTTTATTGTGACATCAGTTGCTGAGGAGCAACCAGATAGAAGTATATAAAATTATGAGAAGCATAGTTCGGGTAAATAATCAGAGTCTCTCTCCCAGGGTGGTAATAGACAATAGACAATAGGTGCAGAAGTAGACCATTCGGCCCCTCGAGTCTGCACCACCATTCTGAGATCATGGCTGATCATTCACTATCAATACCCAGTCCCTGCCTTGTCCCCATATCCCTTGATTCCCCTATCCATCAGATATCTATTCAGCTATCCAGCTCCAGCACAAATGACTCTGTGCTTAAGAAGGCGTATGGTGTATTGGCCTTCATCAATCGTGGAATTGAATTCAGGAGTCGAGAGGTAATAGTGCAGCTATATAGGACCCTGGTCAGACCCCACTTGGAGTACTGTGCTCAGTTTTGGTTGCCTCACTACAGGAAGGATGTGGAAGCCACAGAAAGTGCAGAGGAGATTTTCAAGGATGTTGTCTGGATTGGGGAGCATGTCTAATGAGGATAGGTTGAGTGAACACGGCCTTTTCTCCTTGGAGTGACGGAGGATGAGAGGTGACCTGATAGAGATGCACAAGGTAATGAGAGCCATTGATCGTGTGGATAGACAGAGGCTTTTCCCAGGGCTGAGATGGCTGCCACAAGGGGACACAGGTTTAAGGTGCTGGGGAGCAGGTACAGAGGAGATGTCAGCAGTAAGTGAGAGTGTGTGGAATGGACTGCCGGCAAAGGTGATGGAGGTGGATATGATAGGGTCTTCTAAGAGACTTTTGGATAGGTACATGGAGCTTAGAAAAATAGAGGGCTATAGGTAAGCCTAGTAATTTCTAGGGTAGGGACATGTTCAGCACAATCCTGTGGGCCAAAGGGTCTGTATTGTGCTGTAGGTTTTCTATGTTTCTAATACTAGCGAGCATATGTTTCAGGGTGGGGGGGGGGGGTTAGTTTAAAAGAGATTTCTGAAGTAAGTTGTTGTTTTAAACACTCAGTGCTATGGGCATGAGAAATGCTGTGAGGGGAGGGTTAGGGTTAGGGCAGATATGAAAACACTACTTAAGAGCTATTTAGACAGACATGAGCAGGCAGGGAACAAAGGCATTCTATCCTAAAGAAAGAAAAGTCTCCTTCCAAGAAGCAAGAAAGCAACATTTTAAAGCAGAAGGAACTGGAATCCACTTCTTCATATCCACCACTCCCCAAACAACAAGCTCCCTAATTTAGTCCCCAGTACATTGACATTAACATTTGAAATTAAAAGAAAAATGCTTCTTGATTTTACACAGATCCTTGCAACAAAATGAACAAAAAGCAACTGCTTAGCTTCTTCGGACAGTTAATTTCTCCCATCATATTGAATGCGCTAATGACCAGTTTAGCCTGGACAGATTTCACAGTCCAAATAGACGACACATAGCAAAAGGCATTCACAACTATCAGTGTAAACACAGAAGAGTAACATAGCATCTAAGCCAGACAACAGAATAGCTGTGGCACCATCAATATCGGCACTTGACAAACTGGAAGTTGGGACGTAGCACGGAAATACAGGCAGCACCAGATTTGGATGACAGGATTGATGGCTTTGTGGCCAAGTTCCGAATGCTATGAAGATAGGTGGAGAGGTAAGGTAGTGCTGAGAAAGGAGGGAGTCTGCAGAAGAAGTCAATTAGGAGAATGGGCAAAGAATTGGCAGATGGAATGCAGTGTAGGGAAATGTAAGGTCAGGCACATTGGTAGAACAAATAAGGCATAGTTTATTTTCTAAATGGGAAAAATCCGGAATTCAATGGCACAAAGGGACTTAGGAGTACTGGTACAAGATTCCCAATGTGGGGTCCAAGGACCCCTCAGTTAATGGTAGGGATCTATGGCATAAAAAAAAGTTGGGAAACCCTGCCCTAAATGTTAGCTTACAGGTTGACTTAGTGGCGAAGGTGGCAAATAAAATGTTAGCATTTATTTCAAGAGGACTAGAATATAAAACCAAGGAGGTAATGCCGAGGCTTTATATGGCATTGGTCAGAATAAACTTGGGAGTATTGTGCAAACACGAGGAAATCTGCAGATGCTGGAAATTCAAGCAACACACACAAAATGCTGGTGGAACGCAGCAGGCCAGGCAGCATCTATAGGGAGAAGCACTGTTGGCGTTTCGGCTGGCATTGGTGAGGGTCCAGAGCAGATCATGAGGATATTTCTGGGAATTAAAGGACTAATTTATGAGGTGTTTGATGGCTCCAGCCTGCACTTAGTGGAGTCTAGAAGAATGGGGGGGGGGGGGAATCTTATTAAAACCTATTGAATATTATAAGGCTTGCATGGATAAAAGTCACCAACCAATGGGCAGTCTTCCTGTTATGAGGCAGCCTATGGAATCACTTATGGAAATGTCTCCTGGCTGAGAAGCACCAATGGAAATGCCTCCAGGAATGAGAGGTCCTCCACCACCCAGTCTGCGTCTACCAAGGCAGGGATAATGATACCAAGAAGGTACCCAGGTTGACAAATTACACCCATCCATATGGGAGCACCTGTTCCTGAAGAGTGTTCTGACAAACTACTATTTTTTTCCAGATCCTGCGGCATTGACAGGTGGTGGCTGCAATGCAATTGCTGAAATTTCTGGGACTTTTATCAGTACAGAATGGCAAAAATATTGACCGGTTGGAATTTGCACAATTGCTTAACATCATCCCTGCAGAGCAATTGAAACCTCATAAGCTGCTCAGGCCTATATTGTCAAGTTCTGAAGAAAAATAACTCGTTGAAAATAATAATAAAAAAATAACTGGATCATACAACTAAACCTTCAAGAAATGAACACTGAGCAATCGGGTGGAACTGGATAAGGAGTATACGTTGATAACATAAATGGAAGATTCTTAAAAACTGCATTTGGTATGCTGTCAATAATATTGTGAAGAAAATATCGTAGTCTCTAAAGAAGTCAGTGCAGGTTGAAGCACTGTGTACCAGCAATCGCTGCAATCTGGCATGCTTTGAATATGCCATATTAGCTAATTCTAGGATCTAAAATTAAGCAAGATCTGTACTATGTCTAATTAGCTATCAGTGGAATTTCTGCAATCTCAACTAATGAGATTTCCAACTTATGGCAACTTTGAGTTGCACTGAGCCTTTGGATCCCTCATGATCTGGAAGTGTCTGTACTGAAAAAAAGACCAGTTGTGCTGCTCAGGGGAAGATGATCCTGGTCAATTTCTGTGGTCTCGTACCAAAGATGCCTGACTAGTTTGTCACAATGCGCACTTGGCTGCAAAATGTAAAGTTTTGCTTTAATTTAAAACTTTGTTGGAACATCTTTGTCACACTTATTCTTATGTCATATTTCAATAAAATATAGCTCGAGGCAAGAATGGAACGTATTTTTCTAAGAAGAATTGCTATTTGTAGCCATAGGACAGAAAACAAATTTTCATGATCTGAATCATATGTTGATAGACATTAATGCAGGAGGTGGCTCCTCTCTTGAAGCTTTTATGATTATTTACCAATATATACCTCAAATTACCTAATACATAGCTCAAGCATTCTGTACAAATTTCAGAGAGTATTTACTACCTGGAAATTTTACTGAGGCATTGGCCATGCTTTATTGTGTCAATGTGTAACCATTAAAATCAGTTCATATAACCATATTAACAATTACAGCATGGAAACAGGCCATCTCGGCCCTTCTAGTCCGTGCCATACGTTTACTCTCACCTAGTCCCACCTACCTGCGCTCAACCCATAATCCTCCATTCCTTTCCTGTCCATATACCTATACAATTTTTTTTTAAATGACAAAATTGAACCTGCCCCTACCACTTCTACTGGAAACTCATTCCACAGAGCTACTACTCTCTGAGTAAAGAAGCTCCCCCTTGTGTTACCCCTAAACTTTTGCCCCTTAACTCTCAACTCATGTCCTCGTTTGAATCTCCCCTACTCTCAATGGAAAAAGTCAACTCTATCTATCCCCCTCATAATTTTAAATACCTCTATCAAGTCCCCCCTCAACCTTCTACACTCCAAAGAATAAAGACCTAACTTGTTCAACCTAGGTCACTTAGGTGCTGAAACTCAGGTAACATTCTAGTAAATCTCCCCGGTATAAAGCTTTGCATAATGATTGACTAGAAAATATCTGAATTAATCAAACAACTTGTTGCTGACTGCTGGCATTATACATTGCAACCAGATTCTGAAAAAGCTTTTCCATGGCCCTTTGCATTGATTGCAGGAGGATCCAAAAAAATGGATTACAAAGGACGGGGATGCACTCATCAATCATTAGTGATCAGATTTAAATGAGGCTACATTGAAAACAATGACTAATCGATTAGGTAGTGTCACTCTGGTTTCTCACCATAAAACAAAAGTTACTGAATACTGCATTAAAGTCCAGTCCAGATTATAGGAAAGCAGCACGATCATATTTAAAATGTAATGGATAACTAATGTGAGATTTAACAGTACAATCATATTTAAAATCTAGTGGGTAACTACCATGAAATTTAATCATGATTAAATGCATGACAAACTGTTTAACTTGCTATATGCCTAAAGACAAACTTTAATTAAAAGCAAGCAGCACCTAATGCATCCTCATAATCTGCTGGCACAACTACTTACTGGACAATTAATGACAGAGTCTTTTTTTCTTGTGTCAGCAAATACAGTAAATGAAATGCATACCTCAAGGTGGCCCAAAAAAGCACTACTTGACCATATCAGTGATTCACTCATGCTTTTTAAAATCATTCCATAAAAATAGATTTAATAAAATGAAAACATATGAAATTACAAGATACGTTATACTATCGGCGAATTTCAGCCAACTGGACAAGCTGCAAGATCTGTTAATACAAATTTGGTTAATATTAATCATAATAATAACCTTGCACCATAACTTGCTATCAGGATAGAAACTGCAACCTCAAGGTATGACATGAAAGCTTTTCGGAAAACATTTGAAAGCTGGATAATATATCTGCATATTGGTTTATAAAGGCAGGAAGGGAGAGCAAACAGACAGAAAACTGCAGTTACAAAAATTAAATACTAACAAGGCAATGAAAACTTCGAGCCTCTCCAAAGCTTTGAACACAGAAATCAGCTGGAAGATGTCCACTACTTGAACTCTCAGAGGTCACGTGCAAGCAAAGAGACAGTAAAAAGCTTATCAACATCAGTCAAGACGAGCCATGCAATTTAATAACTGCAGAGGGATTTTTAACAAAGGGGGGGGTGGGGATTTAAAACGGCAGAGGTAGAAGATATACCACAGTCCAGAGAATACGCCAAGTAAAGACCATACCACAAAAAACTTAAAAGCAGGAATCATCTACAGCTCTGGGTTTTGTTAAGTACAGATATTGTACCTCTGTTATACTCTAAGCTCTCTGACTTCATTAAGGAATTGAAGTCTATATTATGCAGTTCAATATTAGTCAAGAATCCAAGCAAAACAAGTTGAATATATCATTGAAATTATTAAATTTTAAAGGAGAAAAACTCTCCCACCAATTTTTCCTCAAGGCTTACATCATTACATTAACAATATCCTTTGTTACCTTCAATCCATTCACTTCTATGCTTTGAACAGATGACATCTTCCTCATTCCAGTTAATAGACTTGTCACACTCAGGTCATTCTCAGGTAGAAAATATTGGTAAAGATCGTAGGTCAACCTCCACCTAGTATGAGAATCTGTCCTAACATCACAGGCAGGGGGCAGCAACCCTCTTTAAAAAAAAATAAACAAAAGCAGTAACGTAAATGAATTGAACACTTTAGCTGATTCTCTCTCAAAACTATGCTTTCACACACAGAGGGAAAGCATAGTTCTGAATGCTTGAAATTTTAAGCTTTGAAAAAGGTCAATATACAGAACCAACATATTTTCCATCAATCTCTCCTTGGAGGTTATAAACTAAAGCACTGGGCCTTTATTTCAGTTATTATCATTATCTTTAACATGCCTTAGATCTACAGGACAACAAACAGTACATACGTTAAAGCAGGGACTCCAGCATCCTCAAGGACTGAACCAGAGGGTCAAGAAGACTCGGGGTTGAAGTTTATTAATCACGTGTACATCAAAGCATACAGTGACACTCGTTGTTTGCATAAGCTACCAACACACCCAAGGATGTGCTGGTGGGGGGGGGTTGGCAGCCTGCAAGTGTCACCACACATTTCAGTGCCTACAAAGCATGCCCGCAATGCTTAGGACACAGAAAACAATAAGCAACAACAAAAAAATAAGACTCATCACAGAACAGTACGGCATCCTACAGGCCATTCGGCCCACAACATTATTCCAACCTATATAAACTTGCTCCACAATCAACTCTTCACTCTTTACTAGTCTATAACCATGGAGTTTTTTTGTACATCCCTGTGCCAATCTAAGTCTTCTAAAATCTCTGTTGTACCATATCCTCAGCAGTGCATTGCAGGCACACAGCACTCTCTCTGTGTAGGAAACCTACTTCTGACATCTCCCCTAATCTTTCCTCTATTCACCTTAAACTGACGTTCTGTGTATTAGCCATTGCCACATTAGAAAAGAGATGCTGACTCTCCACTCAATACCCCTCTATGCCTCCAACAAATGTCTTCTCATTCTCAGTCACTCAACTTATCCTCATAATTCAGGCAGCATCCTAGTAAATCACCTCTGCATCCTTGTTAAAGCTTCTACATTCTTCCTATGAGGTGACCAGAACCAAACACAATACTCCAAGCATAGTCTAACCAGAATTTTATTTAGGTGAACTCAATCACCCCAACTAATCAAAACAAGCACGTCATTATGTCTTCTTAACCACTAAATCGATTGCATGTTAACCTCAAGGGACTCATGGCCGCAGATCCCTCTGCTCCTACGTACCCATAAAATTCCTGCTTTGGAATAAAATACCTTGTACTCTGTCTTCAAGTTCGATCTTCCAAAGTGTATACTTCAGACTTTTCCATACTGAATTTCATCTGTCACTTCACCATCCGATTCTGCATCCAGTTCATGTGTGGTTGTAACCTACGGCAACCTTCTAACCAATCCACAAAACCGCCAACTTTCATATTCTCTGCAGGCCTACTAACCCACCACTCCACTTTCTCGCCCAAGAAAGAGTAAGGTTCCCAGAGAAGAACCTTGTGGAACACCTTCAGATTCAAACCTCCACACATAATATGTTCCATCGACCACCCCTTCTGCTTTCTGTGTAAACCAACTCTGAATCCACAAAGCACACACAAAATGCTGGAGGAACTCAGCAGGCCGGGCAGCATCTATGGAAAAGGGTACAGTCGAAGATTCGGGCTGAGACCCTTCAGCAAGCCTGATGAAAAAAGATGAGGTGTAGAATTCAAAGGTGGGGGGAGGAGGCAGAAACAAAGGTGACAGGTGAAACTCTGAGAGGAGGGGTGAAGTAAAGAGCTGAGAAGCTGATTGGTGAAAGAGATACAGGGCTAGAGAAGGGGGAAATCAAAGAAAAGGGGGCAGAAGCATCAGAGGGAGGCAATAGGCAGGCAAGGAGACAAGGTGAGAGAGGGAAAGGGGGATGAGGAATGGTGGGGGGGGGGGCATTACTGGAAATTCAAGAAATTGATGTTCATGCCAGCAGGCTGAAGGCTACTCAGATGAAATACAAGGTGTTGTTCCTCTAACCTACCTATTCTAATGCTTTCCAGAGGTTCCAATACTACCTCCCTCTTCGGGGATGGTGGGGGGGGAGGTGAGGAGGAGGAACATATGAAGTTAAAGGGAAAAACAAAATCAGCCATGACTGATGGCAGAGCAGACTCAGAGGGCCAAATGGCCCAATTTTGTTTCCATGTCTTCTAGTGTTTCTTAACTCCCAAAGTTTCCTCTCAAGTCTCACAAATAATCCTGACATAGATGCTGGTAATTGTTCGACCATTGATGCTCAATCAAACCCTGGGACCCTCTGCTGTTAACTTTGTGAGAGGTATAACGAATGAATTGGCAGCAGACCAAGACAGCTCTTGATCTCCTCCTCTAAAGCAGCCAAGATGGGCAATGAAGCTGCTCTTATCAGTGACACCCACAACCACTGGAATTTATCTACTGAAAGGTGAAGTTACCAGTGCGACAAATACAATACAGTGCTTGGAGCTCAAAGCCTACAGCACTGAAAACTGAGACTTTGCAAGTCAATAAACATATTTTAAGAAGCACGATACCACAATTTTGAACAGGAACAAACTTTCATTTTAAAATGGAAGATGATAGAATTTCAGTACAATTTGAAATCCTTTGAAGATAACATACTTGTTGAAAATCATGAAACTAAGATAACAATCAAAAGAATACCCATGTTAACTCTGACTTACCTGCTTACACCCAGGTTAGCTGGCGCAAATGATACAGTGGTTTCATACACATTGAACATCAAGTGCAAGTTTGGGTCATTTTCCAAGGTAAACTCGAGGTTGCAGGCACCAGGTATGGGTTCTGAGTATTGGATGGAAAGGTGATTGATTGGTTCAAATGTTCAACTGATCATCTCCTTATAAAACATATGACTATAGTAGGACACCAATTCCTAAAAGCTCATTGTGAAAGTGAAAGTGAAGAAAAAATAGACAATGAGATGGAATACACACAAGATGCTGGAGGAACTCAGCAGGCCAGGCAGCACCTAAGGAAAAGAGTAAACAGTCGACACTGAGGCAAGTAGTATGCAAGCACCTGTGGCACATCCCAAGCAATTCTCCTTTTGATCAGCTTCAGTCAAGAGAAAGCTGAGGTGTTAATTGGTGTTGGGTTTATTATTGTCACATGTACCAAGATAGAGTGAAAAGATTTTATCTCTATGTCATCCAGTCAAATTACTCCATACAGTGAGCTGACACGAAAGGAAAAACAAAGAATCCAGAATACAGTGTTAAGGCTGATTTATACTCCTGTGTCAAATGAATGCCATAGGTACGGCATAGCCGGGTAACCTACGCTGTACCCTACGCCCTACCCTATGTCATAGCCTGACGCACACTTCTCCAAAAATGTAACTGCGCATCGTGGTGACGCAGACCGCAACAACTGTGATTGGTCCGCTTGGTAGCATCGCATTTCCCCCTGTCTATAGGCATACTGTGCATACACTGATGCAAAATAAATGGTTGGAGACGAAGAACCAAATCGTCAAATATACCTGCTGACATCCAAAAATATTTGAAATGCATTTCCTCCTCAATGTCTCTCAGTGGCCAGACGAGCACAGAAATTTCACCCTCCTTTTGCCTCAATCCATTTAATGGTCACACATACCATCTCCTCCGACGTCTTCTCTCTTTTCTGCGTTGCAGTAATTTCAATAGAAGTAACCCTTGTTCAACATTTATTAACTCCAACTCCAACACGATGCGCTCAGTCACCCTTGGTTGAAGTACACGAAGTAACTCTACACAGTGGCGTAGAAACCCCACCGCCAACTGCTTTGGTGGTGAATTGCAGAGTGATGCAGACACACCAATGCACAAGTATAAATGCTCACGACGGCGCAGGCCACTTAAGGCGGCTATGGCGTAGGCTACTACACAGAAGTATAAATCAGCCTTTAGGCTGCAGGGGAAGGAGAGTGCAGGTAAAGTGTAAATGCCATGATGTGGTAGATTGAATTTTTTATTCTACAGGAGGTCCCTTCAAGAGTCCTGCAAGGATATAAAATTCTTAGAGCCTGGATTTTGTAATTTCTGCCTGAAGGGAGAGACTGACTGATTGGGAGGGGAGCTAGATTATATTGGCTGCTTTCCCAAGGCTGCATTCACAGTGGCCAGTCTGATGCCTTGAAACTTAATTTTGTCTCACTGTAATTTTGGTTCTGCCACTTTCGGATGGTGGGGGGGGGGGGGATGAAAAGGGGTGATAGATAGAACATAGAGAGAGGTAGTTACACCCAAAGCACAGGACACAGGAGACTGGGTGAGAGTTAGGAAGGCGAAAGGGATTAAGGAGCCAGTGCAGATTACCCCTATGGTCATCTCCCTCAACAACAGATACAACGCTTTGGATACTGCAGGGGGAAGAAGACCTAAGAGGAAAGTCACAGTGGTCTGGTCTCTGGCAGTGAGTCTGCCTGTGTGACCTGGAAGGGATGGGGGAAGAAAAGGCACATTGTGGTGATAGGGGATTCATTAGGGGAACAGATAGGAGATCCTGTGGGGCAGAACAAGATTACCAGATGGTATGTTGCCTCATGGGTGCCGGGGTCTGGGATATCTTGGACCATGTCCTTAGCAACCATAAGTGGGAGAGTGAACAACCAGAAGTCGTAGTCCATGAGGGTACCAATGACATGGGAAGGACAAGTGACAAGGTTCTGCATAGGGAGTTCAGGGAGTTAGGTGTGTAAAGGGAAGGACCTCCAGGGTTGTGATCTCAGGATTGTTACCTGTGTCATATGCTAGTGAGGCCAGAACTACAGTTTAATACATGGTGAAGGAGTTGGTATAGGAGGGAGGGCATAAGATTTCTGGATCATTGGACTCTTTCAAGGAAGGTGGCACCTGAACTGGAGGGGGACTAATACCCTAGTGGGAAGGTTTGTTAATAGTGCATGATGGGGTTTAAACTAGAGTTGCAGAGCGATGGGAACGAGAGAGCCAGAACAGTTAGTGGAGAGATTGTGGGGGGCAGATGTTGGCAAGACCTCAGACAAAGTTAGGAATCAAAAGGTTGAACATAGTGTGACTAGTGCCCTGAGCTGCCTATATTTCAATGCAAAAAGCACTGTGGAAAAGGAGGATAATAGTGCTGAGGATGAGGGCACTGGTTTACAAAGAGAGATCATGTGTAGTGAGGAGAGGCTGTTGATAGGGCATCTCTGAACCATGGCTGGAAGATGAATATAGATGAGAGCTTAATGTCAAAGGACATACATCATATTGAAAGAAAAGGCCGGAAGGTGGGGGGGAGGGCAGTGTTGCTCTATTGATAAAAACACTAAATGAAATCAAATCATTAGAAAGAGGTGACCTAAGCTCAGAAGGCGTTGAATCATTGTGGATAGAGCGAAGGAACTGCAAGTTTTAAGACCTTGATGGAAGTTGTATACAGACCCCAAGAAGTAGTAAGGATGTGGCCTACAAATTACAACAGGAACAAGAAAATGCATGCCAAAAGGACAAAGCTACAATAGTCATGGGGGACTTCAAAATGCAGGTAGATTGGGATAATCAGGTTGGTGTTGGATTCGGGAGGGGGAGTTCCTAGAATGCCAACAAGATGGCTTTCAAGAGCGGCTATAGTTGAGCCCATTGGACTAGATGTTGTGCACTGAACCAGAATTGATTAGAAACTTTAAGGTAAAAGAACCCTTGAGGGAAAATAATCATAATATAATTGAATTCACCCTGAAATTTGAGAAGGAGAAGCTAAAGTCAAATGTATAAGGGTTACAGTAGAGTAAAGGGAACTACAGAGGCATGAGAGAGGAGCTGGCTAGAATTGATTGGAAAAGAACACTGGCAGGGATGATGGCACAGCAGCAATGACTGGAATTTCCAAACCAATTTGGAAGGCACAGGATATATATGAACCATAAAGAAAGAAGTATTCTAAAGGAAAGGTGACACAAACATGGCTAACATGAGAAGTCAAATCCAACATAAAAGCCAAAGAGAGGGCATGTAATACTGCAAAAATTAGTGGGTTATTGAAGGATTGGGAAGCTTTTAAAAACCAACAGAAGGTAACTAAAAAAGTCATTAAGGTAAAGATGGAATACAAAAGTAAGTAGTGATAATATTAAAGAGGATACCAAAAGTTTTTTCAGATATGTAAAGTGTAAAAGAGAGGCAAGAGTGGATATCTGACTGCTGGAAACCGATGCTGGAGAGGTAGTAATGGGGGAAAAATGAAAAGGCGGACAAACTGAACAAGTATTTTGTGTCAATCTTCACTGTGGAAGACTCTGGTGGTATGGCGGCAGTTCCAGGTGTCAGGGGTGATGTAGTGTGTGGAGTTACAATAACGAGAGGAACTGGGAATTTGTAAGGTTAAAGGTAGACAAGTCACCTGGACCAGATGGTATACACCCCAGGGTTCTGAAAAAGTGGACAGAAGAGATCGTGCAGACATTAATGATCTTTCAAGAATCACTAGATTTTGAAATGGTTCCTGGAAGACTGTAAACTTGCAAATGACACTCCTCGAGAAGGGAAAGAAGCAGAAGGATGGAAACTATAGGCCAGTTAGCCTGACCTCAGTGGTTGGGAAGATGTTGGAGGTGATTATTAAAGACAAGGTCTCAGGGTACTTGGTGGCACATGATAAAATAGGCTGTAGTCAGCATTTTCCTCAAGGGAAAATCTTGCCTGACAAATCTACTGGATTTCTATGCAGAAATAATGAGCAGCATAAACAAAAGGAGAATCGGTTGATGTTGTGTACTTGGATTTTCAGAAGGCCCTTGACAAGATGCCAATACTAGGCTGGTTAACTGTAGCAGTGGCTGATTCACAGGAGGCAAAGGGTGGGGAAAAAAAAACGATTTTTATTTTGCTGGCTGGCTGCCGGTGACTAGTGTTGTACCATAGCGGTGTGCTGGGACCGATTCTTCTCACGTTATAAGTCAATGGTTTGGATGATGGAATTGATGGCTTTGTTGCAAAGTTTGCAGATGATATGAAGATGGGTGAAGGGGCAGGTAGTTTTGAGGAAGTATAGAGGCTATAGTCAGACAAACAGATTAGGAGAACGGGCAAAGAAATTGAAGGTGGAACACAGTGTCGGGAAGTGTATGGTCATCCACTTTAGTACAAAAAATGAAAGGATTGACTATTTTCTAAATGCAGAGAAAATACTTGGGAGTCCTATTGCTAGATTGCCTAAAGGCTAATTTGCAGGTTGAGTCTCTGGCAAGGAAGGCAATGGCAGCATTTATTTCAAGAGGACTAGAATATAAAAGCAAGGATGTAATGTTGAGTCTTTATAAAGCACTGGTGAGGCCTCATTTCAGGCCCATTTTCTTAGAAAGGATGTGCTGAAACCGGAAAAGGTTCAAAGGGGGTTCATGAAGATGATTCTAAGATGGAATGGCTCATCATATGAAAAGTGTTTGATTGCTCTGGGCTTGTATTGACTAGAATTCAAAAAAACGAGGATTAACCTCTTTGAAATCTATTGAATGGTGAAAGGCCTTGATACAGTGGATACGGAGGATCTTTCCTACGCTGGAAGAGTCTAAGACCAGAGGGTACAGCCTCAGAATAGAGGGTTGTCCTTTTAGAACAAAGTCGAGGAGGAATTTCTTAAGCCAGAGAGTGGTGAATCTGTGTAATTCTTTGCCACAGGCAGCCATTTTTATGGACTGTACATTTAAGGCATAAGTTGATAGATTCTTGATTGATCAGGGCAAGAAAAGATATAGGAATAAGGCAAAAGATTGGAGCAGAGTGGAAAATTGGATCAGCCATGATGAAATGGTGGAGCAGACTCAATGGGTCAAATGGCATAATTCTGCTCCTATATCTTATGAATCAGTTATACAAGTACTTGGATAGACAGGACTGATTAGGGATAATCAATATAGTTTATGTGTGCCAAGTTGTGTCTAACCAATCTTATAGTTTTGCAAGGAAGTTATCAGGAAAGTTGATAAAGGCAAGACAGTAGACATTGTGTACATGGACTTCAGCAGGGCCTTTGACAGGTCCTGCATGGGAGTTTGGTCAAGAAGGTTCAGTCACTTGGCATTGAAGATAGACAAATTTGCAGATGACCATAAGATGAGAGCTGTAGTGGACAGTGAGGAAGACTATCAAAGCTTGCAGTGGTATTTGGATCAGCTGGAAAATAGGCTGGAAAAAAAAAAGGCAGAAGGACTCCAATGCAGACAAGTGTGAGGTGTTATACTTTGGAAGGACCAACCAGGGTAGGTCTTACACGGTGAACAGTAAGGCATTGAGCAGTGCAGTAGAACTGAGGCATCTTGGAATACAGATTTGTAATTTCTTAAAGGTGATGTCACAGGTAAATGGGGTCGTAAAGAAAGCTGTTGGCACGTTGGCCTTCATAAATCAATGCACTGAGTACAAGAGTGGGATGTTTAAATTGTGTAGGACATTGCTGAGATCCAATTTGGAGTGTTGGATTCAGTTTTGGTAAATAAGATTGAAAAAGTTTGGATAAAATCTCCAAGGATGATGCCAGGACTTGAGGACCTAAGTTATAGGGAAAGGTTGAATAGTTGGGACTTTATTTCCTAGAACATAGAGAAACAGGGGAGATTTGATAATAGGTAAACACAATTATGAGGGGTATAAATAGGGTAAGTGCAAGCTGGCTTTTTCCACTGAGGTTGGGTGAGACAACTAGAGATCATGTGTGAAGGGTGAAATGTTTAAGGGGAACATCTTCACTCAGAAGATGGTGAGAATGTGTAATGAGGTACCATCACAAGTGGTGGACGCTGGAGCAATTACGTAAGAGCGTAAGAAATAGGAGCAGCAGTAGGCCATCCGGCCCATCAAGCCTGCCCCGCCATTCAATAAGATCATGGCAGCCTTTTCCTCATAACCCTTAATTCCCCTACAATGCAAAAATCTATCCAACCTTGTCTTAAATATATTTATGCAGGTAACCTCCACTGTTTCATTGGGCAGAGAATTTCACAGATTCACCACCCTCTGGAAAAAGCAGTTTCTCCTCACCTCCATCCTAATTCTACTTCCCCTAATCTTGAGGCTATGTCCCTTAGTTCTAGTCTCGCCTATCAGTGGAAACAATCTTCTTGCCTCTATCTCATTTATCCCTTTCATAATTTATATGTTTCTATGTCTTCTCATTCTTCTGAATTCCAAAAAGTACTGTCCCAGGCGACTCAGTCTAACCCCCTCATCTCTGGAATCAATCAGGTGAACCTCCTCTGCATTGCCTCTAATGCCAGTATATCCTTCCTCAAGTATGAAGACCAGAACTGCACACAGTACTCCAGGTGTGGCCTCACCAGTACCCTGTACAGCTGCAGCATAACTTCCCTGCTCTTGAATGCAATCCCTCTAGCAATGGAGGCCAACATTCCATTTGCCTTCTTGATAGCCTGCTGCACCTGCAAACCAACCTTTGGTGATTCATGCACAAGCACTCCCAAGTCCCTCTGCACAACAGCATGCTGAAATTTCTTTTACCATGTAAATAATAACCTGCCCCTTCATTTTTCCTTTCAAAGTGGATGACCTCACATTTACCGAACCCTTGCCCACTCACTTCACCTATCTATATCTGTCTGCAGACTCTCCGTATCTTCTGCACAATTAGCTTTTCCATCCAACTTAGTATCATCAGCAAACTTAAATACACTAGATGTGGTCCCCTCTTCCAGATAGTCAATGTATATAGTGAACAGTTGTGGGCCCAGCACCAATCCCTGCAGCACATCACTCATCACTGATTGCCATGTATCCTAATTCTCTGCTTCCTGTTAGTTAACCAATCCTCTATCCATGCTAATATATTTCAACATTGAAGAAAAATGTGGATAGGTACGTGGATGAGAGAGGTATGGAGGGCTATGGTCCAGATGCAGGCAAATGGGACTGGATAGATTAATGACTCAGCATAAACTATATGGGCCGAAGGACATGCTTCTGTGCTGCAGTATTCTATGACACTAGGACTATGAGATTTTTTTTGAGGGGTGTGTGGTGTGGAAGACCAATTGTGGACAGATTTGAACACTAATGAGAGTTTAATGCAAAGCTCTATTAGACCTCAAGCTAACACCCACTTGGGGTGAGCAGAGTGGTAAAAAAAAAACGCAGGGCAAAATGAATTACAAGCAAGAGCATCCTGAACGAGCTTAAGCTCAGAGTAGAAAAGGCAAAAGGAAGTGAGTGAGTGTATGTGCGTGCGACCGTGTATATTTATGTATGTATCAGTCATGGGTTCTGTTTCTATTGAAAATCCTCAAGACTGGTAGATGAGAAGTCCAGATTACTCTTGTGAGACCATGGGTGATCTTCCAAATGTCAATTTTAGGTCACTTTGTTATGTTGAAATAACAGTTGAATTTCTACATATTATTTCTTGTATTTTAACTAGTTCTAAATTTGCACAACAGCAAATTTGTAAAAGGCTATGGTAACGAAATTCCAATGAGGAATAGATATTATAAACTAGCCATCAAGATCTACTCATAAAAAATATAAACAGAGATTAAACATAACAGGAGTCCAAAAATTTATGAAAGCCAAGAACATCTTGCACTACTTTATCAGCTGCTGTGCTCCTGCTCCTCTAGTCTCATCGGGTCTCAGATTATCAAGCTGATCTCCATTCTTTTCATCTAGCTTCTGCACCCATAATGTTCTCAACCACATCAGCACCATGGAGTTCAGTATGTTGACTCTGGGTAATGAAACTGCTTCAGCCTTCCTCTCCGAGACTACTCAATATTGATGACCTAGTGTTTTGATCTCAATCCCCACAAGTGAATTCTTTCTGGTGTACATTCTGTCAAAATGTGTCACAATTACAGGACAACTATTCAGTCATCCAGCACATTCACTGTTCAATGGAAAAGTTTAACAAATCCGCTCATCCTGATCAAGAACCTCAGCCTGAAACATCGACTGCTTTTTCCCCTCCACAGATGCTGCATGATCTGCCTCATTCCTCCAGTATTATGAGTGTTTGCTCATGCAGATGTAATCATTTTTTGGTTTCAAGCTTGTTAATCAATTTTACACTGTACCATTGATAAATGTCTTTTTTATAAAACTGCAAACCGAGTTACACCCAGAACTCCCAAAGATGTCCTAACAAAGGTTCCGTTCAGACATGACATGGAATAATTTCCCCATCTGCTATTCCCAAAATAAACCCCAATGCACAACTTGCTTTTCATTTCCCAACAAACATAAGAGGACTTATTAAACAGCATTTTACATTCTGTGATTTGCACATTTAAATCTAAGATCTCTGTTCTTCCACCGCTGCTGTCTGAAGGAGCATGTACGGTCTCCCCGTGACCTCATGGATTTCTTCCAGTTGCTCTCCCACATACTAGTTAGCAGCTTAGCTGGTCATTGTAAATTGTCCTCTGATTGGGCAAGGGTTGAAGAGGTGGGTTGCTAGGCGGTGCAGCTCATTGGGCCAGAAGGCCTGTTCCACACTGTATAGCCATATAGTTCAGATTATTTTCTGTATAACATGAAAATTCGTTGTGTGTGTTACCATTATTCAATGAACTATTAAGAGTTTATTTACCTTGGGCTGAGTAGGGCAGGGCAAACAGAGTTGCGGACACCTCCTCCTCCCCAGCTCTGATGTAGAATGTTGCCTGTTTAGCAGTGGGCTGCAACATGAGGACCACACCAGCACTTGAGCTTGTATAAGATGCATCTACAGCAAAGAACTGAGGCATACCAGAAAATAAGTCCATTTCCTTTAAACACATCACAGAAATGCTAAAATTGCAAGTCTGCTCAAATGTGACACAAATTTAAATGGGATTGGAATTACCTAAGGTTAACTACCACCTAATCACATTCAAATTTCCAGTCAAGTCCTAAGATACAGGACAGTGTTAAGCCATTCAACCCATCAAGTCTGCTCCACCTTTCAATTCTGCCTGACTTTTTTCTTCAACCGCATTCTCTTGCCTTCTCCCTGCAACATTTAAGCAGTTGAGAACATATCGATCTCTGCCATAAATACACACAAAGACTTGGCCTCCACAAACATATGTGGCATCAAATTTAAGAGTCATCACCCTCCAACTGAAAACATTTTCCATCTTGGCTTTAAAGAGACATCCCTTTATTCGCAGACTGTGCCCTTAGTTCCTAGACTCTCCTAATGGAAACATCTTTTCCACATCCATTTACCTCAGGGACTTCAGTGTTCGATGGGTTTCAAACCCCTTGTTCTTTTGAACTCTAACATGATTCCAGGCCATCAAATAATTCTCATATTTTAAACCTATTATTCCCAGGATCATTTTTATGAATACATTCTGGACCCTCCCCAAGGCCTGTACATCTTTCCTTCAATACAGGGTCCAAAAATTAGGTGTTCGGATTCAGAATCGGCTTGTTTATAGAAGGCAGGGTAGTGCTCAATGGAACTTCTTCTGGCTGAAGATCCATGACAAGTGGTGTTCTGTAGGGATCCATACTTGGACTTTGCTGCTTGAGATATTTATCTATTCCCCACCCTGACCTCTTACTACTTCTCCTCACCTGCTATCTCCTCCCCCGAAACACCTGCTTAATTCCCTTTCTCCCATGTTGCCCATCAACTCGATGGAGATGAAGGAAGCTGATAGGGATTTGTTTAGTTGGGCATTTGATTACTAATTTAATTAGTTTTGCAAAATAGAGTGGGCCAAAATGCTGGTTTCCTTTACACCTCCAATTTCTGTAGTACATCCCATTTAGAAAACAGTTTACATTGTTATACTTCCTATCAAAGTTCATAATCCCACACTTCCATCTGTCACTGCTTTGCCCACTCTCCAAACCCATCCAAGTCCTTCAGCAAATTCCATGCCTCTCCAACAGTACCTGTCACTCCACCTAACTTTGTATCTTCTGTAAACTTGGACACAATGCAATTAGCTTTATCCAGATCGTGCATCTATATACTGAAAAACCGCAGTCCCAACATTGACACCTGTGGAATTCCACTAGTCACCGGCGTCCATCCTGTACTTTATCCTCACTCTCTGCTTTCTACCAGTCAATCTTCTATGTATACAAGTGCCCTGCCTCTAACACCATGGGCCTTTATTCTTTAGCAGCCTCATGTGTGGCACCTACTAAAAATTTCTTTATGATTTAGGACAGGGGTTCCCAACCTTTTTTCTGACAGGGATCCTTATTACCTGAGGGGCCTATGGACCCCAGGTTTTTCGAATGTTCACTTTACGACAGCTCGCTGTTACAAAAGACCAACATTAGTACCTGTTTTCACTAACCAAAGAGGATTTTTGCTTTTACAAAAAAAAAAGACACCCGCTTTATATGTGTGTTTACCCCGAGAAAGACTACAATGACCGTGAAGCCTTGTGCGGGCACTCATGTGCGCATGCGTATACGTCCCAATTCTTTTTTCCCCAAATCAATTTTGGCTTCCTGATTCTGATAAGTGAAACTACACTGTAGATACAATATTTCTACTTTATATAGGCTGTGTATTTATCATATCATTCCTGCTTTTACTATCTGTTTGTGTTATATTGTAGCGGTGTGCTACACGCAGCGCTAAAATTACGACACGGAGTCGGTAACTGCAGTCGAAGGAAAAAACTTTATTCGAAATCTTCAGCCTCACTTTTAAGCCTCCCTCAACCTGCCCCCCATGGCGCAGAGGCTCCAAAGCTCTGTGCTCGCAAACCCCTGTAGGCTATCTAATTGTGAGTCGGTTCGGATATGCCAGGAAATGGGTCGCCACATAACCCCCCCCCCCCCCCCCAGAACCGGCGATACACCCCCCAAGGTCCACAGTCTGCGCCAGAACCTGCTTGGGAGGTCGGCCTCTGCGCCGAGGTGCCGGAAACTCGGCCGGTTGCGCCAGGTCCACATGGGCCGGTTTGAGGCGGTCCACCGTGAAAACCTCCTCTTTCCCCCCAACATCCAGCACGAACGTGGACCCGTTGTTCCGGAGCACCATAAACGGCCCCTCGTATGGCCGCTGCAGCGGTGGTCGATGCCCGCCCCTTCGTACAAACACAAACTTACAGTTCTGCAGGTCTTTGGGTACGCAGGTCGAGTGCCGCTCGTGCTGTGAAGTGGGTATGGGGGCCAGGTTACCGAGCTTCTCGCGTAGTCTGCCCAGGACTGCTGCGGGATCTTCCTCTTGCCCCCTTGGGGCTGGTAGGAACTCCCCGGGGACGACCAGGGGCGCGCCGTATACCAACTCGGCTGACGAGGCGTGCAGGTCGTCCTTGGGCGCTGTGCGGATGCCGAGTAGGACCCAGGGAAGCTCGTCCGCCCAGTTGGCTCCTCGCAGGCGGGCCTTGAGGGCCAACTTCAGGTGACGGTGGAAACGCTCCACTAGCCCGTTCGACTGTGGGTGGTAGGCAGTGGTGTGGTGCAGCTGAGTCCCCAAAAGGCTGGCCATAGCTGACCACAGGCTGGAGGTGGACTGGGCGCCTCTGTCGGAGGTAATGTGGGCTGGTACACCAAAGCGAGATATCCAGGTGGCGATCAGGGCTCGGGCGCAAGATTCGGAGGTGGTGTCGGTGAGCAGGACTGCCTCTGGCCATCTTGTGAACCGGTCCACAATAGTCAGGAGTGCCGCGCTCCGCGTGACACTGGCAGGGGGCCCACAATATCCACATGAATGTGGTCGAAACGCCGGTGGGCGGAATGGAACTGCTGCGGTGGGGCCTTGGTGTGCCGCTGCACCTTGGCCGTCTGGCAGTGCATGCACGTTTTGGCCCATTCACTGACCTGTTTGCGGAGTCCGTGCCAAACTAACCTGCTGGAAACCATCCGGACAGTTGTCCGGATGGAGGGATGCGCCAAGTTATGAATGGAATCGAAAACGCGGCGCCGCCAGGCTGTCGGGACGACGGGACGGGGCTGGCCGGTGGCGACGTCACAGAGTAGTGTCCTCTCACCCGGGCCCACGGGGAGATCCTGGAGCTGCAAACCGGAGACTGCGGTTCTGTAACTCGGAATCTCCTCATCCGCCTGTTCCGCCTCTGCCAGTGCCTCAAAGTCTATCCCTTGGGAAAGGGCATGAACGGTAGGGCGAGAGAGCGCATCCGCCACGACATTGTCCTTACCTGAGACGTGCCAGACATCCGTCGTGTATTCAGAGATGTAGGACAGGTGGCGTTGCTGGCGGGACGACCAGGGGTCGGACGCTTTCGTAAACGCAAAGGTAAGCGGTTTGTGGCCCGTGAACGCGGTGAAGTGCCGACCTTCTAGGAAGTACCTGAAATGCTGGATTGCCAGGTAGAGCGCCAACAGTTCCCGGTCGAAAGCACTGTATTTGAGCTCGGGTGGTCGCAGGTGTTTGCTGAAAAACGCCAGGGGTTGCCAGCGACCTGCGATGAGTTGCTCCAGCACCCCACCGACTGCCGTGTTTGATGCGTCCACTGTGAGGGCGGTAGGGGCGTCCATTCTGGGATGTACTAGCATTGCAGCGTTCGCCAAAGCTTCCTTCGTTTGAACGAAAGCGGCGGCGGACTCCTCGTCCCAGGTAATGTCCTTGCTCGGACCCGACATCAGGGCGAACAGGGGGTGCATGATCCGGGCAGCTGAAGGGAGGAAGCGGCGGTAGAAATTGACCATACCTACGAATTCCTGAAGGCCTTTGATCGTGGTGGGTCGGGGAAAGAGGCGGACCGCATCTACCTTAGCGGGCAGAGGGGTTGCCCCGTCTTTAGTAATCCTGTGGCCCAGGAAGTCAATGGTATCGAGTCCGAACTGGCATTTGGCGGGGTTGATTGTAAGACCGTACTCACTCAGTCGGGCGCAGAGTTGACGGAGGTGGGACAGATGCTCCTGATGACTGCTGCTGGCTATGAGGATGTCATCCAAATAGATGAACGCGAAGTCCAGGTCCCGTCCCACCGCGTCCATTAACCGCTGGAACGTCTGTGCGGTCAGGCCGAACGGCATGTGGAGGAACTCGAAAAGGCCAAACGGGGTGATGAGAGCCGTTTTGGGGACGTCGTCAGGATGCATCGGGATTTGATGGTACCCTCGGACGAGGACTACCTTGGAGAAGATCCGTGCGCCATGCAGGTTTGCTGCAAAGTCCTGAATGTGCGGCACAGGGTAGCGGTCCGGTGTGGTAGCCTCGTTCAGCCTGCGGTAGTCGCCGCACGATCTCCAGCCCCCCGTCGCTTTGGGCACCATGTGCAGGGGGGAGGCCCATGGGCTGTCGGACCGCCGGATGATCCCCAATTCCTCCATCCTCTGGAACTCCTCCTTCGCCAGTCGGAGCTTGTCCGGGGGAAGCCGCCGAGCGCGGGCATGGAGGGGTGGTCCCTGGGTCGGGATGTGGTGCTGTACGCCGTGCCTGGGCATGGCTGCTATGAACTGCGGTGCCAGAACCAATGGGAAATCCGCCAGGACCCTGGTGAAGTCGTTGTCGGACAGCGTGATGGAGCCGAGGTGAGGGGCTGGCAACTGGGCTGCACTCAAGGAGAACGTCTGAAAGGTCTCGGCGTGTACCAGTCTCTTCCTGGGCAGGTCGACCAGTAGGCTGTGAGCCCGCAAAAAATCCGCACCCAGAAGCGGTTGGGCTACAGCGGCCAGTGTGAAGTCCCACGTGAACTGGCTGGAGCCGAACTGTAGCTGCACCTGACGGGTGCCATAGGTCCTTACTGCACTGCCATTCACGGCCCTCAGGGGGGGACCTGGTGCCCTGCTGCGGGTGTCTTAACTCGTCGGAGGTAAAACGCTGATCTCAGCCCCAGTATCGACCAAAAACCGGCGTCACGACCTTCTATCCCAATGGCTATCCCGATGGCCAGCCGCCGTAGCCATCAGCGGCGGCTGGCCCTGGCGTTTCCCGGGAACTTGCAGGGCGGGCGACAATGGCGGGCTTCTGCGCCCCACCGCTGGTGGTAGAAGCACCAGTGTTCATTGGGCCGGGGGTTGGTGGGCTCTGCGGCCGGGCCTGGACTGGTTTGCTGCCGGGAGCGTGGCTGGGAGATCTATGCGATGGACGCCCCGCTCACCTTTTTGGCGTTCCACAGCAAGTCCGCCCGGGCTGCCACCTTCCGGGGGTCACTGAAATCCGCGTCAGACAGCAGCAGGCGTATGTCCTCGGGCAGCTGCTCCAGGAATGCCTGCTCAAACATGAGGCAGGGCTTGTGTCCTCCGGCCAGAGACAACATCTCATTCATTAAAGCCGATGGAGGTCTGTCTCCCAAGCCATCCAGGTGCAGTAAACGGGCAGCCCGCTAGCGCCGTGAGAGTCCGAAAGTCCTGAGGAGCAGGGCTTTGAAGTCTGTGTACTTGCCGTCTGCCGGGGGCGACTGTACGAACTCCGTGACCTGGGCCGCTGTGTCCTGGTCGAGGGAGCTCACCACGTAGTAGTAGCGGGTGTCTTCTGAGGTGATCTGGCGAACGTGGAATTGGGCTTCGGCTTGCTGGAACCATAGGTCCGGGCGCTGTGTCCAGAAACCCGGCAGTTTCAACGAAACCGCATGAACAGAGGCGGCGTCGGTCATTTCTGGTCCAAAAATCGTTTGGACTGTCGGGGTCACCAATTGTAGCGGTGTGCTACACGCAGCGCTAAAATTACGACACGGAGTCGGTAACTGCAGTCGAAGGAAAAAACTTTATTCGAAATCTTCAGCCTCACTTTTAAGCCTCTGTCAACCGGCCCCCCGTGGCGCAGAGGCTCCAAAGCTCTGTGCTCGCAAACCCCCGTAGGCTATCTAATTGTGAGTCGGTTCGGATGTGCCAGGAAATGGGTTGCCACAATATTAGGTTTTTTGTGCTATTTGGTAGGTTACTTTTTGGGTCTGGGAATGTTCAAAAAATTTTCCCATATTAATTAATGGTAATTGCTTCTTCACTTTACGACATTTCAGCTTACGAACTGTTTCATAGGAACGCTCTACCTTCGGACAGCGGGAGAAACCTGTATAGGAGATCATTCAGCCTAACAACTCAACACTAAATGAAAAGTTGTTAATGTGAAATGTTAACTTGCTCTCTCCACATTTCTGTCCACCCTGCTGAGCAATTCCAGCAACCAAAACCTGTCTCTAGCAAATGAAGTTGAACAACAATCACAAAAACCTAGTTACAATGGCAATGCAATTAAGTACAAGAGGGAATAACAAGTAACATCTTTTTTGTACATGTGGTTTTGGCCCTATCAAAATAGTATAAACTTCATACTCTTTTTCTTAAATATAAAGCTGGTAAAGTCTCCTTATTTGCAATTTACAAATTCAAAGATTACATAATTTTTTAATTTATTACATTGATTCATCCTAAGCAAAACATTTTCAAACTGTTTTAGAAAATTCCACTCATCATTTTAATAGTGCTTTGCATTATCAGGTGGCTATTCTGTATAAAGTCACAGTAAGCAAAATTAACATTTTTCTAAATTACTTATTACAAAAATAAGCACTCGTTAGTTTTCTTGAAGACTCAGTGATTATTGGACACAAGCTCAAGGCTATTAACGGCTATTTCACAAACATTATCAGTTTTTTTTGAGGTGATAAGTGCCTTGCAGACACCTTTTAAATGCTACACAGCAAAACACAAGTTTTGGTTACATTTAGAGCAACTACAAGATAACACAAATCAGAAGGGAGCGCATAATTTGGTGCCTTGTGCCATTCCTGATTATTCAAATAGTTTTGAGGGAAAAAAAGACAGACGAAGAAGTAGATTTAAAAATGCTTACCTCAGCCTTTCAACTTACCCTAGAGAGCGAGACTGTCACATTCTGCATGTGCGAGTACACTTGGGCAACCACAGAGGCAGCTTGGTGACTAATGTTTGTAATGACAACTCGCTTACTCTCATGAGGCCTCAAAAGGACAGAAACAGGCATCAAAAGAGAGATTCTGATGTGACCTACCGTAAGAGAATGAGAAGCAAAAACATAATTAAATCATTTACGTGCAACAGTTTCTCAAGACCTACATACCTCAGGCACAGGTACAAGTCTAAAGATCTTAGTAACATTAAAGACCTATCCTATCCCGGACGCTCTCTTGCCATCTGGTAGAAGCTACAGAAACATCTTTTTTTAAAAATCAACAATATATACTTCATTCAAAAATAAAATTATGTACAATAAACCATTCAATGACTCTCAATCCTTTACAGATGTTTCCACTATATTCTATACATTTCCACACTTTTTGCCACTCATGTGGCACTCTGTCGTGTCATCTTTACACATCATTAACAGGTATACTCCCCACCACCCAACCCCTCCCACTCCCGCGGGATAAGAACCCTAAACCGGGTTCTTGCAGTGGCTGCACCAAGTTTGAGTGCGTCCCTCAGCACGGACTCCTGCAGCCGAAAATGTGCCAGTCGGCAGCATTCCCCCGCGGACATCACCATGTGCTGGTAGACCATCAAGTTTCGGGCCGACCAAAGAGCTTCTTTCACCGAGTTGATGATCTGCCGGCAGCGCCGGATATTGGTTTCCATGTGCGTCCCCAGGAACAGCCTGTACAGCTGCTGGGGATGAAGCATGACACTGTCCCTTTCGTCCTCCTCCACACCTTCTCCGCAAACTCACAGTGTGCAAAGAGGCGGGTCACCGACTCCTCCTCACTGCAGTCCTCCCGTGGGCAGCGGGGTGTGGAGGCAACATCCCAGGCATACAGGAGGGATCTGACTGGGAGGGCCCCTCTCACTGCCAGCCAGGCAAGGTCTTGGTACCTGTTGGTGAGGCATTTTGCCAGATGAACTGGAAGGACTGCTCCGGGAACCACCCCACTGTGTCCATCTCGTCCTTCTCCTGCAGTGCCTGCAGGACCTTGCGTGCTGACCACTGCCTGATGGCACTGTGGTCAAAGGTGTTGACCTGGAAGAACTTTTCTACGGTGGACAGGTATGGCGGTAACGTCCAGCTGACTGGGGCGTTGCGCGGGAGTGGGGCCAGACCCATCCTTCGTAGCAAGGCGACAGGTAGAACCTAGGCACATAGTGGTACTTGGTGCCCACATACCTGGGATCCACACACAACCTGATGCAGCCACACACTAAGCTGGCCATCAGAGTGAGGGCAACATTAGGAACGTTTTTGCCCCCATTGTCCAGGGGCTTGTGCATGGTGGCCCATCTGACTCGCTCCATCTTGGATCCCCAGATGAATCTGAAGACGGCTCGGGTGATTTCCGAGCTGCAGGAGCGGGGGACGGGCCACACCTGTGCCAAGTACAGCAGCCCTGAGAGCTTCTCACACCCGATGACCAGGTTCTTGCCCGTTATCGAAAGGGAGCGCCCTCCCCACACTCCCAGTTTCTGCTTCACCTTGGCAGTCCGCTCTCGCCAGTTGTTACTGCATGCCTCAGCCCTTCCGAACCAGATCCCCAACACCTTCACGTGATCAGCCCTGATGGTGAAGGGGACGCTGGATCGGTCGGGTCAGTTGCCGAAGAGCATGTCTTCGCTCTTCGTGCGGTTGACCCTGGCCCCCGACGCCTGCTCGAACTGTTCACAGATGCTGTTCAGCCTGTGAACTGACCTCAGATCAGAGCAGAAGACGGTGACGTCGTCCATGTACAGGGAGATTTTGACTTGGGTCCCTCCACTGCCTGGCAGTGTCACCCCTCTTATGCCCTCATCCCTCCTGATGGCTTCATCAAAGGGTTCTATGCAGCACACGAACAGGACAGGGGAGAGACGGCAGCCCTGCCTGACTCCAGACCTGATGGGGAAGCTGTCTGTTTCCCACCCGTTGACCTGGACTGCGCTACAGATGTCCGTGTAGAGCAGTTTGATCCAATTCCGGATTCCCTCCCCAAATCCCATTTTGGAGAGTACATCCGCCATGTATGTGTGCGATATCCTGTCGAAGGCTTTCTCCTGGTCCAAGCTGACCAGGCAGGCGTCCACCCACCTGTCCTGCACGTAGGCGATGGTGTCCCTCAGCAGCGCAAGGCTGTCTGAGATCTTCCTGCCCGGTACAGCACAGGTTTGGTCCGGATGGATCACCTGCTCCAGTGCAGACTTGACCCTGTGGGCGATAGCCTTGGACAGGATCTTGTAGTCCACGTTCAGGAGTGAGATGGGCCTCCAATTTCTAATGTCCTCCCTTTCCCCTTTCTGCTTGTAGATGAGGGTGATGATGCCCTTCCTCGGATTCTGACATGCTGCCAGCCAGAAGCGTAGCGTTGTACACTTCCAACAGGTCCAGGCCCATTCGGTTCCACAGAGCCGAATACAACTCAATCCGGGAGCGGGCTGAGCCGTCCGGTTGTGTCCAGGTGGCTTGCGGCTGTCCTCCACCTGTGGGGGTGCCAAAGGTGTCGTGTAGCTTGGCCGTCTTTACCGTTTCCATCAGGAGACTGGAGGTCCTGCCCAGCCTGCCGTTGGCTTAGTCAAGACAGTAAGACTGGTAAACAGCTTCTTCCCAAGGGCTGTTGTGCAGATAAATAATGCTGCACCCTGGCTTGCCAAAGGCCTTTAAGTGTTGAGGATGATTGAAGTAACTTGTTGCATGTAAATATAGGATTTTTTTTAAAATTAAGCTGTACCACATGCATTGTTAATATCTATTTTGCACAGACTGGAGTAGCACCACAATCTCGTTGTCATGAAAAATGACAAAAAAAGTTATAGTCTATTATTAGACAGGAGACCACTAATTTACCCACTGAGCCTGTGGCAACATTTTGCAAACTAGTTAATTCCATTCTCTGATCATTTCCCCACAACCAGAAATTCAATTTGCTCCAAGGATTTATGCAGGTCCAATCGGAAAGTAGTAAAACAGATTCACAACTCAGTTATGCTTGTATTGTTTACAACTGGGTATACCGTATGTTAGGGCCAATTTCTACAAGAACAGAAAGCAGCAAATGGTAACCTTTAATCTGTAAACATAACCATGTGATCTTTCTTTAAACACTTAGCACAAGTTGCTTAAAATATGGGGAAATATTACTTAAGCTATGCATTTAAAACTTCATTATGAGCAAAAAAAAAATGCCTCAACAAGCACAGGCTGTTATTTCACTTCTTGTTAAAGTTTGACATCAAATTGCAGAACCGCGATAAATATCTCATACAGCAAATAAATCTAGATCTCGAAACAAATGCAGTTAGCGGGGAAAGAAAGGAAGATTAGAATTAATGATACTAACAGTTACTTACCTCAAGCAGACAGGCTGACCACGACTACTACTTTATCAATCCCTGTCAGTTATCTTGTGGACACATACACTTGTAACTAGCATTACTTCATGCACATGCAACCAGTCTATGTATAGAACAACACACACAAAATGCTGGAGGAACTCAGGTCAGGCAGCATCTATGGAAGAGTATAAATAATTGACGTTTTTGGCTGAGACCCTTCTTCAGGATGGTATTCAAGCTATACAGTCTATGTATAAAAGCTAATCTTATATTTAAGCTGTTTATTGCATTCTTGACGCTATATCAGATCAGAAGTAACACTCACTTCATTATCCTTTACACTTGTGTACTGACAAATGACAATAAACTATCTTATATCTTACAGAACAATACAGTTTTGCAAGGTAATACTTATCCAACTAGATTTTAATTCTAGTAATGTCAAATAAAGATTACTGCAGTCTATGGAAGCGAAGCAGATCCACATCCATGAGTCAGAATTCTGTTCAGCATCATCTGCTTCACTTTCCTTGCTGCCTGACCTATTGGAGTTTTCCCCTATCATTTTCTGACTTTATCTCACCTTTCAGGTATCTGGATATTTTTCCACTTATGTAAGGAGGTGGTGTTTGCTATTAATAAAATTGTACACTGTGTGACAAGTGACTAACATTATTAAATACAATAACTACATGGAACTTAGAGGACTATGCACGAGGGAAATTCTAGGCAGACTCTAGAATAGGTTACATGGTCGGTACAACATTGTGGGCCGAAGGGCCTGTAATGTGCTGTAAATTTCTATGTTCTAAATACAAGATAGCTAAATTTTAACTTTAGTCTCTGAAAACGGATGGCATCATAAAAGGATAGGGAGAAAAATAATTAAATGATTAGTGTTGCTGCAGGATTTTATGAATAAAAAATGCGGATAATTTTATGTGCCTAACAAAAACTGCAGCCCTGTACTTCCATTACAAGCAAAGCAATAGCAGTCACCTTACATTGACATCATTACGTCAGACACCACGTCATAAAGTGAACACAACAACTCAATGACTGTGTTTCTGAATTATGTAGAACAGTTTCTATTATGAACAATATGTATCATCTGTCACACACTACATTACCCTACACATCTCCTCCTCTACCCCAGAATTCAACAAAACCAGCATCGTAAGTCTGACTGGAGGTCGTATGAGCTGACCGTCTTGGGTGCTATGTACCTTGGTTGGAGTAACAGCAGGTTCCTCTGCCTCGTCCAGGGCTGTGCTGGCTTGCACACGGTCATGTCATGATGCAGGAGGTACGGTAGTAAAATCATCGGGGCTTTGGTGGGATGGTTTAAGGCAATCTAAATTTCCTATCTTCAATACAAGTCTTTTCACCCCATTCAAAAACCTGGAATGGGCCATTGCAAGGAGGCTTAAGAGGGTGTTCAAGTGCATCATAGCAGACAAAAACAAACGGGGTAGAACATAGGTCAACTGGAACCCTAGAGTGCTGCATGCTACGATGGGAGGTAGGAATAGGGGTGAAGGAATTTGAATTTACTGAGGAGAACTGTACGATGCTGAGCACCGACCAGGTGGTCGTGATGTCAGGAATAAAATCATCTGGCACACATAATGGCTGCCTTTACACCAACTCAGCTGGGGAGGACTGCTGGCCCTTTTTTGGAGCTGTTCTGAGCCCCAGCAGGACCCAAGGGTGATGTCTGTGCTAACAGTCATCTGTCAGGGAGGCTCTCAGAACAGCCTATAAGGATTGGTGAAACTGCCTGCATAGGCCATTGGACTGAGGATGATACCCTGTGGTGTGATGGAATTTAACAGTACTGGACCACTGTGGTCCAGAGGTCTGATGTGAACTGGGGACCATGGTCAGAAGAAATATCAGATGGGGTGCCAAACCAAGCAACCCAGGAATTGAGCCATGTCCGCAGCTGTCATTGGCACTAGAAGGACAACCTCTGGCCAGTGGTACGGTCAGCCATGGTAAGGAGATGTGTCAAATCGCCAGGGGTGTGGGGAAGAGGACGAACCAGGTCAAACTGTTGCTCAGGGACCTTGAATGGTGTCCGAATGTGACACTTAATTTCCTAAGGCCATGCCGCACAAACTTTAAAGCACCAGTTTCTGTGAAGCTTTTCCACCCGGATGCAAGAGGCCGTGAATGGAGTTAAAAACAGTAAGCCTCCCGTTTGCAGGCTTGGGACATGGGACAAGTGCGGGCAGTTGAGACATCACACAGGAGAAAAACTCCTACATCCCCGAACTTGACATCAGCCAACCACAGGCCTGTGACTGCTGGCCCTTTAAGTCTGGACACCTGGGTCAATAACACACACAAAATTTGAAGGAACTCAGCAGGCCAGGCAGCATCTACGGAAAGGAGTACAGTTGGCGTTGCAGACCGAAACCCTTCAGCAGGACCAGCTTGGTTGGCCATCATAGTCAACCCTGATGTGCATGGCAGACATGGCATTATTTTTCCCTTTGATATGCTGTATGTAGGTCATGAATTCCAAAACGTAGACCCTGTGGCGTTGCTGCTGTGCAGACCAAGGTTCTGACCCTTTGGCTATTGCATAGGAGTGTTTTTGTGGTCAATGAATGCGGTAGAATGCTGACTCTCCAGTACGAAGCAAAAATGGAGGACGGCCAGATAGAGACCAAGATGCTTGCTCACAGTCAAACTTCCTCTTGAGTTGGGACGGGACAGCTGAAGGGCTGCCAAGCTACCAGCTGAAGGCAGCAAGTAACTGCCACATGCCTACAACACAGCACCCACAGCATAGTCTGAGGCGTCAGTAGTGATGGCTATAGGTGCCCAGTACGGCTCCATGTTCTGGTCCTGACTGCTGACCACTCAAGCATATAATTAAGGGCACTGAGTTCAGCAGCTCGCAGAATGAAACAGTGACAGAAGTTCACCATACCTAGAAAGTTTTGCAAGGTGTTGGTAATGCCGGGCATTGGAAAGTATATAATAGTGGCGACTTTCGACAGCACGGTTGGCACACCTTCTGGGCAGCAACCACCATTGGCTTAGAGACCACGTGGAGAGATGAAGAAGGGCTATTCAACCTGTGTACAATGCCAGCCATTTCCATGTTAGTTAGTAAATTCAGTCTTCGTGCTGTCCAGCTTTTCTGAGTCCAGTCTGCACGTACGGGTGTGGACTGGTAAGCCAGTTGTGAAAATGTGGTGCTAGACCTCATGCCTTGTGACTGTAGTGGAAAATGTGGGCTTGGTGAGGTTTGGAATTTGCCCAGCAGGCAAGTGAATTCATATGTGGGGGTGCACGCACTAGGGAGTGTCATTGTGGAGAAACATACTAGGGGTACAGGGTAACAACCCAAAGTCCTTTGCATCCACAAGCCGGCAGTTCTTGAGATCCTTTGGCACACAAGGAATCTGCACTGAACAGAGGACGAGGAACTTAAGCCAAGACAATGTCCCATGCGTAGTGTCATCCACTGAAGCAGAGCATCACCTACCGTGTCTCAAGTCCAGATCCTGCTGCCGTTGACAGCCTCCAGTGAAGATCCATCACTCTCTATCACATTATCAATGGACGATGCCAGCAGCAAACTCATCTGAGTGCCAAGGGTGTCCGTAATGAACAATAGGTGACCCCGGCAGCTGGAACCCTCAGTGTTCACAGACCTACAACGTCCCAAAACACTGGCACTGTCAAAGTCGCACGGCAGTCAGCACTGCTTGGCATTTGTGCCGAAGCACGCACGGTAAAAATACAGGCACAGTGTTGTCTTGTTTGAAGCTGCAGGCGTAAGTGTGCAGGAGACTCTGCTGACGGGACTGACTGAGAGGGAAAGGAGGAGGAGTGATGCACTTCTGCCTGGTTGAGTGTAGATTATACCAGCCATTTTAGCAAGCTCCCTATAGTCCCGCACAGGTATATTAGTGAGGGCTGTGTGAACTTGATCAGGCATTTGTTGTATAAAGAGTTCTTTAAAAATACAACAAAGATGGTGATTGCCCATTAGTGCTAAAGGCCCAATATCACCCAGGCTGGGCAAGGAGAGCAACTGTTTGTCATGCTCAGATTTGGACAGTCAAAACGTCTGCAACAGACCAGTTTCCAGAGTGACATATTTATACTGTGCAGATGGGTCTTCTAGTAGACTCACCACTCTGCCTGCATGGAACTACTTAGCAATGCTACAACTTAGTAAAATTTGGTATTGCTCACAGTGATTTCTCAAAGCAAAAACCGGGCTTCCATCTGTGCAAACCAGGCAGTAATGTGCTGCCGCCAAAACTCTGGCAGCTTCAACACAACTTCATCAGTCAACAGATTTTTGAGTAACTCCAGAATCATCTGATCACATCGGGATCACCAATATAGGATTTTGTGAATAAAACATGTGCCAAGTCTTTTTGTGCACTAACAAAAGCCACAGCCGTTTATTTTATTTACAAACAAACCAAAGGCAGTTGCCTTACCCTGATGTCAATACATCAAACACTGTCTCAAAGTGAACAACTCAATGATGGTGTTTGTCAATTATATGGAACAATTTCTATTATGAACGGTATGTGTCACCTGTCACCCATTACATTACCCTACAATACAAATCATTAACAAAAATTGTTTACTAAAATAAACCAGCTTAAAACTAAATCCTGCACATTCCCAACTGCAGGAAATGCCATGCGATTCCTTCAAGAAACCAAATTCGTCATCACTTAGCTATGAGCTGATTGTTAATGTTGAGGGAAGAGATGGCATTGAGAATATTGCACGTTACAAACATCAGTTAGAAAGATTGCTGCTCTTCCTTTTCGTGCCTCGTGGTGCAACGGACAACAACTTTGCCATTTTTTTTGGATTTTTGTCTGTTTTTTTTTACAAAATAGCTCAAATCAGCACAAATGGAAAGAGTACATGGAACTGGCTGGATTTGAACCTGGGGCCATTTGCCTTAAAGTCCAGTGCAGATGCCACTACACCATCAACTGGCTAAGTCAGAAAAGGTAGGGAAAGAGTATCATCGAATCCTGACTGCTACATAAGTAACTCAGGTATTTTGTATTTGAAAAATACAGCAATAACTCAACTCCTCACACTTACTAAGAACAAAATGGAGTGAACTACACTGCAAGGAAATACCCCTGAAAATGCACTTAATTGTACTGAAGTGTGCACATCAACACAAAAAAACCAAACTCAGATATGATTTTAATACTTGAGGCAAATTAACATGGATTCAAGACATTCTGCCAGAAGCCAGGGGTTCCCAACCCTTTTTTATGACATGAACCAATATGATTAAGCGATGGGTCCGTGAACCCGTTGGGAACCCCTGAACTAGAGGGTCATCCATACTCACTTTGTTCTTGGTCTGTCCCCAGGACTGATATATAGCTCCCTTCAACTTTCACTTTCATCATGTCTCATGCTGGATCTTCTACATGGGCTCCTCCTGAATAAGGTGATCCTTAATTTCTAAATTTCTATCATCAATTTTAAATCCCTAACTGGCTTTGCTCCTCCAGCCTGGTAACTCTACAAGCCATCTACTGTGCTCATCCTCAAAATTCAACTGCTTCATCACCGGCAAGAGATTTCTTCAGCGCCCTTTCCATCCAAGCTCTAAAATTACATCCATTAAACTTTTCAACCACGTCCTCCTTTGAAAACCTGCTTAAAAACTTGCCCCCCTTGCTTCTGGGCACGTGCACTGTTCCCTTTACTGCACGTGGCAACTTACGGTTGTAAAACACTGTGACACTGCACATCCAAAGAAGATGCCTAAATGGAAATTATTATCGCTGAATGCATTGGTTGAAGGGTATTACATTCATATAACTGGATGCGACAGTGGAATTGACCGTCTGCAGCTGCTGTTACAGGAACAATGGGCTTATTAATGGCACTTCTACAAGAATCAAGAGGTCATAGACTCAAACAACACTCCCAAAATTTGAGCAGTCTAGTCCAACTCATCGAGTGTAGCTCTGTGGGGCTCTTAAAGTAAACTGGGACACTGATGCCGTTGGCATCAGCCTAAAAATCAGAACTCAAGTTGTAAGTGTTCAGCCCATTAGCTTCTAATTAAGGTTCAAAACCACTTCCAATTATAGTATTGTTAGCACTTTAGTTATGACTTTCAATCAACTAACTATTTTCTCAGTCCAACTAAGTGACTAATGTTTAGAAACTAGCTTGTTATCCCCATGCAGCTGTGCAAAACAGATCAGTAATTAACTGGAAATGAGTGAACAGACTTCTGGGACACGAAGACAATACCGGTTGTGGTTTTACAGGCAGGTACATTTCATTAGGAATACTTCACAAATGAGCCTTAAGGTTGTAAAATCTGAAATTTACCTTTAAAAATCCTCGGCACTTGTTATGATGGGTGATCATGTGCTGTATTTATGTTAAAACATAATTAGAATAACACAGGAACAAGCCCTCTCACACATCATGTTGTGCTGAATTAATTAGCTAGTAATTAAGGTACAGTACTGGTATTAGTTATTTGAGGCAGCACTCTATTTATTTAAAGCTGAGGTTGATAGGTTCTTGATTACTAAGGGTGCCAAAGGTTACGGGAAGGCGGCGAGAGAATGGGGGTTGAGAGGGATAATAAATTAGCCGTTGAATAGAGGGTGGTTAAATGGGCCGAATGGCTTAATTCGGCTCCTATATTTCAACACAGCTCGACCAATTTCACCACCACTGACAATACGAACATAAACAATCTGGTACTGTGAAAATATCCTGTTCCATCACTTCAAAACTGGTCGCCTCGCATACACCCCAACGTTTCACCCCAAATTAACAACACCTTCCTATTCCAAAGATATTAAATAAAAGTCAAGTAAGGAGAAGTTCAAAACTCATGATGTTTAAAAAAATATGTTTGCAACCCGTCAATATTAATTTATTGGTGTTAAAGTTTACATGGCATGCATTAACTTTGGCATTGAATTTAAACTGCCCGCAGCTGTTAGAGGAGAAGAATCATTATCAGCCAAAGCGGAAGAGCGTCCTAGAAATGACTCCAATCCTCCGAGGGGTGGTCAACAGCACGCTCACCTGTAACTGCAGCCCAGTCCAGATTCCGGGCATCCGCTGCCAGAAGCCCATCGCAGCGATTCAGCAGAAACAGGGGCACCGTCAGCGCGAACCAGACGACAACACAAGCCTTCCTCATCGTCCACTGCCCAGCTGCCCGCCTGTCAATCAAACGTCCAGCGACTCCTTCCATTGGCCAGCACTCCCACCCCTACCGACGTCACATCCTGACGTCTGCTCGCCTGTTCTATTTTCACAGATTACTTTGGCAACTGGCACTTGAATACTTTCGCATCATTGCTATTGGTGACTTTATTATTACACTTTTTAAAAAATTAAAAAATATTAATGCCCACAGAAATTATTTCTAGCTTACTGCAATGACAGTTAACAAATGAAGTCAATCTTAATACCCCTCGTATTCTTTATAGTTTGTGATAGGTTGTTCTAACCTCGCCACTTGTGTTTTCATTTGGAACAGGGAAATTCGTTTCTGTTGCTTGGATTGGGTTGCAGATGAGCTATCTCCAGAACTAATTTATAATCAAACGAGAAAGTGCTGGTCAGACAATAAACGCAATTAATGTTTCGGATCGATGACCTTTCCAAGTGTGTTTCCAGTAGCCAACTGCAAGTTCTTGCTTTGCAGTCCGTCAACAAGACAAAGGAAGTGAGAATACGGGGGAGTCGGACCGCGGTTTTAGCGCAAATCAAGAAAATTAACATTAATATTTAAGATTGAATGTAACACTTCCAGCTACTGTACGGCGAAAATGCCACTGAAGGACGGGCTTATTTAACAACTTCTACAAGCTTTTTTTTAATCCAGTGGAGCAAGTTTGAAGTGCAGTCCGTTTTGTTTCGGTGAAAAGTAATTTAGAGTTTCGAGCTGGACCTTCTGTTTTGTAACTGTAAGACATCAAATTAATTCAAAGGAAGACACGAGAGTCCGAAATGCGGGTCTAACTTCAAGCGAGACGTGTATCACGTGATGACGTAAACTAATTCACCGTTTAGAACGCATAATGAGTTATTTAAACAAACAAGAACGCTTAATCAAATAATAGAAATACAAATACATAATTACTCAAATATTAATTGCACAACACTGGTCAACACCCGTTGGGGTTGGAGAGAAAATGTCCACACTGTTCTCCCCCATGTTTTCCTGGTGAAACCTGATCCTGCCTTAACTCAGAAATTGTCCACGTTTTTCCGACTCAAAGTGGGAGTCATGTTAAACACTCATCACAGCTACAGAAAAATAATATTATAATACAGGTTTTAGAGATGTACCCAGATGAAGTATTAGAGGAAAGAAAAAGATAAAAGCTAGGTGAGAAAGCTGTGCCTAAGGAGGTTCTTGAAGGAAAAGATGGAAATAGCGAGATAAAGAAAGTTACAGAACATCGCTTAAGTTTACTGTCATTTCAACTATATGCATGTATACAACCAAACAAAACAACATTTGTCCAGACCAAGGTGCATAACATAATACATATAACACAGACAGAACACAGAGTGATATTACCACAAATAAATGAACAAATAAGGTGCATTTATATCACAGGTTAAGAAGACAGAACAACTCTACTGGGGCTTCATACGTGCTGAGACCAGTGTGTTGGCAGGGAGATTATTAGTCTCCCGGCCTGGGGGAAGAATCAGTTTCCCATCCTACCAGCCCTTGTCCTAATGCTACGCTACCTCCTGCCCGATGGTAGGGGGGTCAAGGAGACTGTTCGATAGATTATGAGGTTCGTTGACAAATCTAAGGGCCCTACACACACAGCACTGCTGATAAGTATCTCGGATACGGGAAAGAGAGACTCGGATGATCCTCTCAGCAATTTTGTGGTCGGATACCTTACAATGCGTGGAATCAGAATCAGACTTGAATCGCCAAGTACCTGTACACATACAAGGAATTTACTTCCGGCAGATGTTGTCTCTCTGCTCATAACAATAATAATGATAAATATAAATGAAAATATATATATATAAAATATATATATATATATATATATATATATATATATATATATATATATACCGGCGACAGTGGTGGAGGCGGATACGATAGAGTCTTTTGAGAGACTCCTGGAGAGGTACATGGGGCTTAGAAAAATAGAGGGCTATGGGTAACTCTGGGTAATTTCTAAGGTAAGGACATGTTTGGCACAGCTTTATGGGCCGAAGCGCCTGTATTGTGCCGTAGGTTTTCTATGTTTCTAATTCCCATACCAGACAGGGATGCCGCTGACCAAGACCCCCTCTCAAAGGTACTCGTGTGAAAATTGATTAGAATGGGAGGGTGGAGCCTTGCTCAGCTCAATCTTCTTCAGAAGAGGTGACGCTATTGCGCATTCTTGACTAAAGAGATGGTGTTAGGGATCAGGTGAGCTTGTCAGTTATGTGCACTCCCAGAAACTTGGTGCAACTAACTCTCTCTACAGAGGAGTCATTTATGTGCAATGAGGAGGCCAGGTGCAAAGAACTATTGTTTTTGTAACAAGGAGGAGGAACCCACAGGACATAAAATGAAGAACATCATAGATTTGTGGATAGAAAGAGCAACATAATATTTAAAAAATGTTGGAAATTCAGTGATGCTCTAAAATTGATAAGGCTGAAGGCAAAATGTGATTCTGTCATTAAGATCCTGAGACAAATGCCATGGTTTCAGAGGATATTGGAACAAACAGGAAATATATTGATTGTGTTTCGGTTAATGAAATATATGTAGTATTTTGCTGTTAGAAGTCTGTAAATGGGTTGTTCCCACATACTAAAGGAGAATATTGCTGGACTCACATAGGTAAATGGCGAACAATCCTAAGTGTTGGAGCCAATTATCAAAGAAAAAAATGAACTAATAATTAACAGGAAAAAAAGACAATATTGGAACATATCCAGTCTGAGAAAAATAAGTAAAAGTGTATGTAAGGTTTCAGAGTTGGGTGGGAATGATAGAGAGACCAGGAGTAATACCCTTAATTGAGTGCACATTAACATTGCCAAGTTAAAACTACTTAGAAAAATGAAGTTAGGGGACAAAAAATAAAAGACACAAATATATGAGGGGTGATTGATAAGTTTGTGGCCTAAGGTAGAAGGAGATGAGTTATTAACTTAGAACTTTCTGCCTAATCACTTGAAGAGTTAACCTGCATGCACATGTAACGAGAGCTGTATAACTCATCTCCTTCTACCTAAAGCCACAAACTTATCAATCACCCCTGCTGTGGACACTTTCCAAGATCCGTATGCTCCACAACTGCTGGACTAGGTGTGTAAATGTAAGAGGGGATTATGCTGAAAAATAAATGTGCTAAGTTTTCTAAAATCGACTTAGGCCACGAACTTATCATCACCCCTCGTAGCCTGTGGGGAGAAAATCAAGAGATGATTGATTACATGAAATTGTTAAGTTTAATATATTCAGCAAAAGGTCTCAACCTACCTAGAAAGAAGTTGAGGTGCTTTTCTTCAAGCTGACATCCAGCTTTGTTGCAAAAAAAATTAGGGAGTGGTCAGTGTGCTGAGGGGCAATTGAAAGCTTGTGATCACCTTTGCAGACTGAATGGAAGTACTCTGCAAAGCAATGAGCCAATCCTTTTTTGTTTCTCTAGTGTACAGAAGATCGCATCTTGAACACTGAATGTAACATGAGGAAATCTGCAGATGCTGGAAATTCAAACAACACACACATGAATGTAATACATGGAATCCAAAGAAGAGTAGCTGACTTACTGTTCAGCTGAAAGGATTATGTGAGTGCCTTGATGGTGGGAAAGAAACGGTTGAAAGGACAGATTGTGTTTAGAGTCATAGGGTCATACAGCATGGAAACAGGCCATTCAGCCAATTGTGGCCACACTGGCCATTGTGTGGCCATCTGTATTAATCCTACCTTCTAGATATTTCTGTACCCAGACAATTCAAGGGCTCAGCTTGACACTTTAATACGGGGCACTTCACGAAGTGGACACCCAAGTTCAAAAGATGTTAAGCACTCAGAACGGATGCAGGAACCTTGGTTTCCCTTCACTTTCTCTCAACTTTAGGATTTCTTGAATACCTTTCTCTTAAATCTATTGGCTCAAAGGCTGATTAGTGAGAACATTGCCAAGACTCAATGGCCTGATTTGCAGGGAGTGGTTGAGCAGGCTAGAACTTTATTGCCTGGAACACAGGAAGCTGAGGGGTGACCTTACAGAAGTGTATAAAATCATGACTGCCAAAGATAGCATGAATGCAAAGAGTTTTTTTTTGTCAGAACAAAAGAACCAAAACATAAAGGACATAACATAAAGATGAGAAATTCTTCAGATGCTGGAAATCCAAAGCAACACACAAAATTGCTGGAGGAACTCAGTAGGTCAGGCAGTATCCATGATCGTTAGGGGCTGAGACCCTTCTTCAGGACTGGAAAGGAAGGGGAAAAGCGCAAGGATAAAAAGGTGAGAGGGAGGGGAAAGAGGATAGCTAGAAGGTGATAGGTGAAGTCAGGCGGATAGGAGAGGTAAAGGGCTGGAGAGGAAAGAATCTGATTGGAGAGCAGAGTGGACTATAGGAGAAAGGGAAGGAGGAGGGGACCAAGGGGGATTTGATAGGCAGGTGAGAAGAGGTAAGAGACCAGAGTGGGGAATAGAAGAAGGGAGAGAAGGGAAGGGAAACTTTTTTTTACCAGAAGAAATTGATAATCATGCAATCAAGTTGGAGGCAACTCAAGTAGAATATAATGTGTATAGATTGATAGGTACTCTATTGATCCCAAAGGAAATTACAGTGTCACGGTATATATAGGTATAAGTTGAACGTGAGAGGAGGAAGATTTAAGGGAACCAAAAGGGCAACTTGCTCATGCTGAGAATGGTGTTTGTTAGAATGAACTGCCAGTGAAAGTATTTGAGGCAAGTACAAAAACAAATTTTAAAGACATTTGAATAAGTATGTGGATAGGAAAGGTCTATGGAGATAGAGGCCAAACACAGTCACATGGTACTAGCTTAGATTGGCACCTTGATCAGTGTGGACCAGTTAGGCTGAAGGGCCTACTTCTATGCTGTGTTATCTGAGATTCTCTGACTAGTCTTAAAATTTACCTCTGAATTTGAGTTAACTTTTGTCTGACGGCTAGCTTTTGGATACTTCACAATACCATATAAAGGCAACTGATTGTTTGTTGTCAGGAATGCAAGTAGACTGTGTGGGATCTCCAAATAGATATAGAAGAGACAACTAGTGTACTCATGCAACTTTTTTGTGGAAGCTGCCTTTCCTCCTAATGGTCTGTTGTATTCATTAAGCAAAGATTTCACTCGAAGTTTCTGTCTGGAGTAGTGGAGCCTTAGATACTGTAAGAGTAAATTTGTTTGCATTCCAAACATGACTCTTAAGACAGACGGTACCTGCCAGTTACATAATGATCAATATCCTTTTAAGTACTTGAATAAAGGTCATCAATTTGGAATGTTAATATAGATTCCCTATCCACTGATATTGGATTTACAGCCTTTTTTATTCATTGCTCGATATACAGTCAGTTGACACTTTATTACGTACAGGATCAGAATCTAGTGTGGTCTTCTGCTGCTGGAGCCCATCCACTTCACGGTTCAACTTGCTGTGCATTCTGAGAGCTCTTCGGCAAACCAATGTTGTAACACAGTTATTAAAAATGTTTGTAGATTATTGTCACCCTGCTGCCAGCCTGAACCTGTCTGGCCATTCTCCTCCAACCTCTCTCATTTTCACCCACTCTCTGGACATTGTTTTGTTTCTGGCACCTTTCTCTATAAACTCTGGAGACTGTCGTGTGTGAAAATCCCAGTGGATCAGCAATTTCTGAGATACTCGAACCATCCCATCAGGCAAAAACAATCATTCTTCAGCCAAAGTCACCAGATCACATTTCTTCCCCATCCTGATGTTTGGTCTGAACAACTAAACATAGAAACATAGAAAATAGGTGCAGGAGTAGGCCATTCGACCCTTCAAGCCTGCACCGCCATTCAGTATGATCATGGCTGATCATCCAACTCAGAACCCTGTACCTGCTTTCTCTCCATACCCCCGATCCCTTTAGCCATAAGGGCCGTATCTAACTTCCTCTTAAATATAGCCAATGAACCGGCCTCTACAGTTTCCTGTGGCAAAGAACTCCACAGATTCACCACTCTCTGTGTGAGGAAGTTTTTCCTCATCTCGGTCCTAAAAGGCTTCCCCTTTATCCTTAAACTGTGACCCCTCGTTCTGGACTTCCCCAACATTGGAAACAATCTTCCTGCATCTAGCCTGTCCAATCCCTTTAGAATTTTATACGTTTCAATAAGATCCCCCCTCAATCTTCTAAATTCCAGTGAGTATAAGCCTAGTCGATTCAGTCTTTCTTCATATGAAAGTCCGGCCATCCCGGGAATCAATCTGGTGAACCTTCTCTGTACTCCCTCTATGTCAAGAATGTCTTTCCTCAGATTAGGGGACCAAAATTGCACACAATATTCTAGATGCGGTCTCACCAAGGCCTTGTACAACTGCAGTAGAACCTCCCTACTCCTGTACTCAAATCCTTTTGCTATGAATGCCAACATACCATTTGCCTTTTTCACCACTTGCTGTACCTGCATGCCCACCTTCAATGACTGGTGTACAATGACACCCAGGTCTCGTTGCTCCTCCCCTTTTCCTAATCGGTCACCGTTCAGATAATAATCTGTTTTCCTGTTCTTGTAACCAAAGTGGATAACCTCACATTTATCCACATTAAATTGCATCTGCCATGAATTTGCCCACTCACCTAACCTATCCAAGTCACCCTGCATCCTTTTAGCATCCTCCTCACAACTAACACCACCGCCCAGCTTCGTGCCATCTGCAAACTTGGAGATGCTGCATTTAATTCCCTTGACTAAATCATTAATATATATTGTAAACATCCGGGGTCCCAGCACTGAGCCTTGTGTTACCCCACTAGTCACTGCCTGCAATTCTGAAAAGGTCCCGTTTACTTTCTACTCTTTGCTTCCTGTCTGCCAAACAATTCTCTATCCACATCAATACCATGTGCTTTAAGTTTGCACACTAAACTCCTGTGTGGGACCTTGTCAAAAGCCTTTTGAAAATCTAAATATACTACATCCACTGGCTCTCCCCTATCCACTTTACTAGTTGCATCTTCAAAAAACTCTATAAGATTCATCAGACATGATTTTCCTTTCACAAATCCATGCTGACTTTGTCCGATGATTTCGCCTCTTTCCAAATGTGCTGTTATCAGATCTTTGATAACCGACTCTAGCATTTTCCCCACCACCGAAGTCAGACTAACCGATCTATAATTCCGCAGTTTCTCTCTCCCTCCTTTTTTAAAAAATGGGCTTACATTAGCCACCCTCCAATCCTCAGGAACTAATCCAGAATCTAAGGAGTTTTGAAAAATTATCACTAATGCATCCACTATTTCTTGGGCTACTTCCTTAAGCAGTCTGGGATGCAGACCATCTGGCCCTGGGGATTAATCTGCCTTTAATCCCTTTAGTTTACCTAACACCACTTCCCTACTAACATGTATTTCCCTTAGTTCCTCCATCTCACTAGACCCTTGGTCCCTTACCATTTCCGGAAGATTATTTATGTCCTCCTTAGTGAAGACAGAACCAAAGTAGTTATTCATTTGGTCTGCCATGTCTTTGTTCCCTGATCAATGATCAGTTCACCTGTTTCTGACTGTAAAGGACCTACATTTGTCTTGACCAATCTTTTTCTTTTCACATATCTATAAAAGCTTTTACAGTCAGTTTTTATGTTCCCTGCCAGTTTTCTCTCATAATCTTTTTTCCCTTTCCTAATTAAGCCCTTTGTCCTCCTCTGCTGGTCTCTGAATTTCTCCCAGTCCTCAGGTGTGCCGCTTTTTTTTTGCTAATTTATATGTCTCTTCTTTGGACTTGATACTATCCCTAATTTCCCTTGTCAGCCACGGGTGCACTACCTTCCCTGGTTTATTCTTTTGCCAAAGTGGGATGAACAATTGTTGTAGTTCATCCATGCGATCTTTAAATGCTTGCCATTGCATATCCACTGTCAACCCTTTAAGTATCATTTGCCAGTCTATCTTAGCTAATTCATGTCTTATACCTTCAAAGTTACCCTTCTTTAAGTTCAGAACCTTTGTTTCTGAATTAACTATGTCACTCTCCATCTTAATGAAGAATTCCACCATATTATGGTCACTCTTACCCAAGGGGCCTTGCAAGACAAGATTGCTAACTAACCCTTCCTCATTGATCAATACCCAATCTAGAATGGCCTGCTCTCTAGTTGGTTCCTCGACATGTTGGTTCAGAAAACCATCCCGCATACATTCCAAGAAATCCTCTTCCTCAGCACCCTTACCAATTTGGTTCACCTGTAACACTTACCCAACAGGCTGGTATATGTCTAGGGGAAAAGGAGATCCAGCCACACACCAATCCCACCGCCCGTACACGCAGGTGCTGTAAGAATCGAGTTTATGCCTCGCGCCCGCCCACAGTATCAAACCCACAACGAATACCGTTATGAAATATACTTTAAAGAGTTTACTAAAATTAAAAGAGTATTAGGCAATACAATATATATGCAAGGTAAACAAACAAAAAGGCGCCAACTTATCAAAGTTCAGTCAGTTTAGTGCACCTCGTTGGAGCTCAAACATCGAACCATTCTACCCATCGTCGCTTGCCTCCAACCTTCACGTCTTCGCACCTAGGACCACGCCCGGTGGTCTTCTGAGCAGTGCAGCGCACGTCCTCCTTCCTCGACGTCTTCCTCCCGCTTCCTCCCAAAAAGCCCGCGAAAACCCCTCCCCCAAGTTCCTAGACTCACAAGACAAAATAACATTCCCCATTGGTTAACAAATGAATACAATTACCATATCAACAAGTATAAAGCAAAACATCTGCGAGAGAAACACTTATCAAAGAAGCATTCCTACTCTTAACAAACCAAAAAACCCATTTTGAGTAACATACACAGGACACTAGTTGGTTCCTCGACATGTTGGTTCAGAAAACCATCCTGCATACATTCCAAGAAATCCTCTTCCTCAGCACCCTTACCAATCTGGTTCACCCAATCTATATGTAGATTGATGTCACCCATTATAGCTACTGTTCCTTTATTGCACACATTTCTAATTTCCTGTTTAATGCCATCCCCAACCTCACTACCACTGTTAGGTGGCCTATACACAACTCCCACCAGCGTTTTCTGCCTAGTGTTGTGCAGCTCTACCCATATCGATTCCACATCCTCCAGGCTAATGTCTTTCCTTTCTATTGCGTTAATCTCCTCTCTACCCAGCAATGCTACCCCACCTCCTTTTCTTTCCTGTCTATCCTTCCTGAATATTGAATATCCCTGGATGTTGAGCTCCAATCCTTGGTCACCCTGGAACCATGTCTCTGTGATCCCAACTATATCATGATCATGAACCTATTGACCATGCCTGCAAGCTTTTATGCATCGAGTTGCTGCCCTGTGGTTGGTTAATTATATATTTGCATTATCAAGCAGGTGTACAGGTGTATTTAATAAAGTGGCCATTGAGTGTATATTTTCTTGTAGAAAGGACTGGTACAATTTGTTACCTTTGTATTTTAAAGTTTTCAAGTCTACTACCACTGAAGCCAAAGGGATTCATTCAAGGGCTTGATTACAGGATGAATATACCCTAAAGTTTGATTTATACTTGTGTGTACGGGCTACGCCATAACCCTGATTTTCACTTCTGCGTCGCTCCACACCATAGTGAGCATGTGTTGGTGTGCGCCAAAACGCTAGTTGGCGGTGGGGTTTCAATGCCACTGTGTTGAGTTTCTTCGTGAGAGACATGGACGAAGAAATGCATTTCAAACTTCTTCGCATGTCGGCAGGTGGATTTGACGATTTGGTTCATCTATTTCGCATCGGTGTACGCATGGCCTACAGACGTGGTGCAGAAGAAGCAACTGGAAATGCATTGAAGGAAATGCGATGCTACCAAGCGGACCAATCACAGTTGTTGCGGTCTGCATCGCCGTGGCGTGTGAGTAACTTTTCTGGACAGGTGCACGTCACCCTACAGCGTAGGGTACAGAGTAGGTACGGCATAGGGTACGCGTTCCCTACGGCGACAATGCGACACACAAGTATAAATCATCCTTTACATTTGTTAATAGAAACCAAAATAAAGGCTCTTGTCACAGGAGCTCTGTTACCCAGAACCATGTAAGGGACCCACAACAAAAAGTCAAGAATACATGTCGAAAGGTCCATTCGGATTAATAAGCATGCCAAGCGGATTAGTCATAAAACAAAGTGCTAATTTATTTTAACAAAACCTTGCAAAACATAGAACACAAGAAGTTTCCACTAACCTGGAAAGTATGATAATGAGATAGCTGTATATTGTCACTAGTAGTTTATTAAGTATTAAATCACCTTTGACAGAGAGAAATAAATGGCTCACATGGGATCCTATTAATCAGCTGAAACCCTGCCAGGAGCTCTGATAGAGTCTGGTATTATTAGAAATGACAGGCTCCAAATGAATGGAGCCTGTCCTCTCAGCTAAGTCCACTGACAAACTAGGAGAAGGTTACAGGCCAACTATTCAAACATAACTTTAATCAAATTTGCATTGAAACTTAATTACTAATAGTTAATTAAGTTTAATATGATTAGAGCTGGTGGTCATGTTGAATGCAAGCTCAGGAGTGTGTGTCTAATTAACTGATGATGACTTATTGAGACATAACAAACCTTATCCAGGAATAGGAAACAGGAGCCAAGCTTTCAATCACACTGCTGCATGGAAGTTTTTATGAACCTCCCTTATTCTCCACCCCACCCATCAAACCAGATGGATTTCCTAGGGGATAAGCAAGAGATATGACTTGCATGGATACTAATGCTGAATTGATTTGACAGATATTGGGTTATTAACATGGATGTGTGAGGTGAGGAAAGATCCGAACTCAACTTGCAAACAAGAGAAAATCTGAAGATGCTGGAGACCCAAGCAACACACACACACACAATGCTTTAGGAACTCAGCAGGCCAGGCTGCAAAAGAGGAAATAGCTGGTGTTTTGGGCCAAGAACTTTCATCCAGGCTGGAGAGAAAACTTGAGAAGTCGGAGTAAGAATGTGGGGGGAGGTGAGAAAGAAATACGAAGGAGGGGGCAGGGGTGAAGTGAAGAGCTGGGAAGTCAATTGGTGGAACAGATAACGGGATGGAGAAAGGGGAATCTGATAGGAGAGAACAGAAGGCCACAGAGGAAAGGGAAGAGGGGAGAGCACCAGAGGGAGGAAAGGGCCACATAAGGAGATGTGAGAGGGGGAAATGGGAATGGTGAACGGTGAGAGGGGACAGGGGGAGCCATTACCAGAAGTTCAAGAAATCAATGTTCATGCCATCAGGATGGAGGCTTCCCAGACAGAAAATAAAGGCATTGCTCCTTCAACTTGAGCGTGGCCTCATCGCGGCAGTGGAGCAAGCCATGTGCTGACATGTCAGAATGGGAAATTAAAATGGGTATCCACTGAGAGATCTTGCTTTCTCTGGTGGACGGAGCATAGATGCTCCTTGAAGAGGTCTCCAAATCTTTGTCAGATCACACCGATATAAAGGAGGTCACACCGGGAGCACTGGATACAGTAAAGGACCCCAACAGACCCATAGGCGAAGTGTCGCCTCACCTGGAAGGACTGTTTGGGTTCCTGAATGGTAGTGTGGGAGGAGGTGTAGGGGCAGGTGTGTAACTTGTTCTGCTTGCAAGGATAGCTGCCAAGAGGAAGATCAGTGCGGAGGGATGAACAGACAAGGGAGTCACATAGGGTGTCCTCCTTCGCCCGCTCCCCACCTTTGTATTCTGTTCTCTTTCCCCTTCCGTTGCAGTCCTGAAGAAGGGTCTCAGCCTGAAACATCAAGTGTTTACTCATTTCCATAGATGCTGCTTGGCCTGCTGAGTTTCTTCAGCATTTTATGACTGTTACTCTGGATTTCCAACATCTGCAGAATCTCTTGTGTTACTGAAGATGTTTGTTATTTTGTTATGTCCAGTTTATCCATACCTGTAACAAAGATAAGGTTACGCAAAACTTAGAAACTTCGACAACACAGTTAATCTTTATAACAGACTGTCTTTATCTGTGTCTTTATAATCAGCAAACTGTTAACAGTGGCTAATAACGTGGGTAAGCAAACCACCTACGTAAAGTGTATGTTGGCTGGTGTTGACCATGGATAATATGTTTCAGTGGTCTACATGATAAGCAAGCCAGTACATTAGCACGAGGAGTATGATTTGGAGAGCAAGCTGTTGCCCCTGTGGCAGGCTCCCCCTCTCCACGCAACTGATGAACCCAAAGGAACGGCAGAGGCCAATGCAGTTCGGCACCTGCAACATCACAGGAGTTGCCAGTCAGCATTGAACTCAATTTAGGACTGCCTGAGGGACCCCAGCTCTGGATTTTCCCCTCAGGGTTTGCTCCCAAAGCCTTCCCCGTGAGTGGGTATAGCTGCAAGGCAGCTGATGTCTGAGGTCAAAGTTTTCACAGATGTACAGTGTACGTTTCATCAAAAAAACATCTGTTGAATATTTGCTTTTCAATTAATCCTTGTCAACTATGATGAACAAACAACTACTTGTAGACCTCTAATAATTGTTAAAATAAGTGCTATCAATTTCTTAAATGCAATTAATGACAGCAACTTTCTGAGCATAATTTTCATGAAAAAAATATTTTTCCTGTTTGCAGGTGTGGGGGTGGGGTGTGTGGTATGGAAGCCCTCACATTTACAGGTAGAGCATGCAAACTCCATGCAGACAGCGCCCATGGTCATGATTGAACCAGAACTGATGAAGCGGTGAGGTGATCGGTGATTGTGGGCTAGTCGATCATTTAAGGGTTTTTTAAACTGTGAAATTAGTTCATGAATAAATTTGCATCTCTCCTCACTTATATCTGAAAATTATTGCTGAAGGCTGCTGCATGCTTGTACGCCTTGTTGACCAAGAGGGAGTAACTATGGTTGCTGTATTTAACTGAAGTAGAATTTGCATTACAAACCCCTGAACAATAAAAATGTGTTTTCTCCTTAACCTTAGCCTAGCAACATTTCCAAAAAAAAATTCAGCTTCATTATTTTTTTGCAGTTGCACATTTCTGCCTCTTTGTACCATATTACATAGAACGATGTTCCATTCTGTACATTCAAAATGGTAGCAAATTAAAACCAAAGCAAATTTAATTATCAGAGGTCATATGTGTCACCACATCCAACCCTGAGATTCATTTTCCTTCAGCCATACTCAGCAAATCTATGGAGTAGTGAATATAACCGGATCAACGCAAGATCAACCAGAGAGCAGAAGACAACAAACTGCGTAAATGCAAATATAAACAAATAGCAATAAATTATGAGATAATGAGTCCTTTAAGTGAGATTATTGGTTGTGGCAACATCTCAATGGATGGGAAAGTGAGTGTAGTGTACCCTTTTGTTCAAGAGCCCAATGGTTGGGGGTAGTAACTATTCCTGAACCTGGTGGTGCAAGTCCTGATGTTCTTGTACCTTCTACTTGATGGCAGCAGCGTGAAAAGAGCATGGCCTGGGTTGTGGGGATCTCTGATGATGGATGCTGCTATCCTGTGATAGCACCTCATGTGGATGTGCTCAGTGGTTGGGAGAGCTTTACCTGTGATATACTGGGCCAAATCCACTACCTTTTGTAGGATATTGTGTTCAGCAGCAAAGGTGTTTTCATAGTAGGGCATGACGCAGCCAGCCAATATACTCTCCAATGCAGATCTATAGAAGTTTGTCAGAGTTTTAGATGTCATGCCAAATCTCCACTGCCTCCTAGTGCTACTTTAATTTAGTTTTTTAATTTAATTTTAAGGCACAATTAGGGTTTAGGGCAATGGATAACAGAGCGACTATCTACCGTCGCCAGATACTGCTACAATACAGAGATCGCCCAAAAACAAACCTTCATGAAAATCTGCTGGTTAGATTGCGCGACCTCGGCTTGCTGAGGGAATCGGGCCTGTAGTCCTGGGAGTCGCCTGATGCTGGTGGCTGGAGTTGGGGACATCATGTGCGAGGAAGTGGAAGAGAGGCAAGGAGTCTGTGCCAGGAAAAAAGCAAGCCCTAGCCAGCCGGCTCTCCCGTCCCTTCTGCTCTCCAATGGACATTAAATTGAACTACATCTGTGGCAACTAAAACTCGGCGGGAGTACAGAAACGGACAGAATCCCTAACGCTGCCATTCAGCTGTTTATTTATGTAACAGATTTTCCCCCAAGCCATTGGACTACCAACCCACTGCCCTCTTCTGTGCCTATTGTCTTGTTTATTATTTATTGTAATGCCTGCACTGTTCTGTGTTCTTTATGCAGTCCTGGGTAGGTCTGTAGTCTAGTGTAGTTCTTGTGTTGGTTTACGAAGTTCAGTGTAGTTTTTTGCATTGTTCATGTAGAACCATGGTCCTGAAAAAAAGTTGTCTCGTTTTTACTATGTACTGTACCAGCAGTTATGGTCGAAATGACAATAAAAAGTGACTTGACTTATTAGAAAATAACAATTTTCACTTGATTCATGAATTGTTGTCCAAACAGAATTTCATCAGAATACAAGTTGAAATCTTCTTATTTTATTTCAAATTGGAGGGAATGCCATCAGCAAAAAGGCACCAAAGAAGCAGTAACTAATTCAAATTTAATCACAGGCTAGAATGAATCTGTCTGATTCTGTCCGGACTTCTTCAGACATTCTTCAGAAAACTGTCATAGCTTGGTAACTATTACCAATGTTGCAAGTATTTAGTGAAGGAATTTTGAAGCATAGCGTCTGTTGTAATTTGAAAAATATTTCAGACAGTTGCACACAGTATCTGTCACAGCCAACAGTGTGATAAAAACCAAATGGTCTGTTTCAGTGATGTGGCTAGAATAGAATAATAGGCAATATTGCTCAGTAAAACAGTGCCATCTGGTGTTAAACTAGGTGATGATCTTTAAGTGTGGTTTGGTCATAGAAGTTTGAAAATGGATTTATTATCAAAATACATATGTGTCACCATATACAACCAAGAGCTTAATTTCTTTGCAGACATACACAATAAATCCATAATACAATAATAACTATAATAGAATCAATGAAAGATTGCACCAACTTGGGTGGTCAACTAGTGTGCAAAAGGCAACAAATTCCCCAAATACAAAAGTGAAAGAAGAAATAATAATAATAAATAAATAATAAATATCAAGAGCATAGGATGAAAAGTCCTTGAAAGTGGTTGTGGAAACATTTCAATGATTGAGCAAGTGAAGTTGTGTGAGGTTAGACCTTTGGTTCAAGAGCCTTATGGTTGATGAATAATAGCTGTTCCTGAACCTGGTGATACGAGTGCTGAGGCTCCTGTACCTTCTTCAGTGAGAAGAGAGCATGACGTGGGTGGTGGGGTTCTTCAATGGATGCTGTGCTCCTGCAAAAATACTTTGTGTATTTGTACTCAATAATGGGGAGGGCTTTAGCCGTGATGGACTAGGCTGTATCCATTACTTTTTGTAGGATATTCCAGTCAAGGGCATTGGTGTTTGATGCACCAAACTCCAGTGTTTGAGATACCAAAAGCATTTGTAAATAAAATATTCTTCCTTAGATATTCATAGAATCAAGGAATTGTGCAGCGCAGAATTCAGCCCTTTTGTTCTTCATCAATGCCCACTGTGATGCCTATTTAAATTAATCCCATTTGTCTGAATCTCAATCATCCTGCAGACAATGATGGGTAAAATGCCTCATTGGGTCTCAACACCTTTCCCATAACTGGATCCTGGACTTCTTGACAGAAAGGCCACAGTCAGTCCATGTTGGCAGAAACATCTCTAGCTCCATCACACTGAGCACCGGCACTCCCCCGGGCTGCATGCTCAGCCCACTGTTCACACTCCATTGCGATATCCAGTTCAAACCAAATCATCAACTTAGCTGATAACACTACAGTTCATCAACAACCATGACAAGACATCATACAGAAAGGAGGCAAGGAGATTGTTAGAATGGTGCAAGCACAACATTTTGAATCTCAACATTGTCAGGACCAAAGGGCTGATTGTAGACTTTAGGAAGGTGCAGTCTGACCATTCTTCACTGCATATACATGGCTCATCCTTGGAAGAGTGTTAAAAGTGCAAGTTTCTGGGAGTGCACCTAAATGTACAATCTCAACTGGTCACTGCACACCACCTCTTTAGTCAAAAAAAGCACAAAAGTGTCTCTATCTTCTGTGGAGATTGAGGCAAGTGAGGTAAGAACCCCCCCCCCCCCACATCCTTTATTCTAAGCAATGTTTACATGAGCACATTCAAAAGTGTCCTAACCAGCAGCGTCTCTACAGGAACTACAAGGCATCTGACCACAAATCCCCACAAAGGATTATGAAAACTGCTGAGAGGATCATTTGGGTCTCTCTTCCACACATTAGGGATATTTATCAGAAATACTGTCTGTGCAGGGCCCTTGGCATTGTCAATGATCCCTCCTCCCATCCATCCAAAAATCTCTTTGACCTTCTATCATCTGGTCAGCTATACAGTAGCATTAGGACAAGAATGTCACACTGCAGCTTCAGACCCAAGCTCAGGATCACACAGAGACTTGGAAGGGTAACACAAAACTAGGAATTTTGTTAACAAAAAGAGACAAAACAAAATAGTAGAACTTACAAGATCTTGGAAACCCAGCTAGAATATCAGTAGGCAGGGATCAGGACCACCCAGCCCTGAGGGGGTTAGTACTGCCCCTATAAATACACTCGAGGACACAAAGGAACCTGTACTCAGCTAATTAAAACCTCAGACTTTTAACAAGCTTCCAAGTAACCATTCTGATAAGAGACAGAAGTCTAAGGATACTTAATTGGACATCTGCAATGTCTCAAGGAGAATTAATTGGAAGTATCCAAGGACATGTCAATGATATTAAACCTGATTCTGATTCCAGTGACAACAACAGCAGTTCTACAGTTTTCTAGGGAATTTTTTTCAAATTTTTAGCAGTTATTGGAAATCTTATTTCCTCCTGCAATGAATGTGAATACACTAGTTCTTTCCCATCTGTTTAATATTTGGATTAGCTGGTCGGTGGTGCAGTGGCATCCACACTAGACTTCAAAGCAAATGGTCCCGGGTTTGAATGTGGATGGATCCTTGCACGCTTTCCATCCATGTTGGGTTGAGCGTTGAGCTAGCAACTCAGCCTCATAAAAAACAGACAAAATTGCTAAAGAAACAGCAAATTTGCCACCCAAACCACCACAAGGTAGGGAAAGGAACAGCATAAAATATTTGGATTGTTGTAAGTTGCCCCTAATGTTGATGAATACAGGGGAACTGGGGTCAAGATGTAAAGACTGGGGTGCAAGAGAAGGCGCAGGATTACTCTAGTCTTGATGGCATGGGTGCAGAGAGCCAACTGTTCTGTGCTGTGCTGTATACTCTATGACTCCATTAGTTTTGTAGCTCTGTAAATCACTGTAACAATTCTTATAGAAATACAACATTTCTTGTTTCATTGAAAGCAGATGATGATGCTAATTTTCTAATAAACTATTCTAGTTATATATCAGTAATAACCATAACAATTACATTATACATCATCTTCCCGTACAGAGTTATTGGTGACATAATTCCTTCCAAATCTATTAGTACCCATTTAATGCTGTAAAACTTTGTGTAACATTGATGACATTCATGGATTCATCAAAAGTGCTGCCACATATACATCACATCATCAAAGTTCAAAAAGTTCAAAGTACATTTATTATCAAAGTATGTCAGAATTATACATCCTTGAGATTTGTCTGCTTACAGGCAACCACTAAACAAGAAACCCAACGAACCAAGTTAAAAACAAAGACCAACACCCAATGTGCAGAGAGAGAAAAAAAGCAAATCATATACACAATAAAAGCAAGCAACAGCATTCAGAGTGAAAGTGAGTCCATATACCAGAAGTCCAGAGCAGGACACAGCCTCAGTTTCAGTGTCAAGGAGAGGTGGAGAAAACGTCATGGATCACCAAGCAGAACCGGCCCTCCCCTCCCCTCCAGTCCCAACACACTGCCTTTTCAGTCTATCTGGCTTGGCATTTAAATTGTCCGAACACCGGGTCATCCCCTGCACAAGAACCCAGGCCCTATCAGTGACACGCTCTGGGCCTGCACCCCCCTGCCATATTACAGATCGTATGCAACTTTTCCAAATCAGCCCTGTACTTAGACCGATCCAGCTACCCACTTTAGGTGGATGGGCTCCGAAACTCCTTCACTTCAACTTCGCCTCCGACTCTATCTTGGACACGCCTCAGTCTGACCATTTCCCCTGAGCCTTGCTCCGACTTCGCATCACACCTTCGTGACTCGACCCTCAAGTCAGCCTCGCCTTCGGTTGCTTCTTTATGGTTTGCGGTGACAGTTTACCACAATTTTCCACAGAGAAGCTGTTATTAAAAAAGTGTTAAAGGTGTTGTAAATAAATTCAACCTATTAAATACCAAACACATCCCTAGGTGCAGTGAGATTTGGAGTGGGGGTCGAATTTATTTTTCATCCACAGCATAAAATATGCTGATTGTAAACTGCCACCCTGCTTTACACCATTCTCAGTCTTTACACAATGGAACTAATAATCTAGTACAGTACAAGATCAGTTACACTCAGTAATGATTATATCTTGACCTACTGGCAAAGTTTAATTTCACATCCCTGAAGACTGAAGAATTATTTTATGATAGAAATATATTAATTTTATCATTTATCAGTTGACTTATCTTGATTAGTTAAGAATTAATATGTGTGGTATGGAAATATTATACTGTTGCCACTTTGCTATGGAGAGGAAGATGCCCTTTCAGTATTCTGAATGGGTACTTGTATGTGATGAATAATTAATTTTCAAGAGATGTATTTTCCTCATTTTCACTATTTCTATGTTTTTGAAATTTTATTGAATTTTACCAAAATCCAATAATTGAATTCAAAGTATTATCAAAGTACGCATACGTTACCAAATACTACATTGAGATTCATTTACTTGCTAGTGTTTTCCACTTAAGTGAAGAAATACAATAGAATCTATGAAAACCCACACATAAACAAAGACTGACAAACAACCAAAAAAAAAGAATAATTGTGCAAATTTTTTAAAAACTGAGAACATGAGTTGTAAAAGTCCTTGAAAGCAAGTCTGTAGGTCATGGAATCAGTTCAGTGTTGAGGTGAGTGAAGTTATCCATGCTGTTTTAGGACCCAGATGGCTGTGGGGTAATAACTGTACCTGAACCTACAGGCGTGGGATCTAAGGCTTCTGTACTTGCTGCCTTGTGGTAGTACTGGGAAGAGAGAATGACCTGGAGGGTTGGGTCTTTGGTGATGGATGTTGCTATCTTGTGGCAGCACTTCTTGTAAATGGGCTCAATAGTCGGGAGGGCTTTGCCTGTGACTAGGCTGAATTCACCACTTTCTATGGACATCTCTTTTCCTGGGCATTGGTTCCAAATCAGGCCATGATATTCTCCACTGTACATACAGTATATAAAAGTCTGTCAACATTTTTTGGTGAATCTATGCAAATTTCTAACAAAATGTAGAGGCTCTATCATGCTTTCTTTGTGGTGGCATTTACACGTTGCTCCCAGGACAGATCCTCTGACGTATTCACCTTCAGGAACTTAAAGCTACTGGCTCTCTCCACCTTTGATTCCCAAATGAGTACTGACTCACTGACCTGTGATTTCTTCCTCCTGTAGTTAATAATCAGCACTTTGGTTTTGTTAACATTGAAAGAAGGATTGTTGTTGTGGCACCAGTCAACAGATTTTCAATCACTCTTCGATATGCCGATTTGTAACGCCTTTGATTCAACCAACAGTTATATTGCCATAAACTTAAATACAGCATTGGAACTGTATTTAGCCACACAATCATAGATAAAAAGTGAGTGATTCAGGAGTCTAAGCACACAGCCTTGTGGTGTACATGTGCTCGTGACGAGTGAGGAGGAGACATTTCCGTACTAACTGGGGATTGCCAGTGTGGAAAATAGGGATCCAGTTGCACAGAGATATTGAGACCTAATTTTTGGAGCTAAGTGATGAAATTTGAATGGATGATAGTGATGAATGATGAACTGCAGTTGATGAAGAGCATCCTGATGTATGCACCTTCATTGTCCAGGTGTTCCAGAGCTGCGTGAAGAGCGAATGAAATAGTATCTGCTCTTGACATATTGTGACAGTACTCAGATTGGAGCGGACCTCATTCAGGAGTTGATATGCTTCATGACTACCCTCTCGAAGCACTTAGTCATGGTGCATGTAAGTGCTACTGGATGATAAGTCATTGAGGCAAGTTGCCATATTATTCTTGGGCACAGAAATGACTGAAGCCTGTTTGATGCAGATGGACATCTCAGACTACCAAAGCAAGAGGGTGAAGATGCCCATAAACACTCCAGCCAGGTCTTCCATACTCTGGGTCAGACGGGTTCCATGGGATCACCCTCCTGTACAGTATCTTACTTCTGCCTTAGAGACAGACCACAGTGTCACTGGGGAGTGTGGGGGTTTGTGAGGTGTCTCCATGTTCTGTCAGTCAAAGGGAACATGAAAGGCATTGATTTCATTTGGGAGTGAAACCTTGTTATCTATGTTGCTTGGTTTCGCTTTGCTGGAGGACATGGCATTCAAGCTGTGCTACATGGGTCGAGCATCCTTCTGTGACTCATTTAGTCCAGAATTGCTCATTTGCATGTCAGATTGCCTTCCAGAGGTCAGGCCTAGACCTCTTTTACTTTCCTGAATGCCACTGATCTAGTCCTCAGCAGATTTTGAATCTTTGGATTCATCCAGGTCGTCTGGTTGGGCAAGACTCTGAATGATTTTACAAGGACACTCTTGTTTATCAGTGTCTTCATAAAGTCCATTACAACCATAGGGTATTCATTCAGATCCTCTGGTGAGTCCTTGAACGTTGCCCGGTCCATCGACTGAAAGCAGTCCTGAAGCTGCTCCTCTGCCTCCCATGACCTTTACCCTTCACTTTGTTGCCCTTACCTTTAGTGCCTCACTCTTCAGTTTCTAATAAGAGCTTATTCACTATATTCAATTTTGTTTCTTTGTGGAGTCCCTCTTCAACCACTTCATTTCAAACATTTGATTTATATTGAATATCCTTTATGTGCTGCCCCTTTCAGCACAGAAACTGACTTTGCTTCCACGAGTTCTCTTCATATTCTATTTGTTTAAATTCCACTTTTATTTCCATTATATTTCCTCAAATATTTTCTGTAACCTCTGTCCTTTCATACTGTATTGTGCTTTTCGTATTGTATAGTATATGAACAAGACTGTTCTCACATCCATTTTTATGATTATCTGTAAAATATCAAACTACATAATGGATTTACTTCTTTTATATAATTTTCCAGCTATTAAGAATAAATTAAGTGATAATTTCAATGTTTCATGAAGCACCACAGACAAATCATCTTCTGTTTTACTTCATTTATTGATATACTGTGACGTAATCATGGTGATTGGATTTAATCATAATAAATATAATATGACATTCTCCATACTTCAAAAAATGGTGGATGCAGCCCAGTCCATCTCAGGAAAAGCCCTTCCCACCATTGAGCACAACAGCAAGAAAACAGCATCCATCATTAAGGACTCCCACCTCTCAGGCCATGCTCTCTTCTCACTGCTTCCATCAGGTAGGAGATACAAGAGCCTTAGACCCCACACCACTTGGGTCAGGAATTGTTCTTACCCTTCAATTATCAGGCTCCTGAACCAGCATGGATAACTTCACTCACTACAACACTGAACTGATCACTAAACACATCCCATGTGACTTTCAAGAAATCTACAGCTCATGTTCTCAGTATTATTTATTTACTTATTTATTTATTATTATTTGTATTTACACAGTTGGTCTCCTTTTGCACATTGGTTTCTTGTCAGTCTTTAGTTTTCCATTGATTCTATTGTATTTCCTAGTTCTACTGCGAATGCCTGCAAGAAAATGAATCTCAGAGTAGTATATGGCGGCATATATTTACTTTGATATTTAAATTTAATTTGAACTTTGAACTTTAGAAGATTATCTGCTTCAGATCTTTTACTGTGTTTATCAGTACTTTGATTAAAAAGGGAAGAATCTTATATCCAGGTTTGATGATAGTTTAGGTGCTACAATGATCCGACAAGTTCTCTTCTTCTCATAGTCCAATATCACTGTAAATGCTAAAATGGGCAAGAATACACAGGTTAAACTTGTAGGACTTAAGATGTGCTGTGGAAATCATTAAAGGCGAGAGCAGATACAAAAAGAATTTTAAAAAAGGGTGAATAAAAGATATCCTTTATCAAAAGGAATTGGATCACCAAGTGGTAGAGGTCTTGGAGCTATTGTATGAAGCTGTGGTTAGAAACCATCTGCAGTTATTAAGCTTGCCTAAATAACATGAGAGCTGCAGCATTTTGAAGTTATGAGAAAAGACTGCATGTATTGCTTGAGAATGCACGCAGTGGTCACCTTATTAAGTACCCCCTGTGTAGAGTGGCCACTGAGTGTATGCTCATGGTCTGCTGCTGTAGCCCCTCTTGTTCAAGGTTCCATGCATTGTGCATTTAGAGATGCTCTTCTGCACACCTCTGTTATAACATGTGGTTATCTGAGTTACTATTGCCTTCTTGTCAGCTTGAACCATCCTGTCTGTTCTCCTCTGACCTCTCTCATTAACAAGGTGTTTTTGCCCCCAGAACTGCTGCTCACTGGATGTTTTGTTTTTGTTTTCTGAACCATTCTCTGCAAACTCTAGAGACTGTTGTGCACTAAAATCCCAGGAGATCAGCAGTTTCTGAAATATTCAAACCATCTAGCACCAAGAAGCAGATCGCATATCTTCCCTATTCTGATGTTTGTTCTGAACAAGAACCAAGCCTCTTTAGCATATCTGGGTGCTTTTATGCATTGAGTTGCTGCTGCATGATTAGCGAATTAGATATTTGCATTAACATGCCAGTGTGCAGGTGTACCTAATAAAGTGGCCACTCTGTGTACCAGAATTGAAGGTAGCATTTCTCAAGTGGAATTTGTTTTTAGGATTTCCTGCGTAAATCGGAGTCTATCACCCCTAATCCCACATGCCAAAGTCAATTGAAAAGTTCAGAGGTGCTTGGTAGCAGCATTTAATAATATGGAATCAAGCCCAGTAATTAAAGCTGACATACAAATCAGTTATCACCTAGTTGAATGTCAGAGTTAGCTAGAGGGCTGAAGACCTGCTTTCATCTTCCTAGAAGATGGGATAATAGAATTAGACAGACTGTGTGTAGAACATGAGACAGTGACAAAAATATTTTGTAGAAAAGATGAGTGTGCCTGCATAGAATTTTTAAAATTAGATAGGTTCTACTAGATAGATCTCAAAAGGTATCCATACTGCCTTTTTGCAGACATCCTCAAGAGTGCACATTCTAATCCTTAAAAAAAAGTATTTTCTTATGCAATGATTCCAACTAAATTAAATGACTGAAAGACCAATTATGTATTACATATCACTTAGACAGAAAAGTTTAATTAAGATCAATGTCATTTTAAAATGCCAGAGAGATGTTAGATATTTATTTGCAATGGAAAGTACTCAAGTTAAGCCAACAGTGTCGTTTGGAAAGGGTAACTTTGTACCACAAATTTTGAAAAGGGTTTGGATTCCATGGTGACAAATGATTAATGCACGAAAGAAGGCGCAACAACACCCTGGATACCAAATCCTCTAGACTGGGTGGATTGCAGCCACTTTGTGCCTGACCTGTTGTTTGGTCTCCCCGCAACAAACGGAAAGGGCTTTCCTCAGAGAATTCTTGGCGTTGCCATTTGTTACAAAATAAAAGAAAGGATTAATGCAGGTGTTTAAGCTGCAGATGGCCATCTCGACTGAGAAGGCCGCGTCCAGGTTGTAGATCATTTGGGTCTGATGGCTCCGGGTGGCTCTGGTGATGATGCAGATGTTTCTCATGAGGTGATAGGGCACATACATCAGGCTGAAAATGATCAGGACGGAATACATCAGATGGAACAGCTTTTTCTTTTGGGCGCTTTGCAGGTTGTGCTTTCTGAGTTCCTTGGTGCAGTTCCAGTAGCAGTAGCAGGTGGCCAGTAAGGGCAGGAGGAAGCCAGTGATCGTGCTGATTGCTGTGTAGGGCAACGACCTGTGAGTATCATAGGAGAAGATGTAGAGGGAGCAAATAGTTTTGTTGCTTGAGCAAGGGATGATGAAAGTCATGATGACTGAGGGGACGCTGACTATCAAGGCCGTTACCCAGATTCCAATACACACATACAAGGATTGCCGCATGTTTAGTAAGAAGAATGAATGCAGAGGATGGACAATGGCTAGGTAGCGGTCCAGGCTGATGCAAGTCACAAAGGAGATGCTGGAGTAGAAGCAAGCATGGTACATGCACCTTACGATCTTGCAAATGACACTGCCGAAAACCCACTGCAGCCCGGCAAAGTGGTAGTGGATGAGGAAGGGCAGGGTCAGCATCCACGTGGTGTCAGCCATTGTTAGGTTGCAGAGAAACAAGGTGCTGCGGTTCCAAGGTCTGGTCTGGCGGATCATGACAAACAGGACCAGACAGTTCAATGTCAGCCCGATGATTAAAACCAGCAGAAACGTCACTGGCACAACGTATACCTGAATGAAGAACAGAGCTTGGTCTTGAGCCAAAGAACAGAAAACAGAATGTCTTCCCTGCAAGAGAGGAATGAAAGACAGGTTGAAATCATAACTCCCCCCCCAAAAAAGGTAATGCAGTTATCTATAGCTTTTCACCACCTCAACATACCCCAGAGACTTCACAGCTACTATGGATGTGTAGAGCTGAAATGGCTGTTAGTGTAAGGGGAATGGAGCAGCCAATATGTGCGGTCCCAGAGCCAGCAGTGTGGTAAATGCGACTTTTACAATGATGGACAGACACTGAAGGTTACGCATCCAGGGAAGCGTCTGCTAGGGATGGAAGGTGACTAACATTCTTTGCTAAAATACATAATGCAACGTCAGTGACAATAATAACGCGCGGGGCAATTCTGGTGAAGCTAACAGGAGTCCCCAGTCTGCTTGTGCGCTCTAAACTGTGGAATGCTCACCAGAAATTATAGTTCGTTAATCGCCCACCCGCATGCAAAAAAAGGATGGTGTAAAAGAAACCGTCGGTATTTTTCGTTCGTGATTTACCCATATTTGAAGAATAACAACGCAGTCTGCATAAATTCGGGGAACACTCGCCTTTCAATTTCTTCGGAGTTTCGAGATGGCGGAGCGGGAAACAGGCAATTTAAAAAGTGTGAAAAAAAAGGGCCGATTGCGAGTGGAGGGTGGCAACATGACAGACTAGACCTTTTATACTTCGGATTTATTCCTTTTAACCGGCAATCCTTAAATATAACAGGTTCATTTTATTTATACCCAGCCCATCATTGGCCAAAAGACATAACTTTCCCGATATAGTGACCTTTTGGAGTTGTACCCACCATTGCTGCACAAGAGGCATTCTATAAGCCGACCACCATTTAGCGGTATCTGGAAGCCAAGCTTCAGTTCCATTGCACACGATAACCGAGGTCTGTTATCAAATTCTCGCACATGAATAAAAACACATTTTTTGTCAGGATTAAACGTCTCTGTTTATACTGTTCGATTTTCACAATTAAACTTCCAAAAAAGCAATGCCTTGGGAAAATGTCATTACAAGTTACCAATCTCTCCAATTAAAGAAATATTTGTCCTCTAGAGCCATGGAGAAGAACGCCTTTCTACCCTCGGAATTAAGACCATCGATAAAACAACGCCTCGTTCATAGGAAGAGGGGGAAATACATTAAATTACTCAGATTCGTTTTTGCTCACCTCCACATTTGCGACAGTCATAATCCAACGTTACCCTTCTTCCAAGTGAGGAGCTTTGGTCCCTGGCGCTCTCAGTTACTCTGTAAACAGTCAAGAGGCTTTTAGTCCTGTTTAATCCTTTTTCACCAGGTAACTCGGCTATGTGACCACCACAACAATTATTTCATTGTCTGGTTATTTCGTCGCCTTCCATGACATTTCCCTTGGCAAACATTGATACTGCTCTTAAAACCATTCAGGTTAGAACATATACAAAAGCAGGGGAAAAACTTTGTCAACAGAAATTAGCGCCAAGTGGGCGAGATTAATTGGTGCATTCAGCAAGAATAGACACGTTCAAGTCCAATCCTAAATGGATCAAGAAAATGCTATTGACAGGCATAAAATGCGAAATTCCGAGTAATGATGTATAACGCTGTGTTTTATTTCATAAGACTATCACGTAACCTTTGGACAGGTGTTGAAAGAGGAGACGACCCCCGACATAATTTCTTGGGACTGAAATGACTTCCCATTTTTTTTAGCTTTCATCTGCCATTTGCCAAGTGTATAGCAAGAGTTTTCAATTGCAGCCTGTTGCTTCCTTTCAGTTCCCCCAGTTTCCATAGGTCTGGTGGTCTGAGGTAAAGAGGTGAGTGGGACAGGATTATGGAGTTTGAATCTGAGGATATCCTTCAGGTGGCAGCTATTGCACTCAGTGGCCACTGTATCTGGAAATGTCTGAGCTGACGTTCAGGAAAATAACATTAATCATAATATTAAAGGTTGTACACCTCCCTGGTGCACCTGCGCACCTGCTTGTTAATATGAATATCTAACCAGCCAATCATGTGGAAGCAATACAATGCATAAAATCATGCAGACATGGTCAAGAGGTTCAGACGTATGACCATGGACTCGGTGTTAAATTTGGAATCTGATATTTGTAAGGCCCAATTTAATAAAGAATCAGTGGTAGCAGTCTCCTTTGATATAGAGAAAGCTTATGATATGTTATAGAAGCAAGGGTTGCTGCTTACACTGGAAAAAGATAGGAATAGGTGGAAGAACGTTGAAATGGATTGAAGATTTTTTGTGAGACAGGAAGATGTAAGTTAAGGTGGGAACAACATTCTCTCAGGAGTATGAAATAGAGAATGGGGCTCCACAGGGGAGTATGAGTAGTCCACTCCTTTTTAATATTATGATTAATAATATCCTCTTAAATGTTAACTCAGAATTTCCAGATGCAAATGATGGAGCACAGCGGAAGAGAGGCAGGAATATAAATTCCATGACTAGGAAAATGCAGGCAGCTACTGATGAAGTAGAGGAATGGGAATGTTGGTGGGGTTTTCTTTATCTGTTGCAAAGAGTCAAGTTATTTATTTTTCTAGAAGGAACATTACACACACACTATCTTAAGTTACATGGTAAATCTCTTAAACAAGAGTCGATGGTAAAGTTTCTAGGTATGTAGGTGGGCACATGGCTAACGTGGCAGGTGCATATGAATGAAATTCTAAATAAATGTAAAAAATCTTAGTGTGCTCAGGTGCTTAGTTAGATGCAATTGGGGTATGGGTAGGCAGTCACTTAAACAAATATTGTTTTAATCAGAACTAGTTTTGATTTTGGATGTGGTGCTTATGGGTCAGCTTCACCAGCAGCTTAAATTCTCTTGATAAAGTTCAACCTCATATGTTGAGATTATGTTGTGATGCCATTACTCATCCCCAATTTTGCCATTAGTTGTAGAAATATGTGAAGTATCTGTACATCTATGTGGGTTATATTTATTAATGGTTTATTGGGTTAATGTAAGAGGGCATAAGGTTGGTCATCCAATATCGGCAGTAATAGTAGAGAGCTGGAAGCACTGCATTCATAAGGTCTTGTCATGGTCTGGTCCATGAACTCCGCATTCCAGTTCATGGTCCGGTCCATCATAGTCTGTCCTGTCCCTAACTCTGGTCCAGTCCAGTTCCTAGTATGTCAGTATCTGTTTTACATTTGGGTCTGCTCCCTGTGCCCCTGTTAAGACAGGTATTTAGTTTATAGTGGTTAGGAAATGAATGGGTGTTTAATGTGGATTGAAGTCCTGGAGTGCCCCTTTCTATTGCTCCTCCATGGTTTTTCCCTTTGCCTATGGTTGATTTAAGCCTTCAAAAAAAATTCAAAATTAAGAATGATTGTATATTAGTGGCACAGGAAGCTCAGCAATATATGCAAGGCTGATATGATGCTTCTTACATACAGTATTTACACATTGGTCCTTCAGATGTTCCTATTTGTGTTCCAAAGTTGAGAAAAGATTCTGACAAAGTATCAAATGTTCATGTCTGAGATAGTTGCTATCATTTTAGGTTGGTATGGGTTGAGGAAGTACACCTGATTATGTACTTCTGTGCTTGGATTCACTCTTAGTTTGAACATACAGTATATTTATATTATACAGTATATTGCAGTAAACAGGCTTGTCAAATTGTAGGGCAGACATTATTCTTGGGATTGGACAACATCTGTTCAGACTGCAGGGTTTAGGCTTGTGTATGCATTTCTAAAGGGTCCCTGCCCATGTTGGGGTTGAAGGAAATGAGGTGGTAACTTTCTAGCCAAGCATTCGCTTAAAATTAAAGGTGTATATGTAGTGCATAAAGTGGAGGCTAAAGCCATAATTAAAAAGGTCTGTTCAATCACCGTGGCAAAAGGAGTTGGGATAAGAAAAAAAAAGGATAGCATTTATATAAAATTTGGAGGATGGTAGGAATTTAACTGGGCAATGGGTATAAATAGAAGGGAGAAGTTATACATACTTACATATTGGACATACTAAGTTGAATAATTCCTTGTTCAGAATTGTATGCATTCTATTACTGTAGTACTACAAAACTATAGTAGCTCTTAATAGTTATCGATGGAAGATAATGTGTTCTTTTGATTGACTATATCTCAGAACACAGCGGCCACTTCATTAAATACAAGCTGTTTAGGATACTGTGCTATTTAATTAGAGCAGAAGACTGTTGCTGAACATCTTCTAACTAGTGTCAGTCGTATATGTCATGAGGCTGTTTAGACAATATATTGTGCTTAAAATGAACAGTTTTAAAATGTCACTTGCATGCTTGTTTTTAAAAAGCAGCAATTTTTGTCACAGATTGTTAGTGTGTAATAAAAAAAGTATGACAATTCAGAACTGTTGTTTTCTCACTGTGGTTTCAAGCATCCCGGCTTGGAGATGCCAGAAAAGTCCGGGAGTGAAGGGGAACCAATTTCATGTTCATTACTTCAAGTTAAGAAATACAAAGAATTTGAAGGTATCAGCAATCATTTTGAATGTTATAATTAACATGAAGATTTGGAGGATGTAATTGTTGAAAGCACTATTTGAAGGCAGTCTGCTATCTGCACTAGGTGTCTGTTTTTGTTCACTTACAGTTGATCAAAAGAATGTGGCATCCTCCATTAGGAACTAATACAGGGTTTATTGTGCAGTAGTAGTATTAATGAATCTGTATTTCATTTAAATACATAATTTGGTACTCAGTTAAATGGTATTTTGTCTTTGTCATACCTTAACTATTTCCATAAAACTTTGGCTAATTGAGGGAATTGCTTTATTGGGCCAAAATGTAATGGTCCATCGAACATTCAAAAGGTCTTACTTAGGCTTCACTGGCCAGATATTAACTGGTGCCTGCTTGAGACAGGGTCTTGCCACACCTCGTCTCTCCCAGCTTTAGTGTATTCTTCCTTGCCATTGAAATCCCCTCAAATCACATCTAACCCAGTTGTGCTCTCCACCCTCAATTTTTAATCAATCTCACTGCCGCTATAAGTTCACATCAGCTTCAGTTTTGGGTCCCATTCACAGAGACCATCTATTTCTTCCCTCCACACTCGATTCCATTTTTTTAGAAAATGGGTTTTGGACAGGCTTCTGTGTATTAAGGATTGGTAATATACTTGGTAATACACTGGTAATATATTTGATAGTTTTGATAACCTGTGCAGTAAATATGGCCTTGCGCATAATCATTTTTAAAATATCTGCAGATTTGCCACTTTGTCAAGGAAAAATTTCCCTCTTTTCCTGATCTACCACCTGCTATGTTGTGGGGAAAAACTCACTCTTTAATAATAAAGGGCTGATCTCTGTTCTATACTCTCAACTGATGTCTTTGGAAGTTCAAGATTTAAACAAAACTAAGCCTAGGTGGTAGCATGACCTTGGTATGGATCTGGCTGAGGAGTATTGGGCAAAAGCATTGAATAGGGTTCATTCCTCATCATGTGCTAGACTGGGGCTCATACAATTTAAAGTTTTACACAGGGTACATTTAAGTAAAGCCAGGCTTGCTGACATATATCCCAGGACAGACGCTGGCTGTGACAGGTTTTCCTTCTCTCCGGCTGGTTTAGTGCGTGCATTTTGGTCTTGCCCTCGGCTTGATGGCTATTGGGCACTGTTTTTTGAAATTATCAGTGAGGTTTTGGGTGTGACACTGAGACCTTGCCCGCTTATAGCTGTATTGGTGTGGCAGATGTTGCTTTGGGTTTAAATGCAAACCAGTCGGATATTGTTGCATTTACATCGCTTTTGGCCCGTAGGAGAATCTTGCTGGTCTGGAAATCTGCCACTCCCCCATCTGCTGCCTCTTGGTTAGAGGATGTCATGTTTGTTTCTGAAATTAGAAAAGATTAAATTTACTGAGGGGGTCTGTGGAAAAAGTTCTATTCAAAATGGGGACCTTGTCATATTTTGGGAGTCTTAAGGAATTACCTACTAGTTGAGGGTATTTGATTGTACTTGGGAAGTTGCCCCCCTTTAGCATGTGAGGTTTACCTCACAGGGTGGCTGATGAATTGTAATGAGTATATTCTGGATTATCTGACATGTTGTGGATGTGTGTGGGCCTTCAGCTTGAAGTAGTGTGAGGGTATGGCTGTGAAATGTCTGTACTAGTATTTGTGAAATGTTGTATTGTAAATGCATTAGCTGCCATGGTATGTTTGGGCAGGGAGGGTGAGGGGAGGTTTGTTTAGGGGTAAGATGTTAAAGCAAAATGGAGGAAAATGTATTCTGTATTGTGTCATTCCTTCAATAAAAATATATTTTAAAATGATGTAATGGTCTGTCTCCCAATTAACCAAAATCTACTGTGTGTATATAAGAATAAAAATAGTTTGAGTTCACAAGAGTCAGATTTTGAACTAAATGTCCTATTTCTAATGCAGCCCTATAATTTCATCTTGGGACCTCGCTGTTTTTGTTCTTTACTAAGCAATAGCAATTTCACTTTTATTTTTCTGCTTTTCTGCATAATGATTCTCACAACATCACAACAATGACTACAGCTATTAGAGTGTCATGACTATAAAACAACCTTAAGGTTATTAATCCACTGGATAACCAGAACTTTTGCAGATGCTTTAATTATTAAATAGAAGATTGACAGGACCATTTCCAGTTTTCTGCAGTGAGTGGTATTGCAATAAAAGACATAATTGCTTTGATTTTTCAACTGTATTTAATGACAGTAATTTTGGCACTTCAATGCACTTAAGTTAAAAGCAGAGCAATATTCGGTGCTATACACTCCAACTTGAGAAATAACTTTTGCTGAGATTCCCCAGCATTTGTGCTGGAAGAATCTCTGCTTGACTTTAGTGCCTGGCATGCTAGAATGAAGACATTTATGAGGGGTTTCTGCCAGCATATTAGGACTGAGTTATGGAAAGAGGCTGGGCAGTTTGAGTCATTTTTTTATTAGCGTGTAGGGGAATGAGGTAATTTTATGGAGGAGTTTTAAAAGTCTGAGGGTCAAAGATGGAATGAATGCACAATCTTTTTACAGGGTTGGAGAAACAAGGGAATAAGTATATGGAGATATTTAATAGGAATCTGAGGGGAAAATTTTCACCCAGGGGGTGGTTCTGTGGAATTTGCAGTAAGGCAAGGATAGAGTGCAGACAGCCCAGGCAGGAAAGGCTCTTGAGAGAATAACAACCCTTGGCACAGAAAGAGTCTGGAGATGAGATAAGCAAGCCAATGCGCACACAGCAACCAAGGGACAATTGTTTCACTAACTTCAAAGTACATTGTCATCTTGTAGCTTCTATTGACTTTCAACACCTGTATTGTGAATGAGGTTTGTTCTTGCAACAAACATATGTAATTTAACAAATGGTCAATATCTGTAACTCAAGCAAACACGAGGAATGATGGTAAGAAATTCAGATTTCGAATCTCTTGGTATCTTTCCTTTCCATTAGTCCTGACAAAGAGTCTCAGCCCAAAACGTCAACAGTGCTTCTCCTTATAGATGCTGCCTGGCCTGCTGTGTTCCACCAGCATTTTGTGTGTTGCTTGAATATCTGTAACTGATAAGTCAATGCTGTATAGTCTGGTGTACTGACCTCTACCTTGCTGAGGCACAGTGACAACTCACTGATACCACTTCTTTGTAAGCGGAACAAGTGCTACACCTGCCCTTACACTTCCTCCCTCACCACCATTCAGGGCCCCAGACAGTCCTTCCAGTTGAGGCAACACTTCACCTGTGAGTCGGCTGGTGTGGTATACTGCGTCCAGTGCTCCCTATGTGGCCTTTTATATATTGGTGAGACCTGACGCAGACTGGGAGACCAGTTTGCTGAACACCTACGCTCTGTCTGCCAGAGAAAGCAGGATCTCCTAGTGGCCATTCATTTTAATTCCACGTCCCGTTCCCATTCTGATATGTCTATCCATGGCCTCCTGTACTGTCAAGATGAAGCCACACTCAGGTTGGAGGAACAACACTTTGCATTCTGTCTGGGTAGCCTCCAACCTGATGGCATAAACATTGATTTCTCTAACTTCCATTAATGTCCCTCCTCCCCTTCTTACCCCATCCCTGATTTATTTATTCCCCTTTTTTCTCTTTCTGCCCATCACCCTTTGCCTGTTCTCTATCTCCCTCTGGTGCTCTCCCCTCCCCCTTTCTTTGTCCCTAGGCCTCCTGTCCCATGATCCTTTCCCTTCTCCATCTCTATCTCTTTTGTCAATCACCTTTCCAGCTCTTAGCTTCATCCCACCCCCTCCTGTCTTCTATCATTTTGTATTTCCCCCTCCCCCTCCTACTTTCAAATCTCACTATCTTTTCTTTCAGTTCATCCTGATGAAGGGTCTCAGCCCAAAACGTCGACAGTGCTTCTTCCTATACATGCTGCCTGGCCTGCTGTGTTCCACCAGCATTTTGTGTGTGTTGCTTGAATTTCCAGCATCTGTAGATTTCCTCACATTTGCTGTATAAAATAGCATTTTTCTGTCCTGGTTCCAGAACAATGGTGCTACAGGCCATGCTGTTCTCCTTGTGCACAAGTAAACTGAGTTGTAAGTGTGTGTGTTCTGGGTCCAGTTATTTAATTATTGGCAATGACTATTCGTATATGGTGTATGCTGCCAGAGGATTTGGTTGATACAAATTTGCTAACAATATTTAAAATATACTTGGAGAGGCACATGAATAGGAAAAATGTGGAGGGTTTTGGGCCAAACCTAGGCATACAACTGGCTTAGATGGGTGTCTTGGTTGACATGGATGATTTAGGCTGAGGAGCCTGTTTCTGTGCTCTGACTTGTGTTAACCTTTCTATCAGCTTCTTTGGTATTTGGATGGTTGTAGCTAACACAGGAATAGGGAAAGTTCTGTTTCATTTGAAATAAATATTGCAATTTAGTTTAACTTTTAAAATTATTTGTTTTTTTAAGTGTTCAGCCTGAGTACATAGGCTTTAAATTTTGTATTGTGAAAGTTTATATTAAAAAAGGCACATGTAAGGCAGGGTTATGGAGGGCTATGGTCCAGGTGCAGGTCAATGGAAGTAGGCAATTTAAATTGTTTGGCATGGACTAGATGGACTGAATGGTCTGCTTCTGTGCTGTACTTTTCTATGGCTCCATTTCTTTCTTCAGAAACACTTAGTTCCAAATAGCTTTGACAGGTGGCAGTGCTGGAGTTGATCTTTCCCACATGTCAAAGATTTCAGAAGCATTTCAGGGACAAAGTTTCTCCAATGAGATGAAGGATTTGCCCACACTGAGGCCTTGCTGCTGGTTTCAGGACACTTCAGACTAGCAAGATAAATACTCTGCTTCTTGAACAGATGGAGCCATTGAGTTACGGCACAGCAACAGACCATTCAGCCCATCTAGTCCATGGCAAACTGATTTTCTACCTTGTTCCATCTATCAGCAAACAGACCAGATCTCCCCAAACCCCTTCCATCCTTGTACCTATCCAAACTTTTCTTAAATGTAAGAATTGAACATCCACCATTTCTGCAGGCAGTTTATTCCATACTTGCACCATCCTCTGAGTGAAGTTTCTCCTCAGAATTCCCTAACCCTCAAAATCTTGTATCTCTGTAAGATATCCCATCATTCTCTTGCGCTCAAGGGAATAGTCCTAGCTTATTCAACCTTCCCCAATAATTCTGCTCCTCAAATCCCAGCAACATCTTTTAAATTTTCTCTGCACTCTTCCAAAGTTATTGATATCTTTCCTGTAGGTAGATGATCAGAACTGCACATGATACTCTGAATTCAACCTCATCAAAAGTAATTCACAACTTCAACATAACATCCCAACTCTACTTAATGCCCTAATTTATAAAGGCTAACATGCCAAAAACTCTCTATACTCTATCTAGCTGTGATGCCACATTCAAGGAATTATCGACCTGTATTCCAACGTTCCTTTGTACCTTAGGGCCATTAGCTCTTCACACTTTCAGAATCCAAAGGTTCTTTGGAAGTCAAGAATGAGGCATAACTTTTTTTTTTGCTTACATCCACTTTATTAGGTATTACAAAAGCAAAGAAATAGAAGAAACACCAAGTGTCAGGATTCTTAGCCCAAAGAACAATTATTTTGTTATTGTATCCTGCTAAGTGAAAATGATGCATGTAGCTTCTGGACTCTTGTAGAATCAACAATTATGCATACATTATGCTTTTAAAACGTGACACTTCTGGCGGTATGTTTTTGCTATCATCAAATGCCAAATGTTTAGCTATCTAATTTGATTTAAATTTCTGACCATGAACTAACTTTTATCAAATTAATTCTGGAGAATATTTAGAGAAATTGATTAGGTTAAGGATAAATAGAATGACATATGCAAAGTGCTGGAGGAACTCAGCAAGTTAAGCAACATCTAGGAGGGGAATAACCAGCTGGTGTTTAGGGTCAAGACTCCTCTTTGGAACTGGAAAGGAAGGAAGCCAGAATAAAGCTGGGGGTGGGGGAATGAGTACAAGCTGGCATGTGAAAGGTGAAACCAGGGGTACGGTTGGTGGAAGAAGGGGTATGAAGTGAGAAGCTGGGAGGTGATAGATGGAGGGGGTTGTGGTGAACCACATATACCAGTCTGGACATGCCCCCTGCTGACTGCTCCTGTGGCCCCTCCCACAGACCCCTGTATAAAGGCGATTGAGGCCTGAGCCTGGCCCTCAGTCTCCAGGATGTAGTATCGTGGTCAACTACTGCTTGTTCTTCCTTCCAGTCAATAAAAGACGATATCTCGCCTTCACGTCTCAGAGTTATTGATGGTGCATCAGGGGTAAAGGGCTGAAAAAGGAATTTGACAGGAGCAGAGTGTGAACCATAAAAGAAAGGGAGAGAAGGAGGAATAAACCGACCTTGTAGTCAAAATAATAACAATGTTATTGACTTTTATCTTTAATGGTAATACAGATATTAATAATCATGCGGGTAATGACTTTTGAAACTCAGTCTTTTTTCCGAACTCAAAGAAACAAAAAATATACATTCTAAAAGCAATTAAGATGTAACTTCTGTTTTAATTTGCCAATAAAGTAGCCAATATTCAATAATATAATTGGCAAATGGTTTTAGATTTCCAGAATGATACCAGGACTAACACAGAACAGCATAGGCCTTTCAACTAACAATATTGTGGTGACATTTAAAATGATTATTTCTGGTAAATCTATCTTTAGAGATTTAATCAAACTACCCCGAGAGGAACTCAACAAAATTCATGGCAAGCATCTATCTTTTACTGCTTGGACCAGTGCCCTATCATTAAAATTGACAAGAATGCAGTGCGGGCATACTGCTCAGTTTGGATTCTAATGAACTCCTGTGCTGCTCGATCTGTACTATTTACAAATGTTACTGTGATCGAGGTCACTATAAGAGGTAGATGACATGGGAAGGAGTAAAAGTCAGAACATGACATAGCAATTAAGAACTGACGGGCAAGGCCTACACCTAGTGCTGGTGAAAACATAGAGGTGCATTTATGGAAGGGAATAGGATTATCAGCATTTACATGAGGTGCTGGATCTATCACTAGTTTTCCATTGTAACCTGTCCTTACTGTACTGTGCAATCACAAGAAACACAACTTGACTTGAATCCAGGGTTGTTGCCCACTAACTATAAAAGAGACAGGACGAGCATTTACGGTATTATCATTAGAGATGTACAGGGAACATTTTTCAGCACTTGCACCTTGTCATTGAAATTGCTTGGAAGAATCAATTTCCCTCTCTAGGATTTTGGATGTGTACTCCTATAGAGTAATAAGGAGCTACAGCATGAAAACAGGTCGGTTGCCCTGCTAAATTCTTGTATCTATCAGGCAGCTATTTTTACACCAACCCCTACTCCAACCACTTTGTCTTGTGTTTGCAAGCTGCAAAACAATGAAGCAATTGCTTGAAGGGAGAATTAGTCCTGAGCAACTTTTTTTTAACAAGCTTAGACATGGCAGGGGCCAAAAAGACCTCATGTTGTAAATATTATCTGTGAAATATTTCATTTAGAGATGGAGCACAGAACAGGACCCTCTGGTCCCAACTAGCCATGTCACTCAGCAACCCACCTATATTAACCCTGGCCTAATCATAGGACAATTTACAATGGCCAATTAACCTAATAACTGGAACATCTTTGGAATGTGGGAGGAAATCTGAGCACTCACAGGATACCTGTAGGTTTTTGCATGTAAAACAATGTGAGGCATTTTCTATTTGAGAAACCATAACCACTCATTTTCTGTACTCGAGACACAGAACACAAAAGTATGTCAACTGAACTTCATGTAATACAGTCACTATGTCAGACCAGTCTCTTAAAGTGAGCCCCAACTCAATGTGGGTAGTTGAGAATTATGCATGTTTCCACCAATCACACTAACCTACAAACCCACGTGTTCACAGGGGGGCTGTACAAACTCCTTACAGACTGCAGCAGAGTTGAACTCTAAGCTCTAACCTGAGCTGTAATAGCATTGAGCTAACCACATTGCTAACATGGTGCCCCAAATCTAATGTTCAAAAAATTATGATCCCTAATTAAATTTTGTGAAAATGTGCTAGTCTCATCAACCTTAACTTGCATCTGTACTTGCGCTGATCAAAGCTGCTCATTGCATATTCGCTTAAGAAAATGATTCCCCAACCAAAACTTTTGTGGCTGATTCATCACACCTCAAACAAATAGGAAGTTTTCTGGAACTATACAAGGTATTATCATCTGGTATTTAATAAACAGCATGTGGGGAGGAAGTATTTAAAAAAGGAACAGAAGGTAATGACGTTAACCATACACTGATTAATCATCCTAAAGCTGGGTGATTTCATGGCAACTGTCTCCTCCTCACTGGCATGATGTCCACTTTTTGTCAACAGTGTTGTATTATTACTGGTAACTGGACTAATCAATGATAAATAAAGTTATAATTACCTCAGTCACTGAACTGCAAGGTAAACACTTTAAATTACTTTTTATAATCTTGTTTACATTGTAAATACATGATTGTATTTGTGCACATATCCGTACCTTAACCTCAAAGTTTAATTTTTATATAATTCATTAATCTTATTAATTGTTGAAAGTTGTTTTGTTGCATGTCGCACCAACCCACCCCAGCAAACCCCTAATACATGTAAACGTTTACGGCGAGTAAGGCTGATCCTTGATGTGGACAGCACAATGTGATTACAAAACAGATATCCAATAGTAAATGCCCACTATAAAGAAAGAAATAGAATTTGCTAATGGGGTGATTGAAAGGGATGTGGATCTATGTATTGCTCATCATTTGCAGCAAAAGATGCCCATCATCTTTGTCCATGTTAGCAAATCTATTGAGTCCAAATCACTGTACGATTCTGAGGTTAAGTGTAACATAATATGATTTTTTAATTACTTACTATACCTGCTTGTTTCTTACTGAACTTGTAACTGGTTCACCAGATTTCCTTTCTACAGTCATATTTACCAGCTTATTGTTTAAGAAATATCCTGCTTCTCTAGGACCCTATCAAAGTACGTAACGCATTTTAACCCTCAGTAATTTTCTTACCTACACTCTTGACTTGTCTGTACACCTTTTGTAAACACTTTGCATGTTCCTCACAGCTTACATTTTCACCCAATTTATTACTCTACGTCAATGTGTGGATGCAAAAAGTTAACTTCATTTCATTCCAGAGTTGTACGTTCTCTCTGTGACCGCCTGGGTGTTCTGCTTTCCTCCCATGTTCCAAAGAGTACAGATTAGTAGGTTAGTTGGTCACGTGGCAACACACACACAATGCTGGAGGAACTCAATGGGTCAGGCAACAGCTATGGAAAGGATGACATTTCAGGCCAAAACCCTTCTTTAGGACTGGGGGGTGGGGGAAAGAGAAGTGGGATAAAGAAGGTGGGGGGAGGGGAGGAAGAAGTACAAAGTGGTAGGTGAGGGGAGGGGTGAAGTAAAGAGCTGGGAAGTTGATTGGTAAAAGAGATAACAGATTAGAGGAGGGGAATCTGATAGGAAAAATGTCAAAGGCCAACAAAGAAAGGAAAGGGGGAGGAGCACCAGAGGGAGGTGATGGGCAGGTAAAAGAAAGGAGAGAGTAATGGGGGAATGGAGCGATTATCAGGAGTCTGAGAAATCAATGTTCATGCCATCAGTGCTCACATAGGTATATTGGGGGGTACTATGTGCTGTATCTCTAAATAATAAAAAAACTTATCAGATTTCAAGCATTCCAATTATTTTATTGCTTAGGAATTCCAGTCCTTCACAACAGAGTAATTAATGCAACAAGTCTTTTAATTGTTGTACAATCAGGCTCTTGGTGCGAAAAATCGATTGTGCTCATTTCCATAGATGCTGTCTGGCCTGCTGAGTTCCTCCAGCATTTTGTGATATTCGTATCTGTTATACCAACATTGTGCAAATATTAGGCTCAACAGAGTAACAATGAAGAGACTATGAACTTAAATGTGAACAAGTCCTGCAGCGTATTTGTATTTGCCTTCAAAATTCATCTCCAGTTCCACATGCATTCTAGTGTTTGTGATGGAAAGTCAATGATCTGCCTCCATGATATCTTCAGCCACCTCTTTCAGACCTCTGCAGGGGGAGATGGGTACACCATCTATCTGGTCCTGGCAACTTATTTACCTTCAGACCTTTCAGCTTCCAAAGAACCTTCTCTCTAATTATGTTAGCTTGATACACTTCGTGGCCCTGACATCTGGAACTCCCACCATACTGCTATTGTCTTCCACAGTGAAAACTGATGCAAAATACTTATTCAGTTCATCCACCATTTTGTTCACCTCCATTACTACCTCTCCAGCATCATTTTCGACATCTACTCTTGCCTCTCTTTTACATTTTACATTTCGGAAGAAACTTTTGTTACCCTCTTTATTATTGGCTAGCTTACTTTTGCATTCCATCTTTACCTTAATTACTTTTTTAGTTGCATTCTGTTGGTGTTTGAAAGTTTCCCAAACTTCTAATTTCCCACTAATTCTTGCTCTATTATATGCCTTCTCTTTGGCTTTGTTGTCCTTGACTTCTTCTGTTAGCCATGATCATGTCATCTTTCCTTTAGAGTACTTCTTTGGGATGTATATATCCTGTGCCTGTGAGATATGTATATATCCTGTGAATTGCTTACAGAAATTCCAGCCATTGTTACTTTGGCATCATCCCTGCCAATGTACTTTTCCAATTAATTTGGGCCAACTGCTCTCTCATGCTCCTGTAATTCCCTTTACTCCACTGTAATACTGAGATGTCTGATTTTAGCTTCTCAAATTTCAGAGTGAATTCACTCAAATTCTGATCATTGCTCCTTGAGCACTCTAATCAATTCTGGTTCATTGCACATCCAATCCTGAATAGTTGATCTGCTACTGGGCTCAACCACAAGCTGTTCTTTTATATATAATAAATAAATAAATAAATAAATCTCATAGGCACTCTATAAATTTGAACCCTGGAATCCAGCAATAACCCGATTTATTTTTATTCCCCTCCCCCCAATACTGAAGTCCCCCATGACCATTTCTAACTCCTGTTGTAATTTGTAAGCCTCATCCTTAGTACTGTTTGAGGGTCTGTATTCAACTCCCATCAGGGTCTTTTTAGGTCTTTCCACAATAATTCAACAACTGTCACCTCTTACGAATGATTTGAGTTCTCTTTTTTTAACCAACAAAGCAATTGCACCCCCTCTGCCTTCCTTTCAATACAATGTCTATCTTTGGACATTAAATTCCCAGCTCTCATCGTTCAGCCATGATTCAGTGATGACTGCAATGTGCCAATCTGCAACTGTGCTGACAGTTCATCTACCTTGTTCCAAAAACAGTGCGCAGATGCACCACCTTCAGTCCAGTATTCACCCTTCAATTTTGTTCGCCTTTTAATTTGCAACTCACCCTCTTTGCTGCAATTTTGCCCTATCAACAGCCGCTCCTCACGACACATTGCCCATGTTTGCAAACCAGCACCTCATCTTCAGCACTATTATCCGTCTTTTCTATGATACTTCTTGCATCGAAATGTAGACAGCATAGGACACTAGTCACATGCTCAACCTTTTGATTCCTAACTTTTGTCTGAGGTCTGACCAACATCTGTCTCCACAACCTCTCCACTAACTGTCTGGCACTCTGGTTCCCATCCCTCTGCAACTCTAGTTTAAACCGCAACATGCAGCAATAACAAACCTTCCTGCTAGGATATTAGTCCTTCTCCAGTTCAGGTACAATCCATCCCTTCTGTACACCTTTCACCTTCCCTGGAAGAGGGCCCAAAGATCCAAAAAACTTGTGTCCTTCCTCCTACACCAACTCCATGTATTAAGCTGTATAATCTTCCTATTTCTAGCCTCACTAGCATGTGGCACAGGTAATAGCACTGAGCTCACAACCCTGGAGGTCCTGCCCTTTAACTTTGCACTTAACTCCCTGAACTCCCTATACAGGACCTCATCACTTGTCCTACCCATGTCATTGATACCTCCATGGATCACTTCTGGCTGTTCACCCTCCCACTTAAGAATGCTGAGGACTCAATCCAAGATATCCTGGACCCTGACACCTGAGAGGCAACATACCATCTGGGGATTTCATCTCCCCCACAGTCTCCTGTCTTTTCCTCTTACTAATGAATCCCCTATTGCTACAATGTGTCTTTTCTTCCCCCTTCTGAGTCACAGGCAGACTCACTGCCAGAGACCAGACCACTGTGACTTTCCTTTCTTCATAGCCTACCTTTTCTTCCTCCTCGACAGTATCCAAAGTAATATACTTGTTGCTAAGAGGGATGGCCACAGGGGTGCTCTGCATTGATTCCTGAACCACTTTCCCCTTCCTGACTGTCACCCACTTTCCTGTGTCCTGCACCTTGGGTGTAACTACCTCTCCATGTCCTATCTATCACCCCTTCAACCTCCTGAATTATCCAGAGTTCATCTAATTTCAGCTCCAACTCCTTAAGGTGGTTTGTTAGAGACTGCAGCTGGGTGCACTTCTCACAGTTGTAGTGGTCAGGGATACTGGTGGTCTTCCTGCCTTCCCACATCCCACAAGATGAGCATTTCACTATCCTGGCCTGGCATCTCTGCTGTTTTCTCGCTGAACTTTGCTTTCTCAGAGTGAAGCCTCTCTTCGCTGAAGTCTTGAAGGGCTAAAGCCTGAAGATCGCTCTCTGACTATGTCCACTCAGACAATAGCTGCAGCACTTGCCCCCTGCCTTCCTTTAATTTTCCTTTACTAATCAATCCCGGGCGCCGATTGCCACTGGTCAAAGCTCTTTAATGCTGCCGTGACCCATTTCTGCCTTTTATCCTTGGGCTGTGAACCTGATTGAAGTCCCCTCCTCTCCAGACTTCTGGTGGTCAAACTCCTTTCTCATTTCTGCATCTGCCCCACCGAACTCATTTCTGCATACCTTGACACTGTCTTATCTCCCCCACCCCCCTTGTTCAATCTCTTCCCACCTATGTTCGTGACACTTCTCATGCTTTGAATTTTTTCCATGATTTTAAGTTCCCTGGCCCCCACCATCTTATTTTCACCATGGACGTCCAGTCCCTATATACCTCCATCCCCCACCCGGACGGTCTCGAAGCTCTTCGCTTTTTGGATTCCAGACCTAACCAATTCCCCTCTACCACCACTCTCCTGTCTAGTGGAATTAGTTCTTGCATTCAATAATTTCTCCTTTGGCTCCTCCCACTTCCTCCAAACCAAGGGTGTAGCCATGGACACCCATATGGGTCCCAATTATGCCTGCCTTTTTGTTGGCTTTGTGGAACAGTCCATGTTCTAAGTCTATACAGGTATCCGTCCCACTCTTTTCCTTCGCTACATCGACGACTGCATTGGCGCTGCCTCCTGCACGCATGCTGAGCTTGTCAATTTCATTAACTTTGCCTCCAACTTTCACCCTGCCCTCAAATTTACCTGGTCTATTTCTGACACCTCCCTCTCCTTTCCTGATCTTTCTGTCTCCATCTCTGGAGACGGCTTATCTACTGGTATCTACTATAAGCCTACAGACTCTCACAGCTACCTGGACTATCCTCTTCCCACCCTGTCTCTTGCAAACATGCTATCCCCTTCTCACAATTCCTCTGTCTCTGCCGCATCTACTCTTAGGATGAGGCTTTTCATTCCAGGACGAAGGAGATGACTTCCTTTTTTAAACAAAGGGGCTTCCCTTCCACCATCAACTCTGCTCTCAAATGCATCTCTCCCATTTCCCGCACATCTGCCCTCACCCCATCCGCCCGCCACCCCACTCGGGATAGGGTTCCCCTTGTCCTTACCTACCACCCCACCAGCCTCCAAGTCCAACGTATAATTCTCCGTAACTTCTGCCACCTCCAACGGGATCCCACTACCAAGCACATCTTTCCCTCCCCCTCTCTTTCTGCTTTCCACAGGGATCGCTCCCTACACGACACCCTTGTCCACTCGTCCCCCCATCCCTTCCCACCGATCTCCCTCCTGGCACTTATCCTTGTAAACAGAACAAGTGCTACACCTGCCCTTACACTTCCCCCTTCACCACCATTCAGGGCCCCAGACAGTCCTTCCAGGTGAGGCGACACTTCGCCTGTGTGTCGGCTGGTGTAGTATACTGTGTCCGGTGCTCCCGGTGTGTCCTTTTATATATTGGTGAGACCCGACGCAGACTGGGAGACCGTTTCGCTGAACACCTACGCTCGGTCTGCCAGAGAAAGCAGGATCTCCCAGTGGCCACACATTTTAATTCCACGTCCCATTCCCTTTCTGATATGTCTATCCATGGCCTCCTCTACTGTCAAAATTAATCTAAACTCAGGTTGGAGGAACAACACCTTATATACCGGCTGGGTAGCCTCCGATTAACTTTCATTAATGCCCCTCCTCCCCTTCTTACCCCGTCCCTGACATATTTAGTTGTTTGCCTGTTCTCCATCTTCCTCTGGTGCTTCTCCCTCCCCCCCCACTTTCTTTCTCCTGAGGCCTCCCATCCCATGATCCTTTCCCTTCTCCAGCTCTGTATCACTTTCGCCAATCACCTTTCCAGCTCTTAGCTTCATCCCACCCCCTCCGGTCTTCTATCATTTCACATTTTCCCCCTCCCCCCACTACTTTCAAATCTCTTGGTATCTTTCTTTTCAGTTAGTCCTGATGAAGGGTCTCAGGCTGAAATGTCGACAGTGCTTCTCCTTATAGATGCTGCCTGGCCTGCTGCGTTCCACCAGCATTTTGTGTGTGTTGTTGTTTGAATTTCCAGCATCTGCAGATTTCCTTGTGTTTGCTGGTCAAAGCTCTTTTTCTGTACAGAGAAGCCTATGCCAGCTGGTGAGGAGGGCGGCTGAATGAATGTGTCAGGGTAGTCGATCAGCAGTTGACTACACTACTGAGTTTTGGACTTTGCCCAAGGAGTGTGGCTGAAATGATGAGGCCTTGACCACTCTGTACCCCTAAAATTCCAAGGTGAATTAAAGGATGTCCTTGCCTTGGGACAGCCATCCACCTCAATAAATGCCTGAAAATGGGACTATCTCAGGAGGTCGAAGAGGGTTGGCCCAAGCCCAGCCTCAACGCATCACAGTTCCACTTCCCGACCTCAGATAATGTCCATCCCATCTCCTGCAGAAGACCCTGTCAAGCCAATGTGGATTGGCTGCACAAGACTCTCTGCTGAAGAGAGGTCCCGGCGTCCGAATTGAGGCTACAGGGAAGCCTGTCAAATGACCAAAGCTGCAGCTGTCAGGAGAACAGCTAAGATAGTCCAGTGTTGGGAGGACTATAATGGTAGCAGCCATGACTCCCAATCCTATTGAATCCAGTGTCACACTGAAGGTGAACAGCTCCTGGGGAAAGAAACAGATGAGTGCCTTTATGGACCCTGGGTCCACAATAATAATTTATTGTGATAATTTCTTGGACTAAATTACCAGCCCATCAGCTCAACAAACCTCTGCAGGAGTTGAGCCAGCCCATGCCTGCAAATGGCCTGGACAGTAATCCTCGTGGGTCCAGGCAGATCCTGCAGCAGACATCCGTTTTTCAAATGAGGATAGGGGAACATGGGGAGGGCATTCATTTCCATATCAATTCTCCTCACATACCTCTGATCCTAGAGCACCCTTGTCTGTCCAACCATAACCTTCCTTGAGTTTGAAGGAAGGGAGAACCATTGTATGGTTGAGTCATTGCAAGAGAATGTTTTCATTTGGTGTTCCGACCTCCCTGACATACCTTCATTAGATGGTCCGAGTCTGTTAGTTCGAGCAGGATGATGGAACAGCCTTTCATGTCGTTGATGAATTCTTTTGATTCACAGCAGATCTCCAGCCTCTGTTCCCAATGCACAGTGGCCTAGGCCATGGCTCTTCCAGTCAGGAGAGATCATGAAGGGTACCTTTCTGTGATCCGTAGGGAAATGGGACAGCTGGAGTGCAAATCCCAATGAAAAGTCAGTGAGGAAGCCCTGGCAAGAACCCAGATCACTGCTGTATTTCTCCAGGGTCGGAAGAGGGACTGACAGCATCACCCAAGCAATTCTGCTTCCTCCTAATAACAGTTGGCACATGGTGACCTGGAAATCATGTATCTCACAGCACTGCCCACAGCTGACAAGAGGCTTGGATGCAACCCAGGGTCCGTGTTAGGCCCAATCGTAGCATGACAGGACACCCAGTTAGGGCTCAAGTGGTGGACTATCCGAGACTAGAATCAAGACACGATACGAGACTGAAATGATGACAGGGTTCTAAACTAGACGCTCGACAAGAATCCAAATTGAGGGGTCAATGGAGCACTGACTCTCAGTTCAGGTACTCTTTAAATATTAATATCCTGGCACTAAAATATGGCTGCCAATTAGCAGGGGTGGGCCTGCGTCTTTAAAGGGGCCATACCAGCTATCCAGACTCGGGAGAGTCAGAGTCCAAACCCTGGAAGCTGGCACAGTTGGGTGCCTATAACTGTGAAATATTATTTCACTTTGGTTTTGTACCTTAATGCCTGTCTGCACTGCAATTTCTCTAATTGTTACACCATATTCTGTGTGTGCTATTGCTTTTCCCTTGTGCTACCTCAGTGAGTGCGGAATTTGTTCTTAGAAATGCTTGCTCTTCAACGTGTTGCCTTGCCTATTGCAAATCCATTCTAAACAATATTCTGACAAATAAGAACTTAAAAAGCTGGGAACGGTCAGTAGCTCAAACAGCAGAAGTGGAAAGGGAAACACAGTTAATGTTTCAGGTTCAAGATCTTCGTTATAGAGTTGTGCATTACTCTCAAAGGCATAGGCAAGGGCAGAAATCTCCCACCATTGCTGTTCATCAGATCAAACCTGACTTCTGACAGCACCTCTGATTTGGATCTCCACCAAAGAAATTGGGTAGCAATCAGAGCACTCTATGTGTGAGTTATTCATCAAGAAACAGAGATGGTGTGACATGACATTCAGTAACAGGAGCAGATGTTAATCCATTTGTGTTTACTAAGTAGTGCAGGTGGACTGGTTTCTTTCTTATAAGCAGTGGATCTGGGCTGCTCATTACTTCCTGTAGTTCAGATTATGTTGCAAGCTACAAATGAAATTTCTGCAGCTGGCTGGGTAAGTTAGGATAGCCCATCCACCCCCCGCAAGAAGTGACATCCACTGAAAATGTCGGGCAGTGATCTCGCCAAGGATAACAGCAAGTACTGGAGCCACAAAGAGCGAAACTCTTTGCTGTTTTCCTGGTTAGCTTTCAGCAATGGTGAAAGGGCTTCGCAAGGGTTGTGAGGTAGGGTTTATTGTTGGTGGGGCATTGAGGTGGTGTGATAGTCTAGCAATTAGTGTAACACTACCACTACAGCGACTGCGACCCAGGTGCAATTCTGGCTGCTGTCTGTACAGAGTTTGTATGCTCTCCACGTGACAGCATAGGTTTCTTCCCACGTTTCAAAGATGTTCTGGTTAATAGGTTAATTGATCACGTGGGTGTAATTACTGGTGCAAGCTCATTGGGCAAGATGGGCATGTTACCATGTTGTATCATTAAATCAAAATAAAATTTAAAAAACCATCTGCTATCCGAGAATCTATCTTGTGATCTATGATGATCTGCATATTTAGAGAAAGAAATCTCTATAAATGAAATATCCATTTTTTCCAAGAGAACCCTTGAGCATAAGCACAGTTTAGTTGTTTTAAATGGTCAGCTCTTTGTATCCCTCCATCTCTAGTGGAAACATCTCAACATCTACCCTGTCAAGTTCCCTTGGGTTCAGTCTCCATTCTTCTAAATGCCAGAGGATACAAGCCCAATTTGTCTAGTCTTTGTTGATGGGACACTCTCCCAGGAACTAACTTGATGAATTTTCTTTGGATGGCACCAATGCTGCCATATGTGAGAGGTTATGGGCAGATGTAGGAAAAGCACCTGAAATTGGGAGGTGACAGGTTGAAGTGACAAAAGGATAAAGATAATGGAATCAGATAGCAAAGGAAGAAGGATCATGGAATAAAGGGAAGGGAAGTTAGGAGGGCAGAGGGAGTAGTAGGAATGGGAACTACTAGTGGGGAGTGTGGGTGGGGGGGGAGATGGGAAGATGGAGATAAAGTCAGATTAGCTCTCTTTGTAACCTCAGAAAATGGGACTTTCCATGATATTGCTGTATAGTTGAAGTGTTGGGTACATTGACTGCTTAACATCAATCTCAGCAGATCAGGATTATGTCCACTTCTGACACTCTGCCTGGGAGTGTGAACCCAGTCTCACTGTCCCTGTTCCATTTCAGATGGTATCTTAAACACAGGAGTGAACTGCAAGTGAGTTTTCATATCAGAGTGAAAGTTTCTGGAACTGTAAATATAGTCAGAACAAAAAAAAAACAAAAATAATTCAACAAGTTGCTCTGGCATTTGTAAAATACTGTTTCATTCAAGTCGGGTACAGAGTAGGTCTGTTATGCAATAATTCTGAATAAACAGGACTATGCAATGTAGAAGGCAAACATGGTCTTACAAGAAAGAAATCTGCTGAAACTATAAACTAGCAATACTGAGCATCACTAAAATATCTGCAATTAAGTTATTTTGGAGCTAAAGGAGGAAATCCCACCTTCTGTGCATAAGTGAGTTCATAAAAATACACCAGACGCATTATACAAAACAATAAAAAATGTATTACTAAGTAGATTATTACATTTTCTCAATTTACTTCAGTTGATTTTCTTTAAATATACAGATAACCAGATAACTTAGCAGAAACTCAATAAGTACATCATCATTTTCAGCTCTCACTTCCAAGCATTTCATCCGGAAGTCAAAACTATTCAGTGTATCTGGTTGTGTAAAGCAAGAAGCAACAGCTTTCACAAAGGAGGATAATACTGTTCCATACAGGTAACTGAGTGTGTACATTATATATGGCTTACGGTAATTTTGAGAAAGGTACATCCATCCCAGCATGATTAAAAGGAAAATAATTTTGCTCAACTAGAAACTGATTGACAAAGTACAAATGTACCTAAGATAGCTTTAGAATCTATGCTTTACAGGCTGTAAAGATGTTTAGCATGTGGCTGCATTGGTGAGACAGGAAAGATTATCTTTTGTTGCACACACTAAATGCGTATAAAACTTTGCTAGCAGTAGTATTCACCTTCTACCATTTGCTTGCGTTGACTTCAAAGGCACTGAATGTACAGGAGAAGAATACAAACAATAATCATAACTAAAAGTCCTCCCTCACGTATCAGTTACATGAATATTTTATGTTCTTTGAGGAAGGCACCTGTGTTTGGTTTTCTTACAAAATGCTTCATTTAAACATCTATGTTACCGTTGATTACATTAATAATAACGTCAAGTAATTGTTACAAGATTAGATACTGACATACTTAATGCCTACAACAATTATGAAAATATGTGAAATACATGCTTTCAAGTCACCAAAACAACATCCAATTGCTTCAAATTCCTTGACATTTAGTGATGTTAATGTATTTTTTATTTGGCTCACTTCTAATTCTAAGACTGCATTAATATCAGATTATTGTAATAGTGCAAATGTTTTGAAATATTGTTTTGGGAGACTAAAGAAACTCAGCTGACCATTTAGATTTGTAAAAGGGACATGAGGGGGGGGGGAGAATTGCACTCAATTTTAGCACTTAAATGTCGAACTTTTCTCCCCTCCATACTAACAGTCAAATACACAACCAATTTCTGTGATTAGCTTTTAGTGCTGATGACTAGTGAAACTGGTATAATTCTGTACATTTTGACGCCAGTGTATTGCAAAGTCTTATTTGACAACATTTCTTTGGCTTCATATTTCTAATATGATGAAATGATTTCATAGATATGCAACAATAGAAAATCAGTAAATAATGGTTTTCTAGCCAGTATACAGACATGACTGAAAAAAAAGTCTTACAGTATTACTAATCTAACTCGAGACAAATTCATGCAACTTAGGTTGCATGAATAATTTAAAAATACCATTTCATTATTTTTCACCTAAACCTGTATTGGCCAGCCAGACAAAAAGAAAGCATTTGAATGAGTGACCAGCAGAGCACAAAATTCAGGTACAGCTTCACAGTAAAACAAGTAACTGTGGAAGGTTTAGAGTTCAGAGACAATGGGATTGTGAACAAGAGCAACTAAAGTTGATGTTAACATAAGTGCTGATATGAAAAACTCAACAACAAAGAGTTAATCAAAACAAAACAGACCATTGCCAGTATTTGTAATATCCTATCATGCTTCACAATTTTGAAATCAACTCCTCAGGAATGGGTAATACATTCAAAGTGCAATTTTCATTAATTAAAGCTAGAACAACAACTTTCAACCTTCTTCTCACTACAGCATGGAGACAGAAATTTGTCCAAAGTCACTAATTCAACGTAGTGGCAAATACATTCTGTTTTCTGCTTCCAAAATCTGATTTTCTACAGCACCTTCAATGGAGCAACAGTTCAGACGCAGAGTGATTGAGTGACCGAGGATGAATTTCTACCTCCATGTACCTATTATGTGCTATTCATTAGCCTTCTTCATAAAGTTAGATAAAGTCTTAGCCTTTATGTAACAGTTCATATAGTAAAGGAAAACACTGCTATATTGTCTGCGGGGGGGGGGGGGGGTAGCATTGTGACTGCAGAAGCTGAGTTCTTAGCAGTAGAGAAGTTAAACTTGGCATGCTGGCAAGAATCTTGCCCAGCTGTTTGGAATCTTCTTTTCTTCAAGAGAAGGGGAAGGCTAGGACACAACTGTCACAAGCTCCATAAACTACATTCATTAGTGTGTTACTTTAGACTGGCTTTGTGTACTTATTAAATTCACATGCTTACACACTCAGTGTTCTTGCTCTGAATGTTTAAGGACAATAGGACTCCGATCACAGTCTGATGGTTGCATATCAAGTGAGGCGATGTTAGTGCAGAGTGTATCGAGAAGGTATTAATACAAACTTTACTAATACTCTACTAAAAGAGCATTTCAAAACTCTGCAAAAGGCTGAATGAGCACCGGTATTTGAAGCAGAACATGGTTGGAGCGTGCAAAGAGGGCTATTCCAGATTTAAGGCCATGGAGATTAATTTACCTTGAAACTCAACCTTGGTCATTAGATCCAAAAGCTTTATTATGTCTTCAACACAAGTCTGTGAATTTTAGGGACAGAATACATTGCACTGATGTTAACATCAAGCACTAAACACCCTAATTGGTGCTGAAGTTCAAGTCAATTAAGCTGTTGATGAGGCAAATGGAATCTTGAGCCTTTTTACCAGAACCAATCAAAATTCTAGGATTTTCATCAGCCCTTAATGATACTTTTTGACAATTATTGCAAAAGTGATTAGACTTGATCTTTTTTCCTATTCCCTATGAATTTTGCAGCAAATGATATGCTGAGTGGGCAAACATTAAATAGGGGTTGCAAAATCACCAGGTCCAAACACCATCCTTCAATTTACTACAGAAGTGACCCCATGCAAATTACACTGAGAATGGGCAAATACACATTCTATAGTTGTCTCTGCCACTTGTGTTGTTGAAGCACCAGATGTTGAGGACCATGTGCACTGAAAAACCACAGCAACCAGGTGTGAGATACCGAGGTAGGAATTCCCAACGGGCAACAGTCAGAGCCTTCGTAGGACAGATGATGCATTAACGCTTCTTTTGATTGGCAGCTCAGATTCGTGGTGGTCACTTCTGCCTCAACTATGGCAGAAACCCTTATCAAACCTCACTGTCTGCAACAGTACAATGTAAACACTTTGAAATTAGAATTTTATAAGGGTGTACTTAACATACCCAAGTCTGCATCATCAAGCATAATAATCGCAGGAGAAAACCAATGAGTAAATCTATGCTGTATATTTCATATAATGCTTCCAATAGAGAAATGGTCCCATTCTCTATGATATTGGACTCTCCTTACTTCAGGGACAATTTCTAATTTTGTATTCTCCCGGTACTTATACAAGTAATAAGCAGCCTTTGATATTACCATAAAGATTAAATTCATGGGCTATTTATAGCCTCTGCTGTTGGGTTACTCCCAATGACCTGATGGTTTTTCTATTCAGTCTGTGTTAAAAATTAATTGTAAAAGATTATTAGGAACTGTATATTTTTTAAAGAGAGATTTTTTTGCAGCTATTTAACCCAAAAATTATATGCAATATATCTCACAGGAGATCAGTAGTTACCATCTAGGCACCAAATACAGCAGTATTATTTACTTTCTTGGTTCGAGGGTCACAATCTAATGCAATATATCTTGCAAGAGTTCGGTTTAGTTTTGTTATAGTGATGCGTGCTAAGGGTAAAATTGCCAAGGTGGCAAATTTTTTTACAGACAGTAGATGGAATAAACAAATAAAGATCAAATAGAAAAAAAATATAGCTTAAATAGAGAAAGAAATCAACGGAACATTGCATCCAAAAGTTTGCATTGGTTTTCATAATAATTACAATACATCTTTAAAATGCATCCTAGTATCTTTCTTCCTAATCTTAAATAGGAACTTTTCAATGTATCCAAAGTGACAAAATTTTGGAAGGCTCCATTCACATTAGAAGTTTTTTTGCCATAGAACAAAGGCAAATAATGATTATATCAGAAGCTGTTAGCAGGAGGATTAAGACACTGCCTTGACGGAGACCCTGTACAGGGATCAGACTGAAACTGTGTCCTTATCAAGACGGTAGTATAGGGCGGTAACTGAATCAGTGCCAGTGACATGGTGATTACTGGAGCTAAATGCACGTCATCTTAGCACATTGTTCCTTGTTAAAAAGAACTGAATTAATTGATTTATTCCATAACAACTAAAACATTCTTGTTTTCGAACATTCCCAAACAGACACAGCATGGATTACAGCTCCTCACTCAGCAGTTCCACTCTCTCCGCATGCACTGACACCTCCTTGTTGACCACAATGTTTTCCTTCCCAGCAAGCATTGCCCTCAGTTTGTTGAGCTCATACTCATGTAGTATCTTCTGCGTTAAATACTTCTCTCGTTTGATTCGATCCTTCACCTCCCCTGGGACATCAGGAATTAAAGCTGCAACTGTAAACTTCACCAGAAAGACGACGTGCTGGATTGGAATGGGAAAATATCAGTCAGCATGCTGAGGTGAACAATTCTAATACACAGATACTGGGAGGGCATGATGGGAGCCAACAGAGTGAGATGAAACACGTACAAAATGTGCCCCTCCTTCTTCACTTTCTCCCATGGTGCACTCTCCTCTCTCATCAAATTTCTTACTCTTCAGCTCTATCATCCCACAGCTTCACACTTTCTTCCCCCTCCCTTACACACCCACTTTCTTCCCCCTCCCTTACACACCCACTTTCTTCCCCCTCCCTTACACACCCACTTTCTTCCCCCTCCCTTACACACCCACTTTCTTCCCCCTCCCTTACACACCCACTTTCTTCCCCCTCCCTTACACACCCACTTTCTTCCCCCTCCCTTACACACCCACTTTCTTCCCCCTCCCTTACACACCCACTTTCTTCCCCCTCCCTTACACACCCACTTTATTCCCCCTCCCTTACACACCCACTTTCTTCCCCCTCCCTTACACACCCACTTTCTTCCCCCTCCCTTACACACCCACTTTCTTCCCCCTCCCTTACACACCCACTTTCTTCCCCCTCCCTTACACACCCACTTTCTTCCCCCTCCCTTACACACCCACTTTCTTCCCCCTCCCTTACACACCCACTTTCTTCCCCATGTGGCTTCACCTGTCACCTGCTTTGCTTGCTTGAACTTTTTCCCCTCCTCCCACATCTTATTCAGGCTTCTGCCCCTGCCACCTTTCCTCTCCACAAGTCCTGGTTATGCGACCACTGATGCCAGACAATTTCTGAAGAGTACTGATAATGGTCGGGGTCACTCATCTTGTAAAGACATTGCCCAGAAGAAGGCAATGGCGAACTACTTCTGCAGAAAAATTTGCCAATCATGGTCACGAATAGGGCAAAGAATAAGGACAACAGTATGAAGGAGGTGCTAAAGACAGATGGAAGACCATGATCACCAATGTTATATGACACGGCACAAAATGATGATGATGCATTTACAGTGAACGCAATGCAGAGAAGGCTCACTAGGATATCTTCTGGGATGCGTGAAGGGAGGTTGAGCTTATCCTAAATGGAATACAGAAGAATGAGAAATGGTCTTACTGAACTATATCACATTCTGAAGGACAGTTGCAGAGAGACCATTTGTTCTTTTGTGGGTGCCTAAAACTGAGGGTCATAGTTTCAGAATAAATGGTTGTCAATTTAATATGAAGATGAGGAAAATATACTTGATATTCACTGTCCCATTGTACAGCAGAAATGGAGACACTGAATATAGTTAATGTGGAGACTGACACATTTTAAGGGAATCATGGGAATAAAAAGACAGTAGGAAGGTGGTGCTGAGGTGGAGTTCAATCAACCATGACTTTACTAAAGGGTCAAAGGGCAACAAACTATCCATGGTGATTTTTTTTTATTATTAATGGATGGTTGGTGATCACCAAGTGCTTGGTTGGGAATGTCAATTCTTCTGAAAACCATACCCCTACAGCCCTGTCTGAAATACGTTGCTGGAATTGTGAATGGATAGTTAACCAGATAATGTTTTGACAATCATCCTCACAATTTCAGGCCGGCAACGCAGCTAACAACTTATGCTCACAGTCATCATTATGTGACCGATCCAAATTCCCTTCAACTTAGTTACAACCCTAACATTAGGTAATATTTATTGCTTGTACCTCAAGAATAAGAGTTTTAAGTACAATACCTCCAAGATGATAATGAATGCCATTTTTGCAGCCAAAATGTGCCAGAATTGCATGGTGTGCTGGAATTCAAATTTATGTCCTGATGGATAACGATAATCCTTGTATCTATAAAATTAGAAAGGAATCATTGATAATATTTGTGCAATGTAGAAAATGCAATGGAGACTAACATAAACTGCAAGTGATATCAAAGCTTAACAGTGAACTTTGATTAGTAGAACTGTTCAGGATATGACCTCTTCTCATTGCTACTATTAGGTAGGAGGTACAAGAGCCTTAAGACACACACTCTAGGAACAGCTTCTTCCCCTCCAACATCAGATTTCAGAATGGACAATGAACCCATGAACACAATCTTGTTTTTTTTTGGCTCTCTTTTCTAATTTAATTTGATTTTATACTGATTCCAAATCAAGTGTGACGAGATCTGAAAGATTATTCATTATGGACTGTTCCTTTAAAAAGAGAGAGAGTGTGTGTACTAATTCAAAGAGAGCAATGAACAGCCTGTGGTTTGCATGGTTTCGGCAGGGCGGAGTTATTTGATGGACAGCTGGTATTCAGCAGTTGGGGAATACATACAAGGTCAATCAGCTTTGTAATCAAACACACAAGACACAGATGAAACTGACACTGGATGAGCTTTGTGTGCTCATGACAAGGATGGGTTTTGCTCTCAGTGTGGAAAAGGGGTGACCAGTGGAAAGCTATCGGTGTGTTTAACCCTTGCCTAAGTTGATAGCTTTACCACGTGAAAATGGTACTCTCTTTTGTGTGGTCACAGTTGGTGACTTTAACAGGACTTCGGAGGACAATGGGAAGTTTCGATGGCGTCGGCACTGGGAAAACAAATCACCACTCTCTCTCTATCACTCCTCAATCTACTCAATTCAATATCACGAACTGACCTGATTTCATACCTATACCATCGTAAAACTGTATCATTTATCACCTGAGCGGGGAGAAGTTTGGGAACTTTATTTACTCACTTATATATGCATAAACTCTCGTAACCTGTTTGCCTTATCTTGTTTTATATTACTTTATTATGTAGTTACTAATAAAATAGTGTTTTTAATGGAAGACTCAGACCCCAGGTGTGTTCCATTTCTGCTGGTCCTTTTTAATCTGCTACGCGGAATGTAACACAAGACTAAGAAAGCCACCTTGTTTGATGTGGAGGCTAAACGAGTGCTGCTGTGCCCAAAACCTCAGCTGAACTCTTGGTTTGCTTACCACAACAGGCAGTTCTTGTTGGAAACTTGCACCATAGCTCAGGCCTCTGCTTTTGAGCAGTACTCTCTGCACTTTGAAATAGTTGAATGTTTCACTACGACCTGGCGCGATCTGAACTGAGCAACTGAGGTAAATGTTCAGTTGCTGCCAGTGGGCGTGCTGCTTTTGGATATTGAAGGGCGAGCAATGCACCATTCTAGGATGAGATACGAGCCTTACCCTGTATAAATGGCTGGAGGCACTCAGCAGGCCAGGCAGCATCAACGGAGAGGAGTAAACAGTCAATGTTTCGAGCTGAGACACTTCATCAGGACTGTAAGAGAAGGGGGAATGAGCCAGAAAAGGTGGTGTGGTGGGGGTGGATGGGAAAGAACTACAGGCTGCCGGGTGGTAAGTGAAGCCCAGTGAGGGGGAGGGGAGGTAACGTGAGAAGCTCTGAGGTGATAGATGGAAAAGGTAAAGGGCTGAAGGAGGAGTATCTGTAGGAGGGGAGAGTGGACCATGAGAGAAAGGGGAGGAGTAGGAGCACCAGAGGGAGCCGACAGGCAGGCGCGGAGAACAGAAGTGCTAAGAGGAATGGAAAATGAGAGAAGGGGGAGGGGGAGAAGTACTGGTAATTAGAGAAATCAATGCTGATGCTATCAGGTTGGAGGCTACCAAGACGGCAGAGGAGGTGTTGCTCGTCCAACCTGAGTGTGGCCTCATTATGGCACCACAGGAGGCAATGGGCAAGTTGGAATGGGAATAAGGAGAGGGCATGGGCATCTAGCCAGCTTGATGAGTGTTAGCTGCTGCTGTGGACTGGCTGTTTCATGTGTTGTCAAATCTTACAAAGTCCCTCTGCATCTGCGTTGTCATCTCCCTCCCCCTTTATGTGCCTGCACCCTTCCCAGACTGGAGATTTCTCTCTGATTACAAGCTCCACACAGCAGCATCATCATATTCAACTGTTGTTTGCATGATTTGTCTTGTTTAGCACATTGGTTGTTTGTCAGCCTTTGTTATTTTTCATAAATTCTATTGTAGTTCTTTATTTTCCTGTAAATGCCTGGAAGAAAGTGAATCTCAAAGTAGGAACAGTGGATTCCTGCTAATTGGCCATTGGTTAATTGGGGCAGTCACTTATTTGGGCCAACTCTTAGAGAACAAAAACTAAATCAATAAAATATTTGAGATTCCCTTCATTTACTTGGTGCCCTATATTACTTAATTGGGACAGGAAACTTGCTGAACAGTTACTAACTATTGTCAACACACACAAAATGCTGGTGGAACACAGCAGGCCAGGCAGCATCTATAGGGAGAAGCATAGTCGATGTTTCGGGCCGAGATCCTTCGTCAAGACTATCTGAAAGGAAAGGTAGTAAGAGATTTGAAAGTAGTGGGGGGAGGGGGAAATGCAAAATGATAGGAGAAGACCGGAGGGGGTGGGATGAAGCTGAGAGCAGGAAAGGTGATTGGCAAAAGGGATACAGAGCTGGAGAAGGGAAAGGATCATGGGATGGGAGGCCTAGGGAGAAGGAAAGTGGGAGGGGAGCACCAGAGGGAGATGGAGAACAGGCAGAGTGGTGGGCAGAGAGAGAGAAAAAAAAAGGGGGGAAAAAGCTAAATATATCAGGGATGGGGTAAGAAGGGCAGTTATGGAAGTTAGAGAAATCAATGTTCATGCCATCAGGTTGGAGACTACCCAGCCAGTATATAAGGTGTTATTCCTCCAACCCGAGCGTGGCTTCATCTTGACAGTAGAGGAGGCCATGGATAGACATATCAGAATGGGAATGGGACGTGGAATTAAAATGTGTGGCCACTGGGAGATCCTGCTTTCTCTGGCGGACAGAGCGTAGGTGTTCAGCAAACTGGTCTCCCAGTCTGTGTCGGGTCTCACCAATATATAAAAGGCCACACCGGGAGCACTGGACACAGTATACCACACCAGCCGACTCACAGGTGAAGTGTCGCCTCACCTGGAAGGATTGTCTGGGGCCCTGAATGGTGGTGAGGGAGGAAGTGTAAGGGCAGGTGTAGCACTTGTTCCGCTTGCAAGGATAAGTGCCAGGAGGGAGATCGGTGGGAAGGGATGGGGGGACGAGTGGACAAGGGAGTCGTGTAGGGAGCGATCCCTGTGGAAAGCAGAAGGAGGCGGGGAGGGAAAGATGTGCTTGGTAGTGGGATCCCATTGGAGGAGGCGGAAGTTACATTGAATTATACGTTGGACCCGGAGGCTTGTGTGGTGGTAGGTGAGGACAAGGGCAGATGTGCGGGAAATGGGAGAGATGCGTTTGAGAGCAGTTGATGGTGGAAGAAGAGGAGCCCCTTTGTTTGGTTGCTTGAATTTCCAGCATCTGCAGATACCCTCGTGTTTACTAACTATTGTCAGTCGCATGCACTTGTATGGCTGTTAGACACTCCACGGTGCTTAGAGTGATCAGTTTTTAATTAGCAGCAGTAGCATGCTTGTGCTCTAAAAGTAATGATTTTCACCACTGATAGTTGACAGAACTTATCCTCTCCAAGAGCAAGCCTCATGTGGTGCCTCCTTGCTGGCAACACATGGAAACAGAACTCCTTTTGGATTGAGGCTGAACTACGGAGGACGGGGAGGAGGTCTGGCCCCTGCACATGTAGCACATAGGCCCACCGGTGAGTGGATACACCTTCGAGTTTGTGAGCCAGATCCCCAGCTATGGGTAAATAGACCTACTGCCTTGTGAGAAACCTCAGGAGAGGTGAAGGCTATGGGAGTAAACCCAGACAGAAAATCCCAAGTGGACGGATGTGACTGAACATCCTTTTTGCAGCTCCGGCAGCCAAGTTGGTGCCAAACATATTGCTTCACTTTTCTTTTGATTATAGCAGTGAGGCTGAGAGGGGGACCTTGATGACAGGGGATCTCAGGATCTCCATACCTTCCGTCCAGGCTTGTGCCTTGGAGAGGTCACTCCAGTGCCAAAAAAAAACATTGTCCTTTGAAACAGATGGATGCCATCATCATTGGTTGGTGTAAAATAAACAGCAAGACAATTCAGAACAGTTTTGTTCACTGAGGTTTCAAGCATTCAGGCTTGGAGATGCTAGAAATGGCCTTGAGTGAAAATGAAAGGATTTCACTACTGTACTTCAGCAAGCTAGGAACTACAAGGTATTTGAAGGGATGAACAATCATCTTGAATGCTATAATAAAAATAAAGATTTGGGGGATGCAATCATCTAAAGCATTGTATGAATGCAGTCAATTATCTGCACTAGGTGTCTGCACAGATTTTGCTCGCTTAGAGTCAATCAAAAGAACACAGCAGATGAATTCCTCCACTGACAACTACTAACAACTAATACAGTTTTATCGTACTGTAAAGGTATTGGTAGTGTTTTTGATTTATTTCATTTTTCATTTAAATCCATAAATTGTTATTCACTTATTTGGTAGTTTGTTTTTTTTATATCTTTTAACTATTTTCATGAATCTTTGCCTAATAGGGGCCAAAGTGTACTGGTCCTGAAGTATCCCAATTGAAAGGAATCTACTGCATATGGTGACATGTATGTATGTTGATGATAAATTTACTTTGACTTTGAACTGGTGGAGATTAGGGCAATATCAGGATCCAGGAAGTCCTGTCACTCCAACACTCACTGTGCTGGCTGGACTCTGGCCTTGAAACCTCATATCTCAGCAATGAATGGACGTATCATTCATACCGGCCTGCCTATAACTAGCCCTCAGGCAACCTCTGCACAGTGCCTCAGTGGTCTGCTGTACAGTGGGAGTACTAGGGTGACAGTGGACGATGTGGATGAGCAGATATCTTTAAAAATATACAGGGTAGTAGGAACCCATTGATGCTCTGATTCCAGAACAAAGAAAGCTGCAACTAGTAGGTGCCCTGTTCGGCGTTAGAGATTGGTGTGTGCTCAGAAAAGCTAACTTTTCAAAATCTTGCCAATGAAGATCACGCAACTTAACTTTCCCAAGTTGAGTACATAGTGGATTATCAGAATATTGGATCCAAGAACTCATTTAGCATAAATTTCCCATCTATACCAGGAATGCCACAGCAGCTGCATTAATCTTGCATAACCAATGCACTTTGCCTGTCACATGTCTATAATCCAGATACAAAATTGTTCAAGACACCGGTGTGTGGCATTCCCTGGTGGACCACCTACTCTACCAAACCTTTGGTCTCTGCATCTACTCATGCACAAGATGATAACAGTCCACATGGATTTATAGCAGGTAGATCAGAGTCCTGGAACATGCCTCAGTTAATCAAGAACCTCTTGGTTTCAGAGCCTTAATTCCAGATGCACACTCAACTGTCAACATACAAAACAAACGCAATATCTGACATTTTGTTAAAATAAATTTGAAGATATGTTTACCAGACAAAAGAATGCTTTTTCAGTTCCTACCTGCACGATGTGATTTCAATGCTACTATATGATGATGTTAATGATTCAGCTTTTAAGACAGAAGTGTCGGCAATTGAAAGACTGTTATTGATATATCCTTTCATTGGCAGGTCACCATTTGTAGAATATGCGTATTTGTACACCAAACGTGGGATCATATCAGAAGTAAAAGCCACGATGAAAGCCTAGGGATTTGAAAGGAATCACACAGTGAAGTAGTTTGTCCTTTTGTGCATAAAGTATATAATAAAGAATATTTATAAAGGGTGGGGGGTAATCACGGGCATTAAATCTAATTTCAGTAGTAGCACACACAAAATGCTGGAGGAACTCAGCAGGTCTGGTAGCATCTATGGAAAGGAATAACCAGTCAATGGTTCAGGCAGAAACCTTTCTGGTAATTTTTTTTATTCTGAGCACTGGATCAAAGTGATTCCACACATTGCTTTACAAAGGTCTAGTGAGAGCAGTGAACTTAAGGAACTAAGTGAGAGCAAAACAAAAATATCCTAGAAGATCTGGGGAGCTTAAAAGTTAATAAATCTCAAGTATCTGTGTCTGCAATTTTGAAGGAGGTGGCCTAAGAGATGGTGGATTCTCTGATCTAAGATTCTAGATTCTGAATTTCTTCTGTGCATTGGAAGGTATCAAGCCTGACCTTGCAGGATGAAGGGAGAGAGGAAACCGGGAACTACCCATCTCCAATAGCGGATGTAACCAGTCTCCAACGAAAGATGCAAGAAGTGAACATCTTGAGAAGAATATATGGACTGAGCAGCCAACATAGATTTATGGAAGGTAAATCACATTGGACTAATCAGTTGGAGTTCCTTGAGGGTGTGCATAGTATCTTATGTAGAGATGCAGCACACAGGCACTTAGGCTCAACAAGTCCACACTGTCCAGTTACACCGATGTGATCTACATTGGTATATTGTTGGCAATATTCTGGAGTTATGGTATATAGCAAATATTAATTTCAATAGTAACCAGTCTTCAGACCTGAATGGGGTTTGTGGGTTGAGTTTAAAATGCAGCTGAGAACTGCTGCAAGTGTTCTTGGAGCTGCAGACTGCAATCAACTGCAAACCAAGGAACACCACACTGACTTGAGATGCATAAATGCAGTGCAGAGTCAGTGGAGGTTAACATCCATTTTGGGTGTCTGGAGTGTTGATGTGGAGATGGAGGTGTTTGAACATTATATGTAATTCAAAGGAAGCATTGTAGAGACATTGTAACTATATTGCTTGACCTTTGACCTTTAGTATATGAAAAGTGTCATATAATATTGGGTCGGGAGACCTCTTCTAAGAGTGAATCCTGCTTGTTCTGACAAATAAAGATTTCTTTATCCGCCAACTTCAGTGTCTCTCAGTGACTTCAGTCACAATCAGAACAACCATACATCTTTGGAATAGAATAATAGCATAGTTAAAAGGGAAACAAGTACACGTGGTGTATTTGGATTTTCAGAAGGACATTGTGGAGGGTCCATGTGAGGAGTTGGTCAACAGGGTTGCAGTACATGGAGTCAGGGGGAAATTACTAATGTGAAGAGAGAGTTGGTTGTCAGACAGAAAGCCGAGGGTAGAACCAAACCAATCATTCTAAGACAGCAGGTCATGACTTACAGGTACGGCTATTCATACCCTATAACAATAATTTCACTGAATGGACCCAATGTCATAATTTCAAAGTTGCTAAACAAGGGCATGATTATGAGCTTGTAGAAAGATGCAAGGAGCCTTCAGGGAGGGACATAGTGATGCTGAGACAGAGGGTAAGAGCATAGTGGATGACATCTCATCCACAGAGATTCATGATCATTCTTTTTAATGAATGTAATAGAAAATTACTTACTGGATGATAAATAATTGGGGATGCTAACATTGAAAGGGACTTGTGTGTTGTTGTGCATGTCTCTCAAGGCCACGAAACAAGTGCAACAGGTGATTAAGGAAGAGAAATGTTATCTTGGCCTCAGTCACTATAAGCCCTTTTTATAATGCTATTTACATTGTAAATACGTACTCATATTTATGTGTTTATGCACATTTTATTCTATATCTGTACTTTAAATTCTAAATTATTTTTATATTCTTTATTCTTTAGAATTGTTGAATGTTGATTTTCTGTTGCATAACAGATGACAGTAAATTCCTAATCTATGTAAATGTATACAGCCAATAAAGTTGATCCTTAATACTTCCAGGCCGAATAGTTTTGCAAGCCATTTTAGGTTAGAGTTGAGAGCCAACCACTGTGGTAGGCTTCTGGTCACAAATGAGGTAACAATGGCATGTTTGCTTCCTATAAGAAATTGGTGGACTGAAATGGATGTTATAGCATTTGTTTCATGGTGATTATTACTTACAGAGTGACTGAGGTAATAGGTAGAGATTGATGGAGAGAGAGAGATGCTGGCCTTATCATCAATATCTAAGTTCTTGAACAAAAAAAGAGAAGTTCTTATGATCAGCAGAGTACAAGTCAAGCCAAGTCACATACAGATATAGGATTCTTCATTGCTGTTTCCATAACAGTCAGGGTTATAGCCCTGAGAGAACCCCTGAACTTGGAGGACTGGTGGACCACTCTTCATCTTGTCTCTACCCTTTTACCTCTTTGCTTTGGGTGATCCAACCAAGAGCCAAAGCACAAGGCCCTAACTCCAAAGAACATAGCTCTCCAGGTCACTGAGGCATGCAACCCTCCAAAACCTATGACATGGTTGTGCTCCACTTGGAGGTGTGTTAATCTGTAGCTTATCCTTGTAAAAAACACTGCCCTTACCTATACACTCAGGGAGATTTACAATAGCTCAGTAAACTACCACCACTCAGGTCGATGGTAAGGTGAATGCAAACGGGAGTGCTCAAAGGAAGCTCCCACCGTCACAGGGAGAACGTGCAATTCCACACTGTTTAGATCTCTACAACTGTGACGCAGCAACTTCACCAACTGTGCCATGGCGTCTGGGCTATGAGTGGCACTTTGAGGCTCTTATGCCGGACGTATAATGCTCTAAACACCTTGGCACCACAGTCCCGGTGGGAAACAGAACACTTACATTTGTAACGACAGATAAGATAGCAATGCCATTCAGTATCTGCTGCCAGATCCCTATGCTGTGAGCCTTTGATGCCACTGGCCTCCGGAACTGCGTGATAAACTTCCACGCATCCACACGGATCTCAATGATGTTGTTCAGCAGAGCCAGAACGGGAGCCAGAGGAAACGAGGCCACGAAAAGAGTAACAAAACCAAACTGGATAACTGCAAAACAAACAGCAGATGACATCAGTAACCAAGTGTGATTGTTTCTGTGTTCAATGTCCATCTAAATATCAGATATTATCAGTCTCTTACCACTCAAAGTTAGTAGCCAACAATTTTTCAGCCCGAGGACAGGATGAAATTTTTGATTGATGAAAAAAATATAGAAAGCCCACAACGTCTAAGGAATATTATTAAAGCTTTTGAAAGCTGATTTTTTATTTTAAAAATGCAACAAAATGGCTGCTCAACTCAAATAAATCATATCAGATTTACATTTGTGGATATTTACTCAGAAATTGCAATTCAGAGATCAATTTCTTCCAGGTGAGGCGACACTTCACCTGTGAGTCGGCTGGTGTGGTATACTGTGTCCGGTACTCTCGATGTGGCCTTTTATATATTGGTGAGACCCGACGCAGACTGGGAGACCGTTTCACTGAACACCTACGCTCGGTCCGCCAGAGAACGCAGGATCTCCCAGTGGCCACACATTTTAATTCCACGTCCCATTCCCATTCTGATATATCTATCCACGGCCTCCTCTACTGCCAAAATGAATCCAAACTCAGGTTGGAGGAACAACATCGGCTGGGTAGCCTCCAACCTGATGGCATGAACATTGACTTCTCTAACTTCCGTTAATGCCCCTCCTTACCCCATCCCTGACATATTTAATTGTTTGTTTTTCTCTCTCTCTCTCTCTCTGCCTGTTCTCCATCTCCCTCTGGTGCTCCCCCCACCCCTTTTCTTTCTCCCGAGGCCTCCCGTCCCATGATCCTTTCCCTTCTCTGTATCATTTTCACCAATCACCTTTCCAGCTCTTAGCTTCATCCCACCCCCTCCGGTCTTCTCCTATCATTTTGCATTTCCCCCTCCCCCCACTACTTTAAAATCTCTTACTATCTTTCCTTCCGGTCAGTCCTGACGAAGGGTCTCGGCCCGAAATGTCGACAGTGCTTCTCCTTATAGATGCTGCCTGGCCTGCTGTGTTCTACCAGCATTTTGTGTGTATAGTATCAATTTCTTTCCTTCACTTCTTGGGTCCTTAGCTCCCAGTAGAGCAGAGACCATTGATGACCTCTTGTCTCCATTGTTCCAAGTCCTTATGACCATAAGGCGTAGGAGCAGAATTAGGCCATTTGGCTGATCCTTTTTACACTGCCTCAAACCTATTCCCAGGCCTTCTCCCTGTAACCTTTGATGCTGTGACCAATCAAGAACCTACCAATCTCTGCCTTAAATATACCCAACAACCTTGGGATGTAACAAATTCCACAAATTCACCACCCTCTGGCTAAAGAAATTTCTCCACATCTCTGTTTTAAATGAACACCCCTCTATCTTGAGGCTGTGCCCTTTTGTCCTAGACTCCCCTATCATGGGAAACATCCTTTCCCACCTACTCTGTCTAGGCCTTTCAACATTTGTAAGGTTTCAATGAGACCGCTCCTCATCCTTCTGAATTCCAGCAAGTACAGACCCAGAGACTTCAAACATTCCTCATATGATAACCCTTTCATTCCCAGAATCATCCTTGTAAACCTCCTCTGGACCCTCTCCAAAGTCAGCACATTTTTTCTTAGATGAGGAGCCCAAAACTGTTCACAATACTCAAGGTGAGGCCTCACCAGTGCCTAATAAAGCCTCAGAATCACATACCTGCTCTTGTATTCTAGACTTCTTGAAATTAATGTGCTAACATGGCACTTGTCATTCTCACCACCAACTCTAGCTGCAAGTTCATTTTTAGGTTGTTCCACATAAGGACTCCCAAGTCCTTTTGCATCTCAGATTTTTGGATTTTCTCCCTATTTAGAAAATAGTCTGCACATTTATTTCTACTACCAAAGTGCATAACCATGCATAGTACAAGTGGCCCACGTTTTTCAAATGTTCGCTTTATGACACCTCGCCGTTTCGAAAGACCTACATTAGTTACCTGTTTTCACTAACAGAAGAGTGTTTTCACTGTTATGAAAAAAGGCAGCGCATGAAAGAAGGCAGTGCGCCCCCCGAGCAGCCAGGCTCCTCCCCCAGAACTGCATTCTAGCTGGCATTGCTTAAACACGTGCCTATGGGCATCTGTGCTTTACAGTATCTTGACCTATTTTGTTCACCCGTTAGCAAGTTAAGTTCTAGGGTATCGGAAAAGCCTAAAAGAGCTCGTAAGGGTGTTACACTTTGCGTAAAACTAGACAAAATTAAGCGTTTCTATCATGGTGAATGAAGAAAGGACATTGTCTGCACGTTGAACTTGACTGCATCCACCATTCGCACTATAAAGAATCGTGAAAGCTGCTGATGTTACTGTTGGTTCTGCTCATAGCAAAGTGGTCTCTTTTAGTTGGCATCCAATAATGGATAAAATGGAAAGTCTATTGATTGAATGGATTGATGGGTGTACAGAGCGTGGTGTTCCTTTATCTTATACTTGAGAAATCAGTCAGTCTTTTTAATAAGCTGAAACAGAAAGCACTGGACGATGTTGATGAAAATGTTGCTAAAGTGGAATTTAAAGGTAGTCCTGAATGGTTTGATCGGTCTCTGAGGCGAGGGCGGCTTCATAGGTTAACGTTTACTGGAGAGAGTGCTTTGGCTGATACTGAAGCTGCCAAAAAGTTCCCAGCAGAACTGAAGAAAATAATTACAGAAGATGGTTATTCGTATAAGCAAGTGTTTAACTGTGACAAAATTGCAATTTATTGGAAAAAAAATTGGCGAGCAAGACATTTATTTCGATAGAAGAAAAGCAGGCTAAGGGACACAAGGCATCGAAGGACAGGTTTACCCTAATGCCTATTATTAACGCAACTGGTGATGCTGTCCTTAAGCCTCTACTAGTGTACCATTCAGAAAATCCGAGGGCACTTAAAGGCGTTGATAAGAATACACTTCCTGTTGTGTTCCGTTCACATCCAAGTGGTTGGAATATCAAAGTGCTTTTTTCTGAGTACATGAGTGGATACATTAGTCCTTTTATTGAAAAATACCGTAGAGAAAATAACCTCAATAATAGGTGTCGTGATTGCTGTCTTCCCAACTCTGGTAAGTGAAACTACACTGTACATACATTATTTCTACTTTATATAGGCTGTGTATTTTTATGTGTTAGTTGGTATGATTTGGCAGCTTCATAGCTTAAAGGTTACTGGAGAGACTGCTTCCGCTGAGAGCTCTTGTGAGATTTTCGCTACGCTAGACACTGATGCAATGATTGCAGAAAAGTATTTCTACTTTATATAGGCTGTGTATTTATCATATCATTCCTGCTTTTACTATATGTTACTGTTATATTGGGTTTTGTGTGTTATTTGGCATGGTTTTGTAGGTTATCTTTTGGGTCTGGCAATGCTCAGAAATTTTTCCCCATATAAATAAATGGTAATTGCTTATTCACTTTATGACATTCTGGCTTACGAACCATTTCATACCTTCTACCTTGGGATAGCGGGGAAAACCTGAATTTCATTTGCCACTTTCTTGCCCATTCTCCTAATCTATCCAAGCCTACCTGTTTCCTCAACACTACCTGCCCCTCCACCAACATTTGTATTATTTGCAAACCTGCCAACAAAGCCATCTATTCCATCATCTAAATAATTGATATACAGCATAAAAAGCAGTCCCAACAGCAACCCCTGCAGGACACCACGTCACTGGCAGTCAACTAGAAAAGGATAATTTCATTCTTACTTGCCGCGTCCTGCCAATCAGCCAATGCTCTAACCATGTTAGTAAATTTCCTGTAATACCTTGAGCTCTTAACTTGGTAAGCAGCCTCAGGTGTGGTACCTTGTCAAAGGCCTTCTGAAAGTCCAAATATAAAACACCCACTGCATCACCTTTATCTATCCTTCTTGTAATCTCCTCAAAGAATTCCAACAGGTTCGTCAGGCAGGATTTTCCCTTAAGGAAATCATGCTGGCTTTGTCCCATCTTGTCCTGTGTCACCAGTACTCCATCACCTCATCCTTAACAATCGACTCCAACATCTTTTCAGCCACTGGTCTACAGTTTCCTTTCTTCTGCCTTCCTCCTTTCTTAAAGATCGGAGGGACATTTGCAGTTTCTCAGTTCTCTGGCACCATGTCAGAGTCCAATGGTTTTTGAAAGATCATTGTTAATGCCTCCAGAATCTCTCATGCTACCTCCTTCAGAATCTTAGGGTGCAGTTCATCTGGTCCGGGTGACTTATGTACCCTTAGGTCTTTCAGCTTTTTGAGCACCTTCTCCCTTGTAATAGTAACTGAACTCACTTCTCTTCCTTCACACACTACAACATCTGGCACACTGCTAGTGTCTTCCACAGTGAAGACTGATGCAAAATACTCATTTAGTTCATCTGCCAGCTCCTTAACCCCAGTTATTATTTCTCTGGCCTCATTTTCTGGTAGTCCTATATCAACTCTCATTTCTCTTTTTTTTTTACAGATTTGAAAAAGCTTTTACCCTCCACACTGATGCTGTTTGCTAGCTTGCCTTCATTTTTCATTTTTTTCTCTTCTAATGATTCTTTTAGCTGCTCTCTGTAGGGCTTCCCATTCCTCTATCTTAGTCGATAATATGGCTGTAATTCATCAATGTTTCTATAATCCATTATACCTACTGTCCTGGGGAATGGCCTATACAACTTCACCAGAGCCCTGTTGGCCAGCCTTCCGATTTCCACCTCTCACGACAGGAACACTGGGTTGAACTTTTCCTTCACACACAATTGGGCGGTTCTTGTGCTGAGTCATCCTCATTGAGTCACACTGACTTTCACATCATGGTTCACAGAATGATCCCAGTTTTGGAGCACTGTGGGGGAATTTGGACTATTTTTGGATTCCATGGTCGTCCCAATGCTAGATAAAGCTGTGAGCAGCATGGGCCAGTGGGTAATAGTTTAGTAATGACTATGAATAAAAGCTAATTTCTTCTGTAATTCAAACCAACATTCCTTTTTCATTTTGTGTGTGAATGCTCAAATGTTCTTCTATTCCTACCACTTCATTTCCTGCATTTTTTTCCACTTCTCCATTGTGAGGAAGAAACGAGCTGAGGTATCATTAATTTCTGATTTCCCTTACTGAACTTAAAGGGCAAGGTTTCAAAGCTCTTATAATAAATATTCCAGATATGTTTGAAAGGGTCTGCAATTTTGTTTTTTGCTCTGTGTACACAACATAAACCAGGGAACAGTATCAATTTTTACAGAGTAAAGGGTAATGTTTTAGATGCACTCATTTAAAAACTGAATGATTTAATTTTAAAATATGGTTGCTGGAGTAGGTGCTTCAACTTTAGGAGAAGCTGCAAGATGAGAATCACGATTGTGCAAGAAATTTCTCAATCAACCGCTCATTGGTGGGTGGATCAAATAGATAACAAACACTCCATCAGAAAGAAGGAAGCAATCCGTCTGTCATACAACACTGGACAGTTGCCATCTGCTGACTTGAGCTGAGTTTCCAAGAATACAGCCAGTTCCTCATACAGCAACCCCATCAGTTATATTCCCCCACTTTTATCCATATTGACTGCAAGAATACATTAATTCTCCCTCGAAAGCCTGGTTTGATGCTATTTTCATCACCATCTAGGGATCATTTCTTCTGCAAATCTATCCAACATCCCTTTATCATTATGGGTATGACTGCTCAAATGTTTCTCTATTCCCATCACTTATTTTCCTGCAAAGGTATATCACATTGGATACTGTTGTGGGGGGTGGGGGAAATGGGTGGGGAATGACCTTAACAGAGGAAAGTCATCACAGTGGTTGGGTCCCTGGCACCGAGTCTGCCTCTGTGACTCAGATGAGAAGGAGAAAGACAAGACAGCCTGAGTGGATAGGGGATTCGATAGGGGAACGGACAGGAGGTTCTGTGGGTGAGAATGAGATAACTAGATGTAGTGTTGCCTCCTTGTTGTCAGGGTCTGGGATATCTAAGTGGAAAGGTGAACAGCCAGGAGTCATGGTCTATGTAGGTCCCAATGACATGGGTAGGACAAGTGATGAGGTTCTGCATCGGGAGTACAGGGAGTTAGGTGCTAAGTTAAAAGGCAGGAGCTTCAGGGTTGTGATCTCAGGAGGCTAGAACCAGTAAGATTATACAGTTTAATTTGTGGCTAAGGAGTTGGTGTAGGACGGAGGGCATAAGATTTTTGGATCATTGGTCTCTCTTTCAGAGAAGCTGGGACCTGTACAGAAGGGACGGTTTGTTAATGTTGCACGGTGGGGTTTAAACTAGAGTTGTAGGGGAACGGGAACCAGAGAGCCAGAACAGCTAGTGCAGAGGTTGTGGAGGCAAATGTTGGGAAGACCTCAGACAAAATTCGAAATCAAAGGGTTCAGCATGTTGCGACAAAATCGAAAAGGGTGTGAATACAGATCGGAAGGTGTTGTATCTGAATGTACACAGTATAAGGAATTAGGTAGATGAACTTGCAGCACAAATTGCAGATTGGCAGGTATGATGTTGTAGTGTTACGTATTCGTGACACATGACAGTGGTGCCCTTGTCATGTGACTGGGGTTGAAGCTGTACTGGTCTTGAGGTGAAGGTCTTGTGATGGTGGAGTGACGTCATTTTCCCGCCAGTAGAGATCATGTAACGGTTTTTTTTTTAACAGGTTATAAAAGGTAGACCCCACCCTGTGAGGAGGGGCAGTTCGTGGCTGGATTTGCCAGGTTGACTTCATGCCACTGCGTGTTTTAAGTGATGATGCAGTTTAGCTGAAGTTTTTATTTAATGCTAAAGTTTAAAAGGTCATTGCCAGCAGGTTCTTTATAATTTTGTTAGTTCAAAATTAGTGGAGAGTGAAGATTGGAAGTTGGAAGTTAAAGATCGAGGAGAATCGCTTTCTACGGTGAAACGGGGGCGACCTTTGTTTGATCCTTATTTGGAAGGATTTCGTTGACTATCTTCGTGTTAATCCCTAGGTTTAACTAGAAAGGATTGAAGGTAGTGGAGAAGGAAAGGTCAGTGCCTTTAAGCCGTTCTGTTTCGTAAATTCTTCGTGGGAAGTTCGACGTCGGGGATCGAAGCAAGCGACATGAAAGAGAATTTAAATCATCCTATAAAGTCTCTCCTTTTAAATGGACTGTGAGCATATCGAACTTTTGGCAATACCACTTTAAAGAACTGTTTTTGGAATATCACTTTACGAACTGTTTGGGCTGCCGCTCAGCAGCTGTTTCCGGTTACGGTAGTGTTTGTTTACTTTTGGGGGGTTTGTTTTCTGTGTTTAATAAACGTGTTGTTTGTTATAAGAAACCCTTGCCGAACTCATATATTTATTGTTGCCTGAATACGTAACATTAAATATGGGGGCTGCGTCTGGATTGAATCATTTGAGTTTAAATGCTTGCTAACTTTTAAATCGGTGTTTTGGAAACGGGGATTACTCGGTTCTTTTGTTTGGCTTGTTGTGGTATTCGGCAGCAATGAATATTGATGAGTTTCTGGCTTCGCCAGCTGCGGAGGTGTTGGCGAAGGCGAAAAAAACTGAGGTGTTTGAGATAGCTAGTAGATTGCAACTTAAAGGTATTTTGCAGACTACTTCTAAGGCTGTAATACAGAGGAAAATCGCGTCACACTATGTGGATTCGGGTGTTTTTGATGAATCGATTTTAGAGTCGTTTCCAATAAGTAATCTGGAGATGCAGTTGCAAATCGAACAAATGAAATTGGAGAGGTGTAAATTGGAGATGGAACAAAAGAAGAGAGAATTTGCATATGCAATGGAGGAATTAAAGTCTGGGAATCAGTCTTCTGGTTCTAAAAAAACGTTTGTTGTTAGTCAAGAAATTAAATTGGTCCCTCCATTTAGTGAAACAGAAGTGGAAAGGTATTTTCAACATTTTGAAACTATTGCTCGGATGTCTGAGTGGCCGAAAGATAAATGGTCAGTGTTGTTACAGAGTGTAATTAAAGGCAAAGCACAACAAGTTTACACAACTTTAACAGCTGCACAAGCACTTGATTATGATATTGTAAAGAGGCATATCTTAAACGCATATGAGTTAGTCCCAGAAGCATATAGGGAAAGATTCAGAAGTTTGAAAAAGTCTGTGGAAAAAACTTATGTGGAATTTGCCTATGATAAAGCTATGTGTTTTGAGAGATGGGTTTCTTCTAAAAATGTAAATGGGGACTATGATACATTGAGAGAGCTGATTTTAATGGAGGAATTTAAAAGAAGCATTCCTGTTGAAGTAAGGACCTACTTAAATGAGAAGGATACTGATAAATTGCAGAACTGTGCTAGATTAGCTGATGAGTATGTTTTGATCCATAAGAACAAATTTCCTCAGGGCAGAATTTTTAAGAGGAAAAATAACATGGAGACTCCAGGTAAATCTGAAATTAAATCAGAGGTTAATGAGAAAGTTGATGAGAAAGGAAAGCCTGTGAAGGAAAGACAGTTTGGTCTTACTTGTAACTATTGTAAGAAGCCTGGCCATGTAATAGCTAACTGTTTCAGATTGAAAAAGAAAGAGAAGGAAGCAGTTCCAGATGCTTGTGTGCAACTGAAGCACCTGTAAAGTTACAGGGTTTGATAAAAACAAATGAGGCTTTGTTAGAGTCTGACCAAGTTAGAAAGGGATATGATCATTTTGTAACTGAAGGGTTTGTATCCTTGAAGGAAGGATCTACTCTGGTGCCAATAAAAATCCTTAGGGATACTGGTGCTTCTCAATCACTGATGTTAGACAGTGTGTTGAAGTTTAATGAAGAGTTTGATACTGGTGAGGTAAATTACATAAGAGGTGTTGGAAGTGATTTTATGCCTGTACATTTACATAAAGTAAATTTAAAGTCAGGGTTAGTTACAGGATTTGTTAAAGTAGGATTACAGCATAGCTTACCTGTGAAGGGTATTTCTTTATTGTTAGGTAATGATTTTGGCAGGTGGACAAGTTTTTCCTGAAGTGCATTTGACAATGGAGTCAGAGGAACCAGAGTTGAATTCTAACACAGATTCTTCCTGTGTTGTGACTAGAGCTATGGCTAAAAAGATTGATGCGCAGAATGAGGTTGTTATTCAGGACTGTTCAACTCAGGATTTGAGTTTTGAGGATGTGTCAGAGACTTTCTTATCTTTGTTGTTTGAACAAGATTCTTGGAGTAAGTCTGACTATAAAGATTTATCTTTGTCTAGGAAGGAGATGATAGCAGAGCAGAATAGAGACTCTGAGATTACAAAATTAAAAGAGCAGGCTTTACTAGATAGTGAAATTGATAAGGTGCCAGTAGGATATTACTTGGAAAAAGGAGTGTTGATGAGGAAGTGGAGATCACCTACAATTCCTGCAAGTGAGGATTGGAATGTTGTTTACCAGGTAGTTGTTCCAAAAGTTTATCGAAACGAGATTTTGAGTTTAGCTCATAGTGTGCCTTTAGGTGGACATCAAGGGGTAAGGAAAACTGTGGACAAGATTTTAAAACATTTTTACTATCCTGGTCTAAGAAAAGATGTGGCGATGTTTTGTAAAACGTGCCATACTTGTCAAATTGTGGGTAAACCAAATCAGGTTACACCAGTAGCTCCATTACAACCTATCCCAGCATTTGGTGAACAATTTTCTAAAGTTATTGTAGATTGTGTTGGTCCATTACCAAAGACAAAAACTGGTTATCTGTATTTGTTGACTATCATGTGTACTTCTTCTAGGTTTCCAGAGGCTGTACCACTTAGGAATATAAGAGCTAAGACTGTGACAAAGGCCCTTATAAATTTTTTTACTTATTTTGGATTACCTAAGGAGATACAAACTGATCAAGGCAGTAATTTTATGTCTGGATTGTTTCAACAGATAATTTATAAATTGGGAGCTAAGCAAATCACTTCGTCTGCATACCATCCAGAATCGCAGGGTGCCTTGGAGAGGTTTCATTCTACCCTCAAGAATATGATTAGGACATTTTGTGTAGAAAATGAAAGTGACTGGAATGAGGGTATAAACTTACTTTTATTTGCAGTAAGGGAATCAGTACAGGAATCTAGGTTTTAGTCCATTTGAACTTGTGTTTGGGCATAGAGTTAGAGGGCCTTTAGCTTTATTGAAAGAACAGTGGTTTAATAAGGAAGTACACACTAATTTGTTGGACTATGTGTTGAAATTTAAGGACAGGTTACATAAAGCTTGTAGCTTAGCTAAGGAAAATTTAAAGTTGGCTCAGGAGAAAATGAAGACTTGGTATGATAAAGAAGCGAGGATGAGGATGTTTAAGCCTGGAGATAAGGTGTTGGATCTTTTCCCAGTGCAGACAAATCCTTTACAAGCTAGATTTCATGGTCCTTATGAAATTGTGTCTAAAATCAATGATGTGGATTACGTGGTAAAAACTCCAGATCGTAGAAGGTCAACACAACTTTGCCATATAAATATGTTGAAACCATATTTTGAGAAACAATCTGATACTGTGACTGTTGTGGTTAGTGAGAGTGAGTTTGATTTAACTAGGAACATGATAGATGATTCATCTGACTTTCATTCTAAATCCAACATTGTTTCTGTTAGGTTACCAAATTCAACCATTCTGGAAAATATTGATGAAAAATTAGCACATTTACAGTTAGAGCAGAGACAACAGATGAAGGAGTTGATTTTTAAATATAGGGAGTTGTTTCCAGATGTTCCGAGAAGGACTACTATAGCTTCACATGATGTAGATGTTGGGGATGCCAAACCTATTAAACAACATCCATATAGGATGAACATGGAAAAATGTGAACTTGCTGAGAAAGAAATTGAATATATGTTAGAGAATAATATCATTAGACATTCTAACTCGAATTGGAGTTCACCATGTGTTATGGTGCCAAAGCCAGATGGTAGTATTAGGTTTTGTACGGATTATAGGAAGGTGAATGCTGTAACGAAAACAGATGCATATCCAATTCCTAGAGTAGATGATTGTGTAGATAAAGTTGGAAAAGCAAAGTTCCTTACAAAGATTGATTTATTGAAGGGGTATTGGTGTGTTCCATTAACGGACAGAGGTAGAGAGATTTCTGCATTTGTAACTCCATCTGGGTTATATGAGTATAATGTTCTTCCATTTGGGATGAAGAATGCCCCAGGTACTTTCCAGAGGATGATTAACTTTGTGATTCAGGGATTGACAGATACTGATGCTTATATTGATGATTTAGTGACAGGAAATGATACTTGGGAAGCACACATTATTGTGATGGAGAAATTGTTTGAAAGGCTTTCAAAAGCTAACTTAACTATTAATTTAGCTAAGAGTGAATTTGGACATGCCACTGTGACTTACCTTGGTTATGTTGTGGGTCAAGGTAAGGTAGCTCCTGTTCAGGCAAAAGTTCAGGCAATTTTAGAGATTCCCACTCCAACGGGGAAAAAGACTGTCAGAAGGTTTTTGGGAATGGTAGGATATTATCGGAAATTTTGTAAGAATTTTGCTAATGTTGCCCTTCCATTAACTAACCTTCTGCGGAAGAATGAGAAGTTTGTATGGACGGTGCCTTGTCAAGAAGCATTTGAAAAATTGAAAACAATGATATGTCAACAACCTGTGCTTAAGGCACCTGACTTTGGAAAACCTTTTTCATTGGCTGTGGATGCTAGTGATGAGGCTGCAGGAGCAGTATTAATGCAAAGGAATGAGGGTGATGAGGTTGATCATCCAGTAGCTTACTTTTCTAAGAAATTTAATAAGCATCAAAGAAACTATTCGACAATAGAGAAAGAATTGTTATCTCTTGTTTCAGCTTTGGAATATTTTGAGGTATATGTTGGTACAACTCAAAAACCACTTATTGTTTACACTGATCATAATCGGTTAGTTTTTCTGAGTAAGATGAAAAACAAAAACAGAAGATTATTAAATTGGAGCTTGATGTTACAAGAGTACAATATTATGATAACTCATATTAAAGGTAAAGATAATGTGGTTGCTGATTGTCTATCTCGATGTTGAATGTACACTGTATTTTTTTTATGGAGTGGTTTTTTTTCCAATTGTAACACTCCTACTGTATTGTGAGTTATAAGCTGTTATATGATGGTGTTGTGTATTGTATATGTTATAAAATTTATACCTTTGTTTTTCTTGTAAGCAATTGTTAAAAATTTTTGTTCTTGTCAGACCAAAAATGTTTTTTTGGAGGGAGGTGTTACGTATTCGTGACACATGACAGTGGTGCCCTTGTCATGTGACTGGGGTTGAAGCTGTACTGGTCTTGAGGTGATGGTCTTGTTATGGTGGAGTGACGTCATTTTCCCGCCAGTAGAGATCATGTGATGGGTTTTTTTTTTACAGGTTATAAAAGGTAGACCCCACCCTGTGAGGAGGGGCAGTTCGTGGCTGGATTTGCCAGGTTGACTTCATGCCACTGCGTGTTTTAAGTGATGACACAGTTTAGCTGAAGGATGAAGTTTTTATTTAATGCTAAAGTTTAAAAGGTCATTGCCAGCAGGTTCTTTATGATTCTGTTAGTTCGAAATTAGTGGAGAGTGAAGATTGGAAGTTGGAAGTTAAAGATCGAGGAGAATCGCTTTCTACGGTGAAACGGGGGCGACCTTTGTTTGATCCTTATTTGGAAGGATTTTGTTGACTATCTTCGTGTTAATCCCTAGGTTTAACTAGAAAGGATTGAAGGTAGTGGAGAAGGAAAGGTCAGTGCCTTTAAGCCGTTCTGTTTCATAAATTCTTCGTGGGAAGTTCGACGTCGGGGATCGAAGCAAGCAATGTGAAACAGAATTTAAATCGTCCTATAAAGTCTCTCCTTTTAAATGGACTGTGAGCATATCGAACTTTTGGCAATACCACTTTTAAGAACTGTTTTTGGAATATCACTTTAAGAACTGTTTGGGCTGCCGCTCAGCAGCTGTTTCCGGTTACGGTAGTGTTTGTTTACTTTTGGGGGGTTTGTTTTCTGTGTTTAATAAACGTGTTGTTTGTTATAAGAAACCCTTGCCGAACTCATATATTTATTGTTGCCTGAATACATAACAGTAGGCATCACGGAAACATGGCTGAAAGATCATAGCTGGGAGCTTAATGTCCAAGGACACATATTGTATCAAAAGGATCTGCAGAAAGGCAGAGGGGGTGGCGTCGCGCTTTTGGTAAAAATTAAAATCAAATCATTAGAAAGAGGTGACATAGGGTCAGAAGGTGTTGGATCATTGTGGCTAGACCTAAGGAACTGCAAGGGTAAAAATATCCTGATGGGAAATGTGTACAGACAAACAATAGTAAGGATGTTCCCTACAAATTACAATGGGAGATTGAAAATACATGCAAAAGGGGGACTGGGAAAATCAGGTTTGTGCTGGATTACAGGAGGGGGAATTTCTAGACTGCTTATGAGGTGGCTTTTTAGAGCAGTTCATGGTTGAGCCCATGAGAAGATCAGTTATTTTGGATTGGGTGTTGTACAATGAACTAGAATTGATTAGAGAGCTTAAGGTAAAAGAACTCTTAGGGGAAAGTGATCACAGTACGATTGAATTCACCCTGAAACTTGAGACAGAGAAGTTAAATCAGTGCATCAATATTACAGTGGAGTAAAGGGAATTACAGAGACATGACAGAGGAGTTGGCTAAAATTGATTGAAAAAGAACACTGGCAGGGATGATGGCAGAGCAGCAATGGCTGGAATTTCTGAAAGTAATTCGGACGGCACAGGATATGTAATCCCAAAGAGGAAGAAGTATTCTGAATGAACACTGACACAACCATGGCAAACAAGAGATGTCAAAGCCAACATAAAAGCCAAAGAGGGGGCATAAAATATAGCAAAGGTTAGTGGGAGTTAGAGGATTGGGAAATTTTTGAAAATCATCAGAAAGCAACTAAAAATGTCATTTAGGTAAAGGTGTAATACGGAAGTAAGCTAGCTAATAATATTAAAGAGGATTCCAAAAGTTTCTTCAGTGTAAAAGAGAGGCGAGAGTGGATATTGGACCTCTGGAAAACAGTGCTGGAGAGATAGTAATGGAGGACAAGAAAAATGGCAGATGAACTGAATGAATATTTTGTGTCCATCCGCACAGTGGAAGACACTAGCAGTGTGGTGGAATTTCCAGGTTTCAGTGGGTATGAAGTGTGTGAAGTAAACATAACTAGAGAGAAGGTTCTTGGGAAACTGAAAGTTCTGAAGATGGGTAAGTCACCTGGACCAGATGGTGTACACCCCAGAGTTCTGAAAATGGTGGCTGAAGAGATCGTGAAGACATTAGCAATGATCTTTCCAGAATCACTAAGTTTTGGAATGGTCTAGAAGACTGGAATATTGCAAATGTCACTCCACTCTTCAAGAAGAGAGAAAGAAGCAGAAGAAAGGAAACTATAGGCCAGTTAGTCTGACCTCAGTGGTTGGGAAAATGTTGGAGTTGATTGTTAAGGATGAGGTCTCAGGGTACTTGGAGGCACATGATAAAATCGGCTATGGTTTCCTCAAAGGAAAACCTTGCCTGACAAATCTGTTGGAATTCTTTGAAGATATAACAAGCAGGATAGACAGAGGAGAATCAGTTCATGTTGTGTACTTGGGCTTTCAGAAGGCCTTTGACAAGGTGTCACACGAGGCTACTTAACAAGCTATGAGTCCATGGTATTACAGGAAAGATTCTAGCATGTATAATGCAGTGGTTGATTGGCAGGAGCAAAGAGTGGGAATAAAGAGAGCCTTTTCTGACTGGTTGCGCGGGGACCTTTTTATTTTATATGTCAGTGATTTGGATGATGGTGTTGATGGCTTTGTTGCAAATTTTGTAGACTATATGAAGATAGGTGGATGGGCAGATGGTTTTGAGGTTACAGAAGGACTTAGATTAGGAGAATGGGCAAAGTATTGGCAGATGGAATGCTGTAACAGGTAGTGTATGGTCATGCATTTTGGTAGAAAAAATGAAAGGGTTGACTGTTTACTAAATGGAGTGCAAATACAAAAAACCCAGGTGCAAAGGGGACTTGGGAGTCCTTGTGCAGGATTCCGTAAATGTTAATTTGCAGGTTGAGTCTGTGGTGAGGAAGGCAAATGCAAAGTTAGTATTCATTTTGAGAGGACCAGAATATAAAAGCCAGGATGTAATGTCAAAACTTTATAAAGCACTGTCTTGTGAGCACGTTCAGGCCCCTTATCCGAGAAAGGATGTGCTGAAACTGGAGATGGTTTAAAGGAGATGGATGAAAATGATTCCAGGATTGAAGGGCTTGTCATATGAAGGGCGATTGATGGCTCTAGACCTGCATTCACTAGAACTCTGAAGAATGAGGGGTGACCTCATTGAAACCTACTGAATGGTGAAAGGCCTTAATTGAGTGGATGAGAAGAGGATGTTTCCTATGGTGGGGGAGTATATGAGCAGAGGACACAGGCTCAGAATAGGGCGTCATCCTTTTGGAATGGAGGTGAGGAGAAATTCCTTTAGCCAGAGTGACGAACCTGTGAAATCTGTTGCCACAGTCCCGCTGTGGAGGCCAAGTTTTATGTATAGTTAATGCAGAGGTTGATAAATTCTTGATTGGTCGGGGCATGAAGGGATTCAGGAAGAAGGCAGGAGACTGGGGCTGCGAGGGAAAATGGATTGGCCATGATGAAATGGTGGAGCAGACTCGATGGGCCAAATGGCTTAATTCTGCTCCTATATCTTATTTTATGATCTAATTTTATCACTCCCTCATTGTGCGGAAGAAAGGATATGAGATGACTTCCCTTACTGAATTTACAAGGGCAAGGTTTCACAGCTTTTATACCCAAAGCCATTGTGAGGAAGATTTTCCTTCACACCCCCCTTGTATCTTTTGCATTAAAATTCAAATTAATTCCCCTTTGAATATAGTTGAAATATTGAGGAATTGGATGTTGGAACCAAGAAAAAAATCTGCACCACCATAATTTTGATAGAGCACAAAATTCATTAGTGTTCTTTTTGAGAAGTAATCATAGGTCGAACAGCAATGCACTTGTCCTCGATAAGGAGGATGTTGACAGATTACTTTACTCACCCATTTCCAAGTATTCATAGAAGAGGCCGAGCTGGCCCATGTCCTGTAGGTCATGGTCCTGCTCCCAGCGGGAGTACAGTCGCTCCGGATGATGCCTGGCATTTCGACTCACCCACCAATTTTTTATCCAGCTGCAGAAATAGCATAACATAAATGAAGAGCTTTATCCTGCACTGATTGTCCGGAGCAGAAAACAATCCTGATTTACAGAGGTACCCAATGACCACTGTGTGCTTTATCTCTGAAAACCCTTGCAAGATGACAAAAGAGGCACATCTTAAAGACAGATCGAGAAATCTGATCAAATCCCTGAGTGTAGCATACCATCACACAATTATGGGCTCGGTTTGAAATTTGCTTGTTACTTGCAAAAATAATGAAAGAAAGCTGCATTCAGCATGCTAATTTAAAATATTAATTTTTGTTTCTAATCCACAGTGTGTTTGAGAGAAATCTGAACTGTGTAAAGGTAGGTGAGTAGGTACTGGATGTTGGGAGATTCCAATTATCCTGGAGCAGGGTTTCCCGTCCTGGGGCTCACAAATCCTTCCGTTAATGTCATGGCTCTAATGCCTAAGAAACATTGGGCACCCTGGCTCTAAAGTAAAGTCTCAGTTTGTGTTGGATGCTGACAACCTATCTTCCTTCAAGACGGAGTTGCTATAATCCGGATAAGGAGCTTCAATCTCAAACATGGACAATTTCTTCCCTGCCCCCACTGTGGTGAACTACATATACCTGTCTGGACACGCCCCCTGCTGACTGCTCCTGTGGCTCCTCCCACAGACCCCGGTATAAAGGCGATTGGGGCCTGAGCCCGGCCTCTCTGTCTCCAGGATGTAGTATGGTGGTCAACCACTGCTTGTTCATATCTCAGAGAGTTATTGATGGTGCATCACCCACCCAGACACTGCTCGACCTGCTGAGTTCCTCCCGAAGATCGATTATTTCTCCAGATTCCAACATCTGCAGTCTTTTGTCCTTGGTGATGAAGGATAACAAATGGTTTATGTGATTCTCTGGACTGGGCTTGACTGCTCAAATGGAGATCACACAGAAATTTCGCTCTTTATTGGCCAAGGACTTTATTTATTGCTTCTGTCATAAGGCACTCATGGGTGGGGTTGAGGGAAGAAGGAGTCAGATTTATACATGATGCTCTGGGACTGACAAAATGGAGCAGCAAGTTTTTTTTTCCCTGCAGATCTATCTAGTCTATGAAATAGGTTTCCCAGGCCACCTCTTTTCTCACTGAACCTCAGTAACTCTAGTGAACAGAGAGCTGGGTTCATGAGGAGTAATTGAACCTGGTAAAAAAAAAACTATTACCTAACTTTCAAGGTTATTCTTCCAAACACAAAGAGCTGAACAAGAGCTGAAGTTTGTTTATTAATTCCTTAAAATGTGAAAGAGCCCTGTATTTAACAATTTAGCCAAGGAACCAGCAGGGATGAGGAGTGAAAAGGAGGGGGATGGGATTGAAAATCAGACTCTGGAACCAGGCGACATGGGATGCCCAGATCCAGAATTGTAGACATTCCCTCCAATATTGGGAGTTAAAATCCTCCAAACTGCATCAGTTTTCTCTTCATAATCTCCAACACACTAGTAGGGCCAAAATGAGCTTTAAGCATCGTTTTGAGGTTCAGATGTTATTTAATATACTTATAGCATCATGAGTGGGAGCAGCAACTGAGAAATGAACTTACGGCCAGAAAGATTCCTGGATGTTGCCCCAGATTTGTTTGCCAGCCATGATGATGGTAAGCTGGGTAGTCAGTTCAATCAGGCATCCACCAGGGTCACACTGTCAGAAGAAGCCGGACAGAGAGGGGTCAAAGGGAATAAAAATTAAATTATTGCTTATCACACCCTGTAAACAATCAAAGACAATTTTTTCAAATGTTTGTTCTTCTATATCGATGAAAACTGTGAAACCAGGTACTAGGCACTGAAGACCTCCTTGTGCAACTGGATCCTCAATTCCTCCATTTTCAGAATCAGATTGGCAACAACGCCTCCCCCGCAGTTACCATCGGCACAGGTGCACCGCAAGGCTGTGTGCTTGCCCCCTGTTCTACTCACTTTATAGTTATGACTGTGAAGGTAAGCAAAGCTCCAATGCTATTTTAAGTTTGCTGACGATACCACTGTTGTTGGCTGAATGAAAGGTGGTGACAATTCGGCATAAAGGAGGGAGATTGAAAGTCTGGATGAATGGTGAGCAACAACCTCTCACACAATGACAGCAAGACCTTAAAACTGGTTATTGACTTCAGGAGAAGGAATCTGACCATCCTCAAGCCAGTCTGCATCAGGGAATCAGAGCCGGAGAGTGTCTGCAACTTTCAAATTCCTCGGCATCATCATTTCAGAGCATGTGTCCTGGGTCCAGAACACAAATCCCATTACAAAGAAAGCACAGCCACACCTTTACTTCCTTAGAAATTTGCAAAGATTCAGCGTGTCATCAAATTTCTACAGATCCACAGTGCAGAGTATACTGTCTGGTTGCGTCATGGTCTGATAAGAAACACCAATGCTGTTGAACGGAAAAGCCTACAAAAAGTAGGGGATACAGCCCAGTCCGTCACCAGTAAAGCCCTCCCCACCACTGAGCACATCTACAAGGAGCACAGTTGCAGGAAATCAGCAGCCATTATCAAGGACTCCCACCATCCAGGCCACGATCTCTTCTCGCTGCTGCCATCAGGAAGAAGGTACAGGAGCCTTGGGTTACAAACCCCTAGGTTCAGGAACATTTGTTTTCCCTCAACAATCAATCTCTTGAACCAGAGAGGATAACTTCACTCAACTTTACTCACCCCATGACTGAACTGTTCACACAACCAATAGACTCACTTTCAAGGATTCTTCATCTCATCCTCCTGAAAGCTATTGCTTACTTATTTATTATTATTATTTTTCTCGTTTTGCATTTGAATAGTTTGTTATCTTTTGCACATTAGTTGTTTATGTCTTTGTTGTGAGCAGTTTCTCATTGATTCATTGTGTTTCTTTGTATTTACCATGAATGCCTACAATAAAATGAATCTCAGGGGACTGTGTGATGTCATATGTACTTTGATAATAAACTTTGAACAAGGAACCACAGAAGTAAAGCCAAAGGGGTCACTATGAGAGTTAAGTTTGATCTCACAGTAACTATTGAGGCCTCAAAACACACAGAGACACGGACACACGCACACACACAAGATTGAGGGTCCAGAAGCACAGTCCATCATTTTCTCTGAATGATAACAAGCCTGATGAACGTGAGTGTTTATCCCTCTAATACATCTGTTCTGTTTACTGTTTACATTGATAACAATGAAAATCGATACTAAGGAGTAATCTGCAATGGGAAATGAAGTGGAGAGAGGAATGTAGGGTACTTCGTTACACCACTGTATTCTAAACCCCCCCCCCCCCCCCAATTAGAGTTTCTGTAATTACACATTTATGCCACTGGAGGGCGAACTTGGCCTAATACATGCCAGCTTACTCCACTCCACGCGGAATACTTAAGTAATGGACAAAAGTCAAAGTGTTAAAGGAACTAAAGATTCTGAGCAGCCAGGTATAAAACAGTTGAATCTTAACAACTTTCCATATTTAGATCCATAATTAAAAAACAAGTGGCTTTCAGACAAGTACTTTTGTACAAGGGACATTCATGATTTATATGATTGTTACACACATCCGATTTTGACACTGGTTGGGGGGTGGTATTAACTCATGTCTCCTTGGCCTTTCGTACCTGAAAGAGATTTTTAAAATTACTGTCCTTGATTTCAAGTCCCTCCTGCTCATGCCCGTTCCTACCTCTGTTACCTCAGTTGAAATCCCTCCACTAATAGAAGCCATGTCTTGGAAATTCCACCCTTTCAAATAATCTCTTCTCCCTCTCCTTTAAACATTAGGTCTACTTCTTGGACCAAGCCTTCAGTTGTATGCTGTTCTACATCAGTGTATGGTAATATTGTTGTAAAAGGCTTCAGTACATTTCTAATAGCAATATACTGACCAACCAAGCATCCTACCTCTTCATTCCTCCATGACCCAAACAGATAGTTGTATTCTCCAGGGTGACCAATAAACTTGCCTTTGAAGAAGGCAACATAGAAACACGAGGAGTAGTAGTTAACAAACTGAAAGAGGAACATTTTCATGGTCAGTCGGTTCTCATACTCAAAGTGAGTTTTGGGGATCTCTGTTGAACAAAAACACACAAGAAAGAAAACAGTCTGGTTAATACACAGAAGATCTGTGACCTCACCAAACAGATATGGTAGTGTCAGTTTTAACCTTCATGCCATTCTGAGGAAAGTTATGTCCAGGACCAGCAAGCAGGGAAAATTACGTGTCTTTCTCCAACCCCATGTCCTTGAAAAGAAAAGCCTACAAAAAAAAAGTGGAAACAGCACAGCCCATCACCGGTAAAGCCCTCCTCACCATTCAGCACACTTACAGGAGGTGCTGTCACAAGTAAGCGGCATCCATCATCAAGGAACTCCACCATCCAGGCCGTGCTGCTGCCATCAGGAAGGAGACACCGGAGCCTCAGGTCCCACACCACCAGGTTCAGGAACAGTTACTACACCCCTCAACCAGCAGGCTCTTGAAACTGAAGGGATAACGTCACTCACCCCAACACTGAACTGATTCCACAACTATGGACTCATGTTTAAGGACTCTACATCTCATGTACTTGATATTTATTGTTTGTTTGTTTATTTTTATTTTAACATTTGCACAGTTTGTTGTCTTTATTGTGTGCATTTTTTCCATTGAATCTATTGTGTTACTCAGTATTTAATGTAAATGCCCACAGGAAAATGCATTGCAGGGTAGTATATGATGACATACATGTGTTGTGCATTTAATATTTTAGTAATATTGTAAATATATTGTTTGATTAAGCATTCCTTGTTTACTTAAATAATTCTTGAGGTTTATATGTTAAAGTGTGTGAATGGCATACGTTATAATATCATCACATTATAAGTGTGCGGTTTGCCAAAGTTTAAAAAAAAACAAGAGGTAGACCAGCCTCTCCCAGCTCCATGTTTTTCTGTCAGTTAGTTTTATCTTTTGGAATTACAAAACACAACAATATGTATTTTGATAATAAGGTCACTTAGAACATTGATGGTTTGTGGAAATACTGACAGATCAGAAGAAGCAGATCCCTCATTCTTTATGGCAAAGTATTTGTGTAGGATCTCAACATTCAGCTCCAATAAGATTAAAAGTAGAGCAAGGCAATATTTTACAAGCACAACAAGCATTACTTGCAACACCATTCCCACTCCAGTGTCCATTTCCATTGTGTCACTGTAATTCTTTGAGGGAATGGGTAAACTGGGTCTCGTTCACAGCAAACTTTGAATAGTATAGTGCACGAGGCCCAGTAAACTGCCTTCCTTTCTGGGACCTGGACATTACAAAATTAATAGGATTAAATAAAAGCTCATTTTTCTTGGAGGGGACTGCATCAGTCAGGTTTGGAGAGTTTCACTTTGGGCCACACTGGTGTAGTGTAGGTCTCTGTTAGTCTCGATAGACCATGGATTTGCACCTTGGAAAGTTTCCAGGGTGCAAGCCTGGTCAAGGTTTTTTTTAAATGGAAGACCAGCAGTTGCCCAAGCTGCAAGTCTCCCCTCTCCACGCCATCGATGTTGTCTGAGGGAAGGGCATTAGGACTCATACGGCTTGGCACCAGTGTCATCGCAAAGCAATGTGTGGTTAAGTGCCTTGTTCAAGGACACACACGCAGTCTCAGCCAAGGGTCGAAATAACGATCTGAATGCCTTAACCACTTGGCCACGCGCCAACATAACGCCACACTGGTACTGGTAGCTGGTACACGCCTGTCAAAACTGGCACTAAATTCAGATCAGTAAACTCACAAAACAATATACAGAATTGAGAAAGCACCTGAACATTCGTCTTCGATGCCCTCTCTCAGGTTACACTGAAGAAATCAATACATGCGGCAAAGGATTTCCACACACATCACACAGACTGTGATTCAGCTTTCCCAACTGACCCAGAAACCAAAGTTAGTTCCCCATGAAACCCAATATATAAAATACTACAGCACAGAAACAGGCCATGTTCTCATTGCCAATCAAAACTAATCCCATTGATCTGCTCATGATCCATAACCCTCTACCCTTGCCTGTCCGTGTACCTCTTACACATTGCTAATCTATCTGCCTCAGTCACTTCCCTTGGGTGATGCATTCCAAGCTCCTACCTCCTCCCATGTGGGAAAAAAAACTTGCTTTGAAAACTTTTTTTTTAAATATTTTGCCCTCTTACTTTAAAGCTATGCCCTCTAATACTTGACATTTCCACTCTGGTATAAGGTCTCTGACTATCCATGCCTCTCAATTTTATATATTTCTAACAAGTCAACCCTCAGCTTCCGTCACTCCAGAGAAAACAAGTTTGTCCAATTCCTCCTTATAATTAATACTCTCTAATCCAAACAATATCCTGGTGAAACTCTGCTAAGCCTTCTCTAAAGCCTCTGTTCCGGTGACAAAATGACCAGAATTAGACACAACATTCCAAATGAGGCTTAACTGCTAACTTTTATACAGATATGGAAATATTTGCAATAACTTAACTTGGAATAAGTCTCTTACTGCTACCAGCTTAGTGACTGAAGGATTGGGTCCACGTTGACAGCCCATCTTCACTCATAGAGAGAGGAGCTCTGACCAGTCGGTAATGGGATTATGGAAAGACAATGCTGAACTCAAATGCAGGTTTATTATTCGGGATTTGTAACCCAGAAGACTAGATTAATCAGTGTTGGAACTCAAATATGGTAGCTATTCTGAAAATTTAAATCTCCACAAAATATCCATCATCTGACCACTGTGGTAAAAATCCAGCTGGTTGCACGATAACCATATGAGAAGGAACCCAGGTCTCTTCCCATTCTGAACCCGGGTACTGGGCTCAGTTTTGGTCACCGTACTGTAGGAAAGATGGCGTTAAGCTGGAAAGAGTGCAGCAAATATTTCCGAGGATGCTGTCAAGGCTTGAGAGACTTTGTTGAAGGGAGAGGTTGGGAAGCTTGAACTTTACTCCCCGGAGTGTATAAAATCATGCTGGTCATATATAATGCACACTGTCTTTCTTTCAGTCGACTGTACTTCTTCCTATAGATGCAGACTGGCCTGCTGTGTTCCAGCAGCATTTTGTGTGCGTCGCTTTCTTCCCTAGTGTTGGGGACCAAGAACTAAAGGGCACAGGCTTTAGTTGAGAGGGGAAAGCGGCAAATGGAACCTGAGGGGCAACACATTGCACTCAGGGTAGTGGGTACAGTATATCCAATGGGCTGTCAGTAGAAGTGGCTGAGGCAGGTACAGTGACGGCTTTTTAAAGATATTTGGAGAGGAACATGGATAGGAAAGGTTTGGAGAGATATGGGTCTAACTCAGACAAATACGACCAGCTCAGATGGGCACCTCAATTGCCAGATGAGTTGTGCTGAAGGGCCTGTTTCTGGTCTCATCAACACAAGAGATTTTGTAAGTCAGGGATCCCCAACCTTTTTTACTGCACGGACCCCTAGCATTGACTGAGGGGTCTGTGGACCCCAGCTTGCAAACTGCTGCTGGAAATACAGAGTAACACACACAAAATGCTGGACGTCAGGCAGCGTGAAGGGTCTCGTCTCGAAGCTTCAGCTGAATATTCCTCCCTGTAAGTACTGCCCGACCTGTTGAGTTCTTCCTGCATGATGTGCTTGTTACCCTGTCTCTGCCTCAATAGCCGTCTTTGGAGTGTTGAGCTTGCGTCTCAGTTGTAAGGAAGGTTGGACAATGAATGCCTCCAATTGAATAAGGGCAAAAAAACCCCAGATCTTTCCCCACCTGCACTAACACTCGGAACGATAACTCTTTCAGAAAAGCAGTCTTCCGGGGTTTGGAAGGGAACAACACTTTACCAAGGTCGGTGATCCAGATTGCTACTTTCTCATAGAAGTAATTCAGGATCATGATGATGATGAAGTTCAGTACAGAGGCGGTGACACTTGTAGCCATCTGCGGTGTGAACAACGTGCCGATGTACTTTACTTCCTTCATGCTCACGGTGAACTTGGCAAAAGAGGCATACATGGAGAGGCGGTACACGATGACGGCAATAACGCAGATCAGGATTAAAAAGATCTACACGTGAAGGTGGAGAAAGAAAATAAAATTTAATTCACTTTGTTTAAATCTGTCTTACTACACTCACTGATGGAAAATTCGGAGCACTGTCCAATAGCACATTATAGCCCAGCAGGATTAGAACATTGGAACAGTATCGCACTGCTATTAACCCAGGTTCAATTCCTGCCGCTGTCCGTAAGGGATCTCTTTGGACCACGTTTGTTTCCTACGGGTGCTCCGATTTTCACCACATCTCAAAGATGTACGGGTCAGTAGATCAATTAGTCACAAGGGTGTAATTGGGTACTGTGGGCTTGTTGGGCCAGAAATTCCTGTTAACATGCTGTATCTGTGAAACAAAGCATGGTCGGTTCAAGACCAAACATCTTGAGGCAGCTCGGTAGCACAGCAGTTAGCGTAGTGCTATCAACGCGCCAGCGATTATAGGGTTCAATTTCCGCCGCAGTTTGTAAGGAGTTTGTATGTTCTCCCTGTGGCCATGTGGGTTTCCTCTGAAGGCTCCAGTTTCCTCCTACGTTCCAGAGATGTATGGTTAGGTTAGTGAGTTGGGGGCATGCTATATTGGCGTTGGAAGCGTGGTGACACTTTCAGGCTGCCCAGCACGATCCTCACTGATTTGATTTGACACAAACTACACATAGCACTGCATGTTTCCATGTCTCAATGTACATGTGAAAGATAATCTTTAAACATCTGGGGCCTACAATTGGTTTTGCTCATGATGGGTGTTATAATGAGCTAATCATCTCAATACCTTTCAAAGAATAAACTGCACATAAAACAAAGGTTCTTTTACTTTTAGTGCTTATGTCCCACTGTGTGCTTACATAACAAGTCATGACGCAAAATGGTTGCAAGGAATACCAAATAAGAGGAAATTTAATGGGTAGAGCAAAATTTGACAGAGGCATAGCTCTGGAGATGGAATCAGCTGCCTTGTCAGCAAACTGAAATTACCTCTTTATTCTCAATCAACTTTAAAGCAGGGTATGGGCTTCGCGGAATGAAAAAAAAACACTTACCCAAAACAGGACTGTAGCCCCTGACAAACAACAACGAAATGCTTGATTCGATATCGGAATGTAAGGCTCTAGTTCCTGAAATTGATTAGGATATGTTAGGATGGTACAAACACAGGATATTTTCAATTGTTGCAATACTACACAGATTTTTAGAGCCGTTCAAGAAAGCCAATATGTTTGAAATCAGATTTTAGGGAAATGAGTGAATACTATTCATAATCTGATTGGATAACGACTTATAAAACTCCTACTAAAGTTTGCTCTAATTTGAAAAATTCCTTTGGAAATTCATTAAAAAAAATTCTTGATTCAGCATTTGTTAAAGCTCTGTCAGTTTTTGATAAATTCATAAAACATCTCTCCCCAAATCCTAAGAACTTTTTACAGGGGCACAATTGAGAGCATCCTGACTGGCTATCACTGCCTGGTATGGGACTGTACTTCCCTCAATCACAGGACTCTGCAGAAAGTTGTGTGGACAGCCCAGCGCATCTGTAGATGTGAACTTCCTACTATTCAGGGCATTTACAGAGACAGGTGTGTAAAAAGGGTCCAAAGGATCACTGGGGACCCAATTCACCCTAACCAGTAACAGTTCCAGCTATGGGAAACGGTATGGGAGCATAAATGCCAGGACCAACAGGCTCCAGGACCACTTCTTCCACCAGGCCATCAAACTGATTAATTCACACTGATGCAATTGTAGTTCTAGGTTACATTGACTATTTACCATAAATTACTATAAATTGCACATTGTACATTTAGATGGAGATGTAACGCAAATATTTTCTCATGCATATGAAAGATGTAAATTCAGTTCAATTCAAAACATCCCGATTCTCCAAAGAGAATTTACCCGTTAAAGACCCAAACTGTGAATATAACTATTGTTTTTAAGGATAATATAAACTGAAAATGTATCTACTGGAAACCCAAAAGGAAAAACTGACTTAGGCTAGGGAATAAAAATATGTGGGTATTATGAAGGGAATTTCACTGATAGGGTGAAGACAGATGGTAAGTGGGATCAAATTGTGGCCGTGAAGTTTGTTACTGATGTGATTGTGAAATACTGGGCTATTTGCTACAAGCTAGATTGTTTAATAAGAGGGAAAGAAAAAAGGTGGCAGAATGACATTGCCCTCATATTGATAGCAGAAATAGCATGTGATCTAAAGCTAATTAATTCAGTGTTAAGGCTAGAAGGCTGAAGATGAAGTGCTGCTCCTAGGGTTTGTATTTAGCCTCCCCAGCAGTGCAGAAGACCACAGGGAAACCAAAGTGGGAGTAGAAGGATGAATTAGAGTTTCAGTTTTTATAAAGGAAAAGTTGTCCAAGTGAGCTAGACTACACTCAGTGGTCACTTTATTAGGTACGCCTGCTCGTAAATGCAAATATCTAATTTACTAACCATGTAGCAGCAGCTCAGTGCATAAAACATACAGACATGGTCAACAGGTTCAGTCACTATTCAGACCAAATATCAGAATGGGTTCTGAAGGAGGTGGCTTTGGAGATTGTGGAGGCATTGGAAATAACCTTCCAGGAATCAACAGACTCTGGCATGGTTCCGGAGGACTGGAAGGTCGCAAATGTAGTTCCGTTGTTTAAGAAAGGGGGGAGGCAGCAAAAAGAAAATTACAGACCTATTAGTCTGACATCGGTAGTTGGAAAGTTACTGGAGTTGATCCTCAAGAATGAGATTATGAATTACATTGAAGTGCATGACAAAATAGGCCCAAGCCAGCATGGTTTCATGAAGGGAAGATCCTGCTTCACCAACCTATCGGAATTTTTTGAGGTAATCTCAAATAAGATTTACAAGGGAGAGGCTGTAGATGTTGTGTATTTGGATTTTCAAAAGGTCTTTGATAAGGTGCCGCATAAGAGGCTGCTTAATAAGATGAGGGCCCATGGAATTACAGGAAGAAATGGGTGGAGCATTGGCTGATAGGCAGAAAGCAAAGAGTGGGATCCTATTCTGGTTGTTTGCCGGTTATTAGTGGTGTTCCGCAGGAGTCGGTGTTGGGGCCTCTTCTTATTACACTGTATATTGATGATTTAAATTATAGATTAAATGGTTTTGTGGCTAAGTTTGCAGATGACACCAAGATAGGTGGAGGAGCAGGAAGTGTTGAAGAAACTGGAAAGGTTGCAGAGACTTGGTCAGTTTAGGACAGTGGGCAAAGAGATGGCGGATGAGATACAATGTTGAGAAATGTACGGTTGTACATTTTGGAAGAAGAAACAATCGGGCAGATTATTATTTAGATGAAGATAAATTTCAAAAATCGCAAGTGCAAAGGGATTTGGGGGTCCTAGTGCAGAATACCCTAAAGGTTGACCACCAGGTTGGATCGGCAGTAAGGAAAGCGAATGCTATGTTGGCATTCATTTCAAGAGGAATAGTGTATAAGAGTAAGGAGATGTTGATGAGGCTCTATGGGGCACTGGTGAGACCCCATCTGGAATACTGTGTGCAGTTCTGGGCCCCCTATCTTAGAAAGGATGTGCTGATGTTGGAGAATTCAGAGAAGATTCACAAGGATGATTCTTGGAATGCAGGGACTAACATATGAGGAACATTTGTCTTGGATTATATTCATTAGAGTATAGAAGAATGAGAGGGGATCTCATAGAAACATTTCCAATGTTGAAAGGGTTGGACAGAGTAGATGTGAAAAGGCTGTTTTCCTTGGTGGGTGAGTCCAGGACAAGAGGTCACAGTCTTAGAATTAGAGGGTACCCATTTAAAACAAAGATGAGGAGAAATTTTTTAGCCAGAGGATCATGGATTTATGGAATTCGCTGCCACACACAGCTGTGGAGGCCCAATCATTGAGGGTTTTTAAAGAGGAGATTGACAGGTATCTAATTAGTCACGGTATCAAAGGATATGGGGAAAAAAGCAGGAAATTGGAACTAGACAGGAGAATAGTTTAGCTCATGGTGGAGTGGCCTACTTCCGCTCCTTTATCTTGTGATTTTGTGAAATGTGATCAAAGTGACTTTGACCATGGACTGACTGGTTGTTGGGGCCAGACTGGGTGGTTTAAGCATCTCAGAAACTTGATCTCCTGGGATTTTCACACGCAACAGTCTCTAGAGTTTACAGAGAAAGTTGTGAAAAAGATCCAGTGAGGGATAGTTCTGTGGACAAAAATAACTCATTAATGAGAGAGTTCAGAGGAGAATGGCCAGACTGGTTCAAGCTGACAGGAAAGTAATAGTAACTCAAATAAACACATGTTACAACAGTGGAGTGCGGAAGAGCAACTTTGAATGCACAACATGTTGAACCAGTGATGGGCTACAGCAGCAGAAGACATGGAACATACACTCAATGGCTATTTTATTCAGTACAGAAGGTAACCGAGTGTAATTTCAGGCAAGTTATACATAGTTTAATTAATTGCATTATGAATCAGCTCAATTTTAAACAAGTGCTCATAGTGCTCAATTGTTTTCCAAACATTTAATCTTCTAAAAATCTCAGTAGTCTTTGGATGATATTGTTGGAAATATTCTTGATATTTTTGACTGTCAATGAGCCAGAGGGTGTGATGTATAAAGCATTCCTATTGGTTGAAATTGGCATTTACAGAGCATGCCCAGGTTCATGCAAATCACAGTAAAGCTGACTCTGGCCAGGCAACCCACTAAATAGATCATTCCTCTTTACTGCTGCTTGTGCGGGCAGAAAAATAGCCAGTGTTGGGTCTCAGCCAGGAAATTACACGACACCCCTCTTGGAATGATTGAGGAGATTTAAGGCGAATTGTGGAATGGAAGCCGCTGATGTAAATGAGCAGCAAGGTTAACTGCTCAAGTTGCAGTGTGCAAAGTGGTCACGTCTGCTCCCTGTAACTTGTCGTGCACTTAGCATTTGAGGTGCTATGATCTAGAACAAAATGAACAGATCTTTGGGGTCAGACCAATAACTCGGGGTAGGGGAAAACTATAGAGGTCTGTCATACAATGGTTGTAATATTTCTTGTGAGATCTTCTCTGTTCATTCACTATTGAGTTACAATCGGACAAAGTTTACCATACATTATGCAGGTCGAATGTGCACTGGAAGTCTGATGTCAGAGCATCCAAACACAGGCCATGCCATTAAACTCAGAGTCCGGCAGCAGCTCCAGACTGCCAGAGACCCTTAGCTTAACATCAGCAAAATTCAGGTCACGTATATTTTATGTTGCTTGATACTTATTCAAGTAATTATTATGGTCATTTTTTAATTTAATTGTTTATAATGTTTTTAAATCCACTTAAACTTAAAATAAAAGTCACTGTAAATATAAAATGCCCTTGTCAGAGGGAGCAGGGCAACCCTGCAGTGGGTCCTGTGGTAAATGAATGTGGGTACAGGATGAATGTGTAAGTAGAGTGCAGACAACAGCAGAGGGTGACTGAAATCTAACCAACATCCCAGTCATCAGCCCTGTTTACACGAACTCGATACTCAAATGTCCTGGTCTGTTCGTTGTTTCCAAATATTAACTGCTGAACTTATCACCAAATTGAGATAAATCAAGGACCAAGTTTACTGGTGATACACGTTTACACGTATTAGGAATTTTGCTGTGGGGCAAAATGCTACAAAATAAAAATTCAACAGTTATTGAGAGTTATATAAAAAATAAAGTTAGAAATTAAAGTTTGGATATGGAAAAACGTACATAAATACATAAATATCAGCATGTATTTACATTGTAACCAACATTATAAAGGGTGGTTTAAAGCGCTGACAGTACAGTGCAGTAACTCGGGTAAGAGATATAGGGGTGGGGGGTAACTGGAATTGATCAGATTAACTGCCTGGAAGAAGAAACTTTTAAGCTGGCTTGAAGCTTTTCTTTTAATAGCCCAAGAGCGATTTCCAGCCTCCAAGAGGAGGTTTGGAGGGTTGCGTGCCTCAGTGACACAGAGAGCTATGTTGGCTGGAGTCAGGGCTTTATGCTCTGGCTCTTAGTAGCGTCACCCATGCCAAGCATGTCAAAGGGTCGAGACCAGACGAAGAGTGGTCCACTGGTTCGGGGGTTCAACTCAGGGCCAACAACCCTGGCTGGTAAAGCAAAACTGTTATGGAAACAGCAATGAAGAATCCTTCTACATCTGAGTATTCCTGACTCTCCAACTGGGACTTACAAAACTGACAGTAGTGAAAATTGCGGGGAAGCTACTGACACGATCAGTGAAGCCCTGAACACCACCAGAGATAGAAACATAGAAATTCTACAACACATTACAGCCCCTTAGGCCCACAATATTGTGCTAACCACGTAACCTACTCTAGAAGCTGCCTAGAATTTCCCTGCCGCAGGGCCCTCTTTTTCTCTAAGCCCCATGTACCTATCTAAGAGTCGCTTAAAAGGCCCTGTTGTATCCACCCCTACAACCTTCGCTGCAGTGCATTCCATGCACCCACCACTCTCTGTGTGAAAACTTACCACTGACACCCACCTTGCCCCCTTTTCCAAGCACCTTAAAACTACACCCCCTCGTGTTAAGCAGACAATGAAGGACCTTCATTGCTGCTCTAAACACCAGCAACGTAACAGGCAACACACACCGCTTTCCAGAAGAAAGCTCATGGGAAAGGCGGTTTGCAGGGTTGGTAGTATTCACAATGATTTTTCCTACCAAATTCTATGCCCAGGACACATACAAGTCCGACAGTGATGGAAGGCCTTTCTCTGCTGACCCGACTGTTTGCTGTAGTTTTCATATACTGCAAGAGGCTGCTGCAGCAAACCTGACAGCAATGACTGATGTTAGTCAATTGACGTGTTCATATAAAGATGAAGCCTTCAGATGAACAGTGCAATAACACTTGTCAATCTTCAGGTTTCATTTATATGTGAACATGTCAAATAATAAAAAACTTTACACAGAAACAATTTTTGATTATTGCAAACAAAATAACTGATTTATTCTCAACAGACTTCACAGAAAATCCATTGTTTCTCTGATCATCTGCCTACAACTCTCCTCCCTCACTGCTCCTTAGTACAAGGAAAAGACTGAAGTGAATCAGTAATCAAGTGAATTCCTTTGCACTAGGAATACTAATCTGTGTCATATTAGAGAATATTGAAGCCTTGCCAGTTACAATATGTGATGTAGTCACATTCTTTCCACAAAGCCCTTGCAGCTAAAGATAGAAACTAAGGGAAACACCTTGTCCAAGAGCAGATCAGGCTGGGAATAATATACCTCAAAGCCCAAATGAAGTTGGCAACTTTCATTTGGAACTTTTCAATATTTGTAGTAAAGAGGAGGCCATTCCACCACCTCTTTCATGCTAGCAGAAACGGAGCTCACTTAATTTACAACTTAAAAATGTACTTCAAAGTAACACTTTGAAACCAGTGGCATTAATAGAATAGCTAACATAATGCTATTACAGTACTAGCAACCTGGGTTCAATTCCCGTTACTGTCTGTAAGAGTCTCTATGTTCTCCTCGTGTCTGCGTGGGACTCCTCTGGGTGTTCCAGTTTTCTCCCACATTCCAAAGACTTATGAATGAGTAGGTTAATTGGTCACATGGGTTTGTTGGGATGCAAGGACCAGTTACCTGCCTGTGTCTCCAAATAAGACTAGAGAGAGTAACACCTCTGGCAAAGCAATTTTAGCAGCAAGCAGATGGTACACAGTTTCACCAGTTGGCAAGCAGCCAATTCAGGTGCTCCCAAGTTGTGGTTAGCAGTCATAGAGAAGAGACTGGAAGACTAGCTGGTGAATCTCAAGTCTTACTCATCAGTTTTTGCATGGTAATACCACTGCATCAGAATTGAGCATTGTGACAGTTTGATTTCCCAACCATCAACTCGACTTCATGCTGGGAGCCCCCATGCACAGTGGGACTCTCATAGGTAGAGTAGACAGTCAGCACTTTTTTCCCCAAGGTGCAATAGTGAGTACAACAGGACATCCATTTCAGGTGAGTGGAGGAAGGTGAGGGGGACATGCCAGAGGTGCTTTATTTGTTTTTACTCAGAGTGGTAAGTGTCTTGAGCACATTACCAGTAGTGGTGGTAGAGTCTGATACATTAGGGACATTAAAGACACTCTTAGATAGGCACATCCCCAATGACCCGGAGAGCTATGTTGGTTGGAGTGAGGGCCTTAGTGCTTTGGCTCTTGGTAGGCTCACCCATGCCAAACAGGTCAAAGGGTAGAGGCCAGCCTAAGAGTGGTCCACCAGTCCTTCAGGTTCAGGGCTAACAACCCTGATTGGACGAAAAACAATTGTTAGGGAAACAGCAATGAGTAATTCTCCTACACAGACAGAGATGAAGGACCTTCATTGCCACCCTAAACACCAGCAAGATAGAAACACAGATGAAAGAAAAGTGAAGGGTTATGGGCTACGTAGGAAGGAAAGGATTAGGCAGATTGTACAGTGGGTTAAAAGGTTGGGCCAATATTGTGGATGGGCTCTTAAGTTTTAAGAATAAATTGGATAGATACATGGATGGGAGAGGTCTGGAGGGTTATGCACTGGGTGCAGGTCAATGGGACTAGCAGAATAAAGTTTCAGCACAAACTAGAAGGGCCAAATGGCCTGTGCTGTAGTGTTCTATGGGCTGTACTGTTCTATGTTCTGAAGTTCTTACAGTCTACGTTTTCGTAGAGCTGCTGTCTCATAGCTCTGACGATCTGGCTTAAATCCAGACCGCTAGAGCTGACTGTGTGGAGACTGCGCAGCCTCTTTACAACTGGGTGTGTATCCCCTGGCTGCTCCACTTTCGTCTCACAGCCTGAAGGTAAGTGGGTTGTTAGGACAGGTTAACTGTCCACTGTAAATTGCTCCTCAGTATGTAAGTGAGGGGTAGAATTAGAATTGGGTGGACAATTCATGGGAGAAACAAATGAGATTGTCAATAAGGTGGCAGCTTGGCGGTCAGCAAGGAGTGGGAGAGGTTAAAGTGCATGCTCGCGTATCAATACAGCTGTGCGTAGAACAACAGAGGGGTGGACTAGGATAATAACTTCTGGATAAAGTTTGGCCCGCACCTGAGTAACCGGGTTTTTCTTGCGGTGTGTACACTTTGACTCGTACTCGGGGCGGATCTGGAGCCGCTGCTGCTCTTCCTCAAAGTCCACCAGGTCCCACTCGTACTCCAGCTTGGCCTGCCGCCGCTTCCACAGCTCCAGGAACAGGGTCACTGCCCAAAGCACAAACAGTGAAAGTGCACGTTACTCCTCCAGGCTGGTCTTTTAGCCTAGCTTTAAGATTAAAATTTGAAGCTCAGATTAATCCCCGTAGGAAATCCATAAAATTTAAAAAAAAGATAGCGGCACGCACTCAGTGTGAATGTTATTACAAAAAAGATAACTTTATACTTTCTCACCAAATAAACAAACAGGGCACTCACCCCAAATTCCCATAAAAACTGCAAAAAACAGCGTAGCTGCATTGTCAAACAAGTGAGTATTCTGGAAACACAAAAGAGATCGCTTTAAGTTAACAAGCAATGACAATCTTTCAAGTACAGCATCATGTTGAATAGATTACAGTAGTTGGTATCAGTTTTATGGAAACATAACATGTCTTATTGGTGGCATTCTTGAAATTAGTTGCTTTTAATCTCCAATAAAGATCTCTGTTTCAATTATGCTTGCGTGTACTGATGTAACTTGCCCTTACACCACTGAAACATAATAAATGCTCCATCTATGTGAAATAATTTCTTCAGGTCTGAAATTCTGTATGCACAGTTGTACAATAACTTCTTATGCTCACAGTAATTAACTCTTGGCAAATGTCTGCTGGCACTGTTAAAGAACAGCCTACAGGAGCTGAGCATCATCTGCTTACTCGAATAATGCACCCTCTCTCCTCCCGCCTAAACAAGTCACTGAATGTACCTCCGGCTTTGTTCTTTCACCACATGGTGAAGCACTAGGCCTAAATTATATATTTTCTGAGAGCTGAGGTTAGGTCCACCTGCTCACCAAAAAGTCATTTCCCAATACAAAGAACATAGAACATTGCAGCACAGAACAGGCCTTTCGGCCCACAATGTTGTGCTGGCCTTTTAACCTACTCAAAAATCAATCTTAATCTTCTTTCTTACATAACTGGCATCTATGAGGTGCTGTGGGCCATCAGCAGCAGCAGAATTGTACTCAACTACAATCCGTAACTTCTTGGCCCGGCATATCCCCCACTCTAACATCACCACCAGGCCAAGGGATCGACCCTGGTTCAATAAAGAGTGCAGGAGGGCATGCGGAGAACAACACTAGGCATACCTCAATATGAGGCGCTGCTCTGGTGTAGCCATAGTACAGGACTAGTTGCATGCCAAACACCATACGCAGCAAGTTATAGACAGAGCTAAGTGGTCCCACAGCCAGCAGGTCAGATCTAAACTCTGTGTCCTGCCATGTCCAGACGTGAATGGTGGAGGACAATCAATCAATTCACTGGAGGAGGAGGCTCCACAAATATCCCCATCCTCAATGATAGAGAAGCCTAGCACACCTGTGTCAAAGATATGGCTGAGGCACTTGCAGCCATCTTCAGTCAGAAGTGCCATGTAGATGATCCAGTTTGGTCTTCTCCAGAAGTTCCCAGCATCCCAGATGTCCGTATGCAGTCAATCCAATTCACTCCATGTGATATCAAGAAATGGCTGAAAGCACTAGACACTGTGAAGGCTAGTATCGCAGACAAAATCCCAGCAACAGTCCTTAAGATTTGTGTTTGAGAACTTGCCACACCACTAGCCAAGCTGTTCCAGTACAGCTACAACACTGGCATCTGCCCAGCAATGTGGAAAATTGCCCGAGGCATGTCCTGTACACAAAAAGCTGGACAAGTCCAACCCAGCCAATTACAGCCCCATCAGCCTACTCTCAATCATCAGCAACGTAATGGAAGGAATAATCAACAGTGCTATCACGCAGCACCTACTTGGCAAGAACCTGCCTACGGATGCCCAGTTTGGGTTCCATCAAGGCCACTCAGCTCCTGACATCATCACATCCTTGGCTCAGACATAGACCAAAGAGCTAAATATCAAAGGTGAGATGACAGTGACACCAAGGCAGCACTTTACCGAGTATGGCATCAAGGTGTCCTAGTTAAATTGGAGTCAATGGGAATTGGGGGGGGGGGGGGGAGAGAATCCTCTGCTAGTTGGAATCAAAGGAAGATGGTTGCAATGGAGATCAATCATTTCAACCTCAGGATATCACTGCAGGAGTGCCTCAGGGAAGTATCCTAGGATCAACCATCTTCAGCTGCTTCATCAATGACCTTCCTCCCATCAGAAGGTCAGAAGTGGGGATGTTCGCAAATGACTGCACAATGTTCTGCACCATCTGTGACTTCTCAGATAGTGGAACTGTTTATAGCCAATTGCAGCAGGGCCTGGACAATACCCAGGCCTGGGCTGACGGATGGCAAGTAACATTTGAGCCACACAAGTGCCTGGCGATGACCATCTCCAACAAGAGAGGCTCTAACCATCGTCCCTTGACATTCAGTGGCATCACCGTCACTGAATCTTTTACTATCAACATCCTGGGTGACAACATTGGCAGGAAACTGGTCTAGCCAGAAAAACACAGCGGCTACCAGAGCAAGTCAGAGGCTAGGAGTCCTTCATTGTGTAACTCACCTCCTGACTCCCCAAAGCCTGTCCACCATCTACAGGGCTCAGGTCAGGAGTGTAATGGAATACTCGCCACTTGCCTGGATGAGTGCAGCTCCATCAACACTCAAGGAGCTTGACACCATCCAATACAAGGCAGCCCACTTGATTGGTATCCCTTCCACAAGCATCCAATCCCTCTACCGTCGACGGACGGTTGCTGCAGTGTGTACTATCTACAAGAATCACTGCAACAACACGCCAAAGTTCCTAATGCAGCACCTTCCAGACCCATGACCACTACCATCTAGAAGGACAAGAAAAGCAGATACCTAGAAACACCAAGTCACTCACTATCCTGACGTGGAAACATATCATTGTTCCTTCATTGTTGCTGGATCAAAATCATGGAATTCCCTCCTTAACAGCACTGTGGGTGTACCTACACCTCAGGGACTGTGGCAGTTCAAGAAGGCAGCTCATCACCACCTTCTCAAGGGCAACTAGGGATGAGCAATAAATGCTGGCTTAGTTGGTGATGCCCACATCCCATAAAGCAACCATCCATTTTTCTTTCATCCATGTGCTCATATAAGAATCTCTTAAATGTCTCTAACATATCTGCCTCTGCCACAAGCTCTGGAAGGGTGTTCCACACATCCACTACTCTCTGAAAAAAGAACTTACCTCTGACATCCCCCCCCCTATACTTCCCACTAATCATCTTAAAATGATGCCCCTCGTATTAGCCATTTCCACCCTTGGAAAAAGTTTCTGGCTGTTCACTTATCATCTTGTACACCTCTGTCAAGTCATTTCTCATCCTTCTTCACCAAGGAGATAAGCCCTAACCTATCTAACCTAATCCAGGCAGCATCCCAGTAAATTTCCTCCGGATCCTCTCTAAAGCTTCCACCTCCTTCCTATAACGAGGTGATCAGAACTGAACACAATATTCCAAGTGTATTCCAGTAGAAATAATTATCAGCTTAATTCTCAGAAGTGGCTTTAATACAGCAAAAAAATGACTTGTGTCAGGTTCCCAATGAATACCCATGGGCCACATGAGACTGTGTGGAGGGTCCAACTGAGGAAAGGTCCTGAGTAGATTTGCAGAATCATCAATATTCACAGAACGGGAGTAGTGAAAGACAAAGAAAAGGTCACACAGGGAACTGAGAGAGTATGGTAGAGGGATGGGTGGGCAGGTGAAAGGGCAGGTGGGGGATGGTGAGGCAGCTGACAATTGTATTTCAAGTTTCATGAGAGAAGCTTGCAGGCAGCCAACGAACGTAGAAAAGTTGTGCAAAATATTTGGGAACCTCTGGATTTTTTCTATGAGTAGAGAACTAACATGCCAATGATAATAAATCTGATTCTGATACAACCAAAAGTCAGCTTCAAGAATCTGTTGCAAATGTGGGAAGGAGAGCATGCAGACTGCAGGGGCAAAGCCAAAAACATCCTGAGTTAATGGCCAAATTTGCAACAATAGTAGTGTAACATCATGAATTGCTACATTCCTTTGAAGTTCTGCAAATCCTGATTTCAATTTCCATTGGAGAAGGTTTCAATAATCCTACCTGGACAATCTGCAGCAAAATAATGGAAAGTCCCAGCAATACAAAAGGAAAACTGAACTCTAAAGTTATCCCCTGACAAGTAATAATAGAGACACAGTGTTGAAAACAGGACAGATTGTTTAAAAAAAAAGCTGAAATCATTGTGTTTTTGAAATCTGTGAAATATGATAGAAATATCCACAATTTATTTCAGAAACATCCCATGACTATTTAAAAAACATAATGAGGGAAGCAGTATTCTAGAATAATTTAGCTTGGAACTGGGAGGGTTATGGAGCAAGTCTGGCAGTAGCTGTTATCTGAAACTGTACTACATTCTGTTTAGATACAAACCTTGGTTGATTCACAGGTAGTGTTTAACCTCCAGAAGTCACATTTATCACAAAGAGGACACATGATTATCTTTCCTCCAATCTCTGCATCACAGATTTCATCACTGTGGGGAAATGGAGATTGCTGATGAGTAAAATGCAAGTCTACATTTTATAATTTGAGATGTAAAATATGTTTAATTTTAGAAATAAAAAAGGGTACATTTAATTTTTAATGGTCAGCATGCAAGGTTGACAAGTTTAGAGCTTGTGCTTTTGGCTCCCATATGGATAACTGATAATAGACCTACAGAGGGTGGGAGACCTGATGGAGAACTGATCATCATCTTTGCTTGCTCCTGGTTAAAATTCCTGGAAAGCATCTGAAAAAATGTCAACTGCACACAGCAATGAAAGCAGGCAATGTGGTGGGTTTTATTATTCATTCTGGCCTTTAATTTCTATTGCTCTTGTGCTGTTATACTGGTGGCAATTGTTAAGAGCATTATTACAAACTCCCACCAATAAAAAGCACATGAACACAACAGGTAAGATCATGGCAAGGCTTTGTGGTGAACTCGTGCATTCATGTCCAAATTCAGGCACGGGAAAGCAAGCAGTGCCAGAGGAACAGGGCCCTCTATGTTGCATAAGGTTGTAGTGACTGCCAAGCCATCACAGGCACAAGCCTGCCCACCATCGAGGACATCTTTAAATGGCGGCACTTCAAGAATGCGGCATCCATCATAAAGGGCCCTCACCACCTGGGATATGCTATCTTTTCATTTCTACCATCAGGATCCTGTAGGCACATACTCAACATTTTAGGAACAGCCTCTTCCTTTCCGCCATCAGATTTCTGAACAGTCCATGAACACTACCTTACTACTTTTTTTGCTCTATTTATTTACATTTTTTACTCTATTTTCTTTATGTCTTGCACTCTACTGCTACAAAACCACAAACGTCATGATATTTAACACAGCTCTTTAAAGGTGGGTCCAAATTTGTTGGCGTGGCAATGTAGCCATTAGCAGAATGCTTCACTTCACCAGCTGTAAGATCGGGGTCCATTTCCCAGTGCTCTCTGTAAAGAGTTTGTATTTTTTTTTTACAGTACATCCTCCCCTGGCAGTGTGGATTTCATCTGAGTGCACTGGCTAGTGAGTTGTGGCCATGTTTTCTTGGGACACTTGGCTGGCTGCTTAGCACAATCTTTGCCAATTTGACATGAGGCCAAACAACACATTTCACTGTATGTTTTGTTGTACATGTGACAGGTAAAGGTAATTTTTAAAATCTCAAATACCATAAACTTAGCTTTTCTACATATAGCTGAGTGAAATGAAGTGAAGTTGACACGTGTCCCCAGCACCAATCAGAGGCAGTAATGACTTACAGCTCCACAATCCCTTATCCGAAATTCTGAAATCCGAAAAGCTCTGAAAACCAAAGTTTTTTACGTGGAGTGTGGAGCGCGTCATAACAAGGCCTGTTTGGTACGCTGACAGCTGACGTCACTCAGGCCGCCAGATGTCAGCTGTGGCTCAGCGCTCGTACTGGTTACACGTGCATTTGCTGTTCGCTGATATTTTGTGTTCACTGTTGACTGTGTTTAATTCACTGTGAAAATGTCAAAACGAGCTGCAGATACCCCTATGGGTAACGATGAGAAAAAGAGAAGGAAGCATCTATCATTATCAAGAACGCATAAAGTGGAGTTACTGCAGAAGCTTGATCGTGGTGTGTCTGTGCGGCGTCTTACTTAAGAATATGGTGTCGGAACTACCACTGCATATGATTTAAAGAAACAGAAAGACAAGTTACTGAAGTTTTATAGTGATGTGAACACAGGTGAAAAAAATCCCCATAGACAATGGTGAAAACGTGTGATCAGTTAATTGCTGACCTTGAACAATGTGCATTTATCAGTGAGCAAGAGATTATGGCAGTTTACTCAGTTAAAGAGAGATTGCTTAGACATAAACCTATGTTAATGAGACAGAAGACACTTGAAGAAGTCTTTAAAAACGCTGTCTGTCATAGTACTGCTTCATAGCTTGAGAATCCTGTTCCTGGCCCACCAGGTACCTATAGAGTATTTAGCTTTGTTTGCCAGACGTAATACAACTTAACTAGAGGTACGTGTATGTATTTAGCTTAGCTTGAACCTGTATATATCCTGGAGTATTCACATTCTACATTTATTCCAGTAAGTCATTTACCATGTGTTTGATTTGGTTCGTTTGAAGCTGTATATTTTTATGTTTTATTGAATGTTTTTGTTGGAAATAAAATATACCAGTGTATTTATGGTCTATAATGATCCCACTAGTTCATTTATCAGTATATTACTCTATAAATAAACTGTAATATTATTTGTAAAAGAGCACGGATCGGGAAAACCCGGAAGTTCTGTCTCCAGCACTCATTGTTTGAGCATGTACAGACTTTTTTTCTTGTCATTACAGATTTCTCCCGCTATCTGAAGGTAGAGCGTTCCTATGAAACCGTTTGTAAGCCGAAAAGTGGTAAAGCAAGGAAGCAATTACCACTAATTTATATGGGAAAAATTTTTCAGCATTCCCAGACCCAAAAAATAACCTACTAAATCATACCAAATAACACATAAAACCTAAAATAACACTAACATATAGTAAAAGAAGGAATGATATGATAAGTATACAGCCTATATGAAGTAGAAACATTGTATGTACAGTTTAGTTTCACTTATCAAAATCGGGAAGACAGCGAGCCAAAAATCAATTTGCAGAAAAACTGGCATGTACACGTATGTGAACGTACATGCCTATGCACGTACACGCTAATGTAGGTCTTTCGTAACAGCAAGCTGTCGTATAGCGAACGTTCGAAAAACGGGGGCCATCTGTATTCCCTAAACAATACAGTATAACAACTATTTACATAACATATCCATTGTATTAGGTATTATAAGTAATCTAGAGATGATTTAAAGTATACAGGAAGATGTGCATAGGTCCAGAGCTCCCCCGGGTCCTAAAGTCCACCTGCACTGAGCCAGGATAATTATCAATATAATTATCAATTTTCTGAAATCTGAAAAATTCTGAATTCTGAAATGCAACTGGCCCCAAGGAGTTCGGATAAGGGATTGTGCACCTGTACTGGGGACTGGAAGGGTGGTGAGGAAAGTTCATATTCCTTATGTTACAGGTGCAAAAGTATCAGCCATATTTTCATGCTGACAGCCTGATGTTCACGCGAATGCTTACCTCCATATATTTCGATCCTTGGTGATGCAGCCATACAGAAAGCAGATGAAGCCAACAGCGCCTGCAATTCCCAACATTTCTGTATAAAAACCAAGCCAGGCAAAATATATTCCAATCTTCTCTCCATAGTATTTTCTGAAAGAAGGAACCAAAGTATTCGATCTCAATTTTTTCCCCTTGGCAGAATGATCAGAGGGACGCCCAAGCCCCTCTCCTGTTATTCCGGCAGACAAACTAGAGTGGATAAGAGCCTGCGGACTCACACCACCAGGTTCAGGAACAGTTATTACCCCCTCAGCCATTAGGCTCTTGAACCAAAAGGAAGAACTTTACTCGCCCCATCACTGAAATGTTCCCACAACCTAAGGACTCACTTTCAAGGACTCTTCATCTCATCTTCTCAATTATTGCTTATATTATTTATTATTATTCTTTCTTTCATTTTGGATTTGCACAGTTTATTGTTTTTTGCACACTGGTTGAATACCCAAGTTGGTGCGGTCTTTCATTGATTCTGTTATGAATTTAATAATAATAGGCATCTGTTCGTCTCCTGAGACCATGGATTTGCACCTTGGAAGGTTTCCAGAGGGCAGGTCTGGGCAAGGTTGTATGAAAGACTGGCAGTTGCCCGTACTGTAAGTCTCCCCTCTCCACGCCACCAATGTTGTCCAAGGAAAGTGCACTAGGGCCGATACAGCTTGGCACCAGTGTCATCGCAGAGCAATCATGCAGATCAAGGACACAACACGCTGCCTCAGCTGAGGCTCGAACTAGCAACCTTTAGATCACTAGACCAACACCTTAATCACTTGGCCACGCGCCAACTGTGGTTATTACTCTATGGATTTGTTGAGTATGCCTGCATGGAAATGAATCTCAGGGTTGTATTTGGTGATGTACTTGTACTTTGATGTTTCCTTAAGGTTGATACAGCCGGTGGTGTTAATGCGGATAAGCTCCACTAACTATTAAATGTTCCCACTGGCGTGTACTTCAAACAGCTTCTGATAACCAAGTCCACCTCCTGGCCTTCACACGTGGCTTTGCTTCAAAGCCTGGCGGGACTGGTTCTACTGACAGAAAGGCAAAGGAGGGTTACTGTCATGTTAAAACTAGTTACTACAGGCAGATCGGGCTCATCAGCTGTGATTGGCAGCTCAATGAAAAGGAAAACTCTGATCTCAAACCTTAGTTGCCTTGAGGCTCTACCTACTCATGGGGAAACCATTGGGAGTAAACCCTGAGAGAAAAATCCAAATATAAGAGTCTCTAAGGATGAGTTCAAAATTGACTGGCAAATCCTGTAACACTGCTGGTGTCAAAATGTATCAGTCTCTGCCATTCCTTTGGGCTCATCAAGTGTGTGGAGGGGAGGAGCACGTCACATGGGGAAGAGCTCGATCTCCATATTGTACTGCCCCCGCTTTGCGTATCTAGACAGCTAGGACTCAACATCCATGGTCGAATCTGACCAACAGAGGCCTCAGAAATATGCTCTTTGATAATAAAATTACTTCGAAATTTTTGAACTTTAAGATGTTATATCGTATCGCCAAAAGAAAATCAGTGCTATATATTCTGACAGATCAGCTTTCCAAATAATCAGGCTGTGGTACCTGCTATAAATATACATTTGGAGAAAAGCAAAACAAGTTTTTTAGGTTAGTGTTAATCAGGTGAATTATTTTAACCTATACCAGAGATGCCCTGATGTCAGTTATAACCTCACATTGGACCAAGGTGAGTAGAACTATTGACATGAAAACATTGTCATGGAAATACTCAGCAGATTATGCAGGATTAGAAAAAGTGAAAACTTAGCATTTCAGTTTGAGGACCCTTCTTCAGAACTTGAAAAGAGTGAAGGAACACGGAAATTATTTTCCTGATAAAGGAATCACTTGACAGAAGGTGACAAGGCCTATGAAACCAAGAATCAAAAGTTGGTATGAGATTGCATGTGGAATACTATGTGTAGTTCATCTCAGCCCTGAATATACTGAGTGACAGTTTATCATGTATACAAAAGAAGGATATCATTAAAAGCTGGAGACGATGTACAAACAATTCAGGAGGATGTTGCCAGAACTAAAGGGCCTAAATTAAGAGAGACTGAATAGGCTCAGGCCATTTCTCCAGTGGTGAAGGAGGCTGAATGGCAAACTGACAGAGGCATAGAAGAGCATAGATAATGATGGTGGTCCAGACAGTCCCAACCTAGAGGGATTAGGTGAGGGGAGAAGATCTAAGTGCAATTAGATAGGCAAGATTTTCCTCCACACAGATTGTGATGGGTATATGGAACAAGCTGCCAATGCAAGTGGTAGAGAGAGGAAAGGGGCATGGGCCAAATGCAGACGAATGGGGCAAGCTCATGAATAAACATTGATCACCATGGACATGGTGCTGAAGGGCTTGTTTCCATGCTGTAAAACTGTGACTCTAATATGGGCCAGCTGAAAAACATAATCTTGGATTGTGAAAGGTAATTGCTTTAAATTATTGGTTTAGGTAAAGCCAGTTCATCCTCAAGATCCTGGAGTCTTGCCATCTGGATCAAAAGGTTGATAAACCATTGGAAACAGATGACATATCTGTTCAATCATGAGTGTGGTTCATAAGAGATCGAACATTTAGAATTGATATAGAGAGGAATCTCTTTTGCACAGAGAAATGCTAATCTTTGGAATGTCCTACCTTGATAGGATTACTGAGGTAAATAGACTGTTGACCATCAAGTGGATATAGGGTTTGCCAGCAGAATGGAATTAAGACCCAGTTCAGATATGTAAATTTCTTCAGATACATAGAAGTTTAAAAAAGAGACGAGAGTGGATATTGGACCACTGGAAAACAGTGCTAGAGAGGTAGTAATGGGGGAAAATGAAATAGCGAACTGAATAAGTATTTTGCATCAGTCTTCATTGTGGAAGACACTAGCAGTATGGTAGAAGATCAAGGTGTTGAGGTGCATGAAGTATGTGAAGTTACCGTAACTAGATAGAAAGTCCTTGGGAAACTGAAAGTTCTGAATGTTGATAAGTAAACACAAAGTACACTGCAGATGCTGTGGTCAAATCAACACGTACAAACAAGCTGGTTGAACTCAGCAGGTCGGGCAGCATCTGTTGAAAAAATGCTTTTTTTTCCCCAACGGATGCTGCCCGACCTGCTGAGTTCATCCAGCTTGTTTGTACGTGCTGGATGTTGATAAGTCACCTGTACCAGATGGTGTACACACCAGAGTTCTGAAGGAGGTGGCTGAAGAGATCATGGAGGGATTAGTAATGATCTTTCAAAAAAATCACTGGATTCTGGTAGGGTTCTGGAAGACTGGAAAATTGTAAATGTCACTCCACACTTCAAGAAGAGAGAAAAAAGGAACTATAGGCCAGTTAGACTAACCTCAGTGGTTGGGAAGATGTTGAATCAATTATTAGGAAGAGGTCTTAGGGTACTTGGAGCCACCTAATAAAATAGGTTGTAGTCAGTCTGGTTTCCTCAAGGAAAATTTTTGCCTGATAAATCTGTTGGAATTCTTTGAAGAAGCAACAAGCAGGATTGGCAAAGGAAAATTGGCTGATGATGTGTACTTGGATTTTCAGAAGGTTCTCGACAAGGTGCTACACATGAGGCTGCTTAACAAGCTATGATCCTAGCATGGAGAAACTAGTGGCTGATTGGCAGGAGGCAAAGGGTGGGAATAAAGTGAGTCTTTTCTGGCAGGCTACCGGTGACTGGTGGTGTTCCACAGGGGTCTGTGTTGGGACCGATTCTTTTTAAGTTCTATGTCAATGATTTGGATGATGGAATTGAACGAGGTTAGGTGGAGGTGCAGGTGGTTTTGAGGAAGTAGAAAAGACTACAGAAGGACTTAGACAGATTAGGAGAATGGACAAAGAAATGGCAGATGGAATGCAGTGTCAGAACTGTACAGCCATGCACTTTGGTAGAAGAAATGAAAGGGTTGACTATTTTCTAAATGGAGAGAAAATATAAAAAACTGAGGTGGAAAGGGAGTTGGGTGTCCTTGTGCAGGATTCCCTACAGCTTAATTTGCAGGCTGAGCCTGTGGTGAGGAAGACAAAAGCAATGTTAGCATTCATTTCAAAAGGACTAGAATATAAAAGCAAAGTTGTAATGTTGAAAATTTTTAAAGCAATGGTGAGGCCTCATTTGGAGTATTGAGAGCAGGTTTGGGCTCCTCATCTTAGAAAGGATGTACTGAAGCTGGAGAGGGTTCAAAGGAGGTTCATGAAAATTATTCCAGGATTGAATGGCTTGTCATATGAAGAGCATCTGATAGCTGTAGGCCTGTACTCACTGGAATTCAGGAGAATAAAAAGTGACCTCATTGAAAACTATCAAATGGTGAAAGGCCTTGACAGAGTGGATTTGCAGGGGAAGGTTTCTATGGTGGGAGATTCTAAAAGCTGAGGACAAAGGCTCAGAATAAAAGGGTGTCCTTTTAGAACAGAGATGAGGAGGAATTTCTTTAGCCATAGAGTGGTGACTCTGTGAAATTCTTTGCCACAAGCCAAGTCTTTATATGCGTTTAATGCAGAGGTTGATAGATTCTTGATCAGTCAGAACATGAATGGTTATGCTGAGATGCAGGGGATTGGGGCTGACAGGAAAATCAGATGAGCCATGATGAAATGGGGTGGAGCAGACTCGATGGGCCAAATGGCCTAATTTTGCTCCTATATTTTATGGTCTTATTGCTTTCTCATCAACTAGCAAAGGAGGCTCGAGGGGCCAAAATGATGAGTTTCTTAGGTTAGTCTCCTGATAAACAAAGGGGACCTATAAAACTAAAATTGAAAATGAAGAATTAAGAAATTTTCAATAGGAAAAATATTTAATAACAAAAACAAAAATGCATCAACTCCAAGAAGAGGCAAATTAACTTGAGATTTTGGCTCATTCCAACTAGTGTGTGTAGAATGATTGGTTTTTGTATTTGCTGTCGGAATCTGATAAGTAAGATAATTAACAGTATGGTGCAAAAGTCTTAGTTTAAGACCTGCACAGTAGTGTAGTTGTTAGTGTAATGCTATTACTGTACCAGTCTGAGTTCGAATTCCTGCTGCTGCCTGTAAGGAGTTTGCACATTCTTCCCATGATCACGTGTGTTTCTTCCAGGTGGTCCGATTTCCTCCCACTTTCAAAAGGTGTACGGTTAGGTTTAACGAGTTGTGGGTCTGCCACGTTGGTGCCGAAAGCGTGGTGACTCTTGCCCAGCACATTCCTCACTGATTGATTTTGACACAAATTGACGTACTTTACTGTATGCTTTGATATTCTGATGTGCATGTGAGAAATAAAGCTAGTCTTTATACTGCAAGGTCATGCCAGCCTAATCCCACTGAATCTCACAACAGCTTCTATCAGGTACCACTGCCAAACTGAACGACAGCTTCTGTGGGTTCTAAACAAGGGACTTGTACTTTCTGAAGGGCAAATATCAGGCCAAATTTACATTAATTAGTTTACACAATCCATCTGCCTTTTTCCAGCTAGTTTAAAGAATATAAGTACTTTATTGCATCAAAATTTCTTTGCTATGCTTGGAAGAATTTTTTTTTACTCCAAATTTGACTTCCATTTAACACTTAGTTGGTCCAAGTTAGGTTGCAATTTGAACTCCAACTAATGCAGACAGCACTCTAATCAGTGTACTCTTAGTTATGACAGGATTCCAAGGTAAACAAGCAATTTGAGGCAGTTTCTTGTTGCTAGAAAATGGACACAATTTAGGTGGGGAGGTCTGAGAAAGGGAAGATAAGATTGAAGACCGTCAGGTGATGGCTGGTGCTTCATATATGGGTTTTCCCGACTGGGTGCAAGGCAACACAATCTCTCCAGACTCACCTGATGAGGTCAAGAGGCTGCTCCTTGTAGAACTGACCAAAACGAGCCCACTGTTTATATAATGTGAATCGCTCATTCTCGCTCTTGGGATCATGGGATTTCTTCCAGTACCTACACTGTAGTATACTCACAATGAACATATGGGAGGAACAAGGAAAATACAGAAAATATTGAAACACTCAGGCAGTATCTGCATAAACAGAAACAGTCAATATTTCATGTTGAAGACCCTTCATCAGAACATATAGCATTGCATCATTGCATTTAAGTGAAAAGAGGAACATTTCCAGCTGTATCGGGGTTATTATACCCTGCAATAGTATTGGCTCTGGTTTCTTATTGCATAATCTCCCATGATACTGTGAAAAGCTCATCTTGCAACTGTTTATACACATCAGATCATTACAGAGCACTGAGCTAGAATATGGTAAAACAGTAACAATCCAGAACAAATTGCATTGCCAGTAAATCATAAAGTGCAAGATCATAATGAGGTAGATTGTGATGCTAAGTCCATCTTGTCACACACGAGATAAGAATATAAGAAAAAGGAGTAGGCCATCTGGCCCGTCAAGCCTGCTCCGCCATTCAATAAGATCATGGCTGATCTGGCCATGGACTCATTTCTACCTACCTTTCCCCATAACCCTCAATTCCCCTACCATGCAAAAATCTAACCAACCTCGTCTTAAATATATTTACTCCACTGCTTCCTTGGGCAGAGAATTCCAGAGATTCACCACTCGCTGGGAAAAGTAGCTCTGCCTCATCTCCATCCTAAATCTACTCCCCCGAAGCTTGAGGCTATGTCCCCTAGTTCTAGTTCCTTGATCCAGTCAAGACTCTGATAACAGTGACACAAAAGCTGTCTTTTTGCTTAGTGGTATGTCCTTTCAGGCTTTTGTATCTTCTGTCCGATGGGAGAGAGGAGAAGAGAGAATTTTGGGGATTGGTGGGGTCTTTAGTTAGGATGACTGCTCTGAGGAGGCAGTGAAAAATATATACCGAATCCATAGAGGGGACATTGCTTCCTGTGATTTGCTGAGCTGTGTCCACAACTCCCTACGGTGCTTTTTACAAGTCTCGTGCAGAGCAGCGGCCATACCGAGCCGTTAATCATTCAGGCAAAATGCTTTCTATGCTGCATCAATAAAAATTGGTAAATTCAATGGGGATATGCTGAATTTCTTTAGTCTCCTGAGGAAGTAGAAGCATTGATGAGCTTTCTTAGTTGTGACATCAACATGGTTGGACCGGCTATTGGTGATATTCAAAGTTCAATGCAAATTTATTATTAAAGTACATATATGTCACCATATACAACTCAGATTAATTTTTTTGTGGGCATTCACAGCAAATACAGGGAACACAATAGAATCAATGAAAGACCGCGCCTATCAAGGCAGACAACAACCAAAATGCCAAAAAAATCAACTGTGCAAATATAAAAAGAAAGAGAAAATAATAATAAATAAATAAGCAATAAATATTGTGAATATGAGATGAAGAGTCCTTGAAAGTGTCCAGCTCAGTGGGAACAAGTCAGCAATGGGGTGAGGAAATTGAATGAAGTTATTCCCTCTGATTCAAGGGCCAATAATTGTCCCTAAACCTGTTGGTGCAGGTTCTGACACTCCTGCATATTTTTCCTGATGGCAGCAGCAAGAAGAGATGGTTTGGATGGTGAGGGTCCTAGATGATGGGTTCTGCTTTCCTGCACCCGCACTCTGTGTAGATGTGAGGAGGGCTTTACCCACGCCGGACAAAGCCATATCCACTACTTTTCTGTCCAAGGGTATTTTCCGTACCAGGCTGTGCTCTCCACGATACATCTATAGAACTTCGTCAAAATTTCGATAACACAAGGAATTTAAAGTTTTGGACTCTTTTCTGGTATTCATACCATGGAACCTGAAGCTCTCAACCTCAAGACAACAGATGCAGACAGAAGCATTTCTTAAGTAGTTCCCTTGTTTTTGTTTTTAACATTGAGGAAAATGTTGTTATCCTTGTTACTGAGCTCTTCATCTGCTCCCTGTACTCTGACTTGTTATTTGAGATGAGGCTCACTACAATGGTACCATCTGTAAAATCGTAGATGGAGTTAGAACAGAATCAGGCCATGCAGTTACAAGTGTACAGGGAGTAGGCCAAGGGGCTGAGGACACAACCTCTTGAAGTGCCAATGTTTAGAGAATCTCTGGTAGAAAGTGAAGTGAACTTTGAGCACCAGGCTCCTATACTGTCACTCTTAACCACAGCAGTGAGATCAATCTAAAATCTCTTTTCCTCTCTGGAATGGATTTCTTCTCAACAAGTCCATTATTAACACCATTCAGAATCAGATTTAACATCACTGGCATATGTCATAAAATTGTTATTTGGCAGCAGTAACGTTGCAATATATACAATGTTACTGCTGCCAATAAATTTGTACATTACAATAAGTATATGTGTATATATTTAAAAAGTTAAATTAAATAAGTAGTGCAAAAAGAGATTAAAAAATTAGTGATGTAGTGTTCATGGGTTCAGTGTCCATTCAGAAATCTGATGGCAGAGGGGAAGAAACTGTTCCTGAGTTGTTGATTGTGTGCCTTCAGGCTCCTGTGCTTCCTCTCTGATGGTAGCAATGAGATGGGTTATGTCTTGTGTGATGGGGGTCCTTAATGATGAATGCAGCCTTTTTGAGGTATCGCTCCTTGAAGGTGTCCTGATTGCTCGGGAGGGTATACCATTGCTGGGGAAGGGTCGAGTGGGATCCAAGATCAGCCATGATGGAATGGCAGAGTTGACTCAATGGGCTGAATGGTCTAATTCTGCTCCTTTGTCTTTATTTATTGAAGGTATGGAGAATTTGTATTTTTGCATTATAGTAGTCTTTCCAGTAACACATGCTTATTTGTAGGTGGACAGTTCATTAAAATACACGCCTGAGGTTCCCACCTCACAAGATGGATCTTCAGGAAAGATTATGGCTTACAGTATTATACCTTAATTTATAGTTTAGAGCATTCTACACTTATCATCATTATGACCTTGCATTTTATTGTTTACCGGCACTGCGCTTTCTTTGTAGATTTTACACTCTATTCTGCTTGTTATTGTTTTACCTTTTTCTACATCAACGCACTGTGTAATGATCTAATCTGTATAAAAACTATGTAAGACAAGCTTTTCACTGCATCTTGGTACATGTGACAATAATAAGCCAATACCAATATGCTGTTCTAACATCCTGCTCTAAGGCGATTAAAAAGTAGCTTTATTTATCACATGTACATCTAAACATACGGTAAATACATCATTCTGTCTCAAATCTAAGTGTTGCCAGGCTTCTGATGCCAACATAGCGTGCTCACAACTCTCTAATCCTAAATGTATGTCTTTGGAATGTGGGAGAAACTCACATGGTCATGGGAAGAACTTAATCTCTTCACAGAAATTGAACCCCAGTTATAAAGCACTGCACTAACCATTGCACGAACATGCTGATCTAATCCAATGTCAAACCTCAGAAGTTCTGGGAAATTCTACAGGCTGACCAGCCCACACTCTCTTAAAAAAAATGTCTGTTTCTTTTGAGCAAAATGAATCAGCCAAAAATAACACACGAGATACGGTACAATCAGATTAAACTGCTGCATAAATTAACTTCTCTCATTCTGACAACACTCCTGGCACTAGGCACAGTGCTGTTCTCAAAATCAATACGAGTTTGGGTATCCATGCCAACCGTGTAATGCTGAGGCAGCTCCTCCACATGGCTCACAGCCAGCGTATAATGGCAGCAGTTTTCGCCACAAGCTTCCCGCAGCCACACTGGAAGGAAATGGAGATTTGTCTCCAGGACTTTTCATTTGTTAATGCACTTGGGACACTGATTTCCTATTAGAAATGATGATACTCCTAAAAAAAAAGGTTCTCTTCAATTAGCCTATAAAAAAGAAAGAAATCACTTTGTTTCTTCTGACGTGTAACATTTGTTAATTGCATCTGAAAATGGATGACTTATCAGAAAATCAGTAGTCATTTAGAAGCATGTGACTGTACTCGTTCGTATCTTGCTTGATGAGCAATCAGAAACATATCCACCACAAACAGGGTATCTCACGCAGGCACCACTGTATCCATTTCATAGACCTTTAAAAAAGTCCACAGATTGATACAGCAGCCAACAATTAAATTAAATAGAATTCCTAATTGGCACAGATTGATAACTCAATACCCTGGGTCTGGAGTCTCCCGGGAGTAATTCAACTAACACTAATCCTTGAACAGTCCCACACTACATATTAACATTTATGGCACAATTATAACTATATATACATACACACACACAAACATACATACAGTATACAATAACATAAGATGGCTAATGGCCAACAACCATGAAAAGTGACTGCCAATCAAGATGTATATGAGGCTGAGAGAATGCAGAGATTATTCCAACATGGAAGATGCACCATTGCTGTCTGCCTTCAATAGCTATAGTCAAAGTTGGACAAGAGCTTTTGACAAGCAGTACCTTCCTGGCTTATAAAGCATTTAATGGAATGCATGCAGCTCCAATAACACTCCTGAAGCTCAACACCATCCAGAACAAAGAATCTACAAACTTCAATACCTTCACAACCACCCCCACCCCCGCAAACCGTGGTTACAGTGTGTACAGTCACTCACCAAGGCTACTTCAATTGCATTTTCCAAACCTCTGTCACCAAGGTTACGGGATTCACAGACGCGGCAACACTATACTTGCAAGTTCCCTTCAAGCAGCATAACAAACTGACATGGAAATCTATTACTGTCTCAACTCGGTATAAATCATGGAACTCCCTTCCTGTCCAAACCATGGGAGTACTTTTGCCAGATCGACTGCAGAAGTTCAAAATAATATCTTCTAAAGGGCAACAGGAGGTATGCTATGCACGGCCTTGCCAGCAGCATTTTGATCCACAAACACAAAAATTAAATTAAATAGAAACTTGAAAAAAAAGCTTCACTGCTAAATTTGGAAAGGTAGCAGCCAGTCTACTGATAAGGTTTTTATTCAGCGCTTTGAATTTCTTCATGGCAGAACCTGACGAATCATTTGAGAGTCATTGATTACTACCACTGAGACCCATCACAGGTTAAATCTGAATCACCTGGCCTTCAGGTATAATATTCAAAGTATTACACACAGCTTCATGGAGGGACAGCCAGGACAACCTCTCCCACAGCGTCTGCACTTATCTGAAGTAGAACTTCTGGCAGCAACTTTCTGAACTAGTTACAACTTAATCACTGGGGACCTTATGATCGCAGATCTCATCGAACTGCGTCAGCAGTCAGTTCTACCTTACTCTGAAGATGATCTCTGACAGTGTCTCAGAAAATTTATAAATATTCAGTAACAATTACAAATCAAATATACTACGTTAAAAATTAACTTAGAACAGAAAAAATACACACTTTAAATTAATTGAGATAACAAATGCATTTGAAAACTCCCAAAACATGCCAACTGTTTATCTACATTGAAAGTAATGAAACTGAAAAATCTGCTCCAGTGTTAACAGGTAGGTTTACCCACTGTAAATCCAGCAAGTCTGAATAATTCGAAGGAAGCAATTATGCCAGAGGTCATGCGCTCTACTGCTGGACTCCACTGGAACTCTTGTGTTAGGGGGGTGGGGGGTGGGGCAAGAACCCCCTGCTTTCTGAATTTGTGTGTGTCTAGGACAAAGAAGCAAGCTGGAAAATCATAGCTGACATTGCCCACCCTGCAAACTGCCTTTTTCCAAAAGCTCCCTTCTAGTAAGTGTTATAAAGCTATTATAAAAAAGGTTAATGACATCCTAAAAATGTCTTTCCTCGGGCAGTAAATCTGATCAATCATTCTAGTTAACTCTGCGTCACCCCTCCCCCTTCTATCACTTAACTGCATTGTATTTAAAGCACTTTTTGTAATGCTGCATACATTATAAATACACATTGGTCTTTATGCATTTAGTGTTACACAAAATGCTGGAGGAATTCAACAGGTCAGACAGCATCTATGGAAATGAATAAATAGTCGATGTTCTGGGCCAAGGCACTTCCTCTGGGCTGTTAAGGGAAGGGAGAGATGCCAGAATAAAAAGGAGGGGCAAGGGTAAGAAGGACTAGTTAGAAGATGATAGGTGAAGCCAGGTGGGTGGGAAAGGGCTGGTGAAGGAATCTGATAGGAAGGGAGAGCGGAAGATGAGAGAAAGGGGCACCAGAGGGAGGTGATGGGCAGGTGAGAAGAAGAGGTGGGGAATAGAAAATGAGGGAAGGGGGAGGAAATTTTATTTTTACCAGAAGGAGAAATTTATGTTTGTGCCATCAGGTTGGAGGCTACCAAGCATATGAGGTGTCATTCCTCCATCCTGACTGTGGCCACATTGTGGCAAAAGAGGAGGCCATGAACCAAGATGTCAGAATGGGAATGGGGAGAGGAATTAAAATGCTTGGGCACCTTGGTAATTTCCAGGTGGCCAATCATTTTAATTCCTATGGAGTGGAGGTGCTCAACATAGTGGCCTCCAACTTGTGTTGGGTCTCACCAACGTACAGGAGACCATTCTCAGGGTGAAGGAGCTACAACTCATATTTTATCTGGGTAGCCTCAAACCTGATGACATGAACATCAATTTCTCCTTCCAGTAATATTTTTTCCCCCACCCCTACCATCTTTTTACATCTTCTCATCATCTGCTGATTACCTCTCCCCCCCCACCTCCATCCTGGTGCCCGTTCTTCCATGTTCCGCTTTCCTCTCCAATCAGGTTTTTTGGCTCTTTCCCATTCACCTGCTTCAGCTATCATCTTCCAGCTAGTCCTTCTAATGTCTTCCCCCTTCCTTTCCAGTTCTGAAGAAAGGCCTCAGCCTGAAATGTCAGTTCTTTATTCATTTCCATAGATGCTGCCTGACCTGCTGAATTCCTCTCGTATTTTGTATCTATTACTCTGGATTTCCACTATCTGCAGAATCTCCTGTGTCTAGATTTATGTATTTATGTTCATTTTAGTCAATATCTATACTTTAACCTCTAACTTATTTTACTTAATTAATTATTCTGTACAATGGTTGAACGTTGTTTTCTGTTGCACGCAACACTAACACACTACAGCAAATTCCAAATACATGTAAACGTATGTGGTGAATACAGTTAATCCTTCATCTTTGACTTGTACTACCATAGCAGTAATGCAGTGAAATATTAACAGTTGCCCTCTTCCACAAGAAACAGTCAGCTTTCTTGGAAATTCTGGGATAATGCAAAGGCAACAGTCCCGTGACATACAACAGAGTGGTTCTTCTGTACGAGCCTAGCTCTGCCTCGCTCTCTGTCATAAAAGCTGCTTTGTTATTGCCCAAGTCTCGAAACTAGAAGTAAACACCCAACTTCAAAAGCAAATGGCAAATATTACTCCAGAACTGGTAACTGGCAACAAATCAATGTTAATATTTCCCATGGCACCGTGAACTGGAGAATATTGTTAATATTGTTAACATGGCGTACGACCAACCTCTAGAAGGCTGCTTGTGGTGAGCTGAATCTCCAGCAAAGTACACAACAAACATTCTCTATGCTGGGTCATACAACAGAACCAGCCCACATTATCAAGGTAAATATGGCTGCTCTAAAGCAGGTCTATCAATCAGGAACTAGAGAGGTCAAAGACTTATTGGGGGCTCGAACAAACTTATAATTCCATAATCAGTCAAGTAATGTAAATCGACATCGGGTCTCTAGGGATGACAGTGATTCAAAGTACATGCTGCCCACTCAGAAACTCTGAATCATAGGTACATATTTACATTACACATTAATTTAAACAAAACATACACTCAGTGGCCACTTTATTAGGTATGGTATCCAATAAAATAGCTGTTGAAAAATAAAATAGCTCATGGTCATCTGCTGTAGCTCATCCAATTCAAGGTTTGACGTGTTACACGTTGAGGATCGCTCTTCGGGACACCACTAACATACGGTTATGTGGGCTGCTGTCATGTTCCTGAGCAACACACAAAATCCTGGAGGAACTCAGTGGATCAGGCAGCATCTATGGGGGGGGGGGGGGGGCAAGAATAAACAGTTGACGTTTCAGGCAGAGATGCTTTTTTTTCAGGGCTGGAAAGGAAGGGGAGGGATGCCAGAATAAAAAGTGGGGTGGAGGGGAATGAGGATTGCTAGAAGATGATAGATGAAGCCAGGTAGGTGGGAAAGGTGAAGGGGTGGAGGACAAGGAGACTGATAGGACAGAAGAATGGAGCATGGGAGAAAGGGTAGGAGAAGGGGCACTGGGGAGAGGTGATAGGCAGGTATAGAAAAGAGGTAAGAGGCAAGAATGGACAAGGGAATCATGGCGGGATGAATCTCTGCAGAAAGTGGAGTGTGGGGTGGGGGGAGGGGGGAGGTAAAATCCCCCAACAATTTCTCCTTTGGCTCCTCCCACTTTCTCCAGACTCAAGTGGTAGCCATGGGCTACCGTGATTCCTTTATCTATTTGTCGCTCCCCAATAATCTCCCACCTAGCGCATACTGCTGCCAGCAAATGAAATGCTATACCTACACATTTATCTCCACTCCTACCTCCATTCATGGCCCCATACCATTCTTCTGGTTGAGGCAACACTTCACCTGTGATTCTGTTGGGGTTGTCTATCGTATCTGATGCTCCTGATCAGAATGTGGATTGGGGACTGCTTTTTTGAACACCCTTGCTCCATCGGCAAAGAACAGAATTTCCCGATGGCCAACCATTTTAATTCCTTTCCCATCACCATCCCAACATGTTGGTCTATGGCCACCTCTGTCGCCACAATGAGGCCACTCTCAAGGTGGACGCATTACACCTTATATTCTCTCTGGGTAGCTTCTAATCTCATGGCATGAACATTGATTTCTTCTTCCAGCATTCCAGTAAAAAATTCCTACCCCCTTCCCTCGAATTCGATTCCCCACTGTAGCCTCCTTCCTCTTTACCTCACCTGCCTATCACCCCCAATTCCCCCCCTCCTACCGTGCCTCTCCTCCCTTCCTTTCTCCCATGGTCTGCTCTCATTTCTTATCAGATTTTTTCTTCTCCAGCCCTTCACCTTTCTCACCCACGTGGCCTCAGGTATCATCTTCTAGCTGCCCTCCTTTCCCCCCACTTTATACTCTGGCATTTACCCCCTTACTTTCCAGTCCTGAAATGCCGTCTGTTTTTCTCGGCCTGAAATATTGTCTATTTTCCCTCTCCATAGATGCTGACCTGCTAAGTTCCTCCAGCATTTTGGGTGTGTTACTCTGAAAGAATTTCCAGCATCTGCAGAAACTCTTGTGTTACTGCCATCTTCCTGTCAGCTTGTATCAGTCTGGCCATTTCTCCCTGATATCTCCCATTAACAAGCATTTTCCCCCCACAAAACTGCTGCTCACTGGAATTTTTTTCTGTTATATACACTATTCCCTATAAACTCTAAAAACTATTGTGTTTGAAAACCACAGATGATCAACAGTTTCTGAAATACTCAAACTACCCCATCTGGCACCAACAATCAAAGTCACTAAGATCATATTTGTTCTCCATTTTGATGATTGGTCTGAACAACAACTGAACTTCTTGACCATGCCTGCTTACTTTCATGCATTCAGTTGCTGGCACATGATTGGCTGATTAGATATTTTCATCAGTGAACAGGGTGCGCTGGTACCTAATGAAGTGGCCACCGAGTGTACGCTCCAGGATTTTTGAATGGATTTAATTTAAGAAGTGGAAGCATCAATGTTTTGATGGAGAGGGTAAAGTGAATACAATAATAAACGAGGTAACAGGAAATGCAAATAATGTTATTATTTAATATTCTTTAAGTGACCACAAACAATAAGCTATCAGGATGGTTCATAAAAGTATTGTATTGGGTCTGATAAAACTCATACTTCCAATGGAATAGCACAACTTCAGATTCATAAGCAAACTAATTTATGCTCACCTGTTAAATTAGTTCAGTACTGGCTGGTAGAACAATAATTGGGATACAAAGAGAGAGCCAATCGGGAAGGAAGGTGGTTGAGTTGCAACATATAAGTAAGGCGAATCCTACTATAGGAAGCATAATCATGACATTTAAGCTATTTCAAAACAGAGGAAGACGTGTGATAGAAAGTCAACATACCCTGCAATTTGAAGGCCATCCCTTTCTTCAAAAAAAAACTGTAAATTTGCCCCTTGGTGCTTTTTCCTACATCATGCCTTCTATCAACACTAGACTGCCTGCACCACAGATTCTTAGCACATCTTCTCTCCATCTGTTATAACAATTCATTCCGAAGTAGAAAAGTGAAGAGAATTGCAGTGAGCACTTGATAAACAAAACAAAAAGTTTTTTTTAAGTTTGTAGAGATGGCTTAGGATAAAGAGAGTTGGGTCAGGTTTAGGGATGGAATGAGAGAGCTAGAGTTCAGTTTAGTGTTTAGATATGGTAATATGGGTGTTAGAGTAGGCTAGAGTCACAACCCTTGGTGCACACTCAGAAGGGAGCCACATGGATGTGTGATGAAGGACATCCATAGTCTAGGTCCCCACTCCTCTTAATTAGCAATTGCATCAGAAATGTCAACAGCTTCGTTCCAATATGTACATGGCTGTCACTTTTCCAGAATTTTTGGATTGACTACAATTGTAATTGTAGTCAATTGTGTGCTGCATTACAGATCTACAATTATCCTCTATTTGTAATCTTAATATTGATTCAGCAATTCAAATAATTTGTAGTTTACTGGAGAAAGTTCGAAACCCAGGAAGTCTAATAATTTGACAGAAATTAAAGCACTCTGAACAAAATACATACATCATGCAGTGGGAAGGCAGCAGTGTACGTGCCATTGTTCAGCAGCCTCTTAATCCCAATTTTCTTCTTTCCATCTTCTGTTGTGTACTTGCATCGAGAAAGAATATAATACACCTGGAGAAAGGAGAGGGCGAGTTACATGAAAAGTTACTGTATCTAGCTCTGTTCCCACATACTACACTGAACAAAGAATTAACTAAAGCCCAGTGCATCAAGATTTAAACGATTGGCATTTAAAAAGCACATAAAGCATGGCTTATAAAAAATACACTGTAATAATACTGAAGGAAATAATCACATGCAACACATACAAAATTCTGGAAACTCAGCCAGCCATACAACATCTATGGAGGGGAATAAACAGCTGAAGTTTCAGACCATGACACTTCATCAGATCCCGATCAGCCTGAAACACCAACTGTTTTTCTCCTCTATAGATGCTGCCTGACTTGCAGAGTTCCTCATGCATTTTGCACAAGTATCTCAAGGTTTTCAGAATATGCAAAATCTGTTGTGTTTATAAAGATAAGGGACAGGACGGAGATATAGGAACAATAGGTCCCAGACCACCAGGTTCAGAGCAATTATTACCCTTCAACCATAAGGCTCCCGAACCTGTGTGGATAACAGTGATTCCACAACCTATAGACTCATTTAAAAAAAAACTCTACAACTATGTTATCATTATTAATTATTTAATTATTCTTTTACTTGTGCAATGTCTTCTTTTCCATATTTATCAGTTTTTGTTTGCATGTACGTTTTCATTGATTCTATTGTATTTCTGTTCTACTGCAAATACTGCAAGAAAATAAATCACAGGGTGGCATATGGTGATATACAGTGCCCATAAAAAGTATTCAACCTACTTGGAAGTTTTTGTGTTTTATTGTTTTACAACATTGAATCACAGTGGATTTACCTGGCTTTGTTTGACAATGATCAACAGAAAAAGACTCTCATGTCAAAGCGAAAACAGATCTCTACAAAGTGATTTAAATTAATTACAATTATGGAACACAAAATAATTGATTGCATAAGTATTTGTCCCTTTCAAGTCAGTATTTAGTAGATCCAACTTGAGTCTATGTAGATAATTCTTGATCAGCTTTGAACGTCTGGCTACTGTAATTTTTCCCTATTCTTCTTTACAAAACTGCTCAAGATCTGTCAGATTGCATGGGAATCACGAGTGAAAGCCCTTTTCAAGTCCAGCCACAAAGTCTCAATTGGACTGAGGTCTGGACTCTGACTTGGCCTCTCCAGGACATGAACTCTGCTGTTTTTAAGCCATTCCTGTGTAGCTTGGGGTCATTGTCTTTTTGTAAAACAAATCTTCTCCCAAGTCCCAGTTCTCTTTCAGATGGTATCAGGTTTTCCTCCAGGATTCCCCTGTATTTTGCTGCATTCATTTTGCCCTCTACCTTCACAAGTCTTCATGGTGGTGGCTGCATCCCCACAGCACCATACTTCATGGGAGGGCTGGTGTGTTATTGATGATGTGCAGTGTTTCGCTTACGCCAAACATAACATTTAGCCTAATGGCCAAAAAGCTTAATTTTGATTTCATCAGCCCGTACAGTCTTCTTTCAGCTGATTTCAGAGTCTCCCTCATGCTCTAGCTGATATTTCATGCGAGTTTTTTTTTCTCCAACAGTGGCTTTCACTTTGTCACTCTCCCATAAAGCTACAACTGGTGAAGCACTCGGGCAACAGTTGCTGAATATTCAGTCTCTCCCATCTCAGCTGCTTAAACTTTTAACTCTTCAGGAGTTGTCATATGTCTCTTGGTGGCCTCACTCACTAGACCCCTTCTTGCATGGTCACTCAGTTTTGAAGACAGCCTGCTGTAGGCAGATTTACAGCTGTGCCATATTCTTTCCATTTTTTTGATGGTTGACTTTGTACTCCAAGGGATATTCAGTGACTTGGAAATGTTCTTATATCCATCTCCTGACTTGTGCTTTTCAATATCCTTTTCGTGGAGTTGCTTGGAGTGTTCTTTTATCTTCATGGTGTAGTTTTTGCCAGGATACTGACTCACCAGCAGTTGGATCTTCCAGATACAGGTGTATTTTTACTGCAATCTATTGAAATGTCTTGACTGTACACAAGTCTCCAAAAATAGACCTCCAATTAATTAATTATGTCACTTCGAAAACCAATTAAATGAGGGTGAACACTTATGCAATCAATTACTTTGTGCTTTATGTTTGTAATTAATTTAGATTACTTTGTGAAGATCTGTTTTCACTTTGATATGAAAGTCTTCTTCTGTTGATCAGTGTCAAAAATGCCAGATTAAATCTACTGCGATTTAATGTTGTAAAAACAATAAAACTTCCAAGGGGGGATGAATACTTTTTATAGGCACTGTACCTACTTTGATAATAAATTTATTTTGAACTTTGAAATAATCACTGAGCTAGGCAGCACTTGCAAAGAAACCAGTCATGCTTTTAATTTTATTCCTTCTGTTCCTGTGTGCCACACCTTACAGGTTATAGCTATTAAATATGATTTAGACATAATTATTTATCTGTGGGCAATAACTGTTCCTTTAATGTCACCGTTTTACTGTTTGTTTCACAGAACTTAGCTTCTAATGTTGTTCTGGAATACGAGATGGCCACGAAAACCATTTCCTGAATAAAGTATTTTTGTTGTTTAAATTACTGGCTATTTTCCAGCACTTTAGATTGTCATTAAGGGAGATACTAAGACAGTAGCCGACAGTTCCAAAGGGTACGAGTAGCATTCTGTCACTTGAATGAAAATCAGGACCAAGTGGCAGATAGCATGGCATCTGCTGACAGCAGCTAGAAGACATCAGATCTTGGGGTGGCACTGTAGTGTAGTGGTTAGCACAACGTATTGCAGTACCAGCGATTCAGTTCCTGTCACTGTCTGTAAGGAGTTGGTATGTTCTCCCTGTGACCACGTGTGTTACCTCCGGGTGCTCCGATTTCCACTCACAGTCCAAAGAGGTACTGGTTGGTACGTTAATTGGTCATTGTAAATTGTCCCGTGGTTAGACTAGGAATAAATTGGGGGATTTCTGGATGGTGTGACTCCATGGGCTGAAAGGGCCTACTCCACTTTGTACCTTAATAAATTAAAGAAAAATAAAAGAGCGCACAGCACAGTGTCCTTCAGGATGAATGCAGCTTCCTTGTGGGAGCGCTCCTTATAAATGGGGAGGGTTTTCCCTGTGATGGACCACTTTATTCACCACTTTCTGTAGCCTGGTGTTTCAGATCAAATGTTTTGATTAATTGCTTCCTATTAATTGTTTGAATTACTCTAATTTTCAGGGACACTGATCCGTTTGACAGGAGACAAAGTTCCAGCAGCACTTGTGGGTGGGACCTCTGCACTACCACCCAAATGCAATCAGATCCTGCCACTTCACTCAAGGGTGCAAAGGCCAGCAAGATCCAGTCTTTGATTTCTGCTCAGGTTAAGTACGGACACGCAGCCAACAAACACAAACTGAGAATCAGGTTCCACATAATACAACATCACTGTGTAAGTGCCATAAATTGGTTCAAGGCAAGTTTTTGAACCGATCTCAGTACAGCAACATCAAGAAAATGTATTTTTTTACCTGAAATTTATATTTTTCTAGCGAATGTCGTGTCCCTTGTGCTATGCGCCCAGGCTGCCGATGCGGGTCTTTCATTGTACCAGTGCATATTAATACATACTTGTGCAATAAAATTGACTTTGATGTTTTGACCTCAGGAAACCCAGTTTCAAAATGAAGGTTACATGACACCGAGTCTTGGTGTGGGAAGAGTGAAAAATGCAAGTAAAAATTTTTTTTCTACTCAATGTCTGATTATGATCTGGAAGTCTTATCCTCTAGGGTGGGGAAAATAGCTAAATAAGGCTTTCAAATTGGATTACGTGGGCAGTTGAGGAAAAATCATTGTCTTTTCTTTGTGGAAAGAGAGAGAAATGCAACCAAATATGTTATTTTACAAGGAGATAGAATGAACTGAATAGGTCAAATGTCCTCCCCTCTTTGCAATTATGTAACTGTTGTAATAACAATATTCAATATCCCAGATTCAGTTTGATATTAATCCATAACAAAGGGTTGAATATAATCATACTTACAATCCTGTTACGGGTAGAAGGTGAGAAGAAGGTCTCTGGATTATTGATCAAGTAGAGTTCCTGCCGCTGCTTGCTGAAAGGTGCCGTGAAATAATCGGGTTCTGGGTTCATTATTGCTGGATCAAGACGGAATGGCTTCAGCATCCAGTCAAAAGGGTTTTCCCTTGCTTGTGGAATATCGTTGACTTTTATTGGCACCTTAATATGCATAACCTCTGCATACATAGTCAGCACATCCCAAGGAGCGTGGATTTTCACAAAGTAAGTCTTGCCATCCTCCGAATCCTGAAAGTTAAATCAACTGGTTTGTTTTCAATATTAAGCTTTAAAAGTTGACAGCATCACATCTAGGAATATCTAGGAAAAGAGATTAGAAAAGCTAAAAGAAGATACGAGGTTGGTTTGGCAAATAAGGTGAAAGTAAATCCGAAAGGTTTCTACAGTTATATTAAAAGCAAGAGAATAGGGAGGGATAAAATTGGCCCCTTAGAGAATCAGAGTGGTCAGCTATGTGTGGAGCCGAGGGAGATGGGAGAGATTTTGAACGATTTCTTCTCTTCGGTATTCACTAAGGAGAAGGATATTGAATTGTGTAAGGTGTGGGAAACAAGTAAGGAAGTTATGGAACCTATGACAATTAAAGAGGTGGAGGTACTGGCGCTTTTAAGAAATTTAAAAGTGGATAAATCTCCGGGTCCTGACAGCATATTCCCCAGGACCTTGAGGGAAGTTTGTGTAGAAATAGCAGGAGCTCTGACGGAGATCTTTAAGATGTCATTAGAAACGGGGATTGTGCCGGAGGATTGACATTGCTCATGTGGTTCCATTGTTTAAAAAGGGTTCTAGAAGTAAGCCTAGCAATTACAGACCTGTCAGTTTGACATCAGTGGTTGGTAAATTAATGGAAAGTATTCTTAGAGATAGTATTTAATAATTATCTGGATAGACTGGATAGACAGGATCTGTTTAGGAGTAGCCAGCATGGATTTGTGTGTGGAAGGTCATGTTTGACAAACCTTATTGAATATTTTGAAGAAGTTATGAGGAATGTTGACGAGGGTAAGGCAGTGGATGTAGTCTATATGGACTTCAGCAAAGCCTCTGACAAAGTTCCACATGGAAGGTTAGTTAAGAAGGTTCAGTCGTTAGGTATTAATTCTGGAGTAATAAAATGGCTTCAACATTGGCTAGATGGGAGATGCCAGAGAGTAGTGGTGGATAATTGTTTATCGGGATGGAGGCCGGTGACTAGTGGGGTGCTTCAGGGATCTGTTTTGGGCCCAATGTTGTTTGTAATATACATAAATGATCTGGATGATGGGGAGGTAAATTGGATTAGTAAGTATGCCGATGATACTAAGGTAGGAGGTGTTGTGGATAATGAGGTGGGTTTTTCAAAGCTTGCAGGGAGATTTGTGCCAGTTAGAAGAATGGGCTGAACTTTGGCAGATGGAGTTTAATGCTGAGAAGTGTAATGTTCTACATTTTGGCAGGAATAATCCAAATAGAACATACAGGGTAAATGGTAGGGCATTGAGGAATGCAGAGGGACAGAGAGATCTAGGAATAACAGTGCATAGTTCCCTGAAGGTGGAGTCTCATGTAGATAGGGTGGTGAAGAAGGCTTTTGGAACGCTGGCCTTTATAAATCAAGGCATTGAGTACAGAAGTTGGAATGTAATGTTAAAATTGTACAAGACATTGGTAAGGCCAAATTTAGAATATTGTGTGCAGTTCTGGTGACCGAATTATAGGAAAGATATCAATAAATTAGAGAGAGTGCAGAGACGATTTACTAGGATGTTACCTGGGTTTCAGCACTTAAGTTACAGAGAAAGGTTGAACAAGTTAGGTCTCTATTCATTGGAGCGTAGAAGGTTGAGGGGGGATTTGATCGAGGTATTTAAAATTTTGAGAGGGATAGATAGAGTTGATGTGAATAGGCTGTTTCCATTGAGAGTAGGGGAGATTCAAACGAGAGGACATGATTTGAGAGTTAGGGGGCAGAAGTTTAAGGGAAACACGAGGGGGTATTTCTTTACTCAGAGAGTGATAGCTGTGTGGAATGAGCTTCCTGTAGAAGTAGTAGAGGCCAGTTCAGTTGTGTCATTTAAGGTAAAATTGGATAGGTATATGGACAGGAAAGGAGTGGAGGGTTATGGGCTGAGTGCGGGCAGGTGGGACTAGGTGAGATTAAGAGTTCAGCACGGACTAGGAGGGCCGAGATGGCTTGTTTCCGTGCTGTGATTGTTATATGGTTAAATAATATGAAAGGGTTTGGGGTGGACATGGCTGTGGGGATCTTCAGCGGAAAAGTTTGTGCGCTGAATGATCTTCAGCTGGGTTTATGTGCAACAAGATTTATAACCATTCTTCAATATTTCAGAAAGCATCCTTCAATATTGGGCAAGTTTGCTATTCTTTATAATTACTAATCATAGGGAGCCCAAGGACAGAGGTTTACAAAACTAGCTGTGTGCATTGTAGGGTGTTAAATTGCTTCCTAATTCTTCAATATAGCACACAGAAGGCACTCGCTCATTACTATCAAGTGTTACATACTCGTGACACATGACAGTGGTGCCCTTGTCATGTGACTGGGGTTGAAGCTGTACTGGACTTGAGGTGATGGTCTTCTGATGGTGGAATGACATCATTTTCCCGCCAGTAGAGATCATGTGATGGGTTTTTTACAGGTTATAAAAGGTAGACCCCACCCTGTGAGGAGGGGCAGTTCGTGGCTGGATTTGCCAAGTTGACTTCATGCCACTGCGTGTTTGAAGTGATGACGCAGTTTAGTTGAAGGATGAAGTTTTTATTTAATGCCTAAAGTTTAAAAGGTTAATGCCAACAGGTTCTTTATGATTCTGTTAGTTTGAGAATTAAAGGAGAGTGAAGATTCAAGGTTGGAAGTTAAAGATCGAGGAGAATCACTTTCTACGGTGAAACGAGGGCGACCTTTGTTTGATCCTTATTTGGAAGGATTTCGTTGACTATCTTCGTGTTAATCCCTAGGTTTACCTAGAAAGGATTGAAGGTAGTGGAGAAGGAAAGGTCAGTGCCTTTAAGCCGTTCTGTTTCGTAAATTCTTCGTGGGAATTTCGACGTCGGGAATCGAAGCAAGCGACGTGAAAGAGAACTTAAATCGTCCTGTAAAGTCTCTCCTTTTAAATGGACTGTGAGCATATCGAACTTTTGGCAATATCACTTTAAGAACTGTTTTGGAATATCACTTCAAAGAACTGTTTTGGAATATCACTTTACGAACTGTTTGAACAGCCGCTCAGCAGCTGTTTCCGGTTACGGTAGTGTTTGTTTACTTTTGGGGGGTTTGTTTTCTGTGTTTAATAAACGTGTTGTTTGTTATAAGAAACCCTTGCCGAACTCATATAGTTATTGTTGCCTGAATACGTAACATTAAATATGGGGGCTCGTCCGGGATTGAATTTTTTGAGTTTAAATGCTTGCTAACTTTTAAATCGGTGTTTTGGAAACGGGGATTACTCGGTTCTTTTGTTTGGCTTGTTGTGGTATTCGGCAGCAATGAATATTGATGAGTTTCTGGCTTCGCCAGCTGCAGAGGTGTTGGCGAAGGCGAAAAAAACTGAGGTGTTTGAGATAGCTAGTAGATTGCGACTTAAAGGTATTTTGCAGACGACTTCTAAGGCTGTAATACAGAGGAAAATCGCGTCACACTATGTGGATTCGGGTGTTTTTGATGAATCGATTTTAGAGTCGTTTCAAATAAGTAATCTGGAGATGCAGTTGCAAATCGAACAAATGAAATTGGAGAGGTGTAAATTGGAGGCGGAACAAAAGCAGAGAGAATTTGCATATGCAATGGAGGAATTAAGGACTGGAAATCAGACTTCTGGTTCTAAAAAAAAACGTTTGTTGCTAGTCAAGAAATTAAATTGGTCCCTCCATTTAGTGAAACAGAAGTGGAAAGGTATTTTCAACATTTTGAAACTATTGCTCGGATGTCAGAGTGGCCGAAAGATAAATGGTCAGTGTTGTTACAGAGTGTAATTAAAGGCAAAGCACAACAAGTTTACACAGCTTTAACAGCTGCACAAGCTCTTGATTATGATATTGTAAAGAGTCATATTTTAAACGCATATGAGTTAGTCCCAGAAGCTTATAGGGAAAGATTCAGAAGTTTGAAAAAGTCTGTGGAAAAAACTTATGTGGAATTTGCCTATGATAAAGCTATGTGTTTTGAGAGATGGGTTTCTTCTAAAAATGTAAATGGGGACTATGATACATTGAGAGAGCTGATTTTAATGGAGGAATTTAAAAGAAGCATTCCTGTTGAAGTAAGGACCTACTTAAATGAGAAGGATACTGATAAATTGCAGGACTGTGCTAGATTAGCTGATGAGTATGTTTTGATCCATAAGAACAAATTTCCTCAGGGCAGAATTTTTAAGAGGAAAAATAACATGGAGACTCCAGGTAAATCTGAAATTAAATCGGAGGTTAATGAGAAAGTTAATGAGAAAGGAAAGCCTGTGAAGGAAAGACAGTTTGGTCTTACTTGTAACTATTGTAAGAAGCCTGGCCATGTAATAGCTAACTGTTTCAAATTGAGAAAGAAAGAGAAGGAAGCAGTTCCAGATGCTTGTGTGCAACATACTGAAGAACCTGTAAAGTTACAGGGTTTGATAAAAACAAATGAGGCTTTGTTAGAGTCTGACCAAGTTAGAAAGGGATATGATCATTTTGTAACTGAAGGGTTTGTATCCTTGAAGGAAGGATCTACTTTGGTGCCAATAAAAATCCTTAGGGATACTGGTGCTTCTCAGTCATTGATGTTAGACAGTGTGTTGAAGTTTAATGAAGAGTCTGATACTGGTGAGGTAAATTACATAAGAGGTGTTGGAAGTGATTTTATGTCTGTACATTTACATAAAGTAAATTTAAAATCAGGGTTAGTTACTGGATTTGTTAAAGTAGGATTACAGCATAGCTTACCTGTGAAGGGTATTTCTTTATTGTTAGGTAATGACTTGGCAGGTGGACAAGTTTTTCCTGAAGTGCATTTGACAATGGAGTCAGAGGAACCAGAGTTGAATTCTAACACAGATTCTTCCTGTGTTGTGACTAGAGCTATGGCTAAAAAGATTGATGCGCAGAATGAGGTTGTTATTCAGGACTGTTCAACTCAGGATTCGAGTTTTGAGGATGTGTCAGAGACTTTCTTATCTTCGTTGCTTGAACAAGATTCTGAGAGTAAGTCTGACTATAAAGATTTATCTTTGTCTAGGATGAGGATGTTTAAGCCTGGAGATAAGGTGTTGGTTCTTTTCCCAGTGCAGACAAATCCTTTACAAGCTAGATTTCATGGTCCTTATGAAATTATGTCTAAAATTAATGATGTGGATTACGTGGTAAAAACTCCAGATCGTAGAAGGTCAACACAACTTTGCCATATAAATATGTTGAAACCATATTTTGAGAAACAATCTGATACTGTGACTGTTGTGGCTAGTGAGAATGAGTTTGATTTAACTAGGAACATGATAGATGATTCATCTGACTTTCATTCTAAATCCAACATTGTTTCTGTTAGGTTACCAAATTCAACCATTCTGGAAAATATTGATGAAAAATTAGCACATTTACAGTTAGAGCAGAGACAACAGATGAAGGAGTTGATTTTTAAATATAGGGAGTTGTTTCCAGATGTTCCGAGAAGGACTTCTATAGCTTCACATGATGTAGATGTTGGGGATGCCAAACCTATTAAACAACATCCATATAGGATGAACATGGAAAAATGTGAACTTGCTGAGAAAGAAATTGAATATATGTTAGAGAATAATATCATTAGACATTCTAACTCGCATTGGAGTTCGCCATGTGTTATGGTGCCAAAGCCAGATGGTAGTATTAGGTTTTGTACGGATTATAGGAAGGTGAATGCTGTAACAAAAACAGATGCATATCCAATTCCTAGAGTAGATGATTGTGTAGATAAAGTTGGAAAGGCAAAGTTCCTTACAAAGATTGATTTATTGAAAGGGTATTGGTGTGTTCCATTAACGGACAGAGGTAGAGAGATTTCTGCATTTGTAACTCCATCTGGGTTATATGAGTATAATGTTCTTCCATTTGGGATGAAGAATGCCCCAGGTACTTTCCAGAGGATGATTAACTTTGTGATTCAGGGATTGAAAGATACTGATGCTTATATTGATGATTTAGTGACAGGAAATGATACTTGGGAAGCACACATTATTGCGATGGAGAAATTGTTTGAAAGGCTTTCAAAAGCTAACTTAACTATTAATTTAGCTAAGAGTGAATTTGGACATGCCACTGTGACTTACCTTGGTTATGTTGTGGGTCAAGGTAAGGTAGCTCCTGTTCAGGCAAAAGTTCAGGCAATTTTAGAGATTCCCACTCCAACGGGGAAAAAAATTCTCAGAAGGTTTTTGGGAATGGTAGGATATTATCGAAAATTTTGTAAGAATTTTGCTAATGTTGCCCTTCCATTAACTAACCTTCTGCGGAAAAATGAGAAGTTTGTATGGACGGTGCCTTGTCAAGAAGCATTTGAAAAATTGAAAACCATGATATGTCAACAACCTGTGCTTAAGGCACCTGACTTTGGAAAACCTTTTTCATTGGCTGTGGATGCTAGTGATGAGGCTGCAGGAGCAGTATTAATGCAAAGGAATGAGGGGAATGAGCTTGATCATCCAGTAGCTTACTTTTCTAAGAAATTTAATAAGCATCAAAGAAATTATTCGACAATAGAGAAAGAATTGTTATCTCTTGTTTTAGCTTTGGAATATTTTGAGGTATATGTTAGTACAACTCAGAAACCACTTATTGTTTACACTGATCATAATCCGTTAGTTTTTCTGAGTAAGATGAAAAACAAAAACAGAAGGTTATTAAATTGGAGTTTGATGTTACAAGAGTACAATATTGTGATAACTCATATTAAAGGTAAAGATAATGTGGTTGCTGATAGTCTATCTCGATGTTGAATGTACACTGTAATTTTTTTTTTGGAGTGGTTTTTTTTTCAATTGTAACACTCCTACTGTATTGTGATTTATAAGCTGTTATATGATGGTGTTGTGTATTGTATATGTTATAAAATTTATACCTTTGTTTTTCTTGTAAGCAATTGTTAAAAATTTTTGTTCTTGTCAGACCAAAAATGTTTTTTTTGGAGGGAGGTGTTACATACTCGTGACACATGACAGTGGTGCCCTTGTCATGTGACTGGGGTTGAAGCTGTACTGGACTTGAGGTGATGGTCTTCTGATGGTGGAATGACATCATTTTCCCGCCAGTAGAGATCATGTGATGGGTTTTTTTTTACAGGTTATAAAAGGTAGACCCCACCCTGTGAGGAGGGGCAGTTCGTGGCTGGATTTGCCAAGTTGACTTCATGCCACTGCGTGTTTGAAGTGATGACGCAGTTTAGTTGAAGGATGAAGTTTTTATTTAATGCCTAAAGTTTAAAAGGTTAATGCCAACAGGTTCTTTATGATTCTGTTAGTTTGAGAATTAAAGGAGAGTGAAGATTCAAGGTTGGAAGTTAAAGATCGAGGAGAATCGCTTTCTACGGTGAAACGAGGGCGACCTTTGTTTGATCCTTATTTGGAAGGATTTCGTTGACTATCTTCGTGTTAATCCCTAGGTTTACCTAGAAAGGATTGAAGGTAGTGGAGAAGGAAAGGTCAGTGCCTTTAAGCCGTTCTGTTTCGTAAATTCTTCGTGGGAATTTCGACGTCGGGAATCGAAGCAAGCGACGTGAAAGAGAACTTAAATCGTCCTGTAAAGTCTCTCCTTTTAAATGGACTGTGAGCATATCGAACTTTTGGCAATATCACTTTAAGAACTGTTTTGGAATATCACTTCAAAGAACTGTTTTGGAATATCACTTTACGAACTGTTTGAACAGCCGCTCAGCAGCTGTTTCCGGTTACGGTAGTGTTTGTTTACTTTTGGGGGGTTTGTTTTCTGTGTTTAATAAACGTGTTGTTTGTTATAAGAAACCCTTGCCGAACTCATATAGTTATTGTTGCCTGAATACGTAACACAAGAAACTAGATACTTCATCCAACTTTTCCTGCTGACTTCCTGTACTCCAGTAATTCTCAGACTTCACAGATACCACATCTAATGACTATTATCAGAGTGGCCTCCTGATCACACCATTCAGTAACATTCATACAAGTATAGGCTTCCTGATTCAATTTTCTAATAATTTATTAACTCAGTCTCTTTGAGTCTATTCAACTTTGTTGATGGCCCTCTTCAGACATGTTTGGACAATTGTGCCCAACAAAAAATCATTGATTAAATCAGCAAATTAAGTGTACAAAATTTGTATACCAGGACAGAGATGAAGAGGGACTTATTTTTCCAGACAGTGCTGAATCTGTGGAATTCATTGCCACAGATGGCTGTGGAGGCCAAGTCATTGGGTATACTTAAAGCAGAGGTTTAGTGGTTCTTGATGAGTAAGAATGTCAATGCTTATGGGGGAAAAAGCTCGAGAATGGAGTTGAAAGGGAAGATAAATCAACCTTGATGGAATGGTAGAGCAGTGCGACGGGCTGAATGGTCTATTTCTGCTATGTCTCATGGTCTAAATCTCAACCTCATTGAACTGGGCATAGACTGCATTTTCAATCAATGACTTTTACAACATGCTATGCACATTTTACATGGTATCAGTTCAAAAGCTGCAAGGCCCCCTCCTTTGACCAATGAGAAGCAGCCCCTGCCATACCCGAAATACAAAGTAAATCCCTTATACTTGCATTAACACTAAACCCCCTGCCATCCCAGTGAAGTACAGTGCCCAGGGACAGAGATTTACAAATTCGGCTGCTGATCAACTTCTCAACTAAGAACAATAATGCTGACTCACATTGAAGAGCAACTTTAACATGTTAAAATTTGTACCTTTTGGAACTGGAGACCCCATACTAAGGGAACCTTACATAATCAAATGCTTTGTCCAAGACCATGCATTAAGCGGCACTGCAGAGGATGAAAGATTCAGAGGCAGAGAGGTTTAAGGGATCCCTGTAAAGGCAAGATTATCAGAAGTACAGTAACCTTCACTTACGTCTTTATTTTCAGTTTCAAGTTCAAGACCTGTCTTCAGCAGATTTTCTTCAAATTCTTTTCTTCTTTCCTGAAAAAATGAAATTCATCATAAGTTGCAGATGATACAAAGATAGGAGGAGGGGCAGATAGTGCTGAGGAATCAGGGAGTCTGCAGAAGGATTAAGAGAATGGACAAATAAATAGCAGAGCAATGCAGTTTAGGGAAGTGTATAATCATGCTCTTTGGTAGAAGGAATACAGGTAAATGCTATTTTCCAAATGGGGAGCAAATTCAAAAAAAATTAGGCTTGCAAAGGGGCATGGGAATCTACTTGCAAATCTCTATCTTTTCTTTCAGTTAGTCCTGACGAAGGGTCTCGGCCTGAAATGTCGACTGTGCTTCTCCCTATGGATGCTGCCTGGCCTGCTGCGTTCCACCAGCATTTTGTGTGTGTTGCTTGAATTTCCAGCATCTGCAGATTTCCTCGTCGTCGTCGAAGAGTGCTTCTCTTTTTAAACCTTGCACGCTCTGAGGTCACGTGCCTGTGCAGTTGTGCCTCTTTTATCCCAATTAGTTAAAAACAAAACCTGAATTTTCTCCCGAAAAACGGCGACCTACTCTGCTGCCTACTTGCTGTGAATCAATATCTGGTGTTGGAACTGTACTTAGACAGTCAAAACAGAAGGTTTCAAATCGTTTTTCTGACCATACAGAAAATTGTTTATTTATTATTATTTCTTTGTGTATTTGCAGTTTGTTGTTTGTTTTGCACGTTGGTTGTTTGCCTATACTGTTACATGTGGTCTTTCATTGATTCTATTGTGTTGCTTGTATTTACCACATATGCCCACAGGAAAGTAAACCTCAGGGTTGTATAGTAAATGGTGACATATATGATCTTGGATAATAGATTTACTTTGAACATTGAAGTATAAGCAACCCTTTGGTGCACCTGCACCAATGGCGAGTGTGCATGAGATGTTATTGCCAATCAATTTCAGTAATGTTGAGAAAATGGAAAACTTCAAATTGTTTTCCTTAAACAGCACACACAAAATGCTGAAGGAATTCAGCAGGTAAAGCAGCAACTATGGAAAAGAGTAAACAGTCGACGTTTCAGGCCGAGACTCTGCATCAGGACTGAAGGTTCTCAGCCCGAAATGCTGACTGTTTATTTTTTCCCATAGATACTGCCTGACCTGCTGAGTTCCTCCAGCATTTTGTGTGTGTTGCTCTGCATTTCCAGCATCTGCAGATTTTCTCATGTTTTTTGGTTTCTTAAGCATTGATTTAACAAAGGTGTTCACAATTCTGAAAATAAACGAGAACTATCCCCATAGGGTGAAATCAGCCATCCAAAGATAGATTTAAGATAATGAGCCAAGAAAGCAAACCGTGGAGGTGGGGCTGGAGTGGCTATTTAAATTGCTACCCCTGTACAGTTTGAAGAGGTAGTGGAAATTGACAGTGCCTGGTAAAAAGGAAACTGGATTCACAATTGTAAAGGAAATTACTGCACTGGGGTAAAAATTAATTGGGTCCGAAGAACCTACACAGTCAAAATGGACTTAATGCCCTTGTGCACTATTGTGTATAAAGCTCACTGCAAAATGGTGTCTTGCCTTTAGAAAACAATTCAGTTATACAAATTCATCCTCGACATTTCACTTAATACCTCATTATAATGTCAAAACCAGATTATAACAGGAACATGGTTGAAATCTTAACATTAGTGACACCCATAAACTTGAGCTTTTGCATCAAATACTCAAATATCAAGGCTCCAAGTGTCCAAACAGGCCCCGAAGGTTAACCCACACCACCATATTTCTTTTTAATTGTGTTGTTGGGCACTTTAAAATTAATATCCAACAGAAATCCTTGATCCTGTGGGTGACACCTTACTGCTGGTCAAAAACAAGACCATAATAACCCCCATCTAACTCCCTTTATTCTCTCTTCAAGATAACCCAAAATTAGCTAGCTTTCCTTATAGAAGGATTGGTTTTAACGGTCTGGTGAAAGGTCTCATTTGAGGTGGTGTTAATGTTATTCACCAACAATGGTGCCAATCACTTAGAAGCTGCTATCTCTGCTATGGAAGCAAAGGCCAAACTTTTAAAGTCAACATGAATATCCTTAAGATTTAATCAACCTCTTATCCACTAGGACACACTTCCCCTTTCCCCTGGCACCCTTAATCCAGTGCCAACACCCACTCGTCCCTCATCCCACCCACTGGTGCAGTGCGGGTGTAGGTACAGGTTAAATGAACACCATTGATAAACCCAGCAGGCTGTCTGCAATGACAGAGCAGCTGCTGATTTCTGGTCAGTAGGAGTGACCCTGTAGAAAAGAATTCCAAAGCCACAAACTGCACCAGTGACTGATTTAGTCTTGAGCAATAAACAAACAGGCAGATACATTTCCAATGAACTTTTCCTACGATACCACACTAGAAGAAAACGGGCACAGCCATCATCCACACTGCGTGCGCTGGTAATCCTACATCACGAGGGACTAAAGTAAGTTTTCCAAGATTCATTGCAATGTAGGAGGCCATTCATCCCTTCAACTCTATGTTAACTCCCATCATAGTCGCAGCATTGAACTTAAGTACAGGCTCTTCAGCATAATGTTCTGCCAACCTATATACTCCGTGATCAATCTAGCCAATAATCCTCCTTTTTCTTTTTACACCCAAGAGTCTCAAAAATGTCCCTATTGTATCAGCCTCTACCTTCACTTCAGACAGTGTGTTCCATGCACCTACTGTCCCTTTCTGTGTTAAAATCCCCCCCTAAACTTTTCTCCAGCAATCCCATTCATTTCCTTGCAACCCATTCTCTCACACATGCTAATTAATCTCCCCCTGCTACCTGCTTCTGATTTTCTTTTAACTATCAAAGTTTCATTAACAATTTGTTTTTAACTATTAAGGCTGTCAAAGCCTGCTGTGAGATCTGTATAGCTATAATAATGAGCTGAAAAAAATGACAGATGGAATTTAATGGAAGTCAAGTGTGAGGAGTTGCATTTGGGGACCACAAACCAAGGGAGGACTTGCACAGCGAGTGATAGGGCACTGAGGAGTGTGGTAAAGCACAGGGATATGTGAATATAGATCCTTAATTCTTTGAAAGTGACATCACAGATGCATAGGATTATAAGGAGAACTTTTGGCATATCGCATTCATAAATTAGGGTACAGAGTACAGGAGTTGGGATGTTATGTTGAATTGGTATGAGACGTTGGTGAGGCCTAATATTGAGTATTATGTACAGTTTTGGCCAGCGACCTACAGAAAAGGTTGAAAGAGTGCAGAGAAAATTTACAAGAATGTTGCCTGGAGTTGAGGACCTGAGTTACAGGTTAAGATTGAATAGGCTGGGTCAGTGTAGGAGAATGAGGGGAGATTTCATAGATGTTTACAAAATTATGAGGGGTATAGATTAGATAAATGCAAGCAGGCTTTTTCCACTGAGGTTGAGTGAGACTAGAACTAAAACTCAGGGGTTAAGGATGAAAGGTGAAATGTTGAAAGGGAAGAGGAGGGGATACTTCTTCACTTAGAGGGTGGTAAGAGTGCGAAAGGAGCTGTCAGCAGAAGTGATGGATGTAGGTCTGTTTTCAACATTTTAGAGAAACTCAGATAGGTACAGTACATTGATGGAAGGGCTATGGAGGGCTAAATGGGAAATGGGACTTGGCAGAATAATATTTGCCACGAGCTAGATGGGCCAAAGGGCTTGTTTCTATTCTGTAGTATTCTATGACTCAATCATCTAATGGTAATTCATAGTAATTAAATATCAAGCAGCACATTGTCAGGATGTGGGTTGATAATGTTTGGTTAGTGCCTGACTTGTCATTTTGTTTCGTGGTTTAATCTTCTTTATGCTTGTATATATGTTTGGACATTTTTGCAAATATTTTTATTACAATAATCCTCATATACATCTGAAATGAGTTTACAAGTAGAGGTGCAAGAACATTGAAGGATTTGGAAGAAAGGACTGGAATAATTGAACATACTTTAAAAAATATTGAAATTTTTTCTGAACTGGAACATGGAAGTTGGCCTGCAGGTGACATGGTGAAGAGTAATGAGACTGGGTTTGTTAGGACACTGGAAATACTGTTGTGGATGTAACAACAGATCAGAAAAAGGGAGGCTGGCCAGATCAGCGAATACTTATCACACTCTGGTGTGACATGATCTCATAGAGTTATAAAGCATTACAGCACAGAAACTGACCCAGCTAGTTTGCAACAGACTATTACTCTGCACGTCTCATCAACCTGCACCTAGGCTTAATCCTACACCTGGATTCACTATCTCTGCATTTATCTGTAAAGATTGGTCTATATTTACAACAGTATACCAATAAAGTACGAGGGGTGATTGATTAGTTTGTGGTCTAAGATAGAAGGAGTCAATTTTAGAAAACCTAGCACATTCATTTTCCTTCATTTACACACAGTCCAGCGGTCGTGGAACATACGGATCCCTTCTTTGTAGAAGTTGGCGTCTTGGAGCTCCAGAAGTGGTCCACAGCAGGGGTGATTGATAAGTTTGTGGCCTAAGGTAGAAGGAGATGAGTTATTAACTTCAAACTTCCTGCACTTTCACTCAAAGAGTTGATGTACACGTCACAAGAGCTGTGTAACTCATCTCCCTCTACCTTAGGCCACAAACTTAACAATCACCCTTGCTGTGGACCACCTGGAGGTCCAGGACGCTCTCGTTACATGCACATACAGTTCAACTCTTTGAGAGATTATGCAGAAAGTTTGAAGCTAATAACTCATCTCCTTCTACTTTAGGCCACAGACTTATCAATCACCCCTGCTGTGGACCACTTCTACAAAGAAGGGATCCGTATGCTTCACGACCGCTGGACTAAGTGTGTACATGTAGGAGGGGCTATGTTGAAAAAAATAAATGTGCTAGGTTTTCTAAAATTGACACTTTCTACCTTAGGCCACAAACTTATCAATCACCCCGCATATATCTGTACTTACAATGGTATACAGATAACCACAAAAGTTGAAGAAAAAAAAACACTGGAATTTATATCTAGGGCCCTGGAAGAGTCCTTAAGTTTATTTACAGATTATTCTAAACACAGGCTAGCGCACTCAAAGACGAGGAAATCTGCAGATGCTGGAAATTCAAACAATACACACAAGATGCTGGTAGAACACAGCAGGCTAGGCAGCATCTATAGGGAGAAGCGCTGTCGACATTTTGGGCCGAGACCCTTCGTCAGATGCTGCCTAGCCTGCTGTGATCTACCAGCATTTTGTGTGTGTTGTCTAGCACACTCAATGTTGTTTGGAGAACTGGTGTTCTGGCAGCCATTTTCCCACAGTCAAGGGCCCATCATCACTGCATTTGATAACACTTGATTCAGGTCATCAATTCTTGCAGTCCCGGATTAATGGGATAGTCTTCAGAAACTGCTTCCACTTCACTTTGATACAGCACACTCCAGTCGTTACTATATAAAATTAGATTTCCTGTCTTCCTATATTTTAACAGATCTATGGATACTTGATTCAGTATAATTAAGTTTTAGCAAGGCTATCATTGAATAGAGTTTTTTTAAAAAAAACCCTCTGTCCATTTGTACTATTCAGTCAAAGATTTTCACTTTCTTCTGCACTGTACCACACGCAGACTCTGCAGATAACAGGACGACATGGGCAGTATGAGAATGCCATAAGGTGGTGAGAAACGCATGATAACACACTATTCTACTCTACATGAATCACTCACAGATGACATCAAACTGAGAGCATCACAGTTTTGTAAGTGCCATTTGCTTCAGTTGATGCTTGTGTAGAAATAGTCATATCTCAACAAATATTTGCACTTACATAATCCTTTTACATGCTGAATGCCCAGAGAATGAGAGAAAAGGCTGAACAATAAACAGTAAGGTGGAGAGGAGAATTTGTATACATAGTCAGAGACATTCACACATACACAGACCCACACACACCACTAAACCCAGACTCCGAGATTCCTCCACACTACAGAAGTTAAAACAAAACTGAATGGTTACAGGAAGACAGTAGGGGAGTTAGACCAATTAAATGGATACATACAGCAATTTTAAAAAAAACAGCTGGAACATAATGCATTGATTCCAGGGCTGCAAGAATTGATGACCCGAAACAAATTTTATCAAATGCGGTGATAATGGGCCCTGGACTGTGGGAAAATGGCTGACAGGACAGAGCCAGTTCTCTAAACAATAAAGAGTGTACAAGCCTCTGTTTCGAATAATCTGCAAATAAACTTCAGATGCAAGATTTTAGCATACTTCCACTTAAATATTTATGGGAGTTAGGTGACCTTCCATGACTCTAATAGATACAGATCTTTTGTCATATATGAGCTTGCTATCTTGTTTGTGTGAGGACTAGGCCTTGGGCTGGGGTGTCGCCTGTTTAGAGCCACTAGGAAAGAGGCTTCAGAGGCAGAGCACACCCCTGGATGCAGTGCGGCGCAGCTTCCAGGCTGGAGGTGGTGCTGCCACCCCACCCCTAGTATTCACCAGAAGACAACCTCAGTTGTGGTCGTCTGCAGATTTCAGCAGCACTGGATGGCTTGAGTTTGGACTCTTTATCACCTTATACCTACTGTGTGCGCTTTGTGCTGTGTGCGACTGTTGGTACTGTGTTTTGCACCTTGGATCCGGAGTAATGCTGACGCGTTTGCTGTATTCATGAGTACAGCTGGCCCTCCTTATGCGCAGAACCAACCACGGATCGGGAAAACCCAGAAGTTCTCTCTCCAGCACTCATTGTTTGAGCATGTACAGACTATTTTTTCTTGTCATTATTCCCTAAACAATACAGTATAACAATTATTTACATAGCATTTACATTGTATTAGGTACTATAGATCGTTAAGAGCACCAAATTTCTTGGTGTTCACCTGGCGGAGAATCTCACCTGGTCCCTCAACACCAGCTCCATAGCAAAGAAAGCCCAGCAGTGTCTCTACGTTCTGCGAAGGCTGAGAAAAGTCCATCTCCCACCCCCCATCCTCATCACATTCTACAGGGGTTGTATTGAGAGCATCCTGAGCAGCTGCATCACTGCCTGGTTTGGAAATTGTACCATCTCAGATCGCAAGACCCTGCAGCGGATAGTGAGGTCAGCTGAGATGATCATCGGGGTCTCCCTTCCCGCCATCACGGACATTTACACTACACACTGCATCCACAAAGCAAACAGTATAATGAAGGACCCCACGCATCCCTCATACAAACTCTTCTCCTTCCTGCTGTCTGGGAAAAGGCACCGAAGCATTCGGGCTTTCATGACCAGACTATGTAACAGTTTCTTCCCCCAAGCTATCAGACTCCTCAATATACAGCGCCTAGCCTAAAACCTTGCCCTATTGTCCTGTTTATTATTTGTTGTAATGCCTGCACTGTTTTTTGTACTTTATGCAGTCCTGGGTAGGTCTGTAGTCTAGTGTAGTTGTGTGTTTTTCTTCCTCTCTTTATTGTTTTTTTTTGTGTAGTTCAGTCTAGTTTTTGTTCTGTGTCATGTAACACCATGGTCCTGAAAAACATCGTCTCATTTTTACTATCTATACCAGCAGTTATGGTCGAAATTACAATAAAAGTGACAACTTGACTTGATAAGTAATCTAGAGATGATTTAAAAGTACAGGCAGTCCCCGGGTTATGAATGAGTTCCATTCCTGAGTCCGGCTTTAAGACGGATTTGAGGTCAGAACAGGTACATCCGGTATTATTTAGCGTCAGTTAGTCAAATGTTTTTCTTATTATATAGTACATATTTTACTTTTCTATGCATATAAAACACTTAAGAAATATACACATTAATAATTAAACCACTACGTTGCTTAGCAATAATTGTAGCTTTCATCGAGGCAGGGCCTTCCACATGCTCCATTAAAATTGTTCCGATCGTTGACCAACTGTAGCCTAATGCTTTTCCAATGACCAATGGCGTTTCTTCTCTTTACAATCGCTTTATTACTTCCACTTTAATTTCAATCGTGATTATTTTCATGAACAGAAACACTGTGGATTCAGAGCTGCAGCTGCTCCTAAAGTCCATCACACTGAGACAGGTTAAATAAGGGACTTGAGCATCCACGTTTATTGGTATCCGCGGGGGGGGGGTCTCGGAACCAATTCCCCGCAGATAAGGAAGGCCGACTGTATTCGTGTATGGTTGAACACAATTAAACTTGAAATGAATTGAATCTAATATCGAGCAAACAATTCAAATTTATTTCTGGCTATTCTTCTCTCAAACACTCCACTTTTAAATAAAACAAGTGGAAACATGCATCTGACAGCAAGACATTCCATTTACTTTAAGACAGTCGTGACCTGCATGTTTGCAATTACTGTGACAATACTTTAATTATAATCTCAATTTGTTGGTGTCTTGTGTCCTATAATAAATAGATGCAGGCAGCTGATGATTATTAGCATGTAATTTTACCTGGGTTTCAGGGTTACAGTCAGTCTGTTGTATCTGTTTGCATGACAAAAATAAATTATGCAAAAACAGAGCAGTTTTTATTTCTAATGTAGCATGGGAAACATTCAGCTTCTGCAACTGTTCATGAGATTTATCACACACTTAATTGTGGAAGAGGCCATTGCAAAAATAGGACGCTTCTGTTACTGGTACCCAGAACTACAGCTCTGCATTAAGTTCAAGGAGCAAAAGCAGGGTGAATGATTGATTTGATTATTCAACAGGGTGAAAGGATGTTTTGACAGCATGTTGCTAGTATAGCTCAGGGTGTCCGGAGATCAGGTTTCAATCCCAGCATCCACTGTAAGATGTCTGTGTTTCCTCCCCGTGCAATGTGAGAATGATCTCCAGGTGCTCCGGTTTCCTCCTGCTTCTATAGATGTACCAGTTAGTAGGTTAATTGATCATTGTAAATTGTCCCATGATTAGGCTAGGGTTAAATCAGGGGTTGCTGGTTGGCACAGCTCGAAAGGCCGGAAGAGCCTATTTCATGCTGTAATTGCTAAACAAAATAAATGAATAGATGACAACAATGGGAGAGGAGGAGCAGAGGGTATAGATGGAAAGAAAGCACAGGTAGAATAAAACACTCCTGGCAACAGATGAGATGTGCAAATTGGGTCTGGGAAACACATTCTCAGACTTAGGTAGAGGTGAACCTGATGGAGGCAGCAGCAATGAGATGTAGGGGTTGCATGTAGAAAGCACCATTGAAGTCAAAGCTTTGGTTAAACAACTTCAATTATGGAAGGCTCCTAAAACATAATACCACAAGGTGATTTATAAGAATCCTACCAAACATAACATGAACCACAAAAGGGAGATATTAGAACAAGTGATGAAAACTTATCAAAGTAGTTTTACTATCTAATGGGCACTTTCAGAATTGGAAACAATGCTGGTGGTTTAACCGTGTCCAAATGATTTTTAAGAAAGCTGGTGTAAATCAGTCAAAACATGAAGGGAGTGTGAATGAGATTATGTGAGAGGGCATTCTAACCGGCTACAAGGTATCCCCACTACCCAGGATTATATGAGACACTGCCATGCCTTCTTTGTTCCTGACCATCTCCAACTCTGATCCTCTAATGAGTACCAGCTCATGGACCTCTGGTTTCTTCCTCCTGTAGTCCATAATCAGCTCTTCAGTTGTGCTGACATTGAGTGAGAAGTTGATATTGTGGCACCATTTAACCAGATCAGCTTTAAATTTTGTGCTCCTTCCTTTGGTGTGAAGGATCTCTAAATCAATCAACCATTTCTACCTGATTTTGCAGGCGGTTCAACTGTGATAGTCATGCTAAAAAATCTTGTGTTACAGAACAAGCTGTAACTGTTTCAAACTAGATTTAAACATATTTTTGTTTATTTTAGTTGTAGTGCAGCTGTGATCAGAGAAAAAAATGTTTAAGTCTAATACAATGCAGATAGTGTTCCCCAATCCATCAGTCACGTATACACGTTTCTCCTAATGGAAACCCGTTACTTATTACTTTTTTGTTATTGTTATTATTTCTTTCTTTTGTCTTTGCTCAGTTTGTTGTCTTTTGCACACTGGTTGTCCATCCTGTTGGTACAGTCTTTCATTGATTCTATTCTGGTTATTGGATTTATTGAGTATGTACACAAGACGAAGAATCTCAGGGTTGTATATGGTGATGTATATGTGCTTTGATAATAATATTGCAATTGGATATACTTTAGTAAATAGTTTAATTTTTGAAGTAAACTCCCAGAATATCTGAATACTGACATTTATGATTGTTTAATTGTTTCTAAATCTCTTTGACAAAAGGACTGGAGAAAGAACCAAGCAGACAGGCTCAGAGGCACAGAAGCAGGAAAAGAAAAAAAAACTGAAGTTAAAATGTTTATACTGTGTATCGTAACAATTACTCGTATCTTGATACAATTCATTTCCTCTACCAGATACACTGTAGTCAACTCTTCCGAGTATAGTTAATGCTTTGTAATTTGGCACTTTGGTGGAGTAGCAGTTAGCGTGATGTTATTGCAGCTTCGGGCATCCGAGTTCAATCCTGGTGTTCTCTGTAAGGAGTTTGTACACCCTTCCTGTGGAATGCGTGGGTTTCTCCCGGGGTGCTCCGCTTTCCTGCCACAGTCTAAAGATGTACCGGTTCGTAAGTTAATTGGTCATTGCAAATTGTCCCTGGATTAGGCTAGGGTTCAAATCGAGTGTTGCTGGGTGGTGCGGGTTGAAGGGCAGGAATGTCTATTCTGCGCTGAATAAAATAAAACTGACATAGATAATTTACTGATGATTTACGTTCTTCTACTGCCACTTTTTATTCTAAATACCTCAGTAATTTTCACTGGTTTCTCTCCTATGCAATTATGTCATAATGTGAAACATTTCCTTGTCATTCTGCTTTGTGCAGCTGTGCTTCAGTCATTCTACTGCACGTGATATCTGGCCTTTGAAATACAACCCTACAAAAGATGGTAAATACTGATGTAATACAACACATTGTTCCTGACCAATATTTACTTTATTTTATTGAGTTCCAGTGCACAGTAGGCTCTTCCGGCCATTTGAGTCCAGTAATCCCTGACTTAAACCTCACCTAATCATGGGACAACTTAGAATGACAAATTAAGCTATCAACTGCTACATCTTTGGACTGTCGGAGGAAACTGGGGCACCCAGAGGAAATCCATATGGTCACAGTGAGAACATATAAACTCCTTGCAGGCAGCAGCAGGAATTGAACCCAGGTGGCTGGTATTGTCACCACAACACTACGTTTATAAGCTTTTAAAACAGTCAAATGCTGCATCTGGAATGTCAATTTCAGAAGTTAATTGTCAAGAGAGAGATCTATAAGACTTTGGTGATAGGCAACATTTGTATTTGGTCACAATTTGAAACTTGTTTGATAGGAAATATGTCAAAGATAGAAATGAGTGCTTACTCATGCTGGATAAAATTGAGCGGCATTTTCAAATTCCCCTTTTTAAATTAGTCAAAAAGATTGAGAACAAACTACAATTAGAAGATAAAACAGTCCTAAACAATCTTATGTGGTCCAGAAGATTAGGCCACATGATATCCATAGTGAGTTGGTAAAATGGATTCAAAATTAGCTTGGTCGTGGAAGCCGGAATGTTATGGTAGAGAGGTAATTTTCCTCCCTTCCATATTGATTTGTACATTACATGCCATATTGCATGACTTGGGCAAACACGGTCTTTCTATGATCATGATTGTCTTAGGCATATTTTCTACAAAAGTTTGCCATTGCCTTCTTCAGTGCAGTGTTATTCCAAGATGGCTGGCTCTGGACATCATCAATACTCTTCAGAGATTGTCTACGACTTGTGATATGCACCAGCTGTTCATACGAATATCCACCACCTGGTAGAGACGTATCTCCAGCCTGCCACCCAATAACCAAGGTAATATTTGATCCAGTTTACCAAATTTCTGGCTGAAAGTCTGTGATTAGTAATGTTCCACAAGGATTGGTGCTTGCTGTTAGCAATATATATTAATGATGTTGACGGAAGAGTAGGTGGTCAGATTAGTGAGTTTTAAGTTCACTTGAAAATTGACGGAGCTGTGAATAGTGAGAAAAGTTGTCAAAGCAATTTATCCGGAAATAAATCAATTGGAAGTTGAGGCACAGAAATGGCAAATGGATGATTAACCTGGACAAGTGAGGCGATGTAGTTTGGGAGGCAAAATGCAAGAGGAAAGTAAATGCCAGGAACCTTAAGAGCAATGATCTACAGGACGATCTTGGGTGCAAGTCCTTGAAAGTGGCACCACAAATAAATAGGATCTTTGTCTGTACGTCAAGCTGTATGTCATGCTTGTTTCTTCGGTCTGATCATTGGCTATAAAAGTTCAGAAATCATATTGCAACTGTATAAAACATTCATTAGGCTACATTTGGCATATTGTGAGTTATTCTGGTTGCCACATTACAAGAAGGACATGGAAGATCCGGGAACTCTGGATTCCTGGTTGGTGTGTATTAGCTACATGAAGAGGTTAGACAAACCCGGATTGTTTTTTTTTGTGGAACATTGGAGGTTGAGAATAAATGGATGGGGATACACAAATTATGAGAATTATATAGTCTTATTCCCTGGTATGAAAATGTCAAATAATAGAAGGCATATGATTAATATAGAAGAGAGAGGTAGTTGCCAGGAATGCACTGTTGGAAGAGGTGGTAGAAGTAGACAGAATAGTAACTTTTAACAGGTGCTTAGATGGCCACAATAACAGAAAGAATACAAAAAATGTAGGTATGGGAGCATGACCAGGCAGATGGAATTAGTTTGGATTGCCTTAACATTGGCATAGCCACAATGGGCTGCATGGCTTGATCTTGTGTTGTGCTGTACTATTCTATTCTATGTTCTACAGGATGTTTTAGAGACGATCAAATCATAATTAATTCCAAGCAACATCAACTGAATATCCGGCCGAAACATCGACTGTACACTTTTCCACAGATGCTGCCTGGCCTGCTGAGTTCATCCAGCATTTTGTGCATGTTGCTTAGATTTCCAGCATCTGCAGATTTTCTCTTGTTTATAATTAATTCCAATTTCATTTAGTTTTCCATGTATTAGCTAAGACATGATTGGTGTGCCTAAAGGTGTGTCACAGGGATTGGTGCTGATTCTGTTGTCATTTGTAATCTATATCAAGATCTGTGTAATAATATGGTCTGTTAGAGCTAAAATGGTAGCAAAAAGAATACTCAATGTGTTATATCTCAGTGTACGGCGTATAAGAGATAAGGTGGACGATCTTGCTTCACTATTACAGATTATCAGGTATGATGCTGTGGCCATCGCTGAATCGTGGCTGAAGGATGGCTGTTGTTGGGAGCTGAACGTCCAAAGTTACACATTGTTTTGGAGAAATAGGCAGAGGGGGTGGTGTGGCTCTGCTGGTAAAGAATGGCATCAAATCAGTAGAAAGAAGTGACATGGGATCGGAAGATGTTGAATCCTTGTGAGTTGAGTTAAGAAAGAGCAAGGGTAAACGGATCCTGATGGCAGTTATATACAGGTCTCCCAACAATATCTGAGATGTGGACCACAGATTGCAATGGAATATAGAAAAGGTGTGTCAAAAGGGCACTATTATGATAGGCATGGGAGATCTCAACATGCAGCTTGATTGGGAAAATCAGTTTGGTAGTGGATCTTGAGAGAGAGATTTTTTTTTGAATGCCTATGAGATGGCTTTTTAGAGCAGTTTGTCATTCAGCCTACTACGGGATCAGCTATACTGAATTGGCTGTTATGTAGTGAACCAGAGATGATAAGGGAGCTTAAGGTGAGAGAACCATTAGGAGACAGTGATCACAATATGATTGAGTTCAACTTGAAATTTAATAGGGAGAAAGTAAAGTCTGGTGTAGCAGTATTTCAGTGGAGTGAAGTGGCATGAGAGAGGAATTGGCCGAAGTAAATTTGAAGGCAATGCTGGCAGGGATGACAGCAGAGCAGCAATGGTGAGAGTTTCTGGGAAAATGAGGAAGGTGCAGGATAGATACATTCCAAAAATGAAGAAACACTCAAGTGGCAACATAGCACAACTGTGGTTGACAAGGGGAGCCAAAGCTAATGGAAAAGCTAAAGAGAGGGCATATAACAAAGCAAAAATTAGCAGGAAGATAGAGGATTGGCAAGCTTTTAAAAAAATGTACAGAACAACTAAATGTATCTTCAGGCAGGAAAAGATGAAATATGAAAGCAAACTAGTAAACAATATCAAAGTGGAGAGTAAAAGCTTTTTCAAGTATGTAAAAAATAAGAGAGATGAGCATGGATATGGGGCTGCTAGAAAATGAGGCCGGAGAAATAATAACAGGGACGAGAAGAGGGTAAATGAACTGAATGAGTATTTTGCATCAGTCTTCACTGTGGAAGACACCAGCAGTGTGCCAGTTATTGAAGGGAGTGAGGGAAGAGAAGTGAGTGCTGTTACTTTTACAAGGGAGAAGGTGCTCAAAATTCTGAAAGATCTAAGGCTACATAAGTCACCTGGACCAGATAGAGGGGCATCCATTTAAGATGATCAAAGCTCGCAGCAGGATCTAAACCAGCTGGAAAAATAGGCTAAAAATGAAATTTAATAAAGTGTGAGGTGTTACACATTGGGGGGGGGGGGGGGGGGGGAAACGACAAACCAGGCTAGGACTTGCACAGTGAGTGGTAGTACACAGAGGAGTTGAGGTTGAACTGAGGGCTCTGGGAATACAGACCATTAATTCCTTGAAAGTGGCATCAAAGATAGACAAGGTTATAAAAAAATCTCTTGGCACATTAGACTTTATAGATCAAAGTACTGAGTACATGAGTTGGGAAGTTATGTTGAAGTTGAAAAGAAATTGTTGAAGCATAATTTGGAATATTGTGTGTAGTTTTGGTCCTACCTACAGGCAAGATGTCAATAAGATTGAAAGAGTGCAGAGAAAATTTATGAGGAAATTGCCAGGAATTGAGGACCTGAGCAAAAGGAAAAGATTGAATAGGCTCAGGCTTTATTCTCTAGACTCTAGAGTCTAAAGCGTGGAAGAATGATAGTAGATTTGATAGAGGTATGCAAAATTATGAGGGGTATAGGTAGGATATTTCATAGGAAATGTAGGCTGAGATTGGGTGAGACTAGAACTGGAGGTCATGGGTTAAAAGTGAAACATGAAATGTTTAAGGGGAACATGAGTGGGAACTGCTTCATTCAGGAGGTTGGTGAGAGCGTGGAATGAGCTTCCAGCAGAAGTGGTGGATACAAGCTTGATTTCAACATTTAAGTGAAATTTGGATAGGTAGATGGATAGGAAGGGTATGGAGGGCTATGTTCTCGGTGCAGGTCAATTGGATGAGACAGATTAATAATTCGGCCTGGACAACATAGGCTAAAGACCTTTTTCCTGTGCTGCCGTGTTTTATGACTCTGTGGTTAGTTCTCCAAATAGAAACATTATCGGCGGTAAAGCAGTTTACAATAATTCAATCTGATTTCTTTCCAGAATGCCTAGTCAATTATGGGGTGCACAAGTTAGGATAAACAATCATCTTAGGTGAGGATTTGCAATATCTCTTCAAAACACCAAGTGACAAAATTTTGTCTCCCAGTTATGGGACTATGCTAAATAATTTCCGAAATAGCTCTTAAACTAGAAATGGAATACAATTTGCCTTTAGTGCACAGAAATCCTGTAATTCAAATGCAGTAATGCTTAACCTCAACTGATATCTGCAAATATACCACTATCTCACACTCGCATCAACAGTTGCAACTAATCAACAATATCGCATCAAGTAAATGTTTAGAGTTCCAGACCCTGTTGCAGCAAACAACACACTCTGTACTTGCAAGATCGGTCCTACATTAGACAGGAATCTCTTTTTTAGTTGATTCCAAAGTAATACTGCCTTAAGATCCTTGCACAATATACAGTCCCAATTTGGCATCCCAGGAGAACCAGACTTGAACTTCTACCATTGGGAAACAGACTCTGTGACTGGGTGATAAAAGGACAGTTACTTTAGATATTTTGCTGTGAAAATTACTGTGATTTTTAAAAAGAATACTTTTGGGCTAGCTGTAGGAACCTGCTAAGCCCTAATAAATACAATCAGAAATCTTTTCAAAAGCTCGCTGTTTGAAAATTCAATTTCAACCACACAATGAACTTTTTAAAAACATTCTCCATCCCAGTTATGAAAGCTCCCATAACACCAGCACTCTTAGCAACTGCTGCATGACTTCCAGTAACTTGCGCATAAATGTGGTCTTAAGAACAACCAAAGAATATTATTTTTCTTTTGTAGGCTGCTTAGAAAGCTCTGATAAAAGAAACAAAACCTGCTGAATATTTCAACAAGATGTTATCAGTACATGGCACATTGAACAACCACCTTTTCACCAACTCTCTTGGAACAAATGAAAAATCTAAATTTGATGTGCTTTACAGCCATGGGGAATCCCAAATTAGACAATACTCATTTTAAGGTGAGCCTTAGGTCCCACACCCCGAAGTTCAGGAATACCTCACAAATCTGTGAGCCATATAGCCATCAGACTCCTGAATCTGTGTGGATAACTGCACTCAGCTCAATGCTGAAATGACTCCACAACCTAGCCTCCCTTTCAAGGACTCTAGAAATCAATTTTAAAAAGTCAATAACTAATACCATTTGCATGATTTGGCTTCTTTTGCAGATTGGTTGTTTGTCAGTCTGTTATTTATATTTTTCACAAATTCTATTGTATTATTTTATTTTCCTGTAAATACCTGCAAGAAAACAAATCTTCATGTGGCATATGCTGCCATACAAATAATTTGATAAGAATTTTCTTTTTGATCTTTGGGACTGATTTTGCACTGTGATGTTGTGACAAAATAACATATTTTACATGATATAAATGACTTGTAATAAATCTTATTCTTAATCTTCTTGATCCTTTGATATAGAGAATACTAAAAATAGGTAAGGTATAGCAGCCCAATCACAAATAAGAGAAAATCTACAGGTGCTGGAAATTGAGGTAACACACAAAATTCTGGAGGAGATCAGAAGGCCAGGCAGCATTCATCGAAAAGAGTGAACAGTTGATGTTTCGGGCCAAGACCCTTCATCAGGACTCTTAATCCACACTTATTCAGGTCCTGATGAAGGTCTCGGCCCAAAACTTTTTTCCATTGATGCAGCCTGGCCTGCTGAGTTTCTCCACCACTTTGTGTGTGTTGCTCAAATTATTGTATTCACTTTCCAAACAGCAAACTTCCTTAAAGATTAGCAGGACAAATAACCAAATAAAGAGAGGATATACTGATGGTAGGTAATTGAATTGTTCCAAATTTCTGCAGTTAATTGTCCAAGTTTCCTTGAGGACACCTCTTAAATCTGTGAGCCCTACCACCAAGGATGATAAGGTAGCATCACCATCTGCATATTTCCACCCAAGTCACACACTAACCTGTCAATATGTTGCTGATCCTTCATGGTCACTGGATCTAAATCCCGAAATGCCTCCTGCAGGAATACTGTGGAAGTACCTTCACCAAAAGTACTGCAGTGGTTGAACAACCTGGCTTAACATCACCCTCTCAAGGTTAGTTTGGGAAGGAGAATAAATGTGACTTTTGCCAGTAACATCCACATCAGAAGTGAGTAAATAAAAGAATAAAGTAGTCAGTCCTGTTCTCTGACACTTTTATTGTGGCCATGAACTTTGTATTTAGTGGCTGGAACAATTAGATGGAGTTGTATTAAATCAAAAGAACGGGAAAGGAAGGTGACTATGAATGAGACTTTTGAAAAACAAATTAGAAACCAAGAGAGCACCAGAGGAAATCAGCAGAGGAAAACCTGAATGTGATGAACTTCTAATCAGATAATCAAATATTACATCACTTTAAAACAATATACTGAGGCTGTGACCATCTGACTGAGGGAGAAAACAGGAGACAAGTGGCAGTCAGGAGGATTTGGTCAAGGTTCTTCCATAACCTTGAGTAGTAGCAGTCTAAGAAACCATTTCACAATCCTAATGGTGCTTACTTTTGTCCTGGTATTGCTAGGATCTTTGGCAAGAGCTGAATGATAGCAAGTTCAAATATCACCCTGCAGGACATCAGTACTGCCATCTATAGAACATTTCCCAAGGTATGGATTATTCACCAGTTCTTTCTACAAGTCTGGGGTACATAATCAATTCTAATTTACACAACCTTTTACACAATTTCAATCCATTCTATATAAACTATAATGATAATCAGACAGGTTCCTCAACCTTTGTTGATTATAACAGTGGCCATGGAAAATCAGATTCATCAGAGAAAAAATATCTCAAGCTTACTATTAAGGTTCCAAATTGCTTATCCCACATACAGAAAGGTATGTATAATAAGTTCTGTCGCTCACAATCTACTGACCTGTACATTCAGTGGCCACTTTATTAGGGACACCTGCTCATTAATGCAAATATCTAATCAGCCTATTATGTGACATCAATTCAACGTATAGAAGAATGCAGATGTGGTCAAGAGGTTCAGCTGTCATTCAGACAAAACATCAGAATGCAAAAGAAATGTGATCTAAGCGCCTTTGACTGCGGAATGGTTGTTGATGTCAGACAGGGTGATTTGAGGATTTCAGAAATTGCTGATTGACTGGGATGTTCATGCACAAATTCTCTAGAATTTACAGGAAATGGTGGAGGAATCAAAGCATCTGGCAAGCCCCAGTTCTCTGGACAAAAATGCTCTGTTCATGAGAGAGATCAGAGGAGAATGGCTGGACTGGTTCAAGCTGACAGGAAGGCGACAATAATTCAAGTAACCACACATTACAACAGTGGTGTGCAGAATTGAACCTTGAACTGGATGGGCTACAGCAGCAGAAGAGGATGTACCTAATAAAGTGATCACTAAGTGTAGAGTTTATTATCACATATTGTAGGTTTAACCCACTTGAGGCAAGAAATTAATTACAGAGCTTTGGATGGATGTGCTGAAGTGCAGAACAAATTATATTCACTTTATTTACTCCAAGGCAGAGGCTTCTATTTCTCTGGGGTTTTTGGTGCACAACTGACCAATGACAATTGCAGAATTAAAAGGATAACTCTTACCATTTTCTTTTCTCCATCCTTAGGATCATCCACATACGAGAGGATGAAGTCAATCCTCCTAATTCCATCACAAAAGAAGACCGAGTCTTTGCTGTAGATCTGTTTATCAATCTAAGGAATAAGCAGAAGATGAACTATGAAAAGGTGGGCAATGCCTTTCATTTTGACTCTTGTTTTCTGAGCAGTTCCAGGCAAAGAACAGGCCAAATTTCCACATCAGGGCAGAAACATGGCAAATAGCCAAGACAAGGTCATAACTCATACCACATGCACAATTACTCAACAAAAGCAATAACATGTATGGAATGTAATGCAGAATAAGTGGTCTAATCCTGCTCAAATGCCTTTCAAAAACAACACTGGATTATTGTTACACTTACGATCTCAACAGTTATTAAGCACAATTGTGACAATAGTACAAAAAGCTAATCTTGTCTTGCAAAAACATTCCAATTCCAGCAGTGCCTGGGTGTACTTTTTGGAAGCAGCTCCCAAAGACCAGCCTTTTAAACTGCTCTGTTTTATTTTTTAATGCAGTTTCCTCACAAGATTCTGTAGTCTTGCTGCCTGTTCTCAGAGCAATCCCACCAGATTCATCACCCCACTGATTTCCCTGCCATCAATTCTCCACACATGCTCATGACTACCCACTTTCCCCCTTTCTCCTGACAAGCACCAAAGCCAGGGTAAAATTTACAGCAATGATTCATCTACTAGCATTGGGACGTGGCTAGAAATTGTAAGAAGCCCATGTGGTTACAGGGAGAATGCGTAAATTAGGGAGAAATTTTGTATTTTGTTATCTACTTCAATGATCTAGATGATAATGTGGTAAGCAGGTAAATACAACAATGGTTTGGAATGGACTAGATAGACTGGAGGGTCTGTTTATGTGCTGTAGAGGACTATGATCCTATGACACTAAATCTAGGAGAGAACAGAAGAACACAGCAACTGGTCCTTCAGACATTGTGCACTGAAAGGCCTGTTGCTGTCTGTGCTAACCATTAGGCCAATACCAACTAATCCCATTTGTCAGCAGCTCGTTTATATCCCAGCATGGTCTACTTGTTCAGGTGCCCATCTAAAAGTCTCTTCAGCCCTGCTTTCAGATCTGCTTCCACCCCTTGCCCTATCAGTGTCTGTGTGAAAAATGATGTCCTGCAAATCTCCTTTAAACATTCCACTTATCACCTTGAAAACACCCTCTATTATTTACTATGTTCACCCTAGGGAAAACAGGCAGACTGTCTACCTTATTTACAGTAATGAAGACAAAATTCAAAGCATGAAGAAATGTCCATTCAAGTGGGAAGCAAGAAAAAGATTGTCTGCAAGGAAAATAAAGTAAAAAAAAATAGTCCTGACGAAGGGTCTTGGCCCAAAATATCAAATGTACTTCTTCCTATAGATGCTGCCTGGCCTGCTGCTTTCCATCAGCATTTTGTGTCTGTTACTGAAAATAATAGACTGCTCATCTTTCCACAGACACTGCCTGACTTGTTGATTTCTTCTTGCATTCTCTGTTTTCATTTCAGATTTAAAACATCTGCAATTGAGCAAACGGCCTGAATCATCTGGCTTCTTCACCCTTTGTTTCCATTCGTGATCAAGAGTGTTGGCCCAAAGTGTCGTCTCTTTACTCCTTTCCATAGATGCTGCCTGACCTGCTCAGTTCCTTCGGCATTTTGAGTGACTTTGGACAAAAGCTTACGCATCAGTATACACATAAAAGAAAACTAGACTACCTTCTAAACCTGGTATCATTTGTATTTTGTACAGACATAATAACAAATTAATGTAGCTAGCAGGATTATCTAACATGCCCTAGGAGATAAAGCACCAGATTTGGCACTGCTAAGATTACCAAAACCATTGACTTTCTTTCTGTGACTTTTGCTTGAAGGAAAGGTATGTAGAATTAAGATTACATCAGATGGTAAAGCTGTGGAATAAGTGTTCTCCATCTCCTTCAGTAAGAACAGCGAATGCATGGTATAATTACTACCTCTAAGTCACTTGGAATATTTTCACTTTTTCATTAATTTAGATATAAACTAATCCTATCTCCTCTGATCACCTTAGTTTCCAAGTCAAAACCCTGATAGACTGTGAATAGGGAGGAAAGGGTCCTTCAAAGTCAGTCTATAGGTCACAGAATCAGTTCAGAGTAGAGTTAAATAAAGTTATCAACGCCATTTCAGGAACCTGATGGGTTGTACATTAATAACTGCTCTTGACCCTGATGGTGTGGGACATAAGGCTACTGTACCTTCTGGCCAATGGTAGTAGTAAGAAGAGGGCATGGCCTGGGTGGTACGGGTCTCTGATAATGGATGCTGCCATCCTGTGACAATGTTCCATCTAAATGTAATCAATAGCAAAGTGGAATTTGCCTGAGGTGAACTGAACAGCACCCATTACTTTCTCTAGCCTTTTCCGTTCCTGGGTGTTGGTGTCTTGGTACCAGGTCGTGATGCAGCTAGGATACTTTCTACTGCGCAGCTAATACAGTTTGTTAAAAGCTTAAGGTGAATCTACGCAATCATTGAAGAAAATAAAGGTGCTGTTGTGCATTCTTTGTGAAGGCACTCGTGTTTATTTTTAACATACACGAAAGAAACAGCACATATTTGTCCAGTTCCTCAACAAAATCATGCTCAGAGATGCATCTTGGCTAGGGCGACGACCTTAGCTTTGACCTGCACCTTACATGCTGCTGCTGTTTATGGTCTGGAGCTGGGGTTTCCGATCTGGGGTCTACAGATCCCTTAGTTACTGACAGGGCTCCATGGCATAAAAGAAGTTTGGGAATTCTTGGCCTAGAGGAAGTGAGTACAGTACCATGGAAATAGTGAATCAGCACGCAGGCATTCCATAAAGCAGAACACCATGACTCACTCAGATGACTCACAGCTTCGGATAGAACTCCTGAACATTTAAGGGAAATGCTGTGATTCATTTAAATGACTTTTTGACTATAAATCATCACATTGTATAAACAGATAAAATTCAGATAACTGACTCTGGATGTTGGTTTTAAGAAACAGATCCAACTCCTCCATGATTAATTATTTGCTTCCTTAGAATAAAAAAAAATCTAGCATGCAAGTCCCTCCCACTCTCACTCTAAAATGGTCTGTATGCTCTGTGACATGCATATATAAACCAACACCAGACTGTAGTTGGAGGGGGGGAAGTGTGCAGTTCTTTTAATCTCGCAATGGATTAAAATGGTGGTCTACTAAAATTATGTGAATACAGAAACATTTATCCAGAAATTTCAATCCATGACCATTATTAATTGATGTTTTTTACTTTTTCCTTAACCATCCCATGAATGGGACACAATTGCACCCATTTCTTTACTGAATGGTGTTACTAGAGAAGGGTGAGTGGGTGGGTGAGGGGCTGGGGAAGAAGTGAGAAGCTAGGAGGTGATAGGTCATAAAGGACTGCAGGAGAAGGTGTCTGATAAGAGAGGAGAGTGGACCCTGGGAGTAAGGGTAATAGGAGGGGCACAGTACGGAGGTGACAAAAAGGGGTAAATGGGTAGCCAGAATGGGTAATGGAAAAATAAAAGGGAAGGGAAGAAATTACCTTAAGGAAGAGAAATTTCTAAAAGATGACTCCTTCTTCATTAGCTCTTTACTTTACCCACCTATCACTTCCCAGCTTTACCCTCCCGCACCCTCTCCCTCGCCTGCCAGCTTGTACTTTCCCCTCCACCACCTTTATATTCTCGCTCCTTCCCCCTTCCTTTCCAGCCCTGATGAAGGGTCTCAGCCCAAAATATTGACTGTTTGTTCCTCTCCAGATATGCTGCCTGACCTGCTGAGCTCCCCAGCATTATAACCATATAACCTTATAACAATCACAGCACGGAAACAGGCCATCTCGGCCCTCCTAGTCCGTGCCAAACTCTTAATCTCACCTAGTCCCACCTACCCGCACTCAGCCCATAACCCTCCACTCCTTTCCTGTCCATATACCTATCCAATTTTACCTTAAATGACACAACTGAACTGGCCTCTACTACTTCTACAGGAAGCTCATTCCACACAGCTATCACTCTCTGAGTAAAGAAATACCCCCTCGTGTTTCCCTTAAACTTCTGCCCCTTAACTCTCAAATCATGTCCTCTCATTTGAATGTCCCCTATTCTCAATGGAAACAGCCTATTCACGTCAACTCTATCTATCCCTCTCAAAATGTTAAATACCTCGATCAAATCCCCCCTCAACCTTCTACACTCCAATGAATAGCGACCTAACTTGTTCAACCTTTCTCTGTAACTTAAGTGCTGAAACCCAGGTAACATCCTAGTAAATCGTCTCTGCACTCTCTCTAATTTATTGATATCTTTCCTATAATTCGGTGACCAGAACTGTACACAATCCTTTCCTATAATTCGGTGACCAGAACTGTACACAATGTGTGTATCATCAATCTATAATATGGTATCTACCTCAATCACACCGTAGGGTCTTTTAAAAGATTCTTAGATAAGTTTATGGAGCTTAGAAAAACAGAGGGCTATGTGATAGGGAAATTCTAGGCAGCTTCTGGAGTAGGTTATACGGCCGGCACAATATTGTGGGCCGAAGGGCCTTAATGTGCAGTAGATTTCTATGTTTCTACGTTAAACCAGTCATCTGTGCCTTCTGCTTTGACCATTCTAATGCACTCCTCTCCTCCTTCACAATCTCCACAAATTCAATCTTAACTAAACTTCACTGCCTATGCTTGAACTCATTCAATCATCAGGAATAGGATTTTAATTTTCAGGGTTTGTTAAAACAACCCAAATTTTAATTTCATGATGGGTTTTCAACTCTGGTCTTTGGATCGTTAATTCAAGACCATATAGTCTCAAACTGAGGACTTTAATTTTAAATCTGCCATTCCTCTCATTCCAGGGCTTCGCCCTTTCCCAAACTCTGTAGCCTTTTTCAACTGCGTGTGAACTTGTGTTCCTCCTCCACATTCCTCAACTGCTTCAACAGTGGCCATCTGGTCAGCTAGTAGCGACCCCAGCTCTGCAGTTCCTTTTCCAACCATAAAGCAACGTCTGGAATTCCTTCCTTCAGCCCAGAACACAAAATGGATCTCATCAATGGCAAGCAGAATCCTCCAATGGCTGTCTCTGCTTGATTGACTAATTAAAACAGCAATCAGACTTAAATTTACATATTTACAGAAGGACTGGTGGGGAACTGAGCCACTTTCTTGCCAGAAAGCTCATACAGATTGTCAAGATGATGAGTGGGTATAGAGTGGACAGCCAGCAGTTTCTTTCCAGGGCAGAAATAGCTAAAAAGAGAGGGCACAATTTTAAGGCAAACACTAGGAAATCTGCAGGTGCTGGGAATTCGAACCACACACACAAAATGCTGGTGGAACGCAGCAGGTCAGGCAGCACCTATAGGGAGAAGCGCTGTCAACGTCTCGGCCCTAAATATCAACAGCGCTTCTCCTTATAGATGCTGCCTGACCTGCTGCGTTCCACCAGCATTTAGAGTGTGTGGCACAATTTTAAGGTGTTTTGAGGAAAGTATCGGGGGGGGGGGGGAATGTCAGAGGTAACTTCTTTACGTGGAGAGTGGTGGGTACAAGAAATGCCTTGACAATGGTGGTGGTAGTAGATTTATTAGGAGCATTTAAGAATCTTTTAGATAGGCTCAGTGATGAAAGGAAAATGGCGGGCAACGCAGAAGGGTTAAATTAATCTTAGAGTAGGTTAGAAGATCAGTGCAACATTGAGGACATGTACTGTAATGTGCTATGTACTAGCTCTTAAACTGTAAGACTGCTGGGGTGGAATTTTTTTTTTGCAGCTTGCATGGTTTCAGTGTGAATATGGTTTCAGTCTGTTCTTGATTTAAGTGAGGCAGGTAACAGTGATAGGCACCGAATGGCAGGTGCACAAAGAATAACAAGTAGAAACAGGGAGGAATGTTAAAGGTCATGAATCGTTGGGAGAAAAGCATGGAATAACGCTGCAAACACAGTTTCTGAAAGCAGCTCTAGTATCCAGGCATGTCCCAGGAATTCTCCTCTCATATGTAGAAATTTAATCAGGTCGAAAATCATGTGCACAGCAGATTTACCGGGATGCTTCCCGGATTAGATAACTTGTCTTATGAGGATGGACTTTTCTCTTTGGAGCAAAGTGAATGGATAGAGTTGTACAGAGACGTAGATTGAGCAGAGAGTCAGAGACTTTTTTTTCCCCCCAGGGTGGAAATGGCTAATATGTAGGGGCATCATTTTAGGGTGATTGGAGGAAAGTATAGGGGGAAGTCAGAGGTGTGACAGAGAGTGGTGAGGGCATGAAATGCCCTGTCAATGGTGGTGGCGGCAGAGGCAGATACATTAAGGGCATTTACAAAACTCTTAGATAGGGACAGGAATGATAGAATATGGAGGACAATGCTGGAAGGAAGGGTTAGATTGATCTGAGAGTAGGTTCAATTGGTGGTACACTATTGAGGGCAAAAAGGACTGTATTGTGATGCAATGTCCATCTTTGATGTCCCATGTTCTAAAAAGTTAGTGTGATTAGCACTGTAAAGCTTTGAATATCTCTACAAGTGTTATAATAATAAAAATTACAAGAGGAACAACAAAGCCTCTTGCCCTTTGATTGCTACAATTTTTAAAAACCATTTCCATCATTCCAGGTAAAGAATTGGTTGCCTACAGTATAAAGAGAATGGACACAGCTTAACATCATACATTGTTTTAGCCACTGATGAAACTGTTCAAAACTTCCAAGTGCAGTTTAAATCATCTGATCTTTGATATGCTCTTGATTAGCAAGAACTTCAAAGGTTGTGAGTGAACACAGGAAAATTGGGGTTGAGAGGGATAATAAATCAAATGGCTTAATCCTGCTCCTAAGTTTCATGGTCTAATTAGCAAAGTGAATCCACTTGATGAAATCTAGGAGGAAGAAATAAAGCACCTAACTTCATGGGTCAATTTCAAGTAATTATTTACTATTGGTTTAAAAAGTAAAGAGTTAATTATTATGCCTTACGAATTAGAATTTCAAAAGATCATCTTGGTAGCAAAACTTTTCCTAACTCTATTGTGCAAAGGACATCTATGTAACAATAGCAGCTTGTGCTGGATTGAGACCAGATTTAGCTCTGCACCTTGTTGATTTTCCATTTTCAATGCTGGGAAGTGCATACTTAATTCTTTCTGTGCAGAATTAAGTATGCACTTCCCAGCATTGAAAATGGACAATCAACATGATCCCACATCTTGTGTAAATAGAGTTCTGCAGAAGCAACTCAGCTATGTGCATCATCTATTTGATTAATAAACAACAGTGGAGGCAGTTTAATGCAATGAAATGGTCAGAATAGGATTTTAAAGTATTTAACATCCTTAACCATTTCAGTGATAAATTAACCTATGCTCTAAATGCAAAGCAAATACAGAGACCAGTTATTTTCTTGTAGTCACATTGGGAAGAACAATGGGTATTTAAAACATCAAGGATACAGAGTAATACATGCAAAGCGTTGGAAGAGCTCAGCGAATCAGGCAGCATCTATGGATAGAAATAAGCAGTTGATGTTTCAGACTGAGACCTTCAGGACTGGAAATGAAGGGTGAGGAAGATGGTGGGGAAAGGATATGGGGTACAAGCTGGGAACTGATAGACGATGATGTAAGGGGCTCGACTGTCATGATGAGGACTCTCTCGGGTTGAAAGAGCAACAGTTCATATTCTATCAGTGTAATGTCCATCATGAACACCAATTTCCCTAACCTCCAGTCATTTTACTCCCCCACCTCCTTTCTCTCCATTTCCATTCCCTATTCTGACTCCCCTCTTAGCCACTTCTCTTCTCTTCACCAGCCCAATAATTCTCTCCGGTGCCTCCCCTCCTTCCCTTTCTCCCAAGGTCCACTCTCCTCTCTCATCAGATTCCTTCTTTATCACTTTCCCCTATCATGACCCAGCTTCACACTTCATACCAGTCCACACCACCCATTCACCTTCCCTCTCACCTGGATTCACCACTCACCTGCCAGCTTGTGCTCCTTCCCTTCCCCCACCTCTTTATTCTGGTTTTCTCCTTCCTTTCCAGTCATGATCAAGGGCCTCAGCCTGTAAAGGTAGACTAATAATTCCTCTCAATAGGAGCTGCCTGACCTTCTAAGCTCCTCCAGCATTTTGTGTGCTGCTTTGGATTTCCAGCATCTGCAGAATCTCTTGAGCTGAAGAGTACATATGGATTTTCTGATACTGCATTGATTAATGGGGCTGAAGAAATGGCACATTGCCAGGTTAATCTTTTTTTTTCCTCTGAAGAGATGTATTTTGTTATCGCTGGAGACCAAGACAGCTGCAAATCTTTCACGGCATGAGAGTTCAGATTAAAATGATACATGAAAATTAAACAACCAGCATAAAACAAAATTTCCCACTTGTCACAGCTAGCCTGAACTCCTCACGGATCATGCATAGTGAGAGGACCAAAACATAAATGGCCATAAAGGCCAAGAGCATTTTTTCTAACATTTTAAATATTTGTTCCAATTGCAGTATCTGTATTCATAATGAATAATAAATCAGGTCTAATGGTAGTCTCACAATTTAAATCAATAGTTTTATTTGCCTAAATACTGCTGCAAAAAAACCCCAAAATTTCATGACATATGTGAGTGATGATAAACCTGATTCTGATATGGGTCTCTATTGTGGATCGAGAGTGGGAAGGGGGTAGGGAGAGGGGAGGGAGCGGGAAGCATCAGAGAGACATTCTGTAGTGATCAAGAAACCAACTGTTTGGAATCAAATGACGTTGCCTGGTGCCACAAGGTTAGGTGTATCTGCACCTGCACCACCCCCGCCCTGGCACGGCTTTTCTGCCACCTGTTCCACACCCCTCCTGCAGTGCTCCACCCTCACCATTCCCCCAACATCCTTTGCTCACGCCAGACTTACAAACTCACTCTCCCCTCCCAGCTGACAAATACAGTACTATGCAAAACCCTTAGATACACTAACTATATGTATGTGCCAAAGACTTTTGCACAGAACTGTACATATTAAAGTATACGACAACATCAGGAGCATCATCACCTGCAACATGTTCAGATGATTGAGGAAAAGGGTATCTGAAAATCTCAAACCTGGCATGAAAGCCTGCTTCCCACCTTTCTTCACATAGTCAAGGTATTAAATTGGACTATTCATTGCAGGCATCTCATGGCACTACAGAGTTATCACCAATCAGTCCCTTAATCCATTGGATGGCTCAACAAATCAACTTCAGAGTCCTCTCCCAGGCCAAAATCCTTAGCATCAAGACTGATTGGTCTCGTCCCGAAACGTCAACATCTTTTCCATTTTTCCATAGATTGTTGCCAGGCCTGCTGAGTTCCTCAGTATTTTGTGTGTGTTGGTTGGATTTCCAGCATCTGCAGATTTTCTCTTGTTTCTGATAGAAAGTTGGATCTCTCAGTAAGAATGCTGCTCGCACAGCAGAATCCCAAATCAGACAACCTGTTCTGAGCTGTCAGGGCAAGAGACTACCAACCAGATGCATGAAAACATTAAGGGATGTGTTCAAAGCCTCCTTGAAAATACCCCCACTGATTGCTGGATAACCTTGGATAAGACTGCCCAAAAAATATCAAATGTATCCACCCACCACCCTATCACTTCAGTCCCAGCTGTGTCCAACACATTGGCTTTATCTGTCAGACAAATACTTGGAGAGGTGACAGCTTATTCATGTCCCAAGGGCTAAACAAGAAGATTATTGCCAATCCCAATGATAGTAACTCAAATAGTCTGCCTACTGAATCACAGCAGTCCACAATGAATACCCTCAGTCATATGTATCTAATATTAAACTGTAATGAGATATTCTTTCACTCCCTCCCATCAATACCGTCTCCCACAAAAGTAAAAATACAGCAGGACTCAAAGGAGTGGACAACGCACAAAAGGTCAGATTCGATGGTTAAAGGATGTTACAGACGCCAGGAATGACAAAACCATGAAACTTAAATGAAAAGAAAGGATTTTAAAGATTTGGGAAATGAAATTCATGATTGTGACATACACAAGGCTAACTCAGAATCCAGATGATATTTTTACACGCTGACAATGTAACGAGGTTGGGCCAGAGATTCATAATTATTATGTCTGTTACGTCTTCTGGGAGATGCATTAATTATACCCATCCCTAACCCGTACACCCGTTCTTTACTGAAATGACACAAAAAAATGCAGAATAAATAATCAATGTCAGAATTATAAATAATCTTAGTTCCTTTCTTCACTATATCCCTGGAATAGAGCTTATCCCTAAACTTGTTATTAACCTTTTTCATTTTTATGTCATCAAACGTAGAATGCCGCTCACGCAGTTGTTTGGGGGGAGCAACCCATGAAAGGTTTTCAGCCTGAACATGTACAACACTGTTGGGAAAAATTTAATATTCTTTAGCAAAACCTCATTCATCCTTGTTCCAGTCATCAACTCGAGTCTGCAGACCAGCAAAACTTTTAAAAGTTTTCTTAGCTCAGAATATCATCCCACACCATTCTTCCTCCCTATAGTGATAATCAAAATCAGGTTTATTAACACTGACATATATCATAAAATCTGTTGTTCTGTGGCGGCAGTACATTGCATGACTTAAAATTTACTATTAACTTACAAAAATAAGCACTGAGCCTATTTGGAAAGGTCGTGAATAGCTTCCGGCTGGGCAGCGAGGTCTAGGCCCAGAGTGTATCACTATGGGAGGCCCCGGTCCTAATGTGAGGCACGATCTGCTGTTTAGGCAATTTGAATGCTGGTTCAGAAAGACTGGAAATGCAGAGTGTCGGGACTGGAGGTGAGGGTCAGGCCGATTTTGCACTGTGGCTGGGAGACTACCCCGGCTGCTGTACTTCATGTCTGCGAGGTTTGCAGTGATTTGCCCTGTTGATATGATGAACTGAGACCAAGGCTTTGGGCCTACTCCTGGCTGCCCCGGGGTTTCGGATCTAAGGCCTCAATTTGGTTTGGGATGCGGTTGCTCGGTTCTATTGTTCGCATGATTTGAGCTTTTTTCTCTCTTTCTCTGCACATTAGGTGTTGATCTTTATTTTTTTTTAAAATTGGGTTCTTTCAGGTTTCTTGCTTTGTGGAAGACAAATCTCAAGGCTGTATAATTCATACGTCCTTTGATAATAAATGTACTTTGAATCTATGACAGTGGTCTCTAATAAGGAAGTCAAGCATCCAGTTGTGAGAGGTCCAGGTTTTGAAGCTTCGTGTTTAGCACTGAAGGGAAGGTAGTATTGAATGTTGATCTATAATTGATAAACAACAGCTTAATGCATGTACTGTTGTTGTCTAGGTGCTCCAAAGGCAAGTGGAGGGCCAAGAAGAGTGAGTCTACTGTAGATCTGCTGAAGGCAAATTGCAGTGGGTCCAGGTCCTTGCTCAGGCAGAAGTTAATTCTAACTATGACCAACCTCTCAGAGCATTTCATGACAGTAGAAACGTGACACTACTGGGTGATAGTAGTTGAGGCAGCTCACCCTGCTCTTCCTGATGAACTGAAGTTTCAGTTCACATTGTTCATTGGCAATTATTATTTTACCAGGTCTCCAAGCCACAGAATTCTTTATTTACTTTTTGACAATCTTCAAGCTTTTGAAGTTAGAGCACGAGTGATTTCCTCCCTTCCTTTTAATCAGCATCATTTTCTTCTGTTTCATCCCTGGACGTGTATTGTACAATGAATCCTGGCTCTGTAGTTAAACTTCCCAAATGCTTTTAAAGCTAACAAAAAACAAAGATGGTTTCATCTTCCACCATGATGAGAAACGATGAAGTGTAAAATATGAAGCTAGGAATATGAAACACTGCCAAACTCTGGGAAATGTACAAGTAGAAAGTCACTGCTGCCTGTGTCAGTTAGTCTTTTGTTCATTTGCCAGTGATTCAAATTAATCCTATGATCCAAACTTTTCATCTAATAAACCTGTGCACTGATGCATCAAGCTACCCAGAAGCCTTTTAAAATAAGTTCCTATGCTATCTACTTGCAACATCCTCAGATAATGCATTCCAGAGCTTATCAATTATAAAAGAAATGTTATTTCCTCTTGTTATGGCAACTTTGAAAAAAAGCCCTCTGGTGTTTAATCCATTTATCATTTGAACATTGTTTCTCTATAGACCTTAAGATGAAGCAAAACCATGTTTATTTTTAATATTACATTCTCATCTTCCCTGAACGTTTTCTCCCACTTGGAGAACAAATCTAGCTTCTCATCAGAAAATGCCCTTATGATGGTGAATCTCCTGCACTATTTCAAGCTGTTTTTTGTGCCCATCTTGGAGTAGCATTATTTAAAACATTCATCTTCTTCCTCCTTTCAAAGTGCAAAGTCACTTTGTCACTTTATCATTTCCTGTCAGAGTAACCTCATGTTTAGATACTACAGTGCCTAAGATCATGTTATGTCTATGTATATATATCCACATACAGGTTACTTGCACATTGTTTCATAGGATTGCTTTTATATTTATTCTGTTTTTATACTTAGTGTTTTCATGCTGCATTGAATCCAGAGTAATAATCATTTTGTTCTCCTTTGCGCTCATGTACTGAAGAATGACGATAAACAATTTTGAACGTTAAATCACTTCACATCAGCCTATTTCACAAGATTACAGCTTCCTGATGCCCGCTCCTATCTTGCTCCCCACATTGACATACTCTGATCATTTGCAAGCTTTAATGTTGTACTCCAACACCAAAGTCCAAAGCAAGATAAAATTTTAATCCTAGTGAACTACACTGCTGTGTTCTCTGTTTGAAATCATCTCCCCTCCATTCTGCTTCTTCCTGAGACAAATTACAAGACACTTCATTGATGTCTTTATTTGAAGTCCATGCCTACATCACACCATGACCTTTATCTGCTATTTCTTCAAAGCACTTAATCAGCTTAATTAAATATGAGTAGGCTTCAACAAATTTAACTTGATTTTCCCAAGTACACATTAATCTTTTTCTTTGGCAATGGCGCTGAGTAGATTTTCTATTAGATGGACTGGTCTCAAAATACTAGGCTTATCTTCTACTGATAAAAAGTGGGAGAGCAGCAATCTCTCGTCCTCTGGCACCACTTCAATACCCAAGATGATAGAAAGTTGTGTACAGAGCTTCTACTTCCATCCCAAATATTCTCAAGCATGTATTTGGATGGGTGGACATTAAATTTTGAGTGCTGCTAATTTGCTGAGCACCTACTATTGTTTTAGTGTTATCCAATGCCTCAACTCTTTTCTCCTCAGATACTAACCTCAGCTTCTTTGGTGAAGACACAAGTATTCACACTACTAGACTGCATCCTCTGCCTAAACTGGGAAGCAGTTTCCTTTTAACTAAACCATAAGCAGACCCACTATTTCCCAAACTATCCTTCCACTTTTTTTCTGACAAGTTTACAGAGTTTTGGCATTGTTCTCATGTTACTTTCATGCTAGGTGAATTGCCAAAGGCAGGGTTTTTTGTATTTATTTATTACACACAGAGAGTGCCAGGTGTCCAGAATGCACTGCCAGGGATGGTGGTATACATTGATACAATAAAGATACTTAAAAGGCTCTTAGATGGGCAGGTGGACATAAGAGAAATGAGGAGTTATAGGCTATATAGGAGGAAAGGGTTAGATTGATCATGGAGTATGTTTATATTAGTCAGTGCAACATTGTGGGCTGAAGAGTTTGATGCTCTATGTTCTACTTGCTAATATAATTTCATATTGTTACAGCCATTCTTTGTTCCTTTGCTTTGGAATTGTGTCTCCTGACTTTCCAATGATCATACATGACTACAGCATGACGATCAATGGCTAGAGAACTTCATAAATCAAAATATTGGTACAGGAGTTAGGATGTTTCGGTGAGACCTAATACAGAGCATTGTGTGCAGTTCTAGCCATCTGTCTGCAGGAAAGATACCAAAAAGACTAAAAGAGTACAATGAACATTTACAAGGATGTTGCCGGGACTTGAGGACCTGAGTTATAAGGCTGACTAGTTAGGACTTCCTTCCTGAGAGGAATAGAGAAGATGTGAAAGAGTACACAAAATTATGAGAGGTATAGTTCAGATAAATACAAGCAGGCTTTTTCCACTGAGATTGGTGAGACTAGAATTAGAGGTCTTAGGCTAAGGGTGAAAGGTGAAATGTTTAAATGGAACACGAATGGGAACTTCTTCACTCAAAGGATGGTGAAAGTGTGGAGTGAACTACCACTGGTAGATGTGGGTTCGACTTCAACATTTAAAAGATATATGGTTACGTACATGGATGGGAGGGGTAGATTAGTATTTTGGCACAGACTAGATGGGCTACAGGGCCTATTTCTGTGCTGTAGTGCTCCAACACTATGCAAGTTCTTGAACTGTGCTCTGAGTATGTGACTCAGGGAAAGGCCACAGTTGTAAGGAGTGAGCTGGGAGAGAGAAAAATGTTATTACAGGCTCCATTTTTGATTCTACAATTCCTCTAAAGTAACCCTCTCTGTAATGCTCACCAGTAACTGCACCATTGCAAATTTCTATTCACTTTTTGAATGAGAATGTATTTGCATACCAAGACCCGAGGGGATATTCTGTTAACTAGTGCAGCATTTGCCACATGCTATTCAACACTTTTGTACATCTTCAAACTCTGCCCTTTCTGCATTTAGTAATGTTTCCATATTAACATGCTGGCTTTCTGGCCCATATTCAATGAAGTAGATATTAAAAATGGATGCTTCTATTACAATGAGTACAAACTCACCATCACACCTGCCAAACACAGCATGTATGTATAATACTGAAAACATATCGGCCAATTTGGAAATCTCCCTCAATCAGTTCTTCAGTAAAATTGAACATGCAAGGAGTAATAGCTCTAAACTCAGGCAAACTTTTCCAGTTTCAAGCATTAGTCAGAGAAGAGGCTGTCGGAATATGTTGGCGATGCATTGCTGTTACATGGTTAAAAGGCCCAGTAACTGCAAATGAAACTCCCACACACCGCACGCATCATAGCGCTTCACAGCAATGTAACCTCTAATTGGTATTCAACGAAGGAATTTTACAAAGAGACAAAGGAGAATAGGAAAGTCTATATAATCAGAACATTAGTCTATGAAAGGTCCCGTATAAAAATGACAAATTTGTGAAAAAAATTTCATGCATTCTTTTAAGTTCCAATATTGCCTGCTGTATAACACAGCAATTCAAAAGCAATATTGTCAGTCTATTATGCTAGTTGTCTTCAAAATCAATTTAGCCCCTGGAACTTATGACAGAATTAACAGTGTGGTCCATTACTATTATAGATAAATCAGTTAATGTGATACGTGACAAAATGAGATAGAGCCTCTACCAAAAATGAAATTATTAGCATAATAGTTTCATTGTCTAGAACATTGGTAATCTTTGAGCATTAGAGGATACTCTGCTGCTGTATATGCAAATAATTGCAGGCTCCAATCCGCTGTTATAATTTAACACTACAAGTGCATTACCATACAGTACCCTGAAGCGCTTATTCACGAAGAGCCCATGTTTTCTCTGCATCTGTGGGGTAACCACCAAAATGAGTAAAAATTGAAGTGAAAAGCACTGCATGTGTGAGCTGAGACATAATAGCCCCGTTACTATTCTATGCAATCTCAGATCCACACAGCGATAGTAGAAAGCAAGATGTTCTTAATTGAGCACTAGATCCTTGACTGACATTTAAAGTTCAACTGCATTCATCAAGAAAGATTCCCCAGTGCCAGACAAATGTGTGATATAGAGAATTACATAAAGGGAAAATGAAAAGGCAAGAGAATAATGAAACATTCAGTTGCAGGCTCGGTCGCTCCATCACCTGATAAGTGTCTGTGAATTATGATTAACAGAAAATTGCATCCCATCATAAAGAAATAATGTGAAAAAAAGATATACACTAAATATTATACATTTGAGCAACAGCAATACTGAATGAAATTAAACTGCTACTTTTATTAAGAAAACAAAGTTGTGTAATATGAAATGCCCAGCTGCTCAAAATTACTAAAACATGCAACACTTGTGATCTAGTCCTGATGAAGGGTCTCAGCCCAAAACGTCGGCTGCTTATTCCCATCCACTGATGCTGTTTGACCCGCTGAGCTCCTCCAGCACATAGTGTGTATTGCATCTGCAGTATCTCTTGTAGCTAATACATGCGCTAGAGCATAGAATTGACACCACCTCACACAGCAGTTTCCCAGTTGCCTAGATTTGGCTTCCATTTACAAAGTTATAGGTTAACCATTTGCACAACTTCTATATACGACGGTTTAGTGTGCAACCACAGGACTGCTAATAAAAACAGACACCGAAGGACAGAACATACCTCTTTAAGATGTCAAAAATTCAAATTCTTACTTGCAAAACAAGATTTGGACAATGTATTTTCTTTCATCCTGCTCCCTTTTCCTACATTCTCCTTCCCTACTAGGTAAGAAGATCATATTTCTTTGTTACTCATTTAGATATGGTGGGCATTGCTAGCACTTAGTCAAAATATAATGCCTATATCCAACAGGAAATGACGAGGGCCTCCTTCCTGAAATGTAATCATTCCAATGATGGAGATACTATCTCAGTGGGGTGAACAACTACAGGATTTTGATCATATCAATGTCTCTTCTTTGTTGTATTTTACCATAGATTGCATGCAGCTTGTGGATTGCTGTAATCACATGGACCAAAATGTCTTGATTCTTGAATGCATTTTGGGAGTGACCATTGAAGCTTTGACAACTTGCTGCAGCATTCTTTGTCGATCATAAACACAAGAAATTTTGCAGGTGCTGGAAATCCAAAGCAATACACACAAAATGCAGGAGGAACTCAGCAGGTCTGGCAACATCCATGGAAATGAATAAACAGTCGACGTTTTTGGTTGAGGTCCTTCCTCGGGACTGGAAAGGAAGGGGGAAGATGCCAGAATGTAAAACTGGGGTGTGGGGAAGGAGAACAGCTAGAAGATGATAGGTGAAGCCAGACGGGCAGGAAAGGTAAAAGGCTGGAGAGGAAAGAGTTTGATTGGAAAAGAGAGTGAACTATAGGAGGGAGGAAAGGAGGAGGGGAGCCAGGTTGGGGTGACAAGTAAGTGAGATGAAGCAAGAGGCCAGAATGGGGAATGAAAGAAGGGATGGTGAGCGAAAGTTTTTTAACCAGAAGGAGAAATCAATACTCATGCCATCAGCGTGGAGGCTACCCAGACAGAATATGAGGGGTTGCTCCTCCACCCTGAGCATGGTCTCATCATGGCACAAGAGATGGAACCAACTTGTCAGAACAGGAATGGGTATAGGAATTAAAATGTTTGGCCAAGGGGAAGATCACTTTTGGCAGGTAGAGCAAAGGTGATCGACAAAGCAGTCCCCCAACTTACAATGGGTCTCACCAATGTAGTGGAGTCCAGATACAAGAAACAAGCCTAGCAGATTCGCAGGTGAAGTGTTGGAAGGAGGTGCTGAGTGGAGGTGATTGGAAAGGTACAACAATTTGGTCGCTTGCAGTGATAAATGCTTGGAGGGAGATTGAACAAGTGAATCACGGAAGGAGCGATCCCTACGGAAAGCGGAAGGGGGTAGGTAAAAATATGCTTGCTATTTGGATCCCTTTGGAGATGGCAGATATTGTGGAAAATGATGTGATGGATGTGGAGGCTCACGGGGTGGTAGGTAAAGATAAGAGGAACTCTGTCCCTGTTAAGGCGGCTTGAGCGCAGATAGACAGGAAATGAGATGTGGGTGAGGGCAGCATCAATGGTAGAGGAAGGAAAACCCTGTTCTTTGAAGGAGGACAGCAAAGGAAAGTTGCATCCCAGGAACAGATGCAGCGGAGACAAAGAAACTGAGAAAAGGGAATAACATTTTTACAGGGGACAGGAAAGAAAGAGGTATATTCAAAATCATTGTGAGAATTGGTAGGTTTATAAAAGATGTTGGTCTAGATATGGAGACAGAGAGATTGAGAATGGTGGTAGGGGTGGTGTCATAGATGGACCAAGTGAATTTAAGGAGAGGGTGGAAGCTGGAGGCAAAGTTGATGAAATTGACAAACTCAGCAAGGATGTGTAAAGCAGCACCAATCCAGTTATTAATGCAGCAGAGGAAGAGTTGGGGAGCATTACTGGGAAAAGGCTTGGAACATGGACTGTTCTACATAGCCAACAAAGAAGCAGGCATTGCCTTTGTAGATAATGCATAGTGTAATCACATTGTGCCAGTGGTAGAGAAGTATTTAGTGTAGGGGATTGAGTGCCAATAAAAGGGTGTGTTGGAATTAAAACTCAAGTGTTGTTGGTGATATTTTTGCTTAGGGAGGTAGAAAATATCCTATTATATATCAGACATGCCTTGTAAATACCAAGGATCTTCTAAGTGCTCAGTTGCTAAGTTGCCACAGCATACCCATCCTTTTGACTTGCTCTTGTGGCCATGGTATGGATGTGGTCAGTCCGGTTATTTTATGCTAATGGTGAATTTCAACAACTCCCCAATCCACCACCTCTTCTCACCTTCCCCCGCCCCCCCTCACCACAACTCACCAAACCACCTGCTTCTCCAAACCGCAACCCAAGGTGATGCTAATGGGAGATTTGATGATGCTGAAGTAATTGAATATCAAGAGTCGGTAGCTAGGTTCTCACTTGTTAGAGATCATCACCGCTTGCTGCAGACATTACTCACCTCTTGCAGCTCAAGACTGAATTCATACAGTATTTTTCAGGACCCAGGTTAAACTACTAAAAAAAATTAATCAATATTTCTGAAATGCAAAATATAGCAGCCAATTTGAACAAGCAAGCTCCCTCAATACTGGCCATGCACATTAAGTTAAAGGACAATGGTGCTGCATCAGTTAAACCTACAGCCCAGGAACACACCAGAACAGATTGCATCACTAATGCATATACTGCACTGACTATACAGCACAGATTCTGTATTCATCAGAGAAAATAAGTCGCCTTAAACCAGATAAAAATACATCACTAAGGATCTATTCACTCACCTTTTAGGGAGAAGCAAAGGACACTACCTGAGGGACAGTTGAATTTGAATGATATCAATTGACACATCCGCTGCAGTGCCAATAATGAGTTTGCATTAAAACAGCTGTAGGGTCAGAGTCAGAGTAACACAATTTGAAAACAGGCCCTGTGGCCCAACTCATCCATGCCAATGCGACCACTTAATCTAATTCCTTTAGCCAGTGTTTGGCCCACGTCTCTCCAAACCTATGTACCGATGCAAATATCTTTTAAAATGTTGGTGCTCTACCTGTCTCAACCACCTTTTCTGGCAGCTTCCTTCATACAGGTACTGCAGGAATAGACAACAGCTAATGCTGTTCCATTGCTCAAGAAAGGCTCTAAAAATAAGCCAGGAAATAACAGGCTGGTGAGCTTGACAGCTGTAGTGGGTAAATTATTGGAAGACATTCTAAGAAACATGATTTGCAAGTATTCGGATAGACAGGGACTGATTAAGGATAGTCAACACTTGCTTAATGGAAAAGGGCATAGTCTGGTAGTAGATGGCTGCCTCTCTGAATGGTGGCCTGTAACTAGTACCACACACAAACTGCTGGAGGAACGCAGCAGGTCAGGCAGCATCTATGGAGAGAAATAAACAGTCACTATTTTGGGCTGAGACCCTTCATCAGGACTGGACAGGAAGTGGGGAAGAAACCAGAATAAGGAGTTGGGAGAAGGGAGGGAGTGATACCTGACGCCAGGTGAGGGAGGGAGTGATACCTGAAACCAGGTGCGGGAGAGAGGATGAAACGAGAAGCTGAGAGGTGATAGGAGGAAAAAGTAAAGGGCTGGAGAAGGAAACTGATAGAAGAGTAGAGTGGACCATGGGAGAAAGGGAAGGAGAAGGGGTACCAGAAAGGTGACAAGCAGGCAAAGAGAAGGGATAGGAGGGGAGCCAGACTGGAAAAATTGAAAAAGAGAGAAGGGATAGGGGGCAGAAATTTACCAGAAGTTATAGAACTATTTTAAATCCTTTTCCCATTCCTATTCCAATATGTTGGTCCATGGCCTCCTCTACTGCAATGATAAAGCCATTCTCAGGTTGGAGAATGAACACCTCATATTCCATCTGAACATCATTTACTCTAAATTCCAGTAATTTCTTCCCCCCTCCCACGAAAAATGGAATTTAAAGCAGACAGATGTGTTGCACTTGGGTGGTCCAACGCGAGTAGGGCTTACACAGGGAATGGCAGGGCATTGAGTATTGTAGAATAAAATTGAGATCCACAATTCCTTGGAAGTGGTGTTATAGGTAGATGGGATCATAAAGGGAGCTTTTGGCACATTGGGCTTCATAAATCAGAGTACTATAAGAATTAGGATGTTATGCTGAAGTTGTAGAACATATTGGTGAGGCCAAATTTGATGTATTGTGTGCATTTCTGGTTACCTCCCTACTGGAAAGCTAGCAATAACAATGTAAGAGTACAGAGAAAATTTACGAAGTTATTGCTGAGGACCTGAGTTTAGGGAAAGGTGAATAGGTTAGGACTTTATTACCTGCGACGTAGGAGAAATAGGGGAGATTTGATATAGGTATATAAAATTATGAGTATAGATAGGTTAAATGGAGGTTGGGCGAGAGAAGATCTAGAGGTCATGATTTAAGGGTGAAAGGTGAAATATTTAGGGGGAACCAGAGGGAAAATTTCTTCATGCAGAGGGTTGCGCGAGTGTGGAACGAGCTGCCAGCAGAAGTGATAGATGTGGATTTGGTTACACTTCAGGTTGGTGGGGCATGGAGGGCTATGTAGTGGGATTAGACATAATAATAGTTTGGCATGGACTAGATGAACCAAAGGGCCCATTTCTGTGCTGTAGTGCTCTTTGATTCTGTGCAAAGTTGCACATCAGGCGCCTTTTGAATCTTTACCCTCCCACTTTAGTTTAGCGTCTTTGGTCTTTACTGCTTTCCATCTCATCAGCATGTAAGAGTTGAAATACTTGCACAATAAGTAATTACATTTCAAGTCTATCACACCAACTAGTGAAAATCTCTATTTCTTCAAGTAAAACAAATCACAGCCAGGCAAATACAACAGATCACAGAAAGAAAGATTTAACAAAAGATTTGATAACTCCTCTCATCACAGCACATGTAATTAATAGTGGGTAGACAGCAGGATAATTGATGTGGCTGGCTTTGTCTTTTGTCGTACGCAGCATAGAACCCCACAGAACACTACAGCACAGTAAAAGCTCTTTAGGCCTCCATGTTGTACCGACCCATATAATCCCTTAAAAAAGTACTAAACTCACACTACCCCATAACCGTCTATTTTACTTTCACCCATGTGCCTGTCCAAGAGGCTTTTAAATATCCCTAATGTTTTAGCCTCCATCACCATCTGTGGCAAATCAATCCAGGCACTCACAACCCTCTGTGTAAAAAAAGTTACCCCTGATGTCTCCCCTAAACTTCCCTCCCTTAATTTTGTATGTATGCCCTCTGGTGTTTGCTATTGGTGCCCTGGGAAACAGGTACTGACTATCCACCCTATCTATGCCTCTCATAATCTTGTAGACCTCTATTAAGCCCCCTCTCATTCTTCTACGCTCCAAAGAGAAAAGTCCCAGCTCTGCTAACCTTGCTTCATATGACTTGTTCTCCAAACCAGGCAACATCCTGGTAAATCTCCTCTGCACCCTCTCCAGAGCTTCCTCATCCTTCCTATAATGAGGTGACCAGAATTGAACACAATACTTTAAGTACGGTCTCACCAGAGATTTGTAGAGTTGCAACATGACCTCTCTACTCTTGAACTCAATCCCCCTGTAAATGAAGCCTAGCATCCCATAGGCCTTCTTAACTATCCTATCAACCTGCATAGCGACCTTGAGGGATGTATGGATTTGAACCCCGAGGTCCCTTTGTTCATCTACACTCTTAAGTAACTGACCATTAATCCTGTACTCAGTCTTCTGGTTTGTCCTTCCAAAATGCATCACCTCACACTTATCCGGATTGAACTCCATCTGCCATTTTTCTGCCCAACTCTGCAGCCTGTCTATATCCTCTTGTAATTTCGACAACCTGCAGCTCCATCAACAACTCCTCCAATCTTCATGTCATCCGCAAACTTACTCAACCATCCTTCCACCTCTTGATCCAGGTCATTTATAAAAATCACAAATAGCAGGGGTCCTTGAACAGATCTCTGCGGCACTCCACTAGTCACCGACCTCTAGGCAGAATACTTTCCTTCCACAACTACCCTCTGCTTTCTTCTTTTAAGCCAGTTTTTTATCCAAACAGCCAAGGTTCCACTTATCCCGTGCCTCATGACTTTCTGGATGAGTCTCTCATGAGGGACCTTGTCAAATGCCTTGCTAAAGTCCATGCAGACCACATCCACTGTCCTACTCTCATCAATTTCTTTTGTTACCTCTTCAAAAAAATCAGGCTCGTGAGGCATGATCTTCCCTTCACAAAGCCATGTTGACTACCCATGAGTAGACTGTACTTCTCCAAATGCTTGTTGATCCTATCCTTAAGAATCCTTTCTAGTAGTTTGCAGACCACTGACGTAAGACTTATCGGTCTATAGTTCCCAGTTTTCTCTCTATTACCTTTTTTAAACAAGGGAACTACATTTGCCATTCTCCAGTCCTCCGGCACTTCCCCTGTAGCCAAAGAGGATTCAAAGATCATAGCTAATGCTCCAGTGATCTCTTCTCTCAATTCCCACAACAACTTGGGATGTATCATATCCTGCCCTGGGGATTTATCAATTTTGATGGTTTTAAAGAAGATCCAGCACTTCTTCCTTAACCTCCAAACTGTCCAGCACACAGGCCTGCTCTGTTTCAACCTCACCCTGATCAAGATCCTTTTCACTTGTGAATACTGAAGCAAAGTATTCATTTAGGACCTCACCAACCTCCTCTGCCTCCAGGCACATGTTGCCCTCTTTATCCTTTAGTGGTCCCACCTTCGTTCTCATCATCCTCCTGTTCTTCACATAGGCATAGAATGCCTTGGGGCTCTCCTTAATCCTACATGCCAAGGCCTTCTCATGCCCCCTTCAAGCTCTCCCAAGTCCTTTCTTTAGCTCCTTCCTGGCTACCCTAAATTTCTCATGAGCCCCTCCTACTTTCCACTTCTTATATCTAACATACGCTTCCTTTTTCCTCTTGACGAGTTGCCTCACATGTTTCGTCAGCCACGGTTCCCTTTTCCTACCATTCTTTCCTTGCCTCAGTGGGACAAACCCATCTTGAACCCAGCTCAAGTGGTCCCTAATATCTAAACAAAATTTTCCACGATCACAGATACTGGAACAATTGGACTAATTCTGGGGTCTAGTTCTTTGCTGTAAAGTGGGGTCTTAGTTGAGGCTGATGATATTTTATTTATACAGCCCATACTAACATTTAGAGGCAAAGTAACACAGGTAGAAACAAATCTTTCAGTCTAAACTTGTCCATCCCAACCATAATAGGCACTCATTCAGTCCCATTTGCCTGTGTTTGTCCCATATCCCCCTAAACCCTTCCTGTCCATGTACTCCTCCAAGTGTCTTTTTAAAGTGTTATTATTGTTCACGCTTCAACATCGTCTGACAGCTCGTTCCATATGCACACCATTCCCACCATGAAGTTACTTCCCACTTTAAACGAACTAAACTAGATTTTAGTTTCTCTTTCCCTGACAATTGTGTGTTCTTCCTACTAATACAAGTTAACTTATACACCTCTGTAAGGTCATTCCTCAGTCTCTTATTTTTGAAAGAATTACGTCCAGGCCGTCCAACACCCCCCTATAACTCAGTCCCTTGAGTACTTGGAACCTATCTATCAATCTATTTATTTATCTATCTATTTATTTGAGATACTGTGAGTACTTGGAACCTATCAATGTATTTATTTATCTATCTATTTATTTGAGATACTATGTGGAATAGGCCCTTACAGCCCAGCAATCTCCTGTGTTAATCCTCGCCCAGTCACAGTACAATTTACAATGACCGATTAACCCACCGACCAGTACATCTTTGGAAACCACAGCACCCAGAGAAAAGTTGCTCAGTCACTGGGAGAACATACAAGCTCCTTACAGACAGCGACAGGAATTGAACCCGGGTCGCCTGTACTGTAAAGTGCTGGGCTAGCTAACGGTGCTTATGATGGCAGGATCTTCAGGATGAAACCAGGGTACAGTGATCACATTCTACAATGGACCTAATTAAATTTAAGACTCCAAGATAGAGTGAATTTTCTTACAACAGTTTTACATAAGAGTGAGAGAGAGAGAGAGACTTTATATTAGGAGGTAAAACACAAGCATGCCCTGGACCAAGGTAAAAACATGCACTATTTTCACAAACCCAAGCTCAAGCATGCACAGCAAACAAACACCACAGGTAGACAGACGTGTGAGCAATGGCTGCTTACCATCTTTGGAGGACCAGAGATGAGAGAAGCAGTCTCTGTTGTAGTGCTTAGTACCTGATGAGTCATCAAGGAGAGATTCTAATGTTAGATTCCAGATCAAGCAAGCCAACCTTTATGGTCACAAAATGAGGTTAAGATGAATGGCACAGGCAACCAAGCATGGCGAGGAAATAAAACAAATAAAATTTAACTGGAGAGGTGGCAGAGAATATGTCACTGTAAAGAGGAATAAGGTAAATAGTTAACCATATAGATCACGTTTTCCTTGTCGATTGTACAAAAGTACACAGAAATCTTTTAAGTACATGATAAAATTAGGCGAAGCAGGTTTATCTCTCAATTTAATGAAATTAAATTACAGTACCCCTCTCTGAACCCCACCAGCTCTGGAGATCTTTGCCTTCATCTTGAACACCTTGATTTATCCTACACCACTACTGACCTTGAACTCCGTCTTCGGATTCCTAGGCCTCAAGCTCTGAAATTTCCTTTCAAACCCTTTCCACCTCACTCACTTCTCCAAGATTCTCACCTTCTCAATCTGTCCCTTTCTGCTGCTGTGTTACAATATCATTTTTAATCTGATTATGATTCTGCCAAAGGATCTTGTATCAGGAACAAGGCTTCTGCCCCACAGTGTTTTGCTGAATTAACTAACTGTTTAACTAAACTAACTCCTTCTGCCCATACATATCCCTCCATTCTCTGCATATTCATGTGCCTTCCAAAGAATCATTTAAGTGCCTCCATATTAGTTGGCATGACTATCACTCCTTAGAGCATGTTTCAGGCATCCACCACTGTGTAAAATAAAACTTGACCAGCACACCTTGGAATGTAACTACAGTTGGCCCTCCTTATCCATGAGGGATTGGTTCCGGGACCCCTCGCAGATACCAAAATTCACAGATGCTCAAGTCCCTTATTCAACCTGTTGAATGCGGTGGACATTAGGACCCAGCAGTGGAGCTCTGGATCCACTGTGTTTCTGTTCACGAAAATAATCACGGATCACGATCGAAAATAAAGTGGAAATAATAAAGTGATCAGAAAGAGGTGAAATGCCATCAGTCAAAGGAAAAGCGTTAGGCTACGTCGGTCAACGATCGGAACAATTTTAAAGGATAAAGTGAGAAAGGCTCTGCCCCGATGAAAGCTATATTTATTGAAAGCTATTATTATTAATTATTGGGTTTTGGGTTTTTGATCCTCCACATCAACCCGGCATAGTGGAGAGCACGCTCGGAAGTGGTCTGTCACTGGATCGAACTCGGAAACTTCCGTTCCCGAGCCCAGCGCTGAAACATACGTTCTTAAAGTGTTTTACATGCATAGAAAGGTAAAATATATACTATATACTAAGAGAAACATTTGACTAACTGACACTAAATAATACCGGATGTACCTGTTCCGACTTACTTAGTAAGAGAAATTCCGATTTTTTCCGATCCCGATCCACGATAACCCATGCACATCCTCCCGTATACTTTAAATCATCTCCAGATTACTTATAATACCTAATACAATGTAAATGCTATGTAAATAGTTGTTATACTGCATTGTTTAGGGAATAATGACAAGAAAAAACGTCTGTACATGCTCCAACTACAAGTGCTGGAAGAGCACTTCCGGGTTTTCGCGATTCGCGGTTGGTTGAATTCACGCATGCGGAATTCGCGATTAAGGAGGGCCGACTGTATTCATAGCTCAAACACATGCCTTGTAGTATTAGGCATTCTCACCCTGGGAGAATGATACTCTATTGATGCCTCTCAATCTTATAAGCTTTGATCAGGCCTTTCCTCAGCTTCTGCCTCACCAGAGAGAACTGTGCAAGAATGACCACCTCTCCTTCGCACTTAGGGAAGCTTTATTACATTATAGTCACAAATACATGCCATTGCGTTTCTAGATATCAAGTTATTGTCAGTTTACAAACTAACTTGTAAAAAAAAAGGAACAATTAGAGCCACAGAATACCACAGCACTGATAAAGGCTCCTTGGCCTACCTGGTCATTACCGACCTGTATTTCTACCAGTACCTGGACATACCCCTTTCATGCATGTACCTATCTGACCTTCTCTTAAATGCTGCAAGCAGACCTACATCCAATATTTCTGCAGGAAGCTTGTTCCATACCCAAAACACCCTCTCAATGAAGAAATTCCCCATCAGGTTCCCCTGAAATATTTCACTTTTCACCCTAAACCTATGACCTCCAGCTCTAGTCTCACCAAACCTGAATGGAAAAAGCCTACCATATCTAAAATAATGAAAGATCTCCATGTGTTAGCTGATAATTTACAGTTAAGATAACTGATTCTAATTAAGGATAGATGATAATAACTGGCTTTGCCAGTGACTACAAACTGAAAAATAAATTTTACATAAGTTATACCCTCAATGGCCACTTCATCAGGTAGAGCTATGCACCTGTTTGTTAATGCAAATATCTACTCAGCCAATCATGTGGCGGCAGCTCAATACATAAAAGTATGTAAACATGGTCAAAAGGTCCAGTTGTTGTTCAGCCAAAACATCAGAATAGGGAAGAAATGTGATCTGTGACTTTGATTGTGGAATGATTGTTGGTACCAGATGGGGTGGTTTGAGTATCTCAGAAACTGCTGATCTCTTACGGTTTTCACACAAAAACAGTTTCTAGAGTTTACAGAGAATGGTGCAAAAACAAAAAATCATCAAGTGAGCCGGAGATCCATGGGTAAAAACAGCAGGTTAATGGAGAGCTCAGAATAGCCAGACTAGTTCAAGCTGACAGGAAGGTGACAGTAACTCAAATAACAATACATTACAACAGTGGTGTGCAGAAGAGTATCGAACCCTGGGTTACAGATGCAGGCTACAGCAGTTTCCACCCCTGTACCTAATAAGGTAGCCATTCAGTATATATGAGCAACTGATTTTATCAGTAAATCCATGGTTAAGCTTAATTGGCTTTAGCTCAATATGAAAGAAGCACAATTTTGTAGAGTCACTCTGTGCTTCCATATCAAAGGTCGCAACTCAAACCTTAACAGAAGCCTCTTCTCTGACTTCATCTCAGACTGGAAAATAAAGATGGACAGGAAGTTAAATGGTTGGAGTATTTGCTGGAGACCTTAACTCACTGTATGGCTCAGATTCAGATACAAGCTACCAACTAATAACTCCTTGGAAAAATCTCAAGCCCTTCCACATTAACAATTCACCAGCAACTTAGAAAGAAAAATGGAGATAATTGAAAGATACAACATACTTAATCCAAGGGGTTATTAGAAAGGCTACCAACAAGGCTATCAAAAAGCATGTTTATTATTTATTGTAATGCCTGCATTGTCCTGTGTACTTTATGCAGTCCTGGGTAGGTCTGTAGTCTAGCGTAGTTTTTGTATTGGTTTACATAGTTCAGTGTAGTTTTTGTATTGTTCATGTAGCGCCACGGTCCTGAAAAATGTCTCGTTTTTGCTGTGTACTGTACCAGCAGTTATGGTCGAAATGACAATAAAAGCAACTTGACTTGAAAGAAGCCAAAATAGCAAACTGATGATCTATTTTACAGCACCAACATCAATGTATTGGGGGCCCTTTATTGACTGCGATTTCTGTATTTGCTTTCAGAAGACTGAAGTATTTTGGAGCCTGTCTAATCCGGATCAAGTACTACTTGAGCAACCAAGACTTCACAGAGAAAATAAAAACCTCCATGCTCATTCTTTTTGGCTGCTTCATCCTGAAGGAATACAGAACTAGAGAATGTGGATCAGCTCAGAGTCTTTAATCTGAAGGCAATTTCAGATTAGGGATGGCGGTGTGGAAATGTCTCTACCAAAAGAGTTGTAGGGCTTTCCCACCACCATCCTGTAGGTCACTCTTGGGCAAGGTGTAGTACCTACTTAGCCACCACCCACCACCACCTTCCCTTCCCACAGATCAGGGCCACATGAAGCCATGGGACCAGGTGGTGGATGGTCGTACAAGCAGCTGGTGCATATCACAAGTCCTGGGTTATGTGACCACTGACGCCAGGGAAACAGTCTCTGAAGATTATTGAGAATGGCTGGATTCACCTGTCTTGTGAAGACTCTGCAGCCATGGCAAATCACACCTGTATAATAATTTGCCAAGAATAATCATGGTCATCGATAGACCATGATTGCCCACATCGTACGACATGACACAAAGTGATGATGATGATGATTCAGGATTCAATCAGAACTTTTCTTTTTACTTGATGCTTACCAGTCTTTTGAAATCTTAACTCAAAGTGGTGAGTGCTTAGTTGCTGAGTATATTCAGGGATGATATCAACTGATTTTAGTATGCCAAGGGAACTGAGGATATGAGAATCATGCAGAAAATATAGAACACAGAACAGTCCAGGCCCTTTAGTCCATGATGTTGTGCCAACCATTTAACTTACACGAAGATCAATCTAACCTTTCCCTCCCATATAATCCTCTGTTTTTCTTTCATCCATGTGCCTCTCTAAGAGTCTTTCAGATGTCCCTAATGAATTAGCCTCTACCACAACCTTTGGCAGCATGCTCATGTACATTCATTCATTCATCCACATTCTCTCTCACACACGCACACACAGCCCCTTTACCCCATGCAGAGAGAATCAGTGTTGTGTATTTAATATTTCTGTGATATCTGGGTAATATTGAAAATATATTGTTTGATTAAGCATTCTTTGTTGTTTATACAATTCAATACGAGTCATATGTAAAGGTACAGGAATACATCATTAAGCCACTGCATCATAAGTGTGTGCCTCGCTTAAAAGTAAAATGAAACTAAGTCACGTTATTCCTGGCTCTGCGTTTTTACTTCAATTAGTTTTGTGTCTTGGAGTAACAAAACATATCAGTGGTAATGAGGAAGATATACAACGACAAGAGGGGATGTGCAGATGCTGGAAATCCAAGCAACACACACAGAAAGCTTAAGGAACTCAGCAGGTCAGGCAGCATCAATGGAAAAAGAGTACAGTCGGCATTTCAGGCCGAGAACCTTCATCAGGACTGGAGAAGATGGTGAGGAGTTGGAGTAAAAAAGTGGGGGGGGGGGGGTTCTGGGGAGTGGTGGAAATAAAGAGCTGAGAAGTTGATTGGTGAAAAAGATACAGGGTTGGAGAAGGGGGAATCTGAGAGAAGGCCATGGAAGAAAGAAGAAGAAGGAGCACCAAAGGGAGCTGATGGAATGATAAGGAGATAAAGGTGACAGAGAGAGAGAAAAATGGGGAATGATGAAGGTGGGAAGGGGGTCATTACTGGAAGTTCAAGAAATCGATGTTCATGCCATCAGGTATGAGGCTACCCAGACAGAATACGAGGTGAAGCTCCTCCACCTCTAAGCTTGGTCTAATCACAACCGTAGAGGAGGCCATAGACTGACATGCTGGAATGAGAATCGGAGTTAAAATGGGTGGACACCAGGAGATCTGCTTTCTCTGGCAGAGGAGCTTAGGAGCTTGGCAAAGTGCTCTCCCAATCTGCGTCAGGTCTCACCAATACGTAGGAGGCCACACCGGGAGCACAGGATACAGTAGATCACCCCAACAGATTCACAGGTGAAATGTTGCCTCACCTAGAAAGACAGTTGGGGGCCTGAATGGTAGTGAGGGAGGAGGTGTAGGGGCAGGTGTAGCACTTGTTCTGCTTGCAAGGTTAAGTGCCAGCAGGGAGATCAGTGAGGGGGGATGAATGGACAAGGAAAGGAGCAACCCTTGGCAGAAAGCAGAATGGTGGTGGGGGAGGGAAAGATGTGCTTGGTGGTGAGATCCCTCCGGAGTTGCCAAAAGTTATGGAGAATTATGTGCTGCACGTAGAGGCTGACGGTGTAGTAGGTGAGGACAAGAGGAACTCTATCAACAGCGGTGTGGCAGAAGGGTGGGGTGAGGGCAGACGTGCGCAGAATGGTAGAGATGTGGTTGAGGGCAGCTTTAACGGCGAGGAAGGGAAGTCCCTTTCTTTGAATGAAGAGAACATCTCCTTAATTCTGGAATGAAAAGCCTCATACTGAGGGCAGATGCAACAGAAATGAAGTAATTGAGAGAAGGGGGATGGCTTTTTTGTTTACAAGTAACAGAGTAGGAAAGGTATAGTCCTGGGAGCCATGACAGTCAGTGGGTTACAATGATTTACGATGAATTTGAATCAATAACTTACACGTTGAAGAAGAAGAAGAAGAATAGCCCTCAACTCAGCAGTGGAGTTATCGGGGCAACATCATAACAGTGTTTCCGTAGCAAAATATTCTTGTTTTTACGAGGCCAAGTTGCTAGTTCGATGCTCATCCCGACTTGGATTCGAACTCGGGAACCTTCGCTCCGAAGTCTGGCGCTGATATTATTGCGCCACTAAGCGAGACCTACATGTTGAAGCATTACATTTTTTTAATCTTTGTAAAAAGAAGAGAGATGTTAAAGAGTTTTTTTTTTAAAAGCATAGCATGTGGTTCCTTTGGAAAGGAAAGACGATCGAGTTATAAAAAAAGCAGAAAACTGATGAATACATTGGCTCATAAATAGTGAGTACAGGATGATAATAATCATAAGTTTTTAAAAAAGCAGGCTACACCTGAAAGATAGATATGCTTAACTGCATAAGAGATAACTAGATATTGTATTTTGAGCAAAATAAGCAGTATTTTGAAGCAAATGAAATAGCTGATGAGAAACAAGTACCAGTTTAACTAACTGCATTAAGTGAAAGAGCATACAATTCTCCTTTGAAGTCTAACTGTTCCAATGGAACCAGCCCAAATGAGCTTTGCTGCTATTAGGAAAGTAATGCAGAATCATTTAGAATCAAAATGATTGTTAATGGCAGAATGCTTTAGGCTTCATAAGCAGAATCAAATGGAAGGGGCCTCCATTGCAGTGTATGTGACTGAAATGAGAAGAGTGTCTGAGCATTGTCAGTTCAGTGGATGCACTAAGAGATAGCTTAGTTTATGGAATCTAACAAGATAAACATTCAAAATTGTTTCTAACTGAAGCACAACTCCCATTTAAGAGAGAGGTTGAAATCACTGTATCAATGGAAACTGTACGCAGAGAAGAAATGGAGTTGCAGTTAGGAATGAAAGGGAGCATAAACAAAATTGCAATGTCAAAGCAGAAATCTGCCTGGCCGAAGAAACTGTGTTACCGTTGTGGCAGGGACTCACATACTCCAGAGCAGTGCAGGTCTGAAAGCAAAACTTGCAGAAAATGCAACAAAGTTTAACACAGCTAAACAAAACAGCTTCGCTCTGGGGCCAAGGTGCAAAACAGTACCAACAGTTATACACCGCACCATGCTCATGTAGCACAAATAAGATAGTAAGCACATACAAGGTAACAGTAAAATACAGTCACACAAAAAAATATGTAGTTCTAGACCCCAAATCCATGAATATTACAGCAGTCTGCCGTCAAACACAATATGGCTCAGATTCCAGATTGGATTCAAGCAGCACACTGTCCTTGGCACAACATCTCCAATGTTTCTCTTCCAGGTGGCTGTTAATAGGCGACACTGGGGCTTGAGGCCTTGTCCTTGCTACAACCAAAGCCTCGCAGTTTCCCCGTCATCTGCCAATAAATCAGTGAATTGGACTTGCAGTATTCCACGTTAACAATGTCCAACGGGGTCCACGAGGAGCAACCAAAATTGTTAGACGGTACACCGCCTTCACAAACCGACCTGTCTGATGCATCTAATTCAGGTAGCATCATCAGCAACACAAAGTCCAGCTCATTCACTTTTTCCACGAATGAGCAACTTGCTGATGGGTTAGACACACAGCACTTTAAGTTCTTAATGTCTGGCCCTGTACCAGCTGCTGTGACCTAGCATGCAAATTAAGAAAGTTACTGGATGATGCTACATGTGTTCAAGGATGACATTATTAAACATATAAAGGGTAAAATGGTGTTCAATGAAAATGCCATGCCCAAAGCCAGTTCCTTATCTCATCCATGATCAAGTTGCCTGTGAGCTGGATCACAAGGAGGCTGAAGCAACTCTTTCCAAGCTTGAGTGGAGCCCATGGACAACATCAGTGGTCCAGATGCCAAGAAAAATGTGTTTGTCAGGACCTGTGGTGACTTTAAGGTCACCATGAAACCAGTACTGAAAGTAGATCAATGCCTTCTGCCCAGGATGGACGATACCTTTGCGAACTTTCTGAAGGGAAACGCTAGAGCAAAATAGACTTAGCCGAGGTCTACCTTCAGATGAATTTGGAAGAGTCCAAAGCGTTTCTTACTCGCAAATGGCTTTATTGCTATAATAGGCTTATTTTTGGAGCAGCACCTGTACCAGCACTCTGGCATAAAGTTACGGACCAATTGCTGCAACGCCGTCCAGGCGCTCAGTGTTACCTGGGTGAATCATCGTTACCGGTAAGGTTGACAAGGATCATCTCCAAAATCTCAAGACAGCTTCAAAAAGATTGGAAGATTATGGTCTCAGAGCATGATGCAACAATTGTGAATTATTTACTGTGGTCACACCAATGACACACAAGCATTATACAAGTTTGCTTAGAAAATTCAAGCAGTGGTGGATGCCCCAAGTGTAAAGGATGTGTCAGAGTTGTGGTCCTTTTTAGGATTTATCTTTTACTATAACAGATTCCTGCCAGATCTGGCTACGGTGCTCCAACCCTTGAACTCATCACTACAGATCAGGAAGAAATGATAGTGGGCAAGTCAGTGTGTGGTGGCTTTCAAACAGCTAAAGGAGATGGTGACATCGGACACTTTACTCGTATATTATGGTACACTTTGGCCCCTGAAGTTGGCCTGCGATGCCTCGCCTGATGGTACAGGTGCAGTCATGCCGCGTAAGTGATTAAAGTGAACTTCCCATTGCCTTTGCATTACGTTCTCTTGGTGCTGCAGAGAAAAAATAGGCCTTGATTCTGGTATGTGGTGTAAAATGTCTCAACGTTTACCCTCGTTACTGATTATCAACCACTGGTGTCCTTTTTCAATCCACAGAAGGATGTTCCACTGATAGCAGCAGCACGAATGCAGAGGTGGGCTCTGTTTCTTGGGGATCACAATTACAAGATCAATTTGAAGAGGATGACTAAACATGGAAATACTGATGGATTGTCCTGTTTACCCTTGGAAAGGAAATAACAAAAAAAATTTACAGAAGAGGATACAACTCTTAAAGCATTCTCCCTAATGCAAATCAAAAGCCTGCTTTTTAAGCAGAGATGATCAAAAGGGAAACAGAAAATACCCCATAGTGTCTCAAGTCTACATGGCCACCCAAAATATCTGGAATGTGCAGAGAAACTCCAGTTCCCCCATCTTTATCAGAAAAATTGCCCTTGATGGAGTTGCCTTATGTGGGGATTGAGAGTTGTGGAACCATTAAGACTGAGAGCTAAAGTGCTGGAGGACTTTCAAAATGAAAGCATTGGCTCGAAACTTTGCCTGGTGGCCTGGGATAGATCAGCAGATTGGGCAGCTCACCGTGCACAGTTTGGGATGCCAACATGTCCAGACGATGCCAAGAGCAGTGCCTCTCCATCTCTGGCAATGGCCTACATTGCCCTGGCAGAAGAGTCATGTGGATTTTGCCAGACTATACACGGCCACAAATTTCTTGGTAGTAGTGGATCCAGCTAGAAAGTGGCCAGAAGTGATCTCAATAGCCCCCACACACTGATGAGAAGCTTTACAAGGACTGGTGTTCCAGAACACTTAGTCAGTGACAATGGACCACAGCTTGTGATGGAAGAGTCTCAGTTATTCCTGAAAATGAATGGCATAAGCCATATTACATCTGCACCTAGCTATAAATGGCTCAGCGGAAAGGTTTGTCTGGAGTCTAAAGAATGCACTGTGAGCGATGTCAGCAGAACACACTACACTGATACCGATTCAGAGGCCCACTAACTTCCTCCTTGCATATCACAATGCAGCACACTCCACAAACAATGACTCACTGGCTATGCTGTTCCTGGGTCAGGTTTGAATCTCTTCAGATCCAATCTTAGGAAGAGTATGCAGGTTAAACAGCTGAGGCAAATTGAGGGTTCCTCAAACAAGGAGATCAGATATTTACACCTTGCAAAGCAGTCCTGATGAAGGACAACAGAGAAGACCAAAACTGGGTACTTCGCAGGATTAAGGACAAGACTGGACCACTGTCCTACATAGCTGAGATTTTGTCATCTGTCATCTAGAGATGACACATTGATCAGCAGAGGAGAGCAAAGACAATTGTTAGAGAAGGAAGGGGGCCAGTGCTGTCAGAACCAACGCCCCATCACCCCCTCGCTCAGAGACACACCGCCCCTTCACCCCCCTCGCTCAGACACACACCGCCCCATCACCCCCTCGCTCAGACACACACCGCCCCATCACCCCCCTCGCTCAGAGACACACCGCCTCATCCCCCCCTCGCTCAGACACACACCGTCCCATCACCCCCCTCGCTCAGACATACTCTGCCCCATCACTCCCCTCGCTCAGACACACACCGTCCCATCCCCCCCCCTCGCTCAGACACACACCGTCCCATCCCACCCCCTCGCTCAGACACACACCGTCCCATCCCACCCCCTCGCTCAGACACACACCGCCCCATCACCCCCTCGCTCAGACACACACCGCCCCATCCCCCGCTCGTTCAGACACACACCGCCCCATCCCCCCCTCGCTCAGACACACACCGCCCCATCACCCCCCTCGCTCAGACACACACAGCCCCATCCCCTCCTCGCTCAGACACACACCGCCACATCACCCCCCTCGCTCAGACACACACCGCCCCATCACCCCCTCGCTCAGAGACACACCGCCCCATCAACCCCCCTCACTCAGACACACACCGCCCCATCACCCCCTCACTCAGTCACACACCGCCCCATCACCCCCTCGCTCAGACACACACCGCCCCATCACCCCCTCACTCAGTCACACACCGCCCCATCACCCCCTCGCTCAGACACACACCGCCCCATCACCCCCTCGCTCAGACACACACCGCCCCATCACCCCCTCGTTCAGACACACACCGTCCCATCACCCCCTCGCTCAGACACACTCCGCCCCATCCCCCCCTCGTTCAGACACACACCGACCCATCACCCCCTCGCTCAGACACACACCGTCCCATCACCCCCTCGCTCAGACACACACCGCCCCATCCCCCCCTCGTTCAGACACACACCGACCCATCACCCCCTCGCTCAGACACACACCGTCCCATCACCCCCCTCGCTCAGACACACACCGTCCCATCCCCCCCTCGCTCAGACACACACCGCCCCATCCCCCCCTCGTTCAGACACACACCGCCCCATCCTTCTCTCTCAGACACACACCGCCTCATCACCCCCTCGCTCAGACACACTCCGCCCCATCACCCCCTCGCTCAGACACACTCCGCCCCATCCCCTCCTCGCTCAGACACACACCGTCCCATCCCCCCCTCGCTCAGACACACACCGCCCCATCCCCCCCTCGTTCAGACACACACCGCCCCATCCTTCCCTCTCAGACACACACCGCCTCATCACCCCCTCGCTCAGACACACTCCGCCCCATCACCCCCTCGCTCAGACACACACCGCCCCATCCCCCCCCTCGCTCAGACACACACCGCCCCATCACCCCCCTCGCTCAGTCACACACCGTCCCATCACCCCCCTCGCTCAGACACACACCGCCCCATCACCCCCCTCGCTCAGACACTCACCGCCCCATCCCCCCCTCGTTCAGACACACACCGCCCCATCACCCCCTCGCTCAGACACTCACCGCCCCATCCCCCCCTCGTTCAGACACACACCGCCCCATCACCCCCTCGCTCAGACACACACCGCCCCATCACCCCCCTCGCTCAGAGACACACCGCCTCATCCCCCCCTCGCTCAGACACACACCGTCCCATCACCCCCCTCGCTCAGACATACTCTGCCCCATCACTCCCCTCGCTCAGACACACACCGTCCCATCCCCCCCCCTCGCTCAGACACACACCGTCCCATCCCACCCCCTCGCTCAGACACACACCGTCCCATCCCACCCCCTCGCTCAGACACACACCGCCCCATCACCCCCTCGCTCAGACACACACCGCCCCATCCCCCGCTCGTTCAGACACACACCGCCCCATCCCCCCCTCGCTCAGACACACACCGCCCCATCACCCCCCTCGCTCAGACACACACAGCCCCATCCCCTCCTCGCTCAGACACACACCGCCACATCACCCCCCTCGCTCAGACACACACCGCCCCATCACCCCCTCGCTCAGAGACACACCGCCCCATCAACCCCCCTCACTCAGACACACACCGCCCCATCACCCCCTCACTCAGTCACACACCGCCCCATCACCCCCTCGCTCAGACACACACCGCCCCATCACCCCCTCACTCAGTCACACACCGCCCCATCACCCCCTCGCTCAGAGACACACCGCCCCATCACCCCCTCGCTCAGAGACACACCACCCCATCACCCCCCTCGCTCAGACACACAGTGCCCCATCACCCCCTCACTCAGACACACACCGCCCCATCAGCCCCCTCGCTCAGACACACACCGCCTCATCCCCCCCTCGTTCAGACACACACCGCCCCATCATACCCCTCGCTCAGACACACACCGTACCATCAACCCCCCTCGCTCAGACACACACCGCCCCATCACCCCCTCGCTCAGACACACACCGCCCCATCACCCCCCTCGCTCAGAGACACACCGCCTCATCCCCCCCTCGCTCAGACACACACCGTCCCATCACCCCCCTCGCTCAGACATACTCTGCCCCATCACTCCCCTCGCTCAGACACACACCGTCCCATCCCCCCCCCTCGCTCAGACACACACCGTCCCATCCCACCCCCTCGCTCAGACACACACCGTCCCATCCCACCTCCTCGCTCAGACACACACCGCCCCATCACCCCCTCGCTCAGACACACACCGCCCCATCCCCCGCTCGTTCAGACACACACCGCCCCATCCCCCCCTCGCTCAGACACACACCGCCCCATCACCCCCCTCGCTCAGACACACACAGCCCCATCCCCTCCTCGCTCAGACACACACCGCCACATCACCCCCCTCGCTCAGACACACACCGCCCCATCACCCCCTCGCTCAGAGACACACCGCCCCATCAAACCCCCTCACTCAGACACACACCGCCCCATCACCCCCTCACTCAGTCACACACCGCCCCATCACCCCCTCGCTCAGACACACACCGCCCCATCACCCCCTCACTCAGTCACACACCGCCCCATCACCCCCTCGCTCAGAGACACACCGCCCCATCACCCCCTCGCTCAGAGACACACCACCCCATCACCCCCCTCGCTCAGACACACAGTGCCCCATCACCCCCTCACTCAGACACACACCGCCCCATCAGCCCCCTCGCTCAGACACACACCGCCTCATCCCCCCCTCGTTCAGACACACACCGCCCCATCATACCCCTCGCTCAGACACACACCGTACCATCAACCCCCCTCGCTCAGACACACACCGCCCCATCACCCCCTCGCTCAGACACACACCGCCCCATTCCCACCCCTCGCTCAGACACACACCGCCCCATCAACTCCCCTCGCTCAGACACACACCGCCCCATCATCCCCTCGCTCAGAGACACACCACCCCATCCCCCGCTCGCTCAGACACACACCGCCCCATCACCCCCCTCACTCAGACACACACCGCCCCATCAACCCCCCACGCTCAGACACACACCGCCCCATCACCCCCCTCGCTCAGACACACACCGCCCCATCACCCCCTCGCTCAGACACACACCGCCCCATCACCCCCTCGTTCAGACACACACCGTCCCATCACCCCCTCGCTCAGACACACTCCGCCCCATCCCCTCCTCGCTCAGACACACACCGCCCCATCCCCCCCTCGTTCAGACACACACCGACCCATCACCCCCTCGCTCAGACACACACCGTCCCATCACCCCCTCGCTCAGACACACACCGCCCCATCCCCCCCTCGTTCAGACACACACCGACCCATCACCCCCTCGCTCAGACACACACCGTCCCATCACCCCCCTCGCTCAGACACACACCGTCCCATCCCCCCCTCGCTCAGACACACACCGCCCCATCCCCCCCTCGTTCAGACACACACCGCCCCATCCTTCTCTCTCAGACACACACCGCCTCATCACCCCCTCGCTCAGACACACTCCGCCCCATCACCCCCTCGCTCAGACACACTCCGCCCCATCCCCTCCTCGCTCAGACACACACCGTCCCATCCCCCCCTCGCTCAGACACACACCGCCCCATCCCCCCCTCGTTCAGACACACACCGCCCCATCCTTCCCTCTCAGACACACACCGCCTCATCACCCCCTCGCTCAGACACACTCCGCCCCATCACCCCCTCGCTCAGACACACACCGCCCCATCCCCCCCCTCGCTCAGACACACACCGCCCCATCACCCCCCTCGCTCAGACACACACCGCCCCATCACCCCCCTCGCTCAGACACACACCGCCCCATCACCCCCCTCGCTCAGACACACACCGCCCCATCCCCCCCCTCGCTCAGTCACACACCGCCCCATTCCCCCCCCTCGCTCAGACACACACCGCCCCATCACCCCCCTCGCTCAGACACTCACCGCCCCATCCCCCCCTCGTTCAGACACACACCGCCTCATCCCCCCCTCGCTCACACACCGCCCCATCCCCCCCTCGTTCAGACACACACCGCCCCATCACCCCCTCGCTCAGACACACACCGCCCCATCACCCCCCTCGCTCACACACACACCGCCCCATCCCCCCCTCGCTCAGACACACACCGCCCCATCCCCCCCCTCGCTCAGAGACACACCGCCCCATCACCCCCCTCGCTCAGACACACACCGCCCCATCACCCCCCTCGCTCAGACACACACCGCCCCACCACCTCCACTCAGTCACACACTGCCCCACCACCTCCACTCAGACACACACCGCCTCATCCCCCCCTCGCTCAGACACACACCGCCCCATCACCCCCCTCGCTCAGACACACACCGCCCCATCCCCTCCTCGCTCAGACACACACCGCCCCATCACCCCCCTCGCTCACACACACACCGCCCCATCCCCCCCTCGCTCAGACACACACCGCCCCATCCCCCCCCTCGCTCAGACACACACCGCCCCATCCCCCCCTCGCTCAGACACACACAGTGCCCCATCACCCCCCTCGCTCAGACACACACCGCCCCATCCCCTCCTCGCTCAGACACACACCGCCACATCACCCCCCTCGCTCAGACACACACCGCCTCATCACCCCCCTCGCTCAGACACACACCGCCCCATCACCCCCTCGCTCAGACACACACCGCCCCATTCCCCCCCTCGCTCAGACACACACCGCCCCATCACCCCCTCGCTCAGACACACACCACCCCATCACCCCCCTCGCTCAGACACACAGTGCCCCATCCCCTCCTCGCTCAGACACACACCGCCTCATCACCCCCCTCGCTCAGACACACACCGCCCCATCCCCCCCTCGTTCAGACATACTCTGCCCCATCACTCCCCTCGCTCAGACACACACCGTCCCATCCCCCCCCCTCGCTCAGACACACACCGTCCCAACACCCCATCGCTCAGAGACACACCGCCCCATTCCCCCCCTCGCTCAGACACACACCGCCCCATCACCCCCTCGCTCAGACACACACCACCCCATCACCCCCCTCGCTCAGACACACAGTGCCCCATCCCCTCCTCGCTCAGACACACACCGCCTCATCACCCCCCTCGCTCAGACACACACCGCCCCATCCCCCCCTCGTTCAGACATACTCTGCCCCATCACTCCCCTCGCTCAGACACACACCGTCCCATCCCCCCCCCCTCGCTCAGACACACACCGTCCCAACACCCCATCGCTCAGAGACACACCGCCCCATCAACCCCCCTCGCTCAGAGACACACCGCCCCATCCCCCCCTCGCTCAGACACACTCCGCCCCATCACCCCCTCGCTCAGACACACTCCGCCCCATCCCCCCTCGCTCAGACACACACCGCCCCATCCCCCCCCTCGCTCAGACACACACCGCCCCATCCCCCCCTCGCTCAGACACACACCGCCCCATCACCCCCTCGCTCAGACACACACCACCCCATCACCCCCTCGCTCAGACACACACCACCCCATCAACCCCCCTCGCTCAGACACACACCGCCCCATCACCCCCTCGCTCAGACACACAGTGCCCCATCACCCCCCTTGCTCAGAAACACACCGCCCCATCCCCCACTCACTCAGACACACACCGCCCCATCACCCCCCTCGATCAGAGACACACCGCCCCAGCCCCCCACTCGCTCAGACACACACCGCCCCATCCCCCCCCTCACTCAGTCACACACCGCCCCATCACCCCCCTCGCTGAGACACACACACGTCCCCATCCCCCCCCTCACTCAGTCACACTCCGCCCCATCCTTCTCGCTCAGACACACTCCGCCCCATCACCCCCCTCGCTCAGACACACTCCGCCCCATCCTTCTCGCTCAGACACACTCCACCCCATCCCCCCCTCGCTCAGACACACTCCGCCCCATCCTTCTCGCTCAGACACACTCCGCCCCATCCTTCTCGCTCAGACACACTCCGCCCCATCCTTCTCGCTCAGACACACTCCGCCCCATCCTTCTCTCTCAGACACACTCCGCCCCATCACCCCCTCGCTCAGACACACACCGCCCCATCCCCCCCTCGCTCAGACACACACCGCCCCATCACCCCCCTCGCTCAGACACACACCGCCCCATCCCCTCCTCGCTCAGACACACACCGCCCCATCACCCCCCTCGCTCAGACACACACCGCCCCATCCCCCCCTCGCTCAGACACACACCGCCCCATCCCCCCCCTCGCTCAGAGACACACCGCCCCATCCCCCCCTCGCTCAGACACACACCGCCCCATCCCCCCCCTCGCTCAGAGACACACCGCCACATCACCCCCCTCGCTCAGACACACACCGCCCCATCCCCCCCTCGCTCAGACACACACAGTGCCCCATCACCCCCCTCGCTCAGACACACACCGCCCCATCCCCTCCTCGCTCAGACACACACCGCCCCATCACCCCCCTCGCTCAGACACACACCGCCTCATCACCCCCCTCGCTCAGACACACACCGCCCCATCACCCCCTCGCTCAGACACACACCGCCCCATTCCCCCCCCTCGCTCAGACACACACCGCCCCATCACCCCCCTCGCTCAGACACACACCGCCCCATCACCCCCTCGCTCAGACACACACCGCCCCATTCCCCCCCCTCGCTCAGACACACACCGCCCCATCACCCCCTCGCTCAGACACACACCGCCCCATCATCCCCTCGCTCAGAGACACACCGCCCCATCACCCCCTCGCTCAGAGACACACCACCCCATCACCCCCCTCGCTCAGACACACAGTGCCCCATCCCCTCCTCGCTCAGACACACACCGCCTCATCACCCCCCTCGCTCAGACACACACCGCCCCATCCCCCCCTCGTTCAGACATACTCTGCCCCATCACTCCCCTCGCTCAGACACACACCGTTCCATCCCCCCCTCGCTCAGATACACACCGTCCCATCCCCCCCCCTCGCTCAGACACACACCGTCCCAACACCCCATCGCTCAGAGACACACCGCCCCATCAACCCCCCTCGCTCAGAGACACACCGCCCCATCCCCCCCTCGCTCAGACACACTCCGCCCCATCACCCCCTCGCTCAGACACACTCCGCCCCATCCCCCCCTCGCTCAGACACACACCGCCCCATCCCCCCCCTCGCTCAGACACACACCGCCCCATCCCCCCCCTCGCTCAGACACACTCCGCCCCATCCCCCCCTCGCTCAGACACACACCGCCCCATCCCCCCCCTCGCTCAGAAACACACCGCCCCATCCCCCCCTCGCTCAGACACACACCGCCCCATCCCCCCCCTCGCTCAGACACACACCGCCCCATCCCCCCCTCGCTCAGACACACACCGCCCCATCACCCCCTCGCTCAGACACACACCGCCCCATCACCCCCTCGCTCAGAGACACACCGCCCCATCACCCCCTCGCTCAGAGACACACCACCCCATCAACCCCCCTCGCTCAGACACACACCGCCCCATCACCCCCTCGCTCAGACACACACCGCCCCACCACCTCCACTCAGACACACACCGCCCCATCACCCCCTCGCTCAGACACACTCAGCCCCATCACCCCCCTGGCTCAGTCACACACCGCCCCATCACCCCCCTCGCTCAGACACACACCGCCCCACCACCTCCACTCAGACACACACCGCCCCATCACCCCCCTCGCTCAGACACACACCGCCCCATCACCGCCTCGCTCAGACACACACCGCCCCATCACCCCCCTGGCTCAGACACACTCTGCCCCATCCCCTCCTCGCTCAGACACACACCGCCCCATCCCCCCCTCGCTCAGACACTCACCGCCCCATCCCCCCCTCGTTCAGACACACACCGCCTCATCCCCCCCTCGCTCAGACACACACCGCCCCATCCCCCCCTCGTTCAGACACACACCGCCCCATCACCCCCTCGCTCAGTCACACACCGCCCCATCACCCCCTCGCTCAGACACACTCAGCCCCATCACCCCCTCGCTCAGTCACACACCGCCCCATCCCCCCCCTCGCTCAGACACACACCGCCCCATCACCCCCTCGCTCAGACACACTCAGCCCCATCACCCCCTTGGCTCAGTCACACACCGCCCCATCACCCCCCTCGCTCAGACACACACCGCCCCACCACCTCCACTCAGTCACACACTGCCCCACCACCTCCACTCAGACACACACCGCCTCATCCCCCCCTCGCTCAGACACACACCGCCCCATCACCCCCCTCGCTCAGACACACACCGCCCCATCCCCTCCTCGCTCAGACACACACCGCCCCATCACCCCCCTCGCTCACACACACACCGCCCCATCCCCCCCTCGCTCAGACACACACCGCCCCATCCCCCCCCTCGCTCAGAGACACACCGCCCCATCACCCCCCTCGCTCAGACACACACCGCCCCATCCCCCCCTCGCTCAGACACACACAGTGCCCCATCACCCCCCTCGCTCAGACACACACCGCCCCATCCCCTCCTCGCTCAGACACACACCGCCCCATCACCCCCCTCGCTCAGACACACACCGCCTCATCACCCCCCTCGCTCAGACACACACCGCCCCATCACCCCCTCGCTCAGACACACACCGCCCCATTCCCCCCCCTCGCTCAGACACACACCGCCCCATCACCCCCTCGCTCAGACACACACCACCCCATCACCCCCCTCGCTCAGACACACAGTGCCCCATCCCCTCCTCGCTCAGACACACACCGCCTCATCACCCCCCTCGCTCAGACACACACCGCCCCATCCCCCCCTCGTTCAGACATACTCTGCCCCATCACTCCCCTCGCTCAGACACACACCGTCCCATCCCCCCCCCCCTCGCTCAGACACACACCGTCCCAACACCCCATCGCTCAGAGACACACCGCCCCATCAACCCCCCTCGCTCAGAGACACACCGCCCCATCCCCCCCTCGCTCAGACACACTCCGCCCCATCACCCCCTCGCTCAGACACACTCCGCCCCATCCCCCCTCGCTCAGACACACACCGCCCCATCCCCCCCCTCGCTCAGACACACACCGCCCCATCCCCCCCTCGCTCAGACACACACCGCCCCATCACCCCCTCGCTCAGACACACACCACCCCATCACCCCCTCGCTCAGACACACACCACCCCATCAACCCCCCTCGCTCAGACACACACCGCCCCATCACCCCCTCGCTCAGACACACAGTGCCCCATCACCCTCCTTGCTCAGAAACACACCGCCCCATCCCCCACTCACTCAGACACACACCGCCCCATCACCCCCCTCGATCAGAGACACACCGCCCCAGCCCCCCACTCGCTCAGACACACACCGCCCCATCCCCCCCCTCACTCAGTCACACACCGCCCCATCACCCCCCTCGCTGAGACACACACACGTCCCCATCCCCCCCCTCACTCAGTCACACACCGCCCCATCCCCCCCCTCACTCAGGCACACTCCGCCCCATCCTTCTCGCTCAGACACACTCCGCCCCATCACCCCCCTCGCTCAGACACACTCCGCCCCATCCTTCTCGCTCAGACACACTCCACCCCATCCCCCCCTCGCTCAGACACACTCCGCCCCATCCTTCTCGCTCAGACACACTCCGCCCCATCCTTCTCGCTCAGACACACTCCGCCCCATCCTTCTCGCTCAGACACACTCCGCCCCATCCTTCTCTCTCAGACACACTCCGCCCCATCACCCCCTCGCTCAGACACACACCGCCCCATCCCCCCCTCGCTCAGACACACACCGCCCCATCCCCCCCTCGCTCAGACACACACCGCCCCATCCCCCCCCTCGCTCAGAGACACACCGCCCCATCCCCCCCTCGCTCAGACACACACCGCCCCATCCCCCCCCTCGCTCAGAGACACACCGCCCCATCACCCCCCTCGCTCAGACACACACCGCCCCATCCCCCCCTCGCTCAGACACACACAGTGCCCCATCACCCCCCTCGCTCAGACACACACCGCCCCATCTCCTCCTCGCTCAGACACACACCGCCCCATCACCCCCCTCGCTCAGACACACACCGCCTCATCACCCCCCTCGCTCAGACACACACCGCCCCATCACCCCCTCGCTCAGACACACTCTGCCCCATCCCCTCCTCGCTCAGACACACACCGCCCCATCCCCCCCTCGCTCAGACACTCACCGCCCCATCCCCCCCTCGTTCAGACACACACCGCCTCATCCCCCCCTCGCTCAGACACACACCGCCCCATCCCCCCCTCGTTCAGACACACACCGCCCCATCACCCCCTCGCTCAGTCACACACCGCCCCATCACCCCCTCGCTCAGACACACTCAGCCCCATCACCCCCTCGCTCAGTCACACACCGCCCCATCCCCCCCCTCGCTCAGACACACACCGCCCCATCACCCCCTCGCTCAGACACACTCAGCCCCATCACCCCCTTGGCTCAGTCACACACCGCCCCATCACCCCCCTCGCTCAGACACACACCGCCCCACCACCTCCACTCAGTCACACACTGCCCCACCACCTCCACTCAGACGCACACCGCCTCATCCCCCCCTCGCTCAGACACACACCGCCCCATCACCCCCCTCGCTCAGACACACACCGCCCCATCCCCTCCTCGCTCAGACACACACCGCCCCATCACCCCCCTCGCTCACACACACACCGCCCCATCCCCCCCTCGCTCAGACACACACCGCCCCATCCCCCCCCTCGCTCAGAGACACACCGCCCCATCACCCCCCTCGCTCAGACACACACCGCCCCATCCCCCCCTCGCTCAGACACACACAGTGCCCCATCACCCCCCTCGCTCAGACACACACCGCCCCATCCCCTCCTCGCTCAGACACACACCGCCCCATCACCCCCCTCGCTCAGACACACACCGCCTCATCACCCCCCTCGCTCAGACACACACCGCCCCATCACCCCCTCGCTCAGACACACACCGCCCCATCACCCCCCTCGCTCAGACACACACCGCCCCATCACCCCCCTCGCTCAGACACACACCGCCCCATTCCCCCACCTCGCTCAGACACACACCGCCCCATCACCCCCTCGCTCAGACACACACCACCCCATCACCCCCCTCGCTCAGACACACAGTGCCCCATCCCCTCCTCGCTCAGACACACACCGCCTCATCACCCCCTCGCTCAGTCACACACCGCCCCATCACCCCCCTCGCTCAGACACACACCGCCCCATCCCCCCCTCGTTCAGACATACTCTGCCCCATCACTCCCCTCGCTCAGACACACACCGTCCCATCCCCCCCCCTCGCTCAGACACACACCGTCCCAACACCCCATCGCTCAGAGACACACCGCCCCATCAACCCCCCTCGCTCAGAGACACACCGCCCCATCCCCCCCTCGCTCAGACACACTCCGCCCCATCACCCCCTCGCTCAGACACACTCCGCCCCATCCCCCCTCGCTCAGACACACACCGCCCCATCCCCCCCCTCGCTCAGACACACACCGCCCCATCCCCCCCTCGCTCAGACACACACCGCCCCATCACCCCCTCGCTCAGACACACACCACCCCATCACCCCCTCGCTCAGACACACACCACCCCATCAACCCCCCTCGCTCAGACACACACCGCCCCATCACCCCCTCGCTCAGACACACAGTGCCCCATCACCCCCCTTGCTCAGAAACACACCGCCCCATCCCCCACTCACTCAGACACACACCGCCCCATCACCCCCCTCGATCAGAGACACACCGCCCCAGCCCCCCACTCGCTCAGACACACACCGCCCCATCCCCCCCCTCACTCAGTCACACACCGCCCCATCACCCCCCTCGCTGAGACACACACACGTCCCCATCCCCCCCCTCACTCAGTCACACACCGCCCCATCCCCCCCCTCACTCAGGCACACTCCGCCCCATCCTTCTCGCTCAGACACACTCCGCCCCATCACCCCCCTCGCTCAGACACACTCCGCCCCATCCTTCTCGCTCAGACACACTCCACCCCATCCCCCCCTCGCTCAGACACACTCCGCCCCATCCTTCTCGCTCAGACACACTCCGCCCCATCCTTCTCGCTCAGACACACTCCGCCCCATCCTTCTCGCTCAGACACACTCCGCCCCATCCTTCTCTCTCAGACACACTCCGCCCCATCACCCCCTCGCTCAGACACACACCGCCCCATCCCCCCCTCGCTCAGACACACACCGCCCCATCACCCCCCTCGCTCAGACACACACCGCCCCATCCCCTCCTCGCTCAGACACACACCGCCCCATCACCCCCCTCGCTCAGACACACACCGCCCCATCCCCCCCTCGCTCAGACACACACCGCCCCATCCCCCCCTCGCTCAGAGACACACCGCCCCATCCCCCCCTCGCTCAGACACACACCGCCCCATCCCCCCCCTCGCTCAGAGACACACCGCCCCATCACCCCCCTCGCTCAGACACACACCGCCCCATCCCCCCCTCGCTCAGACACACACAGTGCCCCATCACCCCCCTCGCTCAGACACACACCGCCCCATCCCCTCCTCGCTCAGACACACACCGCCCCATCACCCCCCTCGCTCAGACACACACCGCCTCATCACCCCCCTCGCTCAGACACACACCGCCCCATCACCCCCTCGCTCAGACACACACCGCCCCATTCCCCCCCCTCGCTCAGACACACACCGCCCCATCACCCCCTCGCTCAGACACACACCGCCCCATCATCCCCTCGCTCAGAGACACACCGCCCCATCACCCCCTCGCTCAGAGACACACCACCCCATCACCCCCCTCGCTCAGACACACAGTGCCCCATCCCCTCCTCGCTCAGACACACACCGCCTCATCACCCCCCTCGCTCAGACACACACCGCCCCATCCCCCCCTCGTTCAGACATACTCTGCCCCATCACTCCCCTCGCTCAGACACACACCGTCCCATCCCCCCCTCGCTCAGATACACACCGTCCCATCCCCCCCCCTCGCTCAGACACACACCGTCCCAACACCCCATCGCTCAGAGACACACCGCCCCATCAACCCCCCTCGCTCAGAGACACACCGCCCCATCCCCCCCTCGCTCAGACACACTCCGCCCCATCACCCCCTCGCTCAGACACACTCCGCCCCATCCCCCCCTCGCTCAGACACACACCGCCCCATCCCCCCCCTCGCTCAGACACACACCGCCCCATCCCCCCCCTCGCTCAGACACACACCGCCCCATCACCCCCCTCGCTCAGAAACACACCGCCCCATCCCCCCCTCGCTCAGACACACACCGCCCCATCCCCCCCCTCGCTCAGACACACACCGCCCCATCACCCCCTCGCTCAGACACACACCGCCCCATCACCCCCTCGCTCAGACACACACCGCCCCATCACCCCCTCGCTCAGAGACACACCGCCCCATCACCCCCTCGCTCAGAGACACACCACCCCATCAACCCCCCTCGCTCAGACACACACCGCCCCATCACCCCCTCGCTCAGACACACACCGCCCCACCACCTCCACTCAGACACACACCGCCCCATCACCCCCTCGCTCAGACACACTCAGCCCCATCACCCCCCTGGCTCAGTCACACACCGCCCCATCACCCCCCTCGCTCAGACACACACCGCCCCACCACCTCCACTCAGACACACACCGCCCCATCACCCCCCTCGCTCAGACACACACCGCCCCATCACCGCCTCGCTCAGACACACACCGCCCCATCACCCCCCTGGCTCAGACACACTCTGCCCCATCCCCTCCTCGCTCAGACACACACCGCCCCATCCCCCCCTCGCTCAGACACTCACCGCCCCATCCCCCCCTCGTTCAGACACACACCGCCTCATCCCCCCCTCGCTCAGACACACACCGCCCCATCCCCCCCTCGTTCAGACACACACCGCCCCATCACCCCCTCGCTCAGTCACACACCGCCCCATCACCCCCTCGCTCAGACACACTCAGCCCCATCACCCCCTCGCTCAGTCACACACCGCCCCTTCACCCCCTCGCTCAGACACACTCAGCCCCATCACCGCCTCACTCAGTCACACACCGCCCCATCACCCCCCTCGCTCAGACACACACCGTCCCATCACCTCCACTCAGACACACACCGTCCCATCACCCCCTCGCTCAGACACACACCGCCTCATCACCCCCCTCGCTCAGACACACACCGTCCCATCACCTCCACTCAGACACACACCGCCCCATCACCCCCCTCGCTCAGACACACACCGCCCCATCACCCCCCTCGCTCAGACACACACCGTCCCATCACCTCCACTCAGACACACACCGCCCCATCACCCCCCTCGCTCAGTCACACACCGCCCCATCACCCCCCTCGCTCAGACACACACCGCCCCATCACCCCCCTCGCTCAGACACACACCATCCCATCACCCCCCTCGCTCAGACACACTCAGCCCCATCACCCCCTTGGCTCAGTCACACACCGCCCCATCACCCCCCTCGCTCAGACACACACCGCCCCACCACCTCCACTCAGTCACACACCGCCCCACCACCTCCACTCAGACACACACCGCCTCATCCCCCCCTCGCTCAGACACACACCGCCCCATCACCCCCTCGCTCAGTCACACACCGCCCCATCCCCCCCCTCACTCAGGCACACTCCGCCCCATCCTTCTCGCTCAGACACACTCCGCCCCATCCTTCTCGCTCAGACACACTCCGCCCCATCCTTCTCTCTCAGACACACTCCGCCCCATCACCCCCTCGCTCAGACACACACCGCCCCATCCCCCCCTCGCTCAGACACACACCGCCCCATCACCCCCCTCGCTCAGACACACACCGCCCCATCACCCCCCTCGCTCAGACACACACCGCCTCATCACCCCCCTCGCTCAGACACACACCGCCCCATCACCCCCTCGCTCAGACACACACCGCCCCATTCCCCCCCCTCGCTCAGACACACACCGCCCCATCACCCCCTCGCTCAGACACACACCGCCCCATCATCCCCTCGCTCAGAGACACACCGCCCCATCACCCCCTCGCTCAGAGACACACCACCCCATCACCCCCCTCGCTCAGACACACAGTGCCCCATCCCCTCCTCGCTCAGACACACACCGCCTCATCACCCCCTCGCTCAGACACACACCGCCCTATCCCCCCCTCGTTCAGACATACTCTGCCCCATCACTCCCCTCGCTCAGACACCACACCGTCCCATCCCCCCCTCGCTCAGACACACACCGTCCCATCCCCCCCCCTCGCTCAGACACACACCGTCCCAACACCCCATCGCTCAGAGACACACCGCCCCATCAACCCCCCTCGCTCAGAGACACACCGCCCCATCCCCCCCTCGCTCAGACACACTCCGCCCCATCACCCCCTCGCTCAGACACACTCCGCCCCATCCCCCCCTCGCTCAGACACACACCGCCCCATCCCCCCCCTCGCTCAGACACACACCGCCCCATCCCCCCCTCGCTCAGACACACACCGCCCCATCACCCCCTCGCTCAGACACACACCGCCCCACCACCTCCACTCAGACACACACCGCCCCATCACCCCCTCGCTCAGACACACTCAGTCCCATCACCCCCCTGGCTCAGTCACACACCGCCCCATCACCCCCCTCGCTCAGACACACACCGCCCCACCACCTCCACTCAGACACACACCGCCCCATCACCCCCCTCGCTCAGACACACACCGCCCCATCACCCCCCTGGCTCAGACACACTCTGCCCCATCCCCTCCTCGCTCAGACACACACCGCCCCATCCCCCCCTCGCTCAGACACTCACCGCCCCATCCCCCCTCGTTCAGACACACACCGCCTCATCCCCCCCTCGCTCAGACACACACCGCCCCATCCCCCCCTCGTTCAGACACACACCGCCCCATCACCCCCTCGCTCAGTCACACACCGCCCCATCACCCCCTCGCTCAGACACACTCAGCCCCATCACCCCCTCGCTCAGTCACACACCGCCCCTTCACCCCCTCGCTCAGACACACTCAGCCCCATCACCGCCTCACTCAGTCACACACCGCCCCATCACCCCCCTCGCTCAGACACACACCGTCCCATCACCTCCACTCAGACACACACCGTCCCATCACCCCCTCGCTCAGACACACACCGCCTCATCACCCCCCTCGCTCAGACACACACCGTCCCATCACCTCCACTCAGACACACACCGCCCCATCACCCCCCTCGCTCAGACACACACTGCCCCATCACCCCCCTCGCTCAGACACACACCGTCCCATCACCTCCACTCAGACACACACCGCCCCATCACCCCCCTCGCTCAGTCACACACCGCCCCATCACCCCCCTCGCTCAGACACACACCGCCCCATCACCCCCCTCGCTCAGACACACACCGTCCCATCACCTCCACTCAGACACACACCGCCCCATCACCCCCCTCGCTCAGACACACACCGTCCCATCACCTCCACTCAGACACACACCGCCCCATCACCCCCCTCGCTCAGTCACACACCGTCCCATCCCCCCCCTCGCTCAGACACACACCGCCCCATCACCCCCTCGCTCAGACACACACCGCCCCATCACCGCCCTCGCTCAGACACACACCGCCCCATCACCGCCCTCGCTCAGACACACACCGCCCCATCACCCCCTCGCTCAGTCACACACCGCCCCATCACCCCCCTCGCTCAGACACACACCGCCCCATCACCCCCTCGCTCAGTCACACACCGTCCCATCACCCCCTCGCTCAGAGACACACCGCCCCATCACCCCCCTCGCTCAGACACACACCGCCCCATCACCCCCCTCGCTCAGACACACACCGCCCCATCACCCCCTCGCTCAGTCACACACCGCCCCATCACCCCCCTGGCTCAGTCACACACCGCCCCATCCCGCCCCATCACCCCCCTCGCTCAGACACACACCGCCCCATCACCCCCCTCGCTCAGACACACTCAGCCCCATCCCCCCCCTCGCTCAGACACACACCGCCCCATCACCCCCCTCGCTCAGACACACTCAGCCCCATCACCCCCTTGGCTCAGTCACACACCGCCCCATCACCCCCCTCGCTCAGACACACACCGCCCCACCACCTCCACTCAGTCACACACCGCCCCACCACCTCCACTCAGACACACACCGCCTCATCCCCCCCTCGCTCAGACACACACCGCCCCATCACCCCCTCGCTCAGTCACACACCGCCCCATCCCCCCCCTCACTCAGGCACACTCCGCCCCATCCTTCTCGCTCAGACACACTCCGCCCCATCCTTCTCGCTCAGACACACTCCGCCCCATCCTTCTCTCTCAGACACACTCCGCCCCATCACCCCCTCGCTCAGACACACACCGCCCCATCCCCCCCTCGCTCAGACACACACCGCCCCATCACCCCCCTCGCTCAGACACACACCGCCCCATCCCCCCCCTCGCTCAGAGACACACCGCCCCATCACCCCCCTCGCTCAGACACACACCGCCCCATCCCCCCCTCGCTCAGACACACACAGTGCCCCATCACCCCCCTCGCTCAGACACACACCGCCCCATCCCCTCCTCGCTCAGACACACACCGCCCCATCACCCCCCTCGCTCAGACACACACCGCCTCATCACCCCCCTCGCTCAGACACACACCGCCCCATCACCCCCTCGCTCAGACACACACCGCCCCATTCCCCCCCCTCGCTCAGACACACACCGCCCCATCACCCCCTCGCTCAGACACACACCGCCCCATCATCCCCTCGCTCAGAGACACACCGCCCCATCACCCCCTCGCTCAGAGACACACCACCCCATCACCCCCCTCGCTCAGACACACAGTGCCCCATCCCCTCCTCGCTCAGACACACACCGCCTCATCACCCCCTCGCTCAGACACACACCGCCCTATCCCCCCCTCGTTCAGACATACTCTGCCCCATCACTCCCCTCGCTCAGAAACACACCGTCCCATCCCCCCCTCGCTCAGACACACACCGTCCCATCCCCCCCCTCGCTCAGACACACACCGTCCCAACACCCCATCGCTCAGAGACACACCGCCCCATCAACCCCCCTCGCTCAGAGACACACCGCCCCATCCCCCCCCTCGCTCAGACACACTCCGCCCCATCACCCCCTCGCTCAGACACACTCCGCCCCATCCCCCCCTCGCTCAGACACACACCGCCCCATCCCCCCCCCTCGCTCAGACACACACCGCCCCATCCCCCCCTCGCTCAGACACACACCGCCCCATCACCCCCTCGCTCAGACACACACCACCCCATCACCCCCCTCGCTCAGAGACACACCGCCCCATCACCCCCTCGCTCAGAGACACACCACCCCATCAACCCCCCCTCGCTCAGACACACACCGCCCCATCACCCCCTCGCTCAGACACACACCGCCCCATCCCCCCCCCTCGCTCAGGACACACTCCGCCCCATCACCTCCACTCAGACACACACCGCCCCATCCCCCCCCTCGCTCAGACACACAGTGCCCCATCACCCCCCTCGCTCAGAAACACACCGCCCCATCCCCCCACTCACTCAGACACACACCGCCCCATCACCCCCCTCGCTCAGAGACACACCGCCCCAGCCCCCCACTCGCTCAGACACACACCGCCCCATCCCCCCCCTCACTCACAGTCACACACCGCCCCATCACCCCCCTCGCTGAGACACACACACGTCCCCATCCCCCCCCTCACTCAGTCACACACCGCCCCATCCTTCTCGCTCAGACACACTCCGCCCCATCCCCCCCTCGCTCAGACACACTCCGCCCCATCCTTCTCTCTCAGACACACTCCGCCCCATCCTTCTCGCTCAGACACACTCCGCCCCATCCTTCTCTCTCAGACACACTCCGCCCCATCCTTCTCGCTCAGACACACTCCGCCCCATCACCCCCCTCGCTCAGACACACTCCGCCCCATCCTTCTCGCTCAGACACACTCCGCCCCATCACCCCCCTCGCTCAGACACACACCGCCCCATCAACCCCCCCTCGCTCAGACACACTCCGCCCCATCCCCCCCCTCGCTCAGACACACTCCGCCCCATCCCCCCCTCGCTCAGACACACTCCGCCCCATCCCCCCCTCGTTCAGACACACTCCGCCCCATCCCTTCCTTCTCGCTCAGACACACTCCGCCCCATCCCCCCCCTCGCTCAGACACACTCCGCCCCATCCTTCTCGCTCAGACACACACCGCCCCCATCCCCCCCTCGCTCAGACACACTCCGCCCCATCCCCCCCTCGTTCAGACACACTCCGCCCCCATCCTTCTCGCTCAGACACACTCCGCCCCATCCCCCCCTCGTTCAGACACACTCCGCCCCATCCTTCTCGCTCAGACACACTCCGCCCCATCCCCCCCTCGCTCACACTCCGCCCCATCACCCCCCTCGCTCAGACACACTCCGCCCCATCCCCTCCTCGCTCAGACACACACCGCCCCATCCCCTCCTCGCTCAGACACACAGTGCCCCATCCTTCTCGCTCAGACACACTCCGCCCCATCCCCCACTCACTCAGACACACACCGCCCCATCACCCCCCTCGCTCAGACACACACCGCCCCATCACCCCCTCGCTCAGACACACAGTGCCCCATCCTTCTCGCTCAGACACACTCCGCCCCATCCTTCTCGCTCAGACACACACCGCCCCATCCCCCCCTCGCTCAGACACACTCCGCCCCATCCCCCCCCCTTGTTCAGACACACTCCGCCCCATCACCCCCCTCGCTCAGACACACTCCGCCCCATCCCCCCCCTCGCTCAGACACACTCCGCCCCATCCTTCTCGCTCAGACACACTCCGCCCCATCCTTCTCTCTCAGACACACCGAAAACATGATCTCATTGAATAGTGTGAAAGGTGCAAAAAGGCATTTTGGTCTCCTCACATTTCTACATATGTATGAATGCAAGTGAAAGTAGAGATTTCCCTGGTGTTTTTAAAGAAAAGATTTGATATCTCATTCCAAATTCCCAGCAATAATTAACATGACTTTGGGCCTCCCTTACTTAAATTTCTACCTTGTTTATATTGTGTCGATGCAAATTGACCTGCGGGTATACAGTCCCAAAACAAGTTTAAGCTGCTTAACAGTTAAAACCACTGGACACCATTTAAAAGTGGGTTAAATGAGTAATTAAAACACTGCTGCAAACTGAAGGCTTTATTGTTAGAGGCTATTTTTTTTATAACTAAAAGGGCAATCCACCCACCTCTCTTTATTTAGGACATAGTCGTTTGCCAGCAAGGCATAATTGACCTCAACATCATCTACTTCTTTGAAAGAGTTATATTATGTTTGGGAATTTGCTGATGAGCACTTGCTCAGCGTCTTTAGCTGAGGAATGCCCCACCTCCAGTATAAAGCCCAGCACTGCGGCTGCCTCACTGCCTTCGTGCTTCATTCGAACCTGGAACAGCTGCAGCGCGTCTGTGCTGTGTATGAAAATAGAGCTACTGGCAGCTCGTCAGCAGACGTCGGCACATACCTCTCTCTCACATACACACCACACACAGAGTCATCTGACCCATCTTCCAGTGAAAATAGGGCATTGTGAAGCATTTCCGTCTGCTCAGTACCAACCACCACGTCTACTAGAAACGTACCCTCACTCCAAACCAAGGGTTCTTCAAAAATCTGTGACAAGAAATTCCACAGGTGCAGCTTTAGGTTAAGTCTATTTTCCTCCCCTTTTCTTAAATAAAAATGAACTGTGGCGTGCAGAGCAACGGTTCGCCTGCTGGATTCCCGCGATGGGGGGGGGGGGGGGGAGGGGAGGCTGCTGTCAGAGGAGAGATTAAGTCGACTGGGTCTGTACTCTGCCTCATTTATAAAAGCAGGAGGTGATCTCATGGAACCATAGAATTACTGTGAGGCATAACTGAGCAGATGGAGAGAAAAATCACTAACATGGGAATAATCTACAGGTGCTGAAAATCCAAGGCAACTAACAAAAAGATGGAGGAACTCAGATGACCAGGTCCTCTTACAGCTTCTCTTCTTACCTGCCCATCAACACCCTCTGGAGTTCCTCCCCCTTCACTTTCTTCCTTGATCTTCTGTCCTCTACTATCCGATTCCCCCCTTCCAGCTTTTTATATCTTTCACTAATCAACTTCCCAGCTCTTTATTCCAAGCCCTCCCCCCTCCCAGTTTCACCTATCACCTGCCACCTTTGCACTTCTTCCTCTCCTCCCCCACCTTCTTATTCTGACTTCTCCCTTCCTTTCCAGTCCCGATGAAGGGTCTCGGCCCGAAACTGCTTACCCTTTTCCATGGATGGAGAGCTGTTTGTTTCTTGTTGCTGTGGTGTCCACATCAGTTGCCCTCAGCCTCTGATTGAGGGGTCAACCGCTCAGGACACGGATGGGAAGAAATCTCTTCAGCCAGATAAGGGTGAATCTTTGGAATCCGCCTTCTGTGGCAGCTTTGAAGATCATATGCAGAGTACGGTCAAATAAGGAGAGTTGATTTTTGGACATTAGAGGAATCAAGGGTTGGCGGTCAGTGTAGAGAGTTGCACTGAAGTGAGAGATCAGTACCCGATGCAGTAGGCATTGATGACCAAAGGGTGTACTCCAACTTCTGCCTCCAGCATTCAATGTGTTAGAGCATGCTCTTTGCTTCAGTTTTACGTTTTAAACATTTAATGGTTATGCCTACACGATCATTTATAAATTGTGATGTGGTTTTCAGAAATAAGGGATTTCAAGTGGGACTGTATATCTTCCATAGATTACCCTCCCCCTACCGATTGTCGACTGTACTTTTTTTTCCCCCCATAGATACTGCCTGTTCTGCTGAGTTCCTCCACAATTTTGTGTGTGCTTTTCTTCAGTGTTACTTGATAGGGCAAGTATATAGGATACAGTTTCTAACCAAACAAATATTTTTTTATTGTTAATAACAGCTAGCTAATAGCAATGGCTGATACAAATGTGAATCAGAGATCATCCCACATTGTAACCTTCACTCTTGAAAGATGTCTACATACCCAGTAATTATCATAGAGTCAACTGTATATTCAGGTCAACTTATGAAATACCAGGAACAGATCTCATAAACTTTCCAGCCTGCATTGGAAGGACTAAATAGAGTGGACGAGGTGAGTATGTTTCTGCTAGTGGGGAAGTGTAGTACCAGGAAGCACAGCCTCTGAATACAAGGATGTCCCCTTAGAACAGAGATGAGGAGGATTTAGAGGATGGTGAATCTGTGGAATTCATTGCCACAGACAACTGTGGAGGATAAGTCATTGGGTATATTTAAAATGGAGGTTGATAGTTTCTTAATTGTTAAGGTTGTCAAAGGTTACAGGGAGAAGGCAGAAGAATGGAGTTGAGAATGAAAATGAATAAGCCATGATTGAATGGCGAAGCAAACTCAATGGGTCGAATAACTTAATTCTGCTCCTATGTCTCATCATCTCATTTTCTACCTGTAATCCACCTTTCTGCCCAGAAGAATGTCATAAACTGCCTCCATCTTAATCATCCAGTAACATTTACATTGTGATGAACTGCTTTGAAAAGTTGGCAAAGAAACACATTAACTCTTGCCTGTAGAGTCTCTTGGATCTACTCAAATTTGCCTGCTATCACAACAGCTAAACAGTAGATACCATTTCATTGGCTTTTCACTCAACCCTGAGACACCTAGACAGTAGAGATGCTTAGAAGTCTTCATGCAGGATTCCCTAAAGGTTAACTTACAGGTTGAGTCGATGGTAAGGAAGGCAAATGCAACGTTAGGATTAATTTTGTGAGGACTAGAATATAAAAGCAAGGATATAATGCTGACGCTTTATAAGGCATTGGTCTGACCACATGGAGTATTGTGAGCAGCTTTGGGTTCCTTATTTAAGAAAAGGTGTGCTGGCATTGGACAAGGTCTATAGGTGGTTCACAAGAATGATCCAAAGAATGAAAAATTAACATCTAAGGAGTGCTTTATAGCTCTGGGTCTGTACTCGCTGGAGTTTATAAAGGGGCATTTCAATGAAACCTGTCAAATATTGAAAGGCCTAGATAGACTGGGTGTGGAGAGGATGTTTCCTAAAATGGGAGAGAGTCTAGGACCAGACAGGACAGCCTCAAAATAGAGGGACATCCATTTAGAACAGAGATAAGCAAAATTGTCTTTAGCCAGAGGGTGTTGAATCTAGGGAGTTCATTGACACAGACAGCTGTGATGGCCAAGTCATTGGAGCATAGTTAAGGCTGTGGTTGACAGGTTCTTGGGCCTCAAAGGTTATGGGAAAATGGCAGGAGGATGGTTTAGAGAGGGATAATAAATGAGCAGTGATGAAATGGCAGAGCAGACTTGACGGGCTAAATGGCCTAATTCTGCTCCTATATTTTATCATCTTATTTTACGAATTAACCCAAAACAGAATAAAAACATTAGAATGGTAGTATTATTTTGGGATTACTTAATTCCAATAAAAGTCTAAATTTTCTTAAATATACCAGAGCACGAAGCCATTGAGCATAAACACTGTCTCCACACCTCATTCAGGTCCTCAGAACAGTGGTTTGAAATGGTCCTACTCACTGGACAAAGAACTGCCTGTTTTCTGGGCACCTTTATAAGAAATTATGCACATGTAAAATGCGGTTTCAGTTGCACAGTGTAAATGGACAATATTTTTAGAGGGAGAAGTAGACAAACTCACTGCAAAAGAGGAGTGCCTGATGCACTTACCTGTTCTTGATCTCAGGATTAACGTGTTCCAAAGAAAGCAAAACTGGTAGGAGGCAAAAAGCAAAACTGACTTGAGGCAAATCAGAGTAGATAAATCCCCAGGACCTGATAGGGTATTCCCTTGGACCTTGAAGGAGACTAGAGCTGAAATTGCAGGGGCCCTGGCAGTTATACTTAAAATGTCAGTATCTACGGGTGAGGTGCTGGAGGACTGGAGGATAGCTCATGTTGTTCCGTTGTTTAAAAAAAGGCTTTAAAAGTAATCCGGGAAACTACAGGCCGGTAAGTTTGACATCGGTAGCAAGTATATTATTGGAAGGAGTGCTAAGAAATAGGATCTACAAGTATTGAGATAGACAGGGACTTATTAGGGAGAGTCAACAGGGCTTTGTGCATGGTTGGTCATGCTTAACAAATTAATTAGAGCTTTTTGAGGAGGTTACCAGGAAAGTGGATGAAGGGAAGGCAGTGGATGTTGTCTACATGGACTTCAGTAAGGCCTTTGACAAAGTCCCGCATGGGACAGATGGGTACAGATAGACTGAATGCAAGCAGGCTTTTTCCACTGAAGCTAGGGGAGAAAAAAAACCAGAGGACATGGGTTAAGGGTGAAGGGGAAAAAGTTTAAAAGGAACATTCGGGGGGGGGGGGGTTTCTTCACACAGAGAGTGATAGGAGTGTGGAATGAGCTGCCAGATGAAGTGGTAAATGCAGGCTCACTTTTAACATTTAAGAAAAACTTGGACAGGTACATGGATGATGGATGAGAGGTGTATGGAGGGATTTGGTCCAGGTGCAGGTCAGTGGGACTAGGCAGAAAAATGGTTTGGCACAGCCAAGAAGGGCCAAAAGGCCTTTTTCTGTGCTGTAATGTTTTATGGTTCTATGGTTCTCTGGAGAGGTAAATGTTATTCTGGTGCAGCAACAGAAACTGGGGATATTATTATCCAGCTGCTATAATTCTGCAATGACAGCCGATGGTTGGATGGCTGAAAATAAATTTGTATTTACATCTGGCTTCTCACGTCTCTTCTGCTGTGTCACTCAGCATTTCAGAGCGAAGTAAATCCAACAGTAATTTAACTACACCAGGCCCCTACTAACAGCAATATACTGATCATTAAACACCAGATCTTTTCTTTTTAAAACTGAAGTTAATTACTAATTATCAGATACACCACTGAAGACACTGTCTCATTCTGGAAATAAACGTCACAGGTCCTGATGAAGAGTCTTGGCCTAAAACGTCAGCTGTTCACTCCTCTCCATAGATGCTGCTTGACTTGCCGAGTTCCTCCAGCATTTTGTGTGTTATGCTGGATTTCTAGCATCAGCAGAATCTCTTATGTTAATGTTCTGTACAGAATTCTGCACATCATCTATTAGGATAGAAATGGTATACCTGCCCATTCACTTCCTCACTCACCTCCCAAACAGTCCTTCCAGGTGTGGCTACAATTCAGCTGCAAATTTATTAAGGTCGTCTACTGTATGTGGTGCTTCCAATGCTGCCTCCTCTACAATACTGAGACCCAGTGTAAATTGGGGGACTGCTTTGTCAGGCACCTCCACTGCATCAGCAAAAAGTGGAATTCCCCGATTGCCAACCAATTTAATTTCTATCCCCATTCCTGTTCTGATATGTCGGTCCTTGGCCTCCTCTTCAGCCATGATGAGGCCACTCTCAGGGTGGAAGAGCACACCTTATATTCCATCTAGGTAGCTTCCAACCAGATGGCATAAACATTGATTTTTCATTCACGTAATTTCTTCCTTCCATCACCTTCTATTCCCCACTCTGGCCTCTTGCCTCTCCTCCTTACCTGCCTTTAATATCTCCACGGGGTCTCTCTTCCTTACCTTTCTCCTAGAGTTCAGTCTCCTCTATCAGTCCTCCTTCTCCAGCCCTTTGCCTTTTCCACCTATCTCCTCCCAGCTTCTTACTTCATCCTCCCTCCACTATCCACCAGACTTTACACTATCATCTCTAGCTTGTCCCCCTTCCCCTCACCCCACATATTTATTCCGACCTCTACCTCCACCTTTTCTGGTCTTGGCCTGAAATGTCAATTGTTTATTCATTTCCATTAATGCTGCCTGACTTGCTGAGTTCCTCCAGCATTTTGTGCATGTTGCTCTGGATTTCCAGCATCTGCAGAATCTCTTGGGCCTACAATTATGCCTTATTTTGCTCACACAGGCAAAATATGACTCATCTGGTGCTCCAGCGCTCTCTCAATACTGCACTGAACTGTAAGCATTGAATTGTGTTCAAATGCAAAGAATGCAACTTGTAGTATAACGTGGATGAATATGAGGTTTTGCGATGGGGAAATTTCAGAAAGGATCAGTATTATTTAAATGAGAGATTAGAAAACATTGATTAGAAAGAGACTTGGACATCCTGTGCACCTGTTTCTGAAAGCAACTGTGCAAGTACAGTGGGCGGTTAAATCAACCAATTGCAGTTGACCTCCACTGGAGGAGCGAGGATTCCTCACTGCACTATACATTGCCTTGGCAAGACCACGTTCTGAGCAATGCAAGGTTTGGTCTCCTTCTCCAAGGACACATTTAGCACACTGTAAATTCACTAGAAGGATTTCTGGAGATGACAGGAGTGTCGTTTGAGCAGCAGCTGGGTTTACCAGGCCTGTATTCCGGAGCATTGAACGAGAGATGACTTAATTAAATCTCCAACAGTCTGACAAGCTATTTCTCTTGACTGCGGGGTGAGGGTCTAGAACCAGAAATGATAATCTCTGGATTCGGAGTTCGACATTCTGGATCTGAACATTTTTTTATTCCAAGTGGGGTATACAGGTGAAATTTTATACTACAGAACACAGTGAGGGTCAAGTCGCTGAATACGCTCAAGATAAACTGATTTCTGGAAACAAAAGGCATAAAAAAATATGCAAGATAACCAGAAAATGGTATTGATGTAGAACAACCAATTAGTATTGAACGATAAAGGGCTGGAGAGTCTGCTTCTCTGCTTATCATCAACAGCCTTTGGCTTTGGAGGCAGAAGTTATACCAACTAGCCAAGGCTTAATTTGAAAGATATAAATACAGAATATTATCGTGCTTAACATCTATTCTCTGTATCAAAAGGATCTGAAATCTAGCTGATCTCATTCATATACTGTAACTATCAATAATCTGATGATACATAACTCATGAGATAACTGTTGTAATACCAATCTACTGCCAAAAACAACTCATAAGTTCTTAATAGATGTCAAAGTCTCAGGAGTACCTCCTGTAGGCCCAATTTTCAAATTAAGAATTGAGGAATAGAGTCAGTCCATTTTCCCCCAAGAGGTTTAGTGAAGGCAAAAGAGACATAATGAACATCCTTTAAGGGGTTGGGGAGGGTGAGGAAAGCGCAGGGGTATGTGAGATCTCTGGGAGTGTGTGGCCAGTCAGTCACCAGTAATAATTCAGACCCAGTGCTGATAAACAGACTAAAGAATGGAATTTCTTTTGATTCAACTACCAGCCCCTGAGGAAAATCAGCCGATGACGACATCACACGTAGTAAAAGCGAGGCTGAAGCCTTGTCTCACTTTTCCCACCCATACCACCATCAATTCCAAAAATTGACACTTGATTAAACATTTGTGGGTTTAAGATTCTGATCCGCAAAGTGCAACATACAAATTCCGCCCTTTGTTTAAGAATTAAATTGAGTGGGTTGGAGCTGGTATAACACAGAGTAGAATTTCTGAGTATTTCCACCCCATCAACTGAATGGTCAAGAATATACACAACTTCAAAATCCAGCATGAAAACTCAGGAAAACCACTTTTAAATAGCAAAGTGGCAAATATTAACCCTATGTCTCATTAGCTGGGAACTAATAAATTCTGTAATGAAGGACAGCAGAGCTGAAACTCTCCAGAATGATTCACTGGGGAAAAAATGAATTTTCTTTGTTAACTAATCTCACTGGCATGTTGGAAGCAACCAGACAGCAGTGAAATGGAGCTTAGATTATTAACTCTTCCATGACCTTAATGCTACCACCAAGACTCTGAAGAATGACTACATTCTCTTTTTAAAAAAATGGAATCAGGTACAAGTGGCTCCTTCTCCTGTCTTGCATTTTCTTCAGCACCCTTGTAGCCAATGTCAGACTGTCCTAAAACTAAATCTAAAACTAAAACTAAAACTAAACTAAAACTAGACATTCAAGAGAAAAAAAACAATATTCTGAGGCATTTTAAAAAAGAACTTATTGCATGAACGATGTAAAAGTACATTAATGTACCTTAAGGTCAAAGAAAATACATTCCATCAGCTCTCCATTCAGTACAGAGCAACTTGCTTTAACTTTCTTTGAGGTTTGCTGCTATGAGTAATTAGCAGACTGTTGAATTGGCTATAGTCAGAATTATGCAGCACAGAAACATTTAGTCAAGTTGTCCAGTCTGATTGAGATACCCATCTTATCTCATTCTATTTTCTTGCATTTGTCTCATATCTCTCTTCTCTTCCTACCCATGTGCTTGTCCAAATGCTTTTTAAAATATTCTATAACTTGTTGATTGATTCTAGACAAGACTTTTTAGATAAAATAAGAAAAGCGTGGGAGGATGACCTAAAATTGTCAGATTTCTGATGATAGATGGAATAAAATTCTTAAACGGGTTAATAAATCATCTTTCTGTGCTTGTCATTCTCTTCTACAATTTAAAGTGGTTCATAGAGCTTACATTTCTAAACAGAAGCTGTCTAGTTTTTACCCGAATGTTTCTCCACTTTGTAATAAATGCAACTCTGCTGATGCCTCTTTAATTCATATGTTTTGGTTTTGCCCTAAGATTGAAAAGTTTTGGCGGGAAGTATTTCATACCTTCTCACAACTTTTTAGGGTCCAATTTGACCCAAATCCCCTTACTGCCTTGTTTGGTATTATTGCAAATGAAGATATAACTTTAAATACTCCTAACCTACAGGTTTCAGTTTTTACCTCTCTTTTAGCAAGAAGAGCAATCTTGCTTAAATGGAAGGAGTCTACTCCTCCTACACATCTTCAATGGCTACGTGATATGATGTCTTATTTAAATTTAGAAAAGATCCACTGCTCAGTCTTAAATTCGAAACAATCTTTTTTATGATATCTGGGGACCTTTCCTAAGTTACTTTTCCAATTTATAAAGTTTAACAGTGCACAGACTTTTATGTATATTTTTATCTTCTCTTCTTAAGCGAATATTTTTTATCCCTAATTATCCATTATCATCCATCAGCTTTTTTCTTTGGTAGTTGGTAGGGGGTTGACTTTTTTTTATATAAAAAATTTCTTTTATGATGTAGGACTTACCTTTAAATTTTTGATTACAGAGTGGTATGCCTTTATGTGTTATTCTATAACATTTTGATCAATTTTATTACAATATATGAATGTACACAAGTTATGTTGAGATGTATCTATGTGTTCCACTCTGTAAATCTTGTTTTTTTTCTGAATAAAAAATATTGTAAAAAAAAATTCTGATTGCACCTCCCTGTAGCATCTTCTCTAGCAGATCATTCCATATATGTACTATCCTCCATGTGAAAAACATGCCCTCAGATCTCCTTTCAATACTTCCCACCTCACCCTCAACCTATGCCTTCTCATTTTATGTTTCCCTAGCCTTGGAAAAAGCCTGTTACTATCTACAAACTTCTTTACAAGTTCTTTACAAACTTTCATAACATCACCTCACAGCTTCTGTGCTCCAGTGAGAACAATCTCAGCTTGTCCAATCACTTACTAATAAAACCTTCATTTCAGGCTAAACCTTAGTCAGTCTCCAACACTACCACATTCACAGTGTGGTGACCATAATTACGAACAATATTTTAAGTGCCACCTAACCTAAGCCTTATATGGCTACAAAATATCGTTCCTGCTCTTAATATATACTACCTCTGCATATGAAGGCATGTTAAATGCCTTCTTCTTTACTCTGTCCACCTGTATCACAATTTTCAGACAGCTGTGAACATACAAGAAACCCCCTAGTCCCTCTGTATGTCAATATATTTAAGGTCACTACTATTTCCCATACGTGTCTGGCCAGTATTACACGCGAAGGTGTCTGGATGAAGTTTTTTAAAAAAAAAAGAGATTCTGGATGGTAAAAGACTACTCAGGAATGGTCATCATAGAGTCATGCAGCATTGAAACATGCACTTTAGTCCAACTCACTCATGCCAACTGTGTTGTCCAGTGAGTTACTCCCATCTGTTCACATTTGGCCCAAAGCTCTCTAAAGCTCTCATATTCACATACTTACCTAGATGGTTTTTAGGTTTTTGTTAATGTTCCCACCTCAAACAAAATTTCTGGTGTCTCATCCCAAATATGCATCACCAGCAGTGTGAAGAAGCTGCCCCGAAGTCCCATTTCAATCTCTCATCCCCGATCTTAAAGTTATGCTGAGTTTGTCAATTTCTTCAACTTTGCCTACAACTTCCACTCTGCCCTTAAATTCAGTTGGTCCATTTCTGGCAGCTCTCTCCCTTTTTCAATCTCTCTGTCTCCATGACTGGAGATAAACATCTTTCAGTTCCAACAACTACCTTAACTATACCTCTAGTATTCAGTACTCTAGTATACCTCTAGCATTCGTCTAGTGATCTGAAGGTCGCTAGTTCGAGCCTTGGCTGAGGCTGTGTGTATCCTTGAGCAAGGCACTTAACCACACATTGCTCTGTGACAACACCGGTGCCAAGCTGTATGGGTCCTAATACCCTTCCATTGGACAACATCGGCGGTGTGGAGAGGGGGGACTTGCAGCTTGGGCAACTGCTGGTCTTCCAGAAAAAAAAACCTTGCCCTGGAAACTTTCCAAGGCGCAAATCCATGGTCTATCGAGACTAATGGAGGCCTACACTACACACCTCTTCCCACCCTGTCTTCTGTAAAAATGCCATTGCCTTATCTTAGTTCCTTAATCTCCGCTGCACATGTTCCCAGGATGAGGCTTCCCTTTCCAGGATATCAGAGATGTCCCCCACCTTCTTCACAGAACAGAGTTTCCTTTCCTCTGCCATTGATGCTATCCTCACCTGCAATTCTTCCATTTCCCAGACATCAGTGCTCATTCCTTCTTTCAGCTGCCTTAACAGAGATAGAGTTTGTCTTGTCCTCACCTAGCACTCCATGAGCCTCAGCATCCAACACGTCATTCTCCACAACTTCCACCATCTTCAGTGGAATCCTACCACTTTACCTGCCTACCCAAACTCTCCGCCTTCAGCAGGGATTGCTCACTCCGTGATCTCCTTGTCCATTCGGCTATCCCCAATAATCTCCTCCTGGCACTTAACCCTGAAAATAGCAGACGTACTACACCTGCCCATTCACTCCCCCCACTCCTCCGATCAGGACCCCAAGCAGCCCTTCTAGGTAAGGCAACATTGCACATGAAAATTTGCTGGGGTCATCTATTGTATCCAGCGCTCCCAAAGTGGCCTCCCCTACATTGGGGAGACTCAATGTTGATCGGGGGACCACTTTGTCGAGCACCTCAACTCATATGCAAAAAGCAGAATTTCTCAGTGGCTAATCATTTCAATTCCTATTGCCAATCTTGTTCTGACCATGAGTCCACTCTCAGGATGGAAGAGCAACACCTTATATTCCATCCCAGTAGTTTCCAACCTGATGGCATGAATATCAGTTTCTCCAACTTCCAGTAATTTTCCCTCTCCCTCTTCCCACTTCTCTTCCCCACTCTGGCCTCCTACTTCTTCTCTTCTGCTTATCACTTCCTCCAAATGATCTTCCTTCTCTCCCAAGATCCACTCTCCTCTTCTATCAGATTCCTTCTTTGCCAGCTCTTTAACTTCTCGTCCCAGCTTCTTTCTTCGTCTCCCTCAGCCTATCACCTTCTAAGTTTGTACTCCTCCCCCTCCTCTAACCTTCTCAATCTGGCTTCTTCCCCCTTCCTTTCCAGTCTGGATGAAGGATCTCGACCCAAATGTCAAATGTGCATTCATTTCCATAGATTCTGCCTAACCTGCTGGGTTCTGCCAGCATTGTGTGTCTGTTGCTCTGGATTTCCAGCATCTGCAGGATCTCTTGTGTTAAACCACATGTCTTTTTATCTTTAAGCACCCTTTCCTTGAAATAAGACTATCTGCTTTCACCCTCTCTACACCCAATCATAATTGATTTACTTTTGCGCATTTTAATAGCATGTCTCAGGCAGGTCCTAATCACCATTTCTTGTTGGCACTCAATCTCACTGCACAGCATTCCTTCCCTAAAGTGCCTGAGTAGCATGATCTATAAACTGAATGAATCCAAGAAACCAATGACGTTTTGTATTTGTTAGTTGATATTTAAACAAACCAATAGATAGACCTTTCAATATGGTGAAATCATGTCACTTTTAAGGAATGCTATTTTTTCCATCAAAAGAACACAAATCCTTAGCATTCTGTTTCAGGGAAATGAACGACACTTTTAATACTCAAATGCGGCTCTGAATATTAACCAAATCATATATTTACCATAAAGTTTGGCAAAAAAAAGGGTTGAAATACTCAAAGTCTAAGCACTGAAATTACAAGAAAAGATATTGAATTTGTTAGTGCAGGTGGGTAGAAGTACATTTTCAGTATTGCAAGTTGTCACTTAAACTGAAAGCAATTTTTCAATACTTCCAGTTTACAGAGTTTGTTCCTTGTGGAGATAGAAGTAGTCAGGAAACAGCAATACTTACCTCAGAATTGCCAGGAATTTCTCCTTCTCTGGTACCATTGGACGGATCATAGTAAGGCCCATTATCTTCACCTAAGATACAGAGGGAAGATGAATGCATAATATGGGTACTCTGTCAAAATAAATGGTACTCTGACATTGACAATTAGAATGTCTCATAAAATAAAACATTTTCCAAACCAGCATCTTTCAACATTTCTTTCAGAACCTTCAGCCAACACAATCAAATGCCATAAGAACATTACAGTGCCAGGCAGCTGGCAAAGCACTTCCTCACAGACAAAACAAAAATCAGCATGTGCATCTAAAAACTTGGTTAAAATAAAGAACAAAATTGAGGCTAAGAACACAACCAAGGTGGTCTGCTGACTGGGAGGCTAGGCTTAAACAATAATTGAGGTAATATCCTCTTTAATTTTTGGGAATGTCATACCCCAGATCACTAAAAATTGAGAATGAGAACCTTTGCTGGGAGTATGCAGAAGTGGAGAGGATGAGTAGAGGACCATGCTACCTCCCAAACTGACAGTCAAAGTTCTCTTACCCCACCAGTGGCAGAGTAGTCTTCCTACTCTGGGTTCCAAGATGAATAACGGGCTGCATGGTAATGTAGTGGTAAACAAAACGCTATTACAGCTTAGTGTGTTCCAAAGTTTGGAGTTCAATTCCGACACTATCTCCAAGGAGTTTGTACATTCTCCCCATGATCCTTGAGGGTTTTCTCTAGGTGCTCCTGTTTGCTCCTAAAGTTGTACCAGTTAGTGGGTTAATTGGTCATTGTAAATTGTACCATGATTAGGCTAGGGTTAAATAGGTGGGTTCCTGGATGGTGCGTCCCATTGAGCCAGAAGGACCAGTTCCACACTACATCTCTAAATAAAGAAAATATAAAACTGGAGTGTAAGCTGTTCATCCTTGCGATGGCTCACAAAGGAGAAGGTTTGGAGCAGTATGGGTTTGAAGGGAGTGGACTACCCATACCCAAAGGGAAAGAAAAGCTGTCTTTGCCTGTCAAAACAGAATTAGAACATCGATATAATTTATGGATTCCTTAAATTTAGCAGTGGCGTTTACACTAGAGAATGACATCAGTACAGCTAGCAGGAGAATATTCTCCGTCTCCCACTTCAAGTAGAGGTCAACCGTAGGACGTTAGAATGGGAGTGAGCAAAATTCACTAAAATATGTAGAGCAAATGCTTCTATATTTTATATATACATCTCATTTGAAGTAAAAATAAAGGGCAGCAGACAACATCAGAATCAACCTTCATTCCAATCAGCTCCTATATTAACAGTTACACCTAGATGTCAATGCTAAAAATCACTGCTTTGTTAACATAAGAGGTATTTAAACCAAAGGATGGGGGGAGAAATTCAAAATACCTTTTAACGTTTCTTCTTCATAGCTCCCTTACTGATTCTCTGCACCGTGCTGTGGATGAGGCTTTTTGCTTTGCTCTGTTAAATGGTCTAAGAGCAAATTGGCCCATCCTCCACAAATCATTAAAGTGAAAGCTACTGGCCAGACCTTGAAACATTATGAAGCCACATCAATTCTTTTAATTGGACTTTGAAAAAAACAGTTCCACTTTTAAAGAAGGAGCGAGTAATCAATCAGGAAATATTCAGTGAAATGGATGAAGACAATTGAGACAAACAGGCAAGCAGAAACAAAATACTCTCTTCAAGAGAATAAGAAATGCATTCATCTGAATGGCTAGGTGAAGTAAAATTTCTTAAATTTCTTTACTTATATCCATGCCCAGATTTATCACCCATGCCAGAGATCAGGAAAATCATTTGATTTATAATTTTAGATTTTAAATGGTGAACATTTTTACTGGATTCTTCTAAAATATAAGATTTTCTGGTCATCTTTGAGATCATTATATTGCAATAGTTGACTTAACTGGTTGTGCGTGATAATTCAACATGTTAGCACGTCTTTCCCAAGCCCTTTCACAGTTGATAAACACTCATGTCCTTACAAGCCTTCCCCCTATTTTACCTGTACATCCTCCCAGAAATATTTTGGCATCCCCAGGAGATGGATAGACCACAGTTTGGGAACAAGTAGAAACAAAGGAGATCAAGGTCCAACCCATATTGCTTTCATATAGTAAACATACCATTTCAGACAATGCACTTGCCAGAGAAAACAGTTTAGCACACTACTTTCAGCTGAATAATCGAGAAAGTCCACAAGATGCAACAACACGACAACGTGAAAAGCCACAGTAAAACTATCAAAGGCACTACAACTAATAATTTTCACGACACTTTGACACTTGGAAATGAAGCACAGGATGGACAAAACGTTGTACCTGGCGACTCCGGTGCCATGCCAGAAATAACTGCAATATCTTCAAGGGAGAAAAAAAACATTAGGTTTAGGGAAGGTAAGCAAATTAAAACAAATACTATTTAAATTGATTACATTTGTGCTACATTTGCTAATTTATGTTAACAGAAGGAAAATAACTTGCTTTCTGAGAACTGGAACAATTTCTCTTCAGGAAGCATTTACCGTGCAACACAATATCCTGCTTTGTCACTGAATCAGCTTCTACTCCTGTGCTTCAACTGAAACCACTTACTGAGAATTGGTTTGTGTAATGAAAAAAACACAACCGCCTTTAATCTCTTGATTTAGTTAATGACAGGTTGCATCAAAATCCTATGCAATGATACAAAGAGAGCACTTTGAAAATTACTAAAGACATTCATTATGTTCCACATTGTATGACATGGGTAGTCATGGTCTTTCCATGACCATAACTGTTCTTCACAAATTTTTCGACAGAAGTGGCTTGCCACTGCCTTCTTCTGGACAGTGTCTTTACAAGGCAGATGACCTCCAACATTATTAACAATCTTCAGAAAATGTCTGACCTGCATCAGTGGTCACATAACCAGAACTTATGATAGGCATCAGCTGCTCATACAACCATCCACCACCTGCTCCCATGGTATGACTCTGATCAGGGGGAGGGGTGGAGGGGTCTACTAAGCAGGTGCTACATCTTGCTCAAGTGCGACCTGAAAGCTAGTGGAGGGAAGGACCACCTTCCACCTCCTTTGGTAGAAATGTATCTCCATCCTGCCACCCATTTACTAGAGCCATACAGTCAAAAATTATATTTGTACAATTGTCTAAATTAGTATTTACATTAGCATCAGGATACATGAATGTAAAGTATTAAATCGCAAAATAGCAAGCCTTTTTTCAGCAGGAATTTAAATAAGTACAAAGGTGTATTGCAATGAGGAGATTGCATTTCTGCAATGGATATAGATTTTAAGAATAAACTATAACCTATTTAAATAGAGTTTAATGTGGGGAAATGAGAGATCATGCACTTTGATGCAAGGAATCAAAAAGTGGAGAGAGACTGGAATATAAAAACAGGGAGGTTTTTGTCACCATTGTGCAAGGCATTGAGGCTGTAGTTTTGGCCGCCTTACTCAAAAGCATACAATTGCATTAGCGGCAGGAGGAGGGAAACTGAAGAGGCTAATTCCTGGGATGATAGGGTAGGCCACAGCCTGGAATGTCAGCTGCTTATTCCTGTCCATGGATGATGAGTTCCTCCAGCATTTTGCATGTGTTGCTCTGTATAATTAGTGTCTGCATCCTTGGTGTTTAGAAGAATAATGAGTGACCTCAAACAAACACAAGGGGCCTCAGCAGGGCTGAAGTTTGCACTAGTGAGAGTGTGAAGCACAAGGGAACATCAATACAAGAAAAGGGGTCAGTCATCTACAACGGAGGCATATCAAAATTGCTTCTCTCAGAAGTCTCTGGATCAAAGGATGGTGGAGGCCAGCTCATTAGAAATAGTCAAAGACTGAGGAATTGAGGTCCACAGGGAACCAGTACAGACAAGAAGTTGAGACCAGCAGCAATCTACCATCAAGTTATTTTGCACAGTTGGTCTCCTTTCGAACTTTGGTTGCTTCATCTGTCTGTTTATGTACAGTTTAATTTTTGTAGATTTGGAGAGGATGTTTGGACTTGATGGGTGTCCTTTTAGGATGTTTAGACTGGAGGGGTGTACTTTTAGAACAGAGATGAGAAGGAATTTCTTTAGCCAGAGAGTGGTGAATCTGTGGAACTCATTGCCACAGGCAACTGTGGAGGACAATTCATTGGGAATATTTAAGGCAGAGGTTGATAGACTCTTGATTGTCAGGGCATAAAGGATACGGGGAGAAGGCATGAGATTGGGGCTGAGAGGATAAATGAATCAACCTTCATGATTTGGAGGAGCAGATTCAAAGGGCCAAATGTCCTAATTCTATTCCTAAACTGATATGGACAATGTAACTCACCACAACTCGGAACTGATTATACAACCTACAGCAAACTTGCAAGGACACTTTACAATTTGTGTTTGCAGTATTTTTTTTTGTTTTCATAATCTGTCTTGCACACTGGTTGTTTGTTCGTCTGTTTATGCATAGTTTTCATTCTATTGTACTTCTTTATTTTTCCTGTAGATGCTTGCAAGAAAATAAATCTCAAGGTAGTATATATTAAGATGTACATACTTTGATAATAAATTTACTTGTACTGAATGGCAAGGTAGGGTTGAGAGACTGGTGGTCTACTCTTGGTATTTTTTTTGTGAGCCTCCATTTACAGTAAATAAAACTATGTCACAAAGGAAATTCAACGGGAGTACAATTTCTCTGGAAATTAGTCATGGAAACATACCACAGGGAAACAGAAGATTTAGTCTACTGAAGCTGCACCAACCATCACCCACCAATTTACTTTAATCCACATTTACACTTTTTAGTTGAAAACCTATTCTCGAGTAGAAGAGCGAGGCTTGGTGCCAGGCAAATAACCTCTTCCTCAATGTCAACAAGATGAGGTGTATAGCTATCGACTGCAGGAAAACACAGACCACTCGCACCACTCTTTATATCTGCAGCACAGCAGAGGAAACTGGGAATACACATCTCACGGTCCCAAAACACATTCCCCCTCAATCAGGAGAGCTCACTAATTCCTCCACTTTCTGAGAAGGCTTAAAGAAAGCCAGACTATGCACATCTATACACCTGCCATTCTACAGATGTGCAACAGAGAGCATCCCAGCAAGATGCATCACTGCATTGTATGGAACTTTCCCTGAGGCAGACAGAAAGGCTCTACAACAGGCTGTCAAAACTGCCCAATGCATCACCAGCACCATCCCACGCACCATCAAGGACGTACATACAGAAAGATGCCCGAAAAGGTCCAGTAACTTTATGAAGGATCCCACCCACCCTGCTCATGGACTGTCTGCCCTACTCCCATCAGGGAGGAAGCTACACAGCATCCACACCAGGGTCAAAACAGTTTCTTTCCCCAAGCAGTAAGAATGATTAACAACTACACCCACTAACCCAGCCCTCCACACCCTCCAGCACCACTACTTCCTCATTTTCTGTCAGCAACCTTGTGTATAGAAACCCCCATCCCTTATGTCACTTTATGGATATACATTGATTGTTTATAAGCTGTCTTGTGTATTTATATTTACTGTGTGTTTTTTTTATTATAGCTTTCCTTATCTTATTGTGTTTATTTTTGTGCTGCATCAGATCTGGAGTAAAAATTATTTCATTCTCCTTGGCACTTGTGTACTGGAAATGTTATTTGTGAAAAATCATCAACCTTACTCCCAGATTCTACCATTCACATACAAACTAAGGGCAATTCATAGTAACCAATTAACCTACTAATCCACACATCTTTGGGGAGTGGAAGGGAACCAGAGCACTTGGGTGAAATTCATGTGGTTACATGAAAAATGTGTCATCTCCACACAGACAGAACTGGAGGTCAGGATCGGACACAAACACAAAGTACACTACAGATGCTGTGGTCAAATCAACATGTGCAAAAGCTGGATGAACTCAGCAGGTCGAGCAGCATCTGTTGAAATGTGCAGTCAACGTATCGGGCCGAGACCCTTCGTCAAGACTGCAGTCAATGTTTTGGGCCGAGACCCTTCGTCAGGATTGGACACAAGTTGTTTGCACTATGAGGTAATGACTCGTCTAGCTACGGCACATTGGTGATCTGTAATAAGCCCCAGTATTTAGAAGGCTTACTTCTATTATGCTTGATTTTATTTGCATCTAAGTTTATTTTAGAACAAACAATTGGCAAACGGAATGTTTTGCTACAACATCCAGTTAGATTTATTAGATAACGGAGGAACTCAGCAGGTCAGGCAAGATCTATGGAAAGGAATAAAGAGTCAATGTTTCGGGCAGAGACTTCATCAGGACTGGAAAGGAAGGTGGGATGAGGAGAAGGAGATAGGTGGAGACAATTGAGGGAGAAGGTTTGTGGATGTGGAGGGGGTGGGAGTCGATAAGTGGAAAAGGTAAAGGACTGAAGGTGAAGGAGTCTGAAAGGAATGGAGAGTGGACCAAGTGGGAAAGGGTTGGAAGGAAAACAGCAGCGTGAAGAAGCAGCACGATAGCATAGTGGTTAGCACAATGCTTTACAGTACCAGCGCTCGGGGTTCAAGGAGGTTGTACGTTCTACCAGTGACCCCATGGGTTTCCTCTGGGTGTTCTAGTTTCTGTCCACAGTCCAAAGATGTACCGGTTAGGAGGTTAATTGGTCATTGTAAATTGTCTCGTGATTAAGCTAGGATCAAATTGCTGGGTGGCATGGCTCAAAGGGCTGATTTAGCACTGTATCTCAAAAAATGAAAATTTATATAAAGGTGATAGGCAGGTGAGACAGAAGTCAGAATGGGGAATGAGAGAAGGGGCAAGGGAGAGAAATTACAAGTTTCAGAAATCTATGTTCATGCTGTCAAGTTGGAGGCTACCCAAATGGAAATACAAGATGTTGTTTCTCCAATCTGAGAGTGGCCTCATCTTGGCCACAGAGGAGAGTATGGGCTGAACTGCCAGAATGAGAATAGGGATTGGAATTAAAATGGCTGGCCACTGGGAAATCCAGCTTGTTGTAGACAGTGTGAAGACAGCTAGTCAGATTAGGCAGCTAGCCTGCATGCCTATGGCAAACAAGGTTCCTGACTACATCCCAATTGTTTTCCTACTATTTAAAAAAAGGTGCAATTTAGGAACATAACAGAATACTCTCCACTTGTCCAGCTCCATCCAGACAAGAATCTCAACTCTCCAGGGCAAAATATTCCACTTGATTGGTGCCCACTACCCTTAATGTTCGTTCTTGGCACCCAGTGGCTGCAGTGGTTATGGTAGACAAGTGCACTAGAGTTACTTGCCCAGGCAACCCTGACAGCATCTTCACAACCTTTACCACCAACAAATTGAAGGGCACTGGACACACGGCAGTACCATCTCTTGAAGATTCCCCTCCACAGTCGCAAACTGCTCTGACTCAAAATTACACCCCTGTTCCTTCATTGTCACTCGATCCGAGTCCCAGAACTCCTGACACAACGTTGTGGAATGCTTTCACTAAAAAGATTGTAGTGCTTACAATTATGAGGGGTATGGACAGTCAGAATCTTTTTGACTTGGGTGGGGGAAGTTTCAAACTAGACGGCATAGGTTTCAGGTGAGGGGGAGAAATTTGAAAAAGATCTGACGGGGCAAGCTTTATCATACAGAGGGTGGTGGCTATCAATGTTATGTCACAGGAAGTGGTAGAGGCAGGTACTATCATAATAATTTAAGTTCAAAGTAAATTTACCATATACCATATGTTACCATATACTACCTCAAGACTCATTTTCTTGCAGGCACTCAGACTAAAACAAATACGATAGGATCAATGAAAAAAGATGACAAAAAGTCTATAAAAAAGTGCAAAAGACAAACTGTGCAAACTTGTATAAATACACACATACATACAACGTGAGTTGTAGAGACCTTCAAAAATGATCCTATAGGTTGTGGAATCAGTTCAGGGTTGAGGTGAGTGAAGGTGTCCATGCTGGCTCAGGAGACTGAAGGTAGGAGGGTAGTAACTGGAGGTGTGGGACATAAGGCTTGATGACAGCAATGAGAACAAACATGGCCTGGATGATGTGTAAATAGTTGATGTTTTGGTTTAAGACCTGATGAAGGGTTTCAGTATAAAATGTCAATGGTTTACTCTTTTCTATTGATGCTGCCTGACCTGCTGAGGTCCTCCAGCATTGTGTCTGTGTTGCTTTGGATTTCCGGCATCTGCAGATATTCTTGTGTTCTGGATGAAGCCTGTCTTTGTTGAAGATACAGCTTTCGTGCAGCAAAGCTCCCTGTAGATGTGCTCAATGGCCAGGTGATCAGATATTCCAAAGTTCAGTCTAGGGATGGAACAGTAGGCATTCTTGATGACAGTGTAGCAGTGGTTAAGTGTGTTGGGTCCTCTGGTCCTGCAGGTGATGCGCTATTGACAGCTGGGCAGTGATTCCTTCAAGCCAGCCTGATTGAAATCCCCGGCGAGAATGTGAAAAGGAGTCAGGGTTTCATAATCATGGTACTCGACATATTGAGAGCTTGTTTGACATCTACCTTTGGCATTAGGCAGTCAGGATCACGGTGGAGAACTCTCTCGGTAAGTGGACCATTTAAAAGATATTTCAACAGGAATATGGTAGGAAGGGAGTACAGTGATTTGGGCCTAATGCAGGCAAGCGGGATTTGCATGGCGAGTTGTGCTGAAGGATCTGTTTCTGTGCTGTACAACCCTCTGATTGTATTGTCAGAAATTTTTCTCGAGTACTTTTCTGATAAACATAAAGGAACTACGAGCTTGAGAAGTCAAATACAGTAGTAGAACGTCACGTGTAATCTGTCATTTTAATCAGGAGTCATACATCTTCCCAACAAGTCCTCAAAATGACAGGAATATTGGCGAAAGCACATTCTCTATTTCTGCTTTGGTGCCAGATATTCCTTCCGAAGCTGCTGCCGTACCCGTTACCATGGTGATATCTTTACTGCTTTGCATTAAGGATTAGTTGCACTGAGAGATCCTATCAGTCTGCATTCTTTAACAAAACTGGAGGAATTTCCCCCAGTCTCAGATTGAAGATGGCATGTTTGCACTACAATCTACAACTAGTTTAGATAAAATATGTGTACATCAGCCCTGGATTAGTTGCCTGGTACTCCATAATTTCACACAGTCTTCTACTTCAGCTCTGTCTAGTCTCACTCTGGTGAGTAACCAGACAGAAACGCAGGAGTGCCATCCAGTAAACAGCATGTAAATATACAGCTTACATAATCTGGGAAAGGTGCCAACAGTGAGCAAGGGGGATGAAAGGGTAAACCATAACTTTCAGGAGCAGAATCAAGCATTTCCACCCACAGAGTCTGCTTCATGGCCGATTTATTTTCCCACCTCAACCCCATTCTCCTGACTTCTCCCTTTAACCTTTGACACTCTTACTAATCGAAGAACCCATCAAACTCCATTTAACTATATCCAGTGTCTTGTCTCCACAGCCATCTGCAGTAATGAATTCCACAGATTCCCCAACTCACATCTCATCTCTGGACTTTTTTTTAATGCACCACCTTGGAAAGTTAAAGTCTTGTTGAGACCTGTGCCTCCCCACTCCAAAAGAAAAAGTGAACATTGGTTGCATGTTAACCAGGGTTCATAACCTGGACACAGGATACTACAGGATCTCAGTGGGTCAGGGCGTTCAAATAGGAGGGACTTGACTCAAAACAGTCAATTCCCTTCATCTACCCATTCCCCTCCACAGATGCTGCTCAACTCACAGGTTCCTCCGTCATCTAGTGTGTTACTCTACATTCCAGCATCTGCAGTCTCTTGTGTTGTATTCCTTTCTGGTGCCAAAAACAGATTCTAATTCTCTATGAAGTTATATCATTTGCTTCAACCAAACAACTGTGAACCCTTAATGCTATGTCTTTTTTCAAAGCTCAGTCAATGTAATTCCTTTTAATCACCAGAATCTTTTTATCAGTAGAATAGCTTTGAAATCATGGACTACACAAAGCCGTATCAATTTACAAAACAGAAAGGCAGCCTTCAAATAAACCCTGGCAAAGAAAACTCCAGTTTATGTTTCCTGTGCACAATTATCCCCTCCCCTGAAAGGGCAAAAGCAAAACAGGGATGTGCCACAATTTCACTGGCGTTTGCAAGAGAGATTTAAAAAGCAGCAAGAAAGTCACATACACAAAAAAAATTATTCAACCCAAAACCCTAGGGCGTCACTCTCGAAGAACGACAGACGACAAGTTCAAAGAACAGCTGAGGGTGAGATTAACATGATTGCAGCCCATGATGATATAACATACTAGCTCAAACTTCTAAAAACAGCAGATTAGTAAACATGGACTTAGACATGACCTTGATTCCGGTATTTTTAAAATCTTAACTCAAGGATACTTTTTTGCGATATAAAACATACGCCAGTAGGCAAGACAAATAGTAACAACAGTAAGAACCTTACAGTCATACCACATGGAAACGCACCCTTTTCCCAACTGGTCAACGCCAACCACAGTCATTATAGTACTGTACCAACCAGGAGCCGCATGAATGGCAACAAAAATATAATAGAACAAGACTTAATACATGGTGTATGAATGTAAGATTTTTAAACTCAAAATATTGGTTAAAATAAGCTTCCTCCCTGCTAATCCAAGTTGCATGCACTCGGCCTATAACGCTCCAAGCACCTATGCTCCATGTACCTATCCAAATGCTTCTTAAGCGTGGTAATTGTACCTGCCTCCATCACTTTTTCTGGCAGGTCATTTCAGGTATTCACTGCCCTCTGTGTAAAGACATTACCTCTCAGGTTTCATTTAAATCTCTTCACTCTTAACGTGTACCTATGTCCTCTAGTTTTGGATTCCCCACCTTATCCATAGCCCTCATAAGAAAATAAGAAATAGGGCATCTGGCCTATCGAGCCCTCTGCGCCATTCAATAAGATCATGGCTGATCTGGCCATGGACACATCTCCACCTGCCTTTTTCCCCATAGCCCTTAATTCCCCTACTATGCAAAAACCTAACCAACCTTATCATAAATACATTTACTGAGGTTGCCTCCACTGCTTCATTGGGCAGAGAATTCCACAGATTCACCACTCTCTGGGAAAAGCAGTTCCTCCTCATCTCCATCCTAAATTTACTCCCCCAAATCTTGAGGCTATGTCCACTAGTTCCAGTGATTTTATAAACTTCTTTTAGGGCAACCCTCATTCCTAGGCGCTCCAGGGATTAAAGAATACATCATGGACAACCTCCTCCTATAACTCAAGCCCTTTGGTCCAGACAGCCACTTCAATAAATCTCTCTGTACCCTCTCCAGCTGGACATCTTTCCTATTACGGGCTGACCACACCTGTACACAATACTCCAGCGCAGTTTCACCAACCACTTGTATAACCACAACATAATGTTGTAAACTCAGTGCCCTGATCACTGCTAAACACCTTCCTTACTACCATCTACTTACACAGCCACTTTCAGTGAATGGTGCATTTGTACACCAGGTCCCTCTATCCACAACATTCGTCAGGGCCCTGTCATTCACTGTACATGTCTTACCCCAGTCTGATCGTTCAAAATGCATCAGCTTATACCTATTTAAATTGAATTCCATTTATCATTCCTCAGCCCATCTCCTTAACTGACCAAGATCTCTTTGAAATGAGTTATAACCTGCTTCACTATTATCAAGGCCCCCTGCCCCAAATTTAATATCAGGAGCAATTTTCTAATCATAGAAACACAGAAAACCTACAGCACAATACTGGCCTGTTGGCCCACAAAGCTGTGCTGAACATGTCCTTACCTTAGAAATTACGCAGGGTTATACTTAGCTCTCTATTTTTCTATGTTCCATGTACCTATCCAGAAGTCTCTTAAAAGAACCTATTGTATCCTCCTCCACCAACATCACTGGCAGCCCATTCCACACACTCACCACTCTGCATAAAAAACTCACCCCTGACATCTCCTCTGTACCTACTTCCAAGCACCTTAAACTGTGCATCTCATGCTAGCCATTTAAGCCCTGGAAAAAAGCCTCTGACTATCTACACAATCAATGCCTCTCTTCACCTTATACACCTTGATCAGGTCACCTCTCATCCTCCATCGCTCCAAGGAAAAAAGGGCAAGTTCACTCAATCTCCTCCAGTTCCATACACACTTTTCCACTGTATTCTCTCACATCTTATCCTCTTGCTCTTCATATACTCATAGAATGCCTTGGGATATACCTTAATCCTGTCCGCTAGGGCCTTCTCATGGCCCCTTCTGGCTCTCCTAATTTCATTCTTAAACTCCTTCCTGATAGCCTTATAATCTTCTAGATCTCTATCATTACCTAGTTCATTTAACCTTTCTAATCATGCCATGTATATTCATATGCAAGTCACTTACATAAAGAATGACTAACAGATGTCCCAACACTGATCTTTAGGGCATCCCACTAGTCACAGGCCTCCAGTAACCAACCTTCCTAATCTTTGCTTCCCATCCATCATTCAGTCAATTCTGAACCCACCCCCTGAATCTCATATGATTTAACCTTCCAGATCAGCCTGCCATGTGGAAGATAGCCAAAAAACTGCCCTCCAGTCATCTGGAATTTTAAAGACTATAAGGACCTCCGTGATTTCTTCCCTGGCCTTCCTGACCTGCCCTTCTCTCGACCACATTTGTTACTGCCCCTATAACCCAGTTTCCTGAGGCAATCCACACCCTCAGTGTTCCCACTTTACCTGCTAACCTAATTTTTTTTTTAAATATACTTTATTCAAAAATAAAATTATCTACCCATTCAATGACTCTCTGTCCTTTACAAATATTTCCATTACGGTCTTTACATCTCCATGCTGCTTGCCACCCACGTGGCATTCTGTTATTCCATATTTACATACCCTTGTTGAGGGGTATACACCCTGCCCCCCTACCCCTCAACTCCCACGGGAGAAGAACCCTTGACTGTGGTCCTTCCCCACCAGGCCCTTGCGGTGGCACCGTTTCAGTGCATCCCTCACCACGTACTCCTGCAGCCCAGAATGTGCCAGTTGGCAGCATTCTCCCATGGACATCTCCATGTACTGGTAGACCATCAAGTTTCGGGCCGACCAAAAAGCATCTTTCACCGAGTTGATGATCTGCCAGCAGCACCGGATGTTGGTCTCCGTGTGCGTCCCCGGGAACAGCCCGTAGATCAGAGAGTGCTCTGTCACGCAGCTGCTGGGGATGAACCTCGTCACTGCCCCTTCCATCCTCCTCCACACCTTCTCTGCGAACCCACACTGTGCAAAGAGGTGGGTCACCGACTCCTCCTCACTGCAGTCCTCCCGTGGGCAGCGGGGTGTGGAGACGACGCTCCACGCGTTGATGCACCATCAATAACTCTTGGAGATGGGAAGTGAACAATAGACTTTTATTAGCAGCAAAAAGGGAGCACAAAATCTCGGAGACTGAGGGAGGAGCAGTGCCCCAATCACCTTTATACAGGGGTCTGTGGGAGGAGCCACAGGAGCAGTCAGCAGAAGGGTGTGTCCAGACAGGTATACATAGTTTACCACAGGCGTACAGGAGGAATCGGACTGTGAGGGCCCCTCTCACCGCCAGCCAGGCGAGGTCTTGGTACCTGTTGGTGAGTTCTGGCGATGAGGCATTTTGCCAGATGAACTGGACGGTTTGCTCAGGGAACCACCCCATTGTGTCCATCATGTCCATCTCCTGCACCAAATACACTGAAAGAGATGCAATGTAAAGCTGCGGTCTTTTCTGTCCTATACTGTAAACATGGCAATCCTGACTGTGAACCTTGCACTCTTTGGTTGTCATATGTATTCCTGCTTTCTCATTGACTTTGCTCTTGAGTCCCACTTACCTAACTGAGAACAGATCAGTTCTTTTGCAGTCAATATCTATGTGTGTGCAGAGAGAGACAGAAAGAAATTAAGTAATATTACGGGTTATTTAGCTAAATCATGTATTTATTACATCATGAAGTAGGCCATTCAACCCATTGAGCATATCTAGCTCCCTGGTAGAGGAATCCAATCAGTGTCATTCTCAAGTTTTGTTCTTGTAACTCAATTTGTTCTAATTGTATTTTCCCTTTACCCATTCAAAAGCCACAGCTGAATCTGCTCCATCACCCTTTCAAGCAGGGATTTTTTAAATCAGGAATACTAACCTGAATTTAACAAATCACATGCAGATATGGAAAGGACTTGGAAGATGATCCATATCATAAACTATACATAATAGGTCCAGAACTGAGATAGATTTAACTAGGGGATGGAACAGGAAGGAATTTGAAAACTGGCTCTTTCAGAGGCCCAGACTGGGAGTAGGTCAGTGGCTTGAAAGACAGAGGGTTAACCAATGCAATTCATCTTAATGGAATCCCAGACAAAAATAGTGTTACTGAAGCCAATTAATACTTAAGGAGTGTCCGTGACTGCTACTCCCAGCATACATGGACTTATTTCCCCCAGGAATGCCCTAAACAACAAAATATCTAATGTACATACTTAGAACGGTGTCAGATTCACATGGTTAATTTATTCCAGAAAGTGCACAGGCAAAATACCATTGAAGTATAAAACAGTTCTTAAATGGTTTCACTCTGGGAAAAGGAATCCATTTCCAATCAAGTAGCATTAAAAGAAAAATCACTAAATAATGAATAACTTTCTCTTCCAGTCCTGATGAAGGGTATCAGCCTAAAACATCAACAGTTTACTCCCACCCCCCCCCCACCCCCATAGATGCTGCCTAACTTGTTGAGATCCTCCAGTATTTGATGGTCCAGTTAAGAGTCTCATTACTGTACTGCTTAATAAGGCAATCTCTATGCTTCAGGACTGTTTGAACTAGCAGACGTAGAAGGAGGCCAGCACAATTGGAGAAGACACAGACCTCAAGAAACATGTCACATCTGTCAGCAGATACATCTGTAAGTGTGCAGATGGTCTTGGTATCTCCAGAGTGATACCCAACCAGAAGCACTGGCTGAATGCAGATGTGAGGCCCGTACTCAAAGCCTGGGATAATGTTTTCAAAGTCTAGGGACAGAATAACTCTCAGAGCAGCCAGGAGAAAAAGCATCAAAAGGGAAAAGACCACCTACTCACGAAAAAAATCTGGAACAGCTAGAACCATAGAACACCGCAGCACAGTACAAGCCCTTCAGCCCTCCATGTTGTGCTGACCCATATAATCCTTTAAAAAAGTATTGAACTCACACTACCCCATAACCCTTTATTTTTCTTTTATCCATGTGCCTGTCCAAGAGGCTTTTAAATATCCCGAATGTTTCAGCCTCCATCACCATCCCTGGCAAGTCATTCCAGGCACTCACAACCCTCTGTGTGTAAAAAAAAAACTTAACCATGATGTCTCCCCTGAACTTCCCTCCCTTAATTTTGTACATATACCCTTTGGTGTTTGCTATTGGTGCCCTAGAGTTGCAACATGACCTCTCTACTCTTGAACTCAATCCCCTGTAAATGAAGCCTAGCATCCCATAGGCCTTCTTAACTACCCTATCAACCTGCACAGCAACCTTGAGGGATGTATGGATTTGAACCCCAAGGTCCCTTTGTTCATCCACACTCTTAAGTAACTGACCATTAATCCTGTACTCAGTCTTCTGGTTTGTCCTTCCAAGATGCATCACCTCACACTTGTCCGGTTTGAACTCCATCTGCCATTTTTCTGCCCAACTCTGCAGTCTGTCTATATCCTCTTGTAACCTTCGACAACCTGCAGCTCCATCCACAACTCCTCCAATCTTCGTGTCATCTGCAAACTTACTCACCCATCCTTCCGCATCTACATCCAGATCATTTATAAAAATCACAAATAGCAGGCGTCCCAGGACAGATCCCTGCAGCACTCCACTAGTCACCGACCTCCAGACAGAACACTTTCCTTCCACAACTACTCTCTGCTTTCTTCCTTTAAGCCAACTTTTTATCCAAACAGTCAAGGTTCCACTTATCCCATGCCTCATGACTTTCTGGATGAGTCTCTCGTGAGGGACCTTGTCAAATGCATTGCTAGTCCATGTAGACCACATCCAATGCCCTACCCTCATCAATTTCTTTTGATACCTCTTCAAAAAACTCAATCAGGCTCGTGAGGCTGACAACAATCCCCATCATATGTGGTTGTGCATCAAGGGCACTACTGGCTACACAAGGAAAACTCCAGATGCTACAAAAAATTGACCACCATCATGTCTGTACGAAAGAACCCTACACCTTCAGAACTAAACAACTACTGTCCATTGGCACTGATGCCAATTATCATGAAGTGCTCTGAAAAGATGGTAATGACACATATCAAAAACTCCAGTCTTGCCACACTGGATACTCACAAATACGCTTACCGGCAGAACTGCTCTATTATAGATATCATGCACTTAGCACTGCCAGAACTAGAATATGACGAAACTTATGTCAGAATGCTGTTCCTGCATTTTAGTTTGGTATTCAACACTGTGGTGCTGGGCAAAAACCTCTTCCTCATTGTCAACAAGACAGAGGAGACAGTCATCAACTTCAGAAGAACTTACAGCACTCACACCTCTACTATCATCGGTGGCACAGCTGTGAAAACCACGAGCAGTTTCAAACTCTTTGGAGCGGACATCTCACATGACCTCTCATAGTCACAGAACATGTCCTACAAAATCAAGAAAGCTCATCAACACCTTTACTTTCTGAGGAGGCAGAAGAGAGCTGGACTCTGCACATCAATACTTATGTCCTTCTAAAGTATGTAAGGTGCACTGTGGCGGACAGGAAGACTCTACAGTGGGTAGCCAAAAGTGCCCAATGCATCACCTGCAACATTAAACCCACCATCAAGGACATAGACTGAAGAGTGCCAGCAAAAGGCCAGTACTCTGCATGTGGACTGTCTGTCTCATTCCCATCTGGAAGGAGGCTACTAGTATCCACACCAGGATCTCCAGACACAAAAAAAATTACATTTTCACAAGTAGTAAGGACCCAACCATCCTCCCATCAGCACTACATTATTATGTCCTGTCAGAGTCACCTAATGTTCGGACATTCCAGAGCCTAGCATCATTTTATGGCTGTATTGGGTCCTTCACACTACTTTTTTTTTGTGCTGCATTGGATCCAGGATAACAAATTTCATTTTCCTTTACCCTTGTGTACTGGAACTAACATTAAACAACCTTGAATTTTGCATGTGCTGCCATTAGATGATGACATTTCTCAGTCAATATATTTACAGTGCATAATCAAGAGTTGAACTAATGTTCCGGAGTATTTTTGGAAAATAAGCTACATCAGTTCTACCATCAATACCTACAATGATCTTGGACAATCTGTCTGACATCTCCTCCATTTTGAATCTGTTTCATCAGCTGGAATTTCTCCCTGACAGGATCACATTACACAGAGCTATTAATAACCATTGACACACACTTTTCTGCTCTAGCTCATAGGCTTCCAAAGAAGTTTAAATGCCATGGATCCCTAATGATGAAGCAAGTAACTTTCGGTGCTAAATCACGATAAGAAATTCTGAAGTGATCAGCAATCAAAAGAAACGAAGCTTTTTGCACAAGAGCAAAAGAGTACAAATCAGAATGTTAAATAATCAAATATTCATGAACATGGTGAGATTTAAAATATTTAAACATGCATAGAAATTATATTTTGCTAACAAGTGGTTAAGTATTTGAGCAAAAATTACTGATTTCAAAAAGGACAGTCACTGTTAACTATTTTATTTAGTGGTTTTCACAGCAAGGATACACCATAATCACAGGTAATGAAGTTTCAGGCAAGCTAGTATTAACATGCTGTTCCAAAACATTATGACACTGTCAATAGGATTTCCTTTGGAACAGAGATGATGAAGAACTTCGTTAGTCAGAGGGTGGTAAATCTGTGCAATCGATTGCCACAGACAGCTGTAGAGGCTGACAGTTTGTTGATTAGTAAGTGTGTCAAAGGTTACGGGGAGAAGACAGGAGAATGGAATTGAGAGGGATAATAAATCAGCCAAGATCAAATGGCAGTGCAGATTCAATGGGCCGAATGGCCTTATTCTGCTCCTAGGCCTTATAGTCTTAAAAGCAGAGAGCAGCTCTGATTTTAACTCTGTACTTTGACTGATTCAGTTATACAGCATGTAAATAGGCCCATTAGCCCACTTTACCTAAACCTTTCCCATGCACATATCTGCACCAACGTCTTTCACAGTTGTAAATTGTATCTGCCCCAACCATCTCTTCTGCAATCTTATTCTATAGATTCACCATGATTCTCTATGTGGAGAAGCTTGCTGCTCAGATCCTCTAAATTTTTCTCCCTCATCTTAAAGCTATATCCTATGACTATTCAAACTCTAAAGTCACCCCTCAACCTCCTTTGCTTATGTGCCACAGGCCTCTATCATTAACCAAGGGGTCCATGAACCCCAGGTTGGGAACCCCTGTTCTACAGAAAGCAGACAATGTATGCCCAGTCTCTGCTTATAACTCAAACCCTTCAGTCTAAGCAACATTCCTGTGAATTATTTCTGTTCTTCTCTAGACTGCACATCCTTCCTACAATATAGCAACACGACCTGCACACATCGTTGCTGCTGAGGTCTCAACAATATCCTATACAACGATAACTTGGCACCACATCTTTTGTATTCAGTGCCTTTCCATTGAAGGCATGCTTGCCATATGGCTCCTTCATCTCCTGAGAGTGGCTGCATGGGTAGGCAAAGTACTTGAAGCCCCAGTGTTTTCCTGTCCTACAACACTCCCTTGGGCTAGTTCATTTACAAAGCACACCCTTCCCCATCTTAACTTCCCAGAAGTTAAACTTCCGGTCAAGATGGCGCTGAGCTGTGCTGTCCATTGAGATCGTGGCCCAGACAGGGTTGTTTTATAGGCTTTTAGGCATGGTTTTGGGGACAGCGCCAGGAATTAGGGAATGGATGGGGTTCAGGGAGAGGGATAAGGGGAAATTAGAGGCCAGGCCAGAGTCCAGTTGGAGTGCTCCGAGCTTGAATGCCAGCGATCCCCATGGATGGAGGTCAGGTTGGCGGGCACTGTGGAAGTTGACCCATGGCCCCGTGGACGAGGGCTGGTGACTATGCCCTCCCCAGGTTGGCAGGTTCTGGGACTGGAGGTCTGTGCAGGCAGGAAGCACCTGCCCCCACTCCCAGTAAGTCCCAGAGTCAGAGCTCCATGCGAATCTGAAGTCTGTGGCCTGGAGTTCAGGGCCCATGCTCATTAAGTCCTGGGGTTGATACCAAAGATTGAAGCCCTAAAAGTTGAAGACCAAAACTGGTGAGCCAAGACCCAGTGGGCAAAGCCCTAGGTCAGTGTGTCTGTAAACCTGAGGCCCAATGTTTACAAGTCCTCTGGAGGCTCCAAGGCAGTCTGTGTGAGAGTCGGAAGGAGGAAAGGGGCTTGCTTTGCTGCTGTTTTGTTGTTGCTGTGGTGCTGTTATTATTGTTGTTGTGTTGTTTTTTTAAAGTTTATTAACATACAGTGCAGAGTAGGCCCTTCCAGCCCTTTGAGCTGCACCACCCAACTACCCCCAATTTAATCCTAGCCTAAACAAGGGACAATTTACAAACACCAATTAACCTTCTGCCTTAGTCTTTGGATTATGGAAGAAAACCCGAGCACCTACAGGAAACCAGTGTGGTCACGGGGAGAAAGAACAAACCCCTTACAGGCAGTGGCAGGAATTGAACCCTGGTCGCTTGACTGTAAAGTTTTGTGCTAACCACTATATCATCATGGCGCCCAGTTCTGTTGAACACGCTAGGCATTTCATATTGGCGCCAGAATGAGTGACGATATTTAAGGGCGGCTGTCACACCTTAGGGTGTGTTGATTGTTAACACAAATGACACATTTCATCCTATGTGTTGATGTACATGTGATGAATAAATGAATCTGAAATCAGAAATCACAAAGCATCAATTTTCACTTACCAAAAATAAGTTTCACTTGCCATTCCTTTGATCTGCCATTTCCCAGTTGATTTAGATCAGGGGTTGCCAACCTGGGGTCCACGGACCCCTCGGTTAATGATAGGGGTCCATGGCATTAAAAGGGTTGGTCTTAGATCCTTTTGTAATCACTACCCTCCGCACTACTAGCTTTGGTGTCCTCTACAAACTTAACGTTCATGAGATCTATATTCTTAACCAAAACAAGAATACGGAAGACAAACAACAATGAAATCTGTGACAAACCACTATCCCAGGTGCCTAATCTGAAGACAACCCATAATACCATCATAAAGACATCTAGTGAATGGCAGGTCCATGAGTGAAAAAGCCTTGTTAATGAGAGAGAGGTCAGAGGAGAATAGTCAGACTGGTTCAAACTGACAGGAAGGCAACAGTAACTCAAATAACCACATCTTACAACAGCAGTGTGCAGAAGAGCATCTCTGAAAGCAAAACATATCGAACCTTGAAGTAGGTGAGCTACAGCAGCAGAAGACTACATCGGGTTCCATTTTTGTAGCCCCTTTATTTGCTACACTCTTGTACCTAATAAAATGGCCACTGAGTGGAATTAAAAACAAGATGTTGCAGCTGTGCCTATTTTGTTTTAGTTTTGCATGCCTTCTCTGCCTTTATAAGGGTTGGAGGAGGGAGCATTTTTGGACAATTAGACATGCTGTGCAAAGGTTAGCCAGCAGTCCACGTCTCAATTTAGCGAGCACTTCTGTATCCATTAAAACAGCCAATATGCTCAAGTGTGCTTTCCAACATCTCACTTACAATCACATGTAAGACAACCACTGCCTTGATAGCTAAACTTTCTTTCTCACCGCGAATTTCTACAAAACAGAGTAACACATTCCATTATGTCGATGTACAGTGCCATGCCAACAAATCAGCAAATTACACAAGAATGACTTCCCTCCTAGGGAAAAGATGTGAAATCAATAGGCACAAATATCCATCATCCTACTCCTTAACCACGTGATGACTTCTGGCTGAGAAAAGTAGACAATAGACAATAGGTGCAGAAGTAGACCATTCGACGCTTTGAGCCTGCACTGCCATTTTGAGTTCATGGCTGATCATCTACTATCAATACCCGGTTCCTGCCTTGTCCCCATATCCCTTGATTCCCCTATCCATAAGATACCTATCTAGCTCCTTCTTGAAATTATCCAGAGAATTGGCCTCCACTACCTACCGAGGCAGTGCATTCCAGACCCCCACACTTCACAGGGAGAAGAAGTTTCTCCTTAACTTCCTTTTTTCTCCTAAATGACCTAACCCTTATTCTCAAACCATGCTCTCTGGTACTAGACTCTCCCAGCATCTGGAACATATTTCCTGCCCCTATCTTGTCCAATCCCTTAATAATCTTATGTTTCAATCAGATCCCCTCTCAATCTCCTTAATTCCAGCGTGTACAAGCCCAGTCTCTCTAACCTCTCTGCATAAGACTGTCCAGACATCCCAGGAATTAACCTCATGAATCTACGCTGCACTTCCTCTACAGCCAGGATGTCCTTCCTTAACCCTGAAGACCAAAACTGTACACAATACTCCAGGTGTGGTGTCACCAGTGCTCTGTACAAATGCAAGAGGATTTCCTTGCTTTTGTACTCAATTCCCTTTGTAATAAAGGCCAACATTCCACTAGCCTTCTTCACTGCCTTGTGCACTTGCTCATTCACCTTCAGTGACTGATGAACAAGGACTCCGAGATCTCTTTGTATTTCTCCCTTACCTAACTCTACACCGTTCAGATAATAATCTGCCTTCCTGTTCTTACTCCCAAAGTGGATAACCTCACACTTATTCACATTAAACATCATCTGCCAAGTATCTGCCCACTCACCCAGCCTATCCAAGTCCCCCTGAATTCTCCTAACATCCTCATCACATGTCACACTGCCACCCAGCTTAGTATCATCAACAAATTTGCTGATGTTATTCTCAATGCCTTCATCTAAATCATTGACATAAATTGTAAACAGCTGTGGTCCCAATACCGAGCCCTGTGGCACCCCACTAGTCACCACCTGCCATTCCGAGAAACACCCATTCACTGCTACCCTTTGCTTTCTATCTGCCAACCAGCTTTCTATCCTTGTCAATGTCTTCCCCCCAATGCCATGAGCTTTGATTTTACCCACCAATCTCCTATGTGGGACCTTATCAAATGCCTTCTGAAACACCTTCAAAAGTAGTGTGCGAGAGGATAGAGTGTAAATGTCAGCACTGTACTAAATAATCCTGGTAAAGCAGGCAACGTGAAGGTTGAAATTTACTTCTACAGAACTGTAAAAGACACCAAGATTTCACATTTTCCCCAAATCAGAGCTGCTGCTAGGAATGACTGAAATCAATGTTTAAGAGAATGGGGTTTAAAATAGTGGCTTTCATCTTGAAATATTTGTTATATTTATGTTTATTATCAGCCTAAGTCCAAAAGATAATTGACACCAATTTAAGCATACAAAAAGAGTCCAGGTTTACACAGAATAATCAGAAACATAACGCCTTTTGAATGAGAAATAAGCCAATAATTAAAATACAGAGCACTTTAAAGTTCACTCCCCAGGTCTGTCTACACTTCCTGGTACCTTGATAAAGCAGCTAACATAATCAAAGCCCCAACCCACCATGGACATTTTCCCTTTTCCTCTCCCTGTAGAGAGCCTGAAAGCATGTACTAGCCTTCCTCCCACATTTCAAAGACAAATGGGTTAGTGTGTTAGTTGGTCACATGGGTGTGATAGGGAACATGAGCTCATTGGGCCAGAAGGGACTGTTCCCATGCTGTATCTCTTACTTAGTTCTAAGCCTCGCTATCCCAACTCTACGCGTGACTGAGGAAGTACAGCAAAGGTAAATGCTGGAGTCATACAAAGACTGAACAATCTATTCTTGCTTTTTTTTCTTATAATCATGTATTTATGTGATGAATAAACTTTTCCACCAACTAAAATGTGAAAGAAAGACAGGCAAGAATCTTTGAATCTCTCCTACCCCTTTCTGAAGTTCCATATGATTATTACAATGATGGAAAAAAAAACATGAGTTTGTACTCATCAGGCTTATACATGCAGCCACGTTAAAGCAGATCATCTGATTATTACAATGAATTTGGAAGAAGTAACAGAGCTAGGAAATAACATTAGTTGGGATACAAGAGATGATATCCTGACACTTCCTTAGAAATTCTTAGACATTAAAGCAAATTTCAGACCTCCCATGAGTGTTTCACATCCCAAACATAGCAACCAAATATATTCAGTTTTCAGGATGCAGGCATTGCTGATCTCTGGTTGCTTGAGAAGGTGGTAGTGACCACAATTGAGCAGACAGGAAGATCTATGATTTAGACCCAAGTACAATGAAGGAACACTGACAGGTTATCAATGGTGTATGACCCAAAGAGAAATTTATAGATGCTGTTCCCATGCACATGCCCAAGTAAACAACATTTTGTAGCTGTTCCATAGGGTAGCTATTGTATGCCAGTGGTAGAGTGACAGAATGGGATACCAATTAAGTAGACTACTTATCTTAAAAGGAACTCTTTAATGTTATCTTGGGGCTGTACTCATCTAGCAAGAAATCACTTCATCACCCTATATATGGTATGGAATTGGTCGAAAGGCTGTCACCACAGGATGACCAGTATCTGACCTGCTCTTCTAGCCACAGCATACATGTACCCGATCCACTTGAGCTTTTGAACAAAGATGACCCTCAAGATATTGGTGGTGGAAAATTTAGAGATGTTAATAGCATTGAAAGTCAAGGGCAAGTCATGCGCTAATGTATGAGATGCATTTGATGGCTCTAGTCCAGTACTCACTGGAGTTTATAAGGCTTAGGGGAAGATCTCATTGAAATCTATTGCATATTGAAAGGCCTAGATAGAGTGGAAATGGAGAAGATATTTTCCATTCTGGGAGAGTCTAGGACTAGAGGACACAGCCTCAGAACACAAGGACTTCAATCTCTCACTGCTGCAGTTGGAGGTTCCACCTGCTTCAAAAGGGCAACAATCATACCAATGCTAAAAGCAGGGTGATCTGCCTCAATGACTATCATCCATTTGCACATTTACTGTGATGAAGAGCTTTGAGAGGTTGGTCATTGTCAGAATCGCTCCTATCCAAGCAAGTTTCTGGACCCATTGCAAACTGCCAATTGCTATAATAGGTCTACGGCAGATGCTATCTTAGTGGCTCTCTACTTGGCCATGGATCACCTGAACAATCATACTCTGAATACTAATCAACAAGCTCCAAAACCTGACCCTTAGTACCTCCCTCTGCAACTGGATCTTTGACTTGCATGATGGGAGAGAAAAATTAGTGCAGATCAGAAATAACATCTCCTCAATGACAATCAACACTAGCGCACCTCAAGATTTCCATCTATTTCCACGGTTAACCCACTTCTCTAATCTTTCTAATTCCCTGACTGTGTGGTTAGGTTCAGCTCAAATGCCATCTATAAATCTGCCAGTGACACAACTATTGTTGGCAGAATTTCAGATAGTGACAAGGAGGTGTACAGGAGTAAGATAGATTAATTGGTCAAATGGTATCGTAACATCAACTTCGCATTAATGTCAGTAAAACCAAGGAATTTATTATGGACTTCAGGAAGGGGAAGTCGAGCGAAGCACAGACCAATCCTCATCAAGGGATCAGCAGTGAAAAGGGTGAGCAGTTTCAAGTTTCTGGGTGATAACATCTCTGAAGATCTTTTCTGGGCCCAACATATTGATGCAATTATAAAGAAGGCGACACTGAACAACACACACAGAATGCTGGAGGAAAACTCAACAGGCCAGGCAGCATCTATGGAAAGAGAACGGTCAATATTTCAGGCCTGGACCCGAAATGTCGACTGTACTCCTTTCTATAGATGCTGCCTGGCCTGCTGAGTTCCTCCAGCATTGTGTGTGTGTTGCTTGGGCTTCCAGCATCTGCAGATTTTCTCTTGCTTGTGAAAGGCATATCAGAAGCTATATTTCATTAGGGGTTTGAAGAGACTTGGTCTGTCACCAAAGAATCTCGTAAATTTCTGCAGATATACCACGGAGAGCATTCTAACTGGTGGCATTCCCATCTGATATGGAGGGACCACTGCTGCAAGATCGGCAAAACTGCAGAAAGTTACAAACTCAGCCAGCTCCATCAACGGCACTAGCCTCCCCAGTATTGAAGATATCTTCAAAAGACAATGACTCAAGAACATAGCATCCTTCATTACTTCATTAAGGACCCCCCCCCCCTCACCCAGGACCTGCCTTCTTCTCATTGCTACCATCAAGGAGGTGGGACAGGAGCCTGAAGAAACACACTTAACATTTTAGAGACAGCTTCTTTTCTACTACTGTCAGATTTCTGAGTGGACAATGAATCCATGAACACTACCTTAGTACTACCTTCTTTTTCCACAATATACATTTCTTATTCCTGTTTATAGTATTTTTTTTGTATTGCAATGTACTGCTGCCGCAAAACAACAAATTTCACAACATATGCCAGTGATATTAAAGCTGATTCGGACACCCCTTTAGAACCTGTGGAATCCTTTCCCACAGATGGCTGTATAGGCCAAGTCACTGGGTACATTTAAAGCAGAGTTTGATAGGCTCTTGATGAGTCAGGGCATCAAAGGTTATGAGGAGAAGGCAGGAGAATGGGACTGAGATGGATAATAAAATCAACCATGATGGAATGGCAGAGCAGACGTTGATGGAGTGGAATGGCCAAATTCTGCTCCTATGTATTATTTTTGACCTGGCATTTTCATGATAAAGAAGGTATTTGTAACTTTTCAGTCCCTGTCTGAAAATCGTCTTGACCTTGTTGCTTGCAGACACGGACTGCTTCATTTTCTAAGTATGTGAGACTGCAGCCAAACATACATCCCCATTTCCTAAGGAAGGAAGAGCATTTCCTGGCTGTGCTCCATCATATTTCTCGGCACGAAATTCAATGGATGAGCAACAATTTATTGATTTTCCCAGGATTTACACAGGAATAATGCTCTTGGATCCCACACCAGCCACCTTGCATTGAACAGGAAATTCTTAATTATGGGGTGAAGGAAAGCCAGAAGCAAGGTTAGGTTTTTAAATTATTTAGGTTTCTGCTTGATCTAATGATTTAAGTATCAGTCCTTAAAATAAATACATGTTGAAGTTTATTTTTATTGGTTTTTGAAGACTGAAAAATGTAATTATTTATTAAGATGGAACACGAAATAAGCCTATCCACACAGCAACCCCCGATTTAACCCTAGCCTAGTCATGGGAGAATTTACAATGATCAATTAACCTACTAACCTGCACATCTTTGGAACTGTGGGGAAAAAACTGGAGCACCCAGAGAAAACCCATATCTTCCATAGGGAGGTTGTAAAGAATCCTTACGTATGACGTCGGATTTGAACTTTGAATTCTGGCAAGCTGTAATAGCATTGTGCCAACTGCTACACAACTTGATAGTCTTAACAGGCTGCAAAACTGCGACAAGGCTTGACTACCTGTAGGTATTGGTGTGGAATTCTGTTGGGCTTGTCCTAACCTTCCATTTCATCACCTCACTTTCACACACTTTACATCTCTTGCTCTCAGTAATATTTATTTAATACATGAACAATTTGCCTCCTTTTGCACTCTGATTATTTGTCAGAGTTTGTTTATGCACATCTTTTCATAAGTTCTATTATATTTCTTTATTTTCCTGTAAATGCCTGAAAGAAAATGAATGTCAAAATACTAGGTGACATATATGTATTTTGATAATAAATTCACCTTGAATTTTTTGACTGGCCATTATTGGACAATAAACCAATCTCGTCTTAAAGACTCAACCAAACCAACAGATGCTGAATCTCAGTTACACGCTGAGTTGATGCCCATCTCTGGAGTTTGATATAAACAGTAAACACATGTTTGAGTCTATTTGCTCTTAAAGCATTCCCTCTGAGGTATCCCAATGTCAACTGGTAGAATGCTATCAGAAGTTTTCAACACCTTATTTTTCACTTTGAAATTGCAAAATTTTGGTTTTAGAAATTCTCAGAGAAGACTGGAAATTTATATGACTACCAAAGGCTAAAATTATACAGGGCTATCAGTGTTCTTAGTGATACAAGATATATGAATGACTATTGTTGCAAAACTTAAGGTTCAAATTCATCCTGTCCTGTTTCTGCCTGACTGTAATGAAGGGCTTCCACAATGGCTGGCCACAATGTGTTTTACTTACTGCCACTAGGATGGAAAATTGGTGAATCAAGCTACAATTATTCCTTGGATTTATATGAGCTCTTCTTTGGAATTGGCATGAATCCACCCTGCCTCAACTTTACCCCTTGCCCCTTGGTGGGGTTATATGGGTGCAAGTGTATCGATGATCAGAATCAGAAACAGGTTTGTTATCACTGATATATGTTGTGAAATTTGTGTGGCAGCTGTACAGTACAAGCCATAAAAATGACAATATAAATGAATAACAAATAAATGAATAGTGAAGTAGTGTTCATGGACCATTCAGAAATTGGATGGCAGAGGGGAAGAAGCTGTTCCCGAACTGCTGAATATGCATTCTCAGCCTCCTGTACCTCCTCCCTGATGGAGGTACTGAGAAGAGGGTGTGTCGTAGATGGTGGTGAGAGTCCTCAATGATGGATGCAGTCTTTTTGAGGCTAGTTGAAGACTAGTCTTGTGATGAGACTAGCTGAGAGTACAACCCATTGAAGCCACTTGTGATCTTGTGCATTGAAGCTTCCATACCAGAACCCACTCCATGGTACAGCTATAGAAATTTTCTTGAGTCTTTGGTGAAATTTCAAATTTCCTCAAACTCCTAATGAAGTAAAGCCACTACCATGCCTTCTTTGAATTTCCATCTATTCAATATATGCAATTGATTTACTTTTTTATTTATTATTGGTTTATTTTATTTATTATCATTATTTTTTTTCTCTCTATTGGATGTCTCTCTATTGAACTGCTGCTGCTAAGTTAACAAATTTCACGTCACATGCCGGTGATAATAAACCTGATTCTGATGTTGGGCCCAAAATAGGTCCTCTGAGATGTTTACACCCAGAAATTTGAAGCTACTCAACCTTTCCACTGCTGACCTCTGACCTCTCAATAAGGACTCTGCTTCCATTCCCTTGAAGTCCACAATCAATTCTTTAATCTTGCTGACAATGAGTGCGAGGTTGTTGTTGCAACACCACTCAAATAGTCAATCTGTCTCACTCCAGTGCACCTCCATATCACCATCTGAGATTCTGTCAACAACATTGGTCTCATCCACGAACTTATGGATGTCGTTTGAGCTGTGTCTAGCCACACAGTCATGACTGCTGATAGAGTAGTGCAATGGGCTAAGCACACATCCTTGAGGTCTGCTTGTAACAAATGACAGCAAGGAAGAAATGTTGTTACTGATTACTCATCTCCCAATGAGAAAATCAAGGATCAACTGCAGAGGTAGGTACAGAGACCAGGTTTTGAAGCTTGCTGTCAACTTCTCTATCAGGCGTCACTCTGCAGGCAAGTTATCATTTACTCCAACTAAAAAGAATGTTTGAAAAACAAAAAAAAGTTCTTTTTGCTTTTACTTGGACTGAAGTAGGCTTAACAACTTGTTTAATGCGGAACTGAACTTCAAATCCAACATATATTCAATGCCTGTACTATTTACTGGCATGCAAATTCTGGAGGATTGCAATGCAATGCAAATCAGCAGGTCAGGCAGCATCTATGGAATGAAATAAAGTTCAAAGTAAATTTTGCTATCAAAATGCATACATTTCACCATATGCAACTGATTCATTTTCTTGCAGGCATACTCACAAAATCTATAGAATAATAATAACAGAATTAATGAAAGACGACTCAACTGGGGCTTCAACCAAAAGTCAGAAGTCAACAAACTGTGCAGGTACAAAAAGAAGAAATGGTAATAGTCAATAAATAAGCAATAAATAAAGAATGTGAGGCAGAGTCCTTGAAAGTGAATCTGTTAGTTCAGAAAATACTTCAATGATGGGGCAAGTGAAGTAGAGCAAAGTTATCCCCTTTGGCTCAAAAGGCTGATAGTTGAGGGGTAATAACTGCTCTTAAACCAGCTGGTGCGAGTCCTGAGGCTCTTGTACCTTTTTCCTGACGGGAGCAGCAAGAAGACAGCAGGTTCTGGAGATGGATACTGGTTTCCTGCAGCAGTGCTTCATGCTGATGTGCTCAATGGTTGGGAGGGCTTTATCCATGATGGACTGGATTGTATCCACTACCTTTGAAGTCCAGTGAAGTCTTAATGAAGGGTCTCTGTCTGAAATATCAACTCATTAATCCATTCCTTACATGCTGCTTGTCCTGCTGAGCTCTCTCAGCATTTTGTATGTATTACACTTGAGAATCTGCAGAATCTCTTGTGGTTACTATTTATCCCCCCACTTTCTGAGCAAGTCTCTTAATGTAATCCTCTCATAAAGTGACTGACTCCCTGTCCGGCTCTTACCAGAACCATTGTGGAATTACAAGGGCACTAAAACCCTCGTGTATTAGATTTAAAATCTTCCGCATTGCTTTCAAGTGTCCATGACCTCACCCAACCTTATACAGGCAAAAGAGTTTCTGCAGATGCTGGAAGTCATGAGCAACACACCAAATGTCGGAGAAACTCAGCAGATCCTGATAAAGGGTCTCAGGGCAAAATGTCGACTGGTTATTTCCCTCCGTAGATGCTGCCTGGCCTGCCGTGCTCCTCCAGCAATTTTACGTGTTGCCCTATACAGGCAACATCTTTCGGCCATGGACATCCTCTGACACCTGATCCACTGTGAACTGTCCTGATTGTTCAGGTGAAATCTGGGAAGGTTGTGTTGAAAATTAAAAAGGGATTAACGTAAATGGGTTCATGATTATTAGCATGGACTTTATGGTCTGAAGGGCTCATTTCCAACAAGCCCCTTCTCACTTTTGTATTCTTTTCCTTCTCTCTCTCTCTCTGAATAACACAAGCCTCAACAGACTCCTGTAATCTGGACTCTGATACTCTTTGCCCATCCTCTCATCTCATCTTAAAAATACTTAAAACAAATCTTCTGACCATACTCTTGATGATCTCTTCTGTGATTGCTTGTTTTACTGGCAGTGTCAGCAATGGAAATTTACATTGCTGCATTCAGCAGCGTGACTGCAACTTAACAATGCATTCGGTAATTACTCTCCAAACATTGCCTTCCAGATAGTTGACTTGGGACAGAGAAATGAAATATTTATTGGCGAAATTTGAATTTTCAAAATTCTCAATTCTTTCTTTGATTCAACATTAAGAGATCAAAGGGTGAAATAATTAACAGCAAAACCCCAAACAGATTGGAGTCTGCTCTTTAACAAACAGAAGAGAAATATTGACATAATTTTGTAATACAGCCTAAAACAATAACTCATAAACGCAGAGTCAGTAATAAATGCAACAGAGATTTCAGTAATTTTCCCTTTACTCAGGAAATGTAACTCATCACCACACTGACTCTAATTCCAGGGTTATAATCCATCTCAGTGAGAGATAGAAGACAAATCTGCCCACGTTGGAAAAAACTTCAAAATAATGGGAAGGGATGAGGATACGGGAAATAAAGGATAGGGGAGGCAGCTTGTGTGGTGTATAACTACTATGTCAAACATATGGAATATGTTTCTGTCATGTAAAGATACTTTGAATAAATATAGTACATTTGACTCAACAATTTAAGAGGGTCAAAGCAAGCTGAAGTAGTTGTATGTATATATTTAACAACATTAGAGTACTTGGTCGTCTACAACAGCTTCATTTCAGGCAGGTGAGCCATTTCTATTCCTAACAACTGCTGTCAGTCATAGCTCCTATTATCACTTAACAATGAAGCCTTCAAATCAATCCACGGTACAGGACCAAATGAAGCAAACATCTGTTGAAACCCTCCATCAGTGGGCAGATTAACCCACTGCTGTACAAATTAAGATACCAACAAGCAGAACCAACTGGAATTTTGACAGAGGCAATGAAGACCAGAGCTGGAAGGTGGGGATATTCTTCAGGGTACAGAATTTTTCTCAGTTTGTTATCCTAGCTATATCAAAGTCATTAAGTGCATTATAAAGTTAGAACACATTGAAAGCAGGCAATGCTAACAACAGGTTAATTCACATTCATCAAAACGTACAGTGAAAAACAGAACAAAGTAAGGTAACAACAAAACACGCCCTTTCCCACTCTCCCACCCACCCCCTCACACACACAGGCAAGGCCTTAAACCCCAGGACAGGCTTTCGGTTCTTGGCTCTGAACTCTCAGACAGTGGGTCTCCAACCTCAAGTCCCTGGATTGACTCAACCTTTGGTCTTCTACCTCCTGACTCGCCCACTTCGAGCTCGCTACCTCCGGACTCACCAAGTTCTGGATTTTGCCCTGTGGACTTTGCTGACCTCTGGGTATTGAGCACAGGATTCGCTAATTATAGATTTGACCTTCAGGCCTCAACCCCAGGCTTCGGCCCTAGGGTTCGAATGGATCTCCAACTCCAGTGATACGGTGGTGGGATGGGGAGGCTGTCACAGGTGCTCAAGACTCCTGCTCATATGGGCTTCCAACTTGGGACTCGCTGACCTGGGGATATCTAGCTTCCTCAGAGTCTGCTCACCTGACCATGAGATTGCTGTGGACCTCCATCCCTGATGAATTGGTCAGGGGTGGGGGGAGGGGGGTCACTCTTGTCTCCACTTACCTCCTACTCCAGGTTTGCTGACCAAGGCATTACTGGTCTCCACTAATTGACACAAATGGAAACTCTCCCTACATAATCAGCAGTACAAATGCAATGACAGATCAATGTCCCTTTAATTAGTAACCAATGATAATTTTCTAAAAGTTCACTTTCCTTTTTAAAAAGTAGTAATGGTAACATACCTGGCAGATTGGGAAAGAGGCTCAAGTTTAATTCAACACTGGCTTTCTATCTACTGGACAAATACAATATGTGAGAAGAGATGATGTTACGCCCAATTGCTTTGCTGGAATAGGAGATTAAGCAAAGTCTCTCTTTAGATCCTGGGCAACCTTTTGGTGCTTCCGAAACATGGGGAATCTCAAATTATGAATCACTTTCCTCTGTTCCAAAGAAAGTCCTTCATGATCAAGCATATGTGCTTCCACTCTGGTTTGCGAGTTCTGAGTTGGGTAGAGGGGCCAATGTGGAAACTGCAGAACTTTTCAGAGATGGGTGGATACTTCAAAAGGCTTTGCCTCAAAAAAAAGGCCAGATCCATCATTAAGGATTCCCATCACCCAGAACATGTGCTCTTCTCATTGCTACCATCAGGAAGGAGGTACAGGAGCCTGAAGACAGATAATATTTTTGTAACAGGTTCTTTCCTCTGCCATCAGTTTTCTGAAAGGACAATGAACCAACCCAGGTACATTTCTTCACTATTTTTGCTCTCTTTTTATACATATGTATACAGACATACATGTTTAAATGTACATGAAAGCACATACATTTACTGTATGCATTTCTTATTGCAATTTATAATTTTTAATGTATTGCACAGTACTGTTGCCACAAAACAACAAATTTCATGACAGGGCAGTGAAATTAAATCAGATTCTGCCACTCACATGGACCCATGTATGTTTCCGATGTATGAACTTGAGGTGCTCAATAACATCACAAATTTTTCTTCTCTACCTTGCTGAGTCATGAGCTTGAGATACCCAGGAGTCAGTAAGAATATTGCATTTCTTCAAAAAGTATTAAGCACGTCCTTGAAACTTTTCTCCTATTTGACCTCCCATGACAAAGTCCAGAATAGAGTACTTTATTCAAGAGGTTTGCAAATGTATAACAACTATTTAATGTAAATGATTTAATGCGAACAAATGCCTAATGATGCAGCTTGAAGCCTGGAAGAGGCCACATACTGTGGCTTCCGTATCCTTTCGGTGAACCAAGGCTACTCAATGTCAGCATCGTTCATATTTTTACTCAAATGATGAGCTAGAGTGCCGGAAAAAAATATCTGCTTTTCCGATATTAATGCACAAACAGAGCACCTTTTAATGCAGCTGCACAGTCAAAACTTGGCGCACACTAATGTTTTTTATTTCTTACGGGAAATGGCACAGGCTGAGGACAGTGGTGCAGGGTTGAAACAAATTGTGCAGGGGAAAGAACACGGAATCAAGTTCCAGTGATCTTTGGATAGAAAATGAACACATGACTGACCCCATCCCTCACATCCATTATACAAGAAAACTTAAACAGTTTCAAAAATAAGAAAAATAGATCTGACGTCAATCAATACAAGGTGTCAACATACTAGAACATAGAACCTTACAGGCCCTTCGGGGCCCATGATGTTTCCTACCCTACCTTCATCAATGTGCTTCGTCACATCCTCAAATAATTCTATAAGACCTTAAGATATAGAAGCAGAATTTGATCATTCAGTTCATCAAGTCTGCTCCACCATTTCATCATGGATGATTTATTATCCCTCTCAGTTCCATTCTTTGGTCTTCTCCCCATAACCTTTGACACCCTGATTAATCAAGAGCCTATCAACTTTTGCCTTAAACCTACCCAATGACTTGGCCACTCGAGCCGTCTGTGGCAATGAATTCCACAGATTCACCACCCTCTGGTGAAAGAAACTGTTCCTCATCTCTGCTGTAAATGGACATCCCTCTAATCTGAGGCTGTGCCCTCTGGTCCTAGATTTGCCCAGTATTTGAAACATCCTCGCTACGTTCATTCTGCCTTGGCCTTTCAACATTCAACAGGTTTCAGTGTGACCCTCCCTCATTCTTCTAAGCTCCTGTGGGTACATTTGAGAGACACAGATGCATGGATAGGTAAGGTTTAGAGGAATAAGGATCAAACACAGGGAAAAGAAAAGAAAAAAAAAACACAGGACCAGCTCAGGTAGATAAGTTGGTTGCACAGATGGGTCTGCTTCCATGCTATGTAACCTCCAGGACTCCTTAACATATTTTCATTGACAGCTCAAGTTGCAAGGACAAATGTACAAAAGCACCATACAATCTGGGAACATCCTGATGTAGTATACTAAAAAACCCATCAGCGAAATAAGCCTCGAGTGTCTTCAGGCCAGTCAATGGTTTGGTTTAGATACTTTATATAGAATAGAGTACACTATGAGTGGATCATAAAATGGACCCAAACATAAATCCATAAGCCATGCACAACTTTCATTCAGGTTTAGGAGGCAGAAGCTACCCCTCACAAACCCATGCCAAGCATCCCTAATGCGACTAAGCTTCTTCAACTGCTCAGTGAGTCTCAGTGATCTATAACTGCCAGGGTTACCCCCGCCCTCTTTCACAAACAGTAGGATGCCTGAAGACCCTCAAGTTCTGTCCTTTATTGGCACTGATGATCATCTGTTTTTGTACCACACGTGGTCAGCCTACTCTGCAATTCTGTGGTAAACTTTAATAATACTCAAACCAAAACCACAAATCATCCCGAATCTCAATATTTAAACAGGGTAGGCATAGAAGCTGAAACATATCATTATCACAAAGATTCAATTTTGTTTTATAATTATTTCCTTTCCCAGATCTCTGCTGAAAACAAATCGTAACACCTTTTGTTTAATAGATGCCTGACAAATTTCAAAGCCCTTCTTAAATGTATGGGCAACATTTCATTAATATTAGAGAGCATTAGTTACAAATTCCTCCAATACCTCCCCACTCGGATGTCTCTTGTACAGTTCCATCACTGTGCAAAATATTTCAGTTAACTTCCATTTTGGTCTCTTGTGCTTTTTACAGTTTCACTACTATTCCATCGATAACTCCATACAACCTTTCACAAGTTAACATCCCTTCCTTGCTAAACCCAGTGGATCAAACATCATTTGAAACAAAGCTGTTGATGTTCAGTCAACATCTTTAAAAACTTATAGGCCTAAACCTCTCTCAGCCTTGAACATATTCAACGTCCCAGATTCCACAGCACTCTGGAGGAGAGAATTCCAAAGATTCAGAAACCTTAAAAATCTATTTTAATCTCCTTATTACATGGACAACCTCTTATCCTGAAGGTTTGCCCCATGTTTTAGACTGTCCAAGACAGAAAACATCTATTCTGTCCATCTCTACACCCTCAGGATCTTAAAATCTTACACCCCTTTGTTTCTGAGGTGGAGAATGTGTTTCCCCATTGGTATAAACTCAGAGGTTTTTAAAGGATTCATGCTTCTGGAACTCCTAAACAGGGTAAGGCACAGCCAAATGCAAACACATTACATCTCACTTCCTGAATGATGGCATTTTGAATGTAAATGATCCCACCACAACAGAGAAGAAAACCACATTTCTGCCTGATACAACTGCTCTCTACACAAGTTTAAAAGGGTAGTGACTCCCTTTTTGCTTCACTTACATTGCTTTTCACTGAGGCCCATGAAAATCTTACAGTTTGAGGAGTTCATTTTATTAACAGGTCGGGTTACTAACAACGTTTACAAAAGTTCCAGCTGTTCAGTCTGGCACAGGCAGAATTCAAACAAGCTGGTTGTTTCCTCCAAAGAAGCAGGTCTACGGAACACACATTCTCCAGAAGTGAGCAATGCCACCAGTTCGAGGAGACTCACACACAAACTAAACAATGAGATTGGGCATGTCAGGCTTTCATCCTGCCAGACCCTCAAACAACATTTCCCTTTCCATCAAAAAGTAAGCCACAGCAATCTGTCTGGATTAGAGCAACAGAGTGAATCACAATCACCTGAAACACAATTGATACCGACCTAAAGATATTACTAAGACTGAAAAACTTACATGGATGTTGCCAGAACTCGAGGACCTGAGTTACAGAGAAACATTGAATAGGTTGAGACTTCAGAGTGTAAGAGGAAGAAGGGGGATTTGATAGAGGTATTCATAATTATGAGGGGTACAGATAGGGTATATCCAAGCAGGCTTTTTCCACTGGGTAAGACTAGAACTAAAGGTCATGTGTTATAGGTGAAACGTGAAATGTTTAAGGAGAACGTGAGAGGGAACTTCTTCATGAGGATGGTGAGAGTGTGGAATGAGCTGCCAGCAGAAGTGGTGGATGTGTGTTCAGTTTCAACATTTCACAGACATTTGCATAGCTACAAGGATGGGAGGTGTATAGAGGGCCACGGTCTGGGTGCAGATCATTGGAACTAGGCAGTGATAGGTTGGCATGGACTAGATGGGCCGAATGGCTGGTTTCTGCACCGTAGTGTTCTATGACTCTATGACAATGTAGCTGCGGCAAGGGATTTCCTTTTTAAGTTGATTAGTCACTTCTACTATACAAATTTGTATTTTTGTTGCGATACAATGCAAAAGGCTCTTCGGGCCAAACGGGCAGAATCGCCTAGCAGCCAACCTCTTTAAGACTAGCCTAATCACGGGACAATTTACAATCACCGATTAACCGCGTGTCTTTGGACTGTGGCAGGAAAATGGAGCACCCAGGGGAAACTCACGGGATGATGGGGGGGGGGGGGGGGACGAACAAATTCCTTACAGGCAGCACGGGAACTGAACTCCAGAACGCCTTCAGCTGTATTAACTATTGTCTTCTCTTCCGTTCAGTCTGGTACATGGATGTACAGACAGAACTTCAGCACGAGAATTTCTGCCATGAGGGTAATGCTACAGAATGGTGGCTGCGGGTTCCACTTCAACATTTAAGGGTACATGGATGGGAGGAGTATATAGGGCGATTGTACAGGTGCAGGTCGATGGAACTAGGCAGATTAATGGAAACACGAGAAAGCTGCAGATACTGGCAGTCGGCATGGTTCAGCTGTGCCTGTTTCTGCGCTGTAGTGTTCTGTGGCTCTATTGGATGACCCCTCCACGCGGTGTGAAAGGTGCAATACATTTTAATTAAGGATGAGACGGCCGGTTGTAGAGGCACGGGATTGAGAAGTTAACCCGATGGGAGAAAAGGTAACAGAGCTACTGACGCCCTCGTCTCCGCCATCACACGGTCGGACCGAGTAGATCAAACGGGATCCCACCCTCCGCCCACACCGACTGCCTCCCATCACATAGATTCATTCATTCCCCGGGTTACTTGAGTGACAGTTACTAAAACTGGAGTGGTCCAACCCCCGGGGGGGGGGGGAATAAACCCTATCTAAACATGGTGGGGACAGAAAAACCAACAGGAAACTAACCGACGGGGCAAAGGGCTGTGAAATGATTAAACAGGATGCATTAGAGGGAAATTCACACTTGCCGCTTATCAATGCCCAGATATTAAGTGACAAATTATCAAGGTATCAACACTGCAAATACACTACCTCGTTAACCCCTCAACTCCCATCCCGATAAACCGTGCTCAGCTTCGCCCCATTTCTTCCCCTCCTCTACCCCTAATCTGCTCCCGTCTGGCGCAGCGGTGAACAGCCCTCGCGTCAGGGCAGCCACACTTAAACAGGTTTACACTGGATAAGAGAAAGTTAGCAGCTCACAGCGGCTTATAAAAAAAATACACCAAGCGTACTGACCTCCCGTCTCCTCCCCGGGAGAAGAAGACATTTCAATGAGGGTGTCCTGGCGTTTGTGGTTGAACGGCATCATTGTTCCCTGAACGATCACCGACTGCCTTCCTCCCGCCAGCCCAGAACCATTTCACATCCAGCTTTACTTGACGTGTGCCTTAAAGGGAAGGACCCGCCTTCTTTTTTTTAAGTCGGCAGAGTTATGCTGCAGTGAGTAACATCCCGATATGATGTGTTTTCAAGCTGTGGCTGTTTATTCTGTAGAACTGTTACCAGCAACTCAACACTTTCAAACCATTTCTGGGACACATCTTGGCAGTTAGTGAAACACTTTGCATTCTAGTCCAGATCACCAAATGATAATTATATAACCATATACAATTACAGCACAGGCCATCGCCGCCTTTCTAGTCCATACCGAACGCTTACTCTCACAAATAGTGCAGTATTCCATGGGATTTATTAAACCTATACATTTTAGAGCAGACCATTCCTTATTTCATTTTTGTATACTCTTATAAAAACAATAGACTTTTAAAGTTTAATTAGACTAGAAAAAAATGCCAGCTAAAACTACATTCTCAATATTCCATTCCCTCTTCAACACACCCTTTCCTGGTTTAGTAAAGTTATTCACCCTTGCTGCATCCATCCCATGAGATGGGTGAACAGGAAACCTCGCGGGGCAAAACCAACTGTAACTGTACTGAGTGGCAAAGCGGGTTTGAATAGTCAAATGGCTGACCCCTGCCTTCGTGTCTTATCACAGAATCAAGGATAATCACAACTCAGAAAGAGACCTCGTATCCCACCGTTCAGTTCTTTATTCTGCACTCCACAGAAGTTATTCTGCTTGTCCAATGTCATAGAGACCCTTTGGAATGGAACTGGAACACTTTGCCTCAGTTGATGGTGGAAACAGATATTCTCACAATTTTTACAATGTATTCAGAACACCTAACTCATCAAGATATAAAAGGTTACAGGCCAAGTGCTGGTAAATTGGTTAGTACAGATGAGCACTTGGAGGTTGATGTGGGCCAAACATCTTATTTCTGTGACAACATAACTACACCTCTGGCCAACTATAATTGGTGATGCAAAGAAATCATTATGATTCCTTGCAGCACACTGATGACAGATGTCAGTGAAGAATGCAATAAGCTGTCAAAGTTTCTTTAACCACATTCATAATGTATTCCTCTTTTAATCATTCTGCTTAGATTTTGCAAACTGAAACAACAGACATTTATCTCAGCTTCAGTCATTTTTACCAATACAACTTTATTTCTTGAAGCTGTAAGCTACTGTATGAGAATAAAGCCTTCCTCATGGTAGGGTGCTGATGCAACAGATGTTATCTGGTTGTTAATGAGTTCAAATCCCATAACAGCTATTGATAATTTAAATTCAGTTAATAACATGGATTTTTTTTTAAAGATTAGCCTTATTTGTCATGTATGCATTGAAACAGTCAGTGACATACATTCTTTTTTGCATCAACGACCAAAACAGTCCGGGGATATGCTGGAGCAGTCCACAAGCGTCACCATGCTTCTGGTGCCAAAATAGCATGTTGGCAATTCATTAAGCCCCAATCATGAGTAAAGTTGAAAGTGGGAAGTTTTTTAACAGCCAACTTGTTCTCTAATGCAGATATGAACCAATTTGGTTTCTATATATCTCCTCTCCAATGACTTGGCAAGGTAATCAGTTTAGGAAAAATTGGGGATGGCCAATTAAATGTTGGCCTTTCTATTTTGTTGACTGAATCCTGAAAATGAATAGCATACAGAGAGTGGTAAGCAGTGAATTAAATTCACTAATTCTGGCTACATGGGAATAAGGACATCAGAGTGGAAGAGGATATAATCAGATATCTGAAAGGAGAAGTTCTGTGAAAGCTTAGATTTGGGAGAAAATCTTAATGAACCTAAAAGAGTAGGTTGGGGATAACTTGCATTAAAAAAAAGTGTCAAAATGAACTTTGGGGACCAAAGGAATGGCATTAATTTTGAAAGGCATCAGGAAAGTTGATATAATTTTGGATCCACTGAAATAGGATCATTAAGTATGAGTAAGAATGTTCAGGCAACAGTACAGATCAGGGAACAGTTTTTTTCTCAGGGATAAAACTAACTTAGAAAGGACATGAAAGGAAATAGGAGAATCAAGCTGAAGAATGCACTGATTAGAAATAGCAAACACTGGGGGAGTAGGAGCAACTTTTTAAACAAAAGAGGTTCTGCAGATGCTGGAAAGGACTAAAGATTCTGGTTTCTTTCACTGTCGGTGTACTGGCATCGAGACCTGAACTTCAGAGTGAGAGGTCCCTGGTTCAAATCCAGCTGGCTCCTTGCACAAGTTCCACCCATGCTGAGTTGAGCAACGAGCTAGCAACCCGGCCTTGTAAAACAGAGAAGCACAAGGTTGCTGCATGATGCTCCTAACAGCACGGGGAGGAACTATTCAATTCTGGTAGATCCTGTCCCTCTGAATTCCCTTCAGTAACTTCCACACTACTGACGAACCTGCAATTCCTTGGCTTGTTCTTGTTTAAACAACAAAACACCAGTAGCCATTTTCTGGCCTTCAGGAACTTCTCCAGTTGTTAATTATAAAGAAAATATCTGTGGAAGCACCTCCACGATTTCTCCTATAGCCTCCTACAAAGTTCAAGGATGCACTCGAACATACCCTGGATGAATCAACCTTCATGAGCTGTAAGGCTGCAAATACTTCTTCTCTGGTAATACAAACATCCTCCAAAGTTTCATTTATCTCTTGAGTAAACACTGAGGAGAAATATTTGATAAAAATCCCACCCACCTCCTACAATTCAAGACATTGGCAGGCCTACTGATGTCTAATGGGGCCTACTCCCTCCCCTGCAACCTGTTTACTTTCGATCTGGTTATGGAAATTCTTGGGATTTTCCTATATTCATCAATGGATTCAGTTGTCCACAAATTTCACCCCATCTAGGGTCTTAACACTTTGATTTTAATACCAAGGAAATTAAAATCTCCCTCTAATACAGCCCTATTATTCTTAAAACTATGAACAATTTCTCCACACGTCTGCTCCAAATTAACCTTTGGGGATCTATAATACAAACTATTGGAGGAACCTTCCCTTTCTTAAGGCCATAAGACCATAACACACAGGAGCAGAAGTAGGCCACTCGGCCCATGGAGTCTGCTCTGCCATTCGATCATGGGCTGATCCAATTCTTCCAGTCATCCCCACTCCCCTGCCTTCTCCCCATACCCTTTGATGCCCTGGCTAATCAAGAACCTATCTATCTCTGCCTTAAATACACACAATGACTTGGCCTCCACAGCTGCTTGTAGCAACAAATTCCAGATTTACTCCCTCTGACTAAAGTAATTTCTCTGCATCTCTGTTCTAAATGGACATCCTTCAATCCTGAAGTCGTGCCCTCTTGTCCTAGACTCCCCTACTATGGGAAATAACTTCACCATATCTAATCTGTTCAGGCCTTTTAACATTTGGAATGTTTCTATGAGATCCCCCCCCCCCCCCCATTCTCCTGAACTCTAGGGAATACAGCCCAAGAGCTGCCAGACGTTCCTCATGCCCTTTCCTTCCTGGAATCATTCTTGTGAATCTTCTCTGAACTCTCTCCAAGGTCAGTATCTCCTTTATAAAATAAGGAGCCCAAAACTGTATACAATACTCCAAGTATGGTCTCATGAGTGCCTTATAGAGCCTCAACATCGCATCCCTGCTCTTATATTCTATACCTCTAGAAATGAATGCCAACATTGAATTCACCTTCTTCACTGCCAACTCAACCTGGAGATTAACCTTTAGGGTATCCTGCACAAGGGCTCCCAAGTCTCTTTGTATCTCTACATTTTGAATTCCCTCCCCATCTAAATAATAGACTGCCCATATATTTTTTCCACCAAAGTGCATGACCATACACTTTCCGCAACATTGTATTTCATTTGCCACTTCTTTGCCCATTCCCCTAAACTATCTAAGTCTGTCTGCAGGTTCTCTGCTTCCTCAACACTATTCACTGCTCCACCTATCTTTGTATCAGACTGCAGAAGGTTGTAAATCTAATCAGCTCCATCTTAGATTCTAGCCTACAAAGTACCCAGGACATCTTTAGGAAGCAGTGTTTCAGAAAGACAGCATCCATTATTAAGGACCTCCAGCACCCAGGGCATGTACTTTTCTCCCTGTTACCATCAGGTAGGAGGTACAGAAGCCTGAAGGCACACACTCAGCAATTCAGGAACAGCTTCTTCCCCTCTGCCATCTGATTCCTAAATGGACATTGAAGCTTTGGACACTACCTCACTATTTTTTTTATATTCAGTATTTCTGTCTTTGCATGTTTTTTAAATCTATTCAATATACGTAATTGATTTACTTGTTTATTTATTATTGTTTTATTTTATTGATTTTTTTCTCTTTCTCTCTGCTGGATTACGTGTTCCATTGAACTGCTGATGCCAAGTTGACAAATTTCACGTCACATGCCGGTGATAATAAACCTGATTCTGACTCTCATTCTGAAATCCATTAATCTCATAGTCCAAGTCGTTGACATACATATTCTTGTTTCTAGTTCTACTCATATGGTCGCACTGGACAATTCCCCAAGAATATCATCTCCAAGTACTGCTGCTATGCCATTACATCAAAAAATAACACCGCCTCCTCACCTACCTGCACAGCTGTCACATCTGTAACATCTGTATTTCTGGAATATTGAGCTGCTTCTCTCACCCTTCTGACAGCCAAGTGGCTGCTGTGGCCAGAACATCGCAATACTCAGAGCCAATCCACACTCTGAATTTATTTGCCTTAGCAGTGAAACATTATGAATTCAAATAAATACAGTTTAACCAAGTACGCATTCCCTTCCCTGCCTGTGCTGTGACCCTGGCTATCCTGATTACTAAATTTACATCCATTGGCTATTGCTTTATCCCATGACTTGCTGCTGTCTAGAATCCCAACCCACTGTCAATTTAGCTTAAAACATCCACTGGCAATTTTTCCGCAAGGATATTTATTGGTCTCTGTCGGGTTCAAGTGCAACTTGTTCCTCTTATACAGGCCACCTCCACTCTCAGTGGCTGAAGAACCTGAATCCTTACCCCCTGCAACAGTTTCTTAGCCATGAATTCACTTGGCCTTTCTATTTTTGTTCTTGCTGGCATGTGGCAACTGACACCATTTCCCTCCAGGGCCTACTCATTACTTAATCTCCTTTACTCATTCTGCAGAATATCCTAAACTCATCCCTTGTTGAACCTATGATGTTTCTATCAACCCATACAATGACCTCTGGCTGTTCGCCATTCAGCTAGAGAATTTTAGAAAAAAGTCATGAAACCTTTCATGGGAGTGAGCAGTTTACCAGCTCAGAACTTGAACTTTTAGTGAAATCAAAAGCTCGACCCCCACCTCTAAATTTGTAGATAGTGATTTCAAGGCTCAAGATCAAGATTACGTATAATCATTCTTCAGTGGGGGGGTGTAAATGAGAAGGAAATGGTTGTTCTTTCAAGAGCAACGCCCCATGAAACACACAAGCATAAAAAAAGCACAATAAATACAAATATAAACACAATAACAATGTCCAATAAATGTAAAGTGACAGCGTATGGAGGATGAAAGGTGCCGAGAGGCTATGCAGAGGAGTGCATGTAGTAGAGCTGCGGTAAAAAGATGGGTGGAGGTGTTCAGCGGCCTGACGGCTTGCGAAAGCAGCTGTTTTGAGTCTAGCGGTCCGGCCTGAATGCTGCATAGCCTTTTCCCCGGCGGGAGTGGGACTAACAGTCCGTTTGCAGAGTGGGTGGGATCCTTCTTGTCCAAAATGTTAGGGATGAAATTAGTCATTGATAATATTGCATCAAGCCATTTTACACTCCACGTGAGCTTAACATTACGGAGAGCGAATTTCCTACGTGCGTCACCTGTTTGAGATAAAGGTTTCATTTTCATCCCCTTTAAATTTGATTTCAAAGTGCAAGATCACGTCTAGAGCTCCCTCTGCTGGCAGTTCCGACGATAACAGGCTGAAGCTACAAATTGCGTTTGGCTAGAGCGGGGAGAGGACATAATCTCCTAAAATTCCCCAGTTTTCCTTCTAGATTAAATTTCTTCCTGACCTAGCAGATAATCACTCAATGTCTTCCACTGCTGACCAGGCCTGTGCTTACATTCATGAATCTTTTACAATCAGGAAATAATGAAATGAGCAGAAAGTGTATCTTAAAGAACCCAAACCCACCAGGAATTGAATTAACACGATTAAGTCAGTTGTGACACTGTGATGAATTGTTAGGCACAAGTGCTGGTCATAAACCCCAGCTCCTGTGATTACTGTGAAAATACTTAATCAAAACAATTCTCCCTTCATCATGCCAGTGTTGGTGATGGGAATGGGAAGACAGGAACGGCAGGGTGTTGGGAAGAGCAGTAGCTGGAAGAGGTAGTTATGTAAATGTCACTGAGACTGTCATATCACACATCTCTACTGGCTGTTACACCTAATGAAAACTGGTGATGGAAGATTTTGTACGAGTCACATGCAAATTGAACGGCATTCATTTCCAAGTTACTGTGACCCGTGGAGGTGTTACAGGGAACATGCTTACTTTCAGTTGTTGAGTGATAACCACACAGTAACATAAATAAATTTGCAACATGCCTAGTCTGGTTTTTTCATATCATCTGGGTTTGCCACATTTGATCTGGTTTTCTGGAAATGTTGACTTCTCTCCATCCAAAGATTCAGGAGATAACAGAAGGAAAAGTTGCCTTTCAGACATGAGAGAGCCTATAATGCATTCACTCTGCTGAGAAGGATTATACACTGATGTGTGTATAACTGATCAACCAACCAAAGGTGAAGCTGAGGCCTTAACCGAGCAAATGTGGTTCACGTGCAGAAGCCAGACTTCTGTAATGTGACTAATCACATCTTCCCAGAGAAAATACTACCTGAATAATTGCTTTCTGATGAAGCCATTTTGTTAAATATTAGGCTACAAAAGCTTTTTAGTACTCCATTTATAAATTCCTCATAAGGACACTCTTGTTAGCCAGAGAATCTTCAAGCCAAACAAAAGAGTAGGCCAATTTTGGGATCTGACAAACATGCAAAGCAAAAAAAAAGGAAAACTATTTAGTTTAGAAAAACACTTTACTACCATCAATGATACAGCTCAGTTCTGTTGGTATTTTTGGATCCTGATGTTTTTGCAATGCAGAAGTTCTTCGGAAGTTAAGAATGAAGCTTAAAACTAGTTGCGTACGACTGTTTAATTGTGTTAAACGAGTAAAGAAGACAGAGAGAAGAAACATAGGGAGAGAGGACAAAGAAAGATAAAAACAGAGGAGGGCTGGCCTTCTTATATCAGACTACTAACAGCAGTATAATTCTATTGCTAACATTAACCAATGAAATAGCTTGGTTCAAGTAATGCGACACCTGCCTCTGAAACCAAGATGTTTCCAGAAAAATACAGAGGCAACTGGAACCATTGAGAAAGCTCACTGAACAATCCCCTATATATGATGGCGAGGCAGACTTAGGACTCTACCAAAGGAGGTTTAGGCCGCTCCTTCTCTCTGCACCAGCTTTGCTCCCCCCACCCCCAATCAGGGTCATGTGAAACCATGGGAGCAGGTATTGGATGGTCATATGAGCAGTTGGTGCACATCACAAATTCCTGGTTGCGCGACCACTGATGCCAGGCAGACTATCTCTGAGGACTATTAATAATGGCCAGGGTCACCTGTTTTGTAAAGATGAATGTCCAGAAGAAGACAAAGGCAAACCACTTCTGTAGAAAAAGTTGCCAAGAACAATCATGGCCATGGATAGAGAATAGAATAAGAAAAAAAAAACAATGTGAACATTATTAGATTAAAGACAGATGGAAGACCATGATTGGCCATGTCATATGGCACAGAACATAATACTGATGATGATGATGATAAGTGGTTATATAAGAATGAATTGAAAATACACGAGGACTAAGGTGTTAACTGTCCTGTGCTATCATACAAACTACAAAGTTAAACTACAAGAAAATAACAATTCTACAGCCCAGTCCAACAGTATCCACTGCTTGTTAAAAAGTCGGCAGTATTCTGGCAGACTTTTCCACTTGCCCCTTGCAATGCCACTCATGCTGCACAATGGGAGACATACATTGTTTCAGCAGGTCAGGCAGTATCTGTGGAAACAAGCAGTCAACGTTTCTGGCCAAGACCCTTCGTCAGGACTGAAGAGGGAGGGAATGCAGCTGATTGGTTGGAAAGTGCTCCACACCTCTGACTTGCCCTCACTTCTTGCATGTGGAACATGGGACACAGATGCTGCCAAGAACTGAGGAACAGCCACTGTGGCATAATTTCTGTATTTATCTAGCAAACTGATGTGTATTCTAATTCTGTGTTAATTGCTCTGCAACGCTTGCCAATATTCTTTGTTCCCTCGCAAATCTATTGAGTTACCTGCTGGTTTTTCACAAAACATGGATAATCTAAAAACTGGAAACTAGATTGGCTGTGATCAAGCAGTGATCAGAGGCAATGAGAGTAAAAAAAACAGCTTCACAATAGACCTGATGCCTGTCAGGTAGCACAGGGATTAGTGTTAAGGGAATGGCAGGTAGACTTTGTTTGAACAGGACTGACATAAGGAAATAACCTGGACTACAGAGATTTGAATTGCAGAGATACTGTTCATTGGTTTTAGGATATATGAAAACTGAATTAAGCATGATACTCATAAAAATAAGAAACATTGATGAATTTTCACCTTTGGATAAATCTGAATCATTTTACATGTCATTTATCCGGTGTAAAAGGTAGACTCCATCATCAAAATATTCTGAGGAGCTTTGGAAGGACTTTATCAAGCAAAAACTGAGCTGTATAAGATCTTCAGCTTGAATAAGTTCCTTCAATCACTATCCTCTGTCTTGTATGCACAGGCCAGTTCTGAACCCAAACAGCTGATTTGCTGCAGACCTCATGCATCTTAATCTTCTGCATTAGCCTCTCATGTGCGACTTTGTCAAACGCTTACTAAAATCCATGTAGGCAACATCCACGGACCTACTGTCATCAATTTCTCTCGTCACCTTGTCAAAACTCAATCATGCTGGTACAACATGACCTGCCCTGTGCAAAGCTATGTTGACTCTCCATAAACAGGCCATGGGTTTCCAAATGCTCATATATCCTATCCCTAAGAGTTTTCTCCAGCAAATTCCCAACAACTGGCAGGAGACTTACCGGTCTATAGTTCACAGTATTTTCCCTTGTTCGCTTCTTAAATAGAGGTAGAACATTAGCCACGTGCTATTCCTCTGGGACCTCACCTGTGGCTAGAATGGACATGAAGATACAGGTTAAAGCTCCTGCAAATTCGTTCTTTGCCTCTTTCAATAACCTGGGGTAAAGCCCATCAGATGCTGGGGACTTATCCACCTTAACACCTATTAAGAGGCCCTACACTTCCTCCTCCTTGACCTCTAAATGCCCTAATGTACTTACCACTATTCTCCTGGTCCTCCATTTCCTTTTCCTTGGTAAATACTAAAGCAAAGTACTGATTAAGTTACCTCACTCACGTTCTCCGTATCCAAGCAAATGTTTTCCCTTTTATCCTTGAGTGGACCATCACTGTTACTCATCTATACAGTGACACAGGTTTCACCCTTTTGCAGGTGTGCCTTTTGTCCCAACCATCCCTACCACTACCTTATTGCAACTTAAAGGTTGATTTTTATCTGTCTTTTCCAGCTTTGATGATGATTCTTTGACCTGAAACATTAGCCCTGTTTCTCTATTAACAAATGCTGCCTGACCTACTGAGTATTTCCAATAATTTATATCTTTATCTCAACTAATCTAATAGAAATGACGTTGGCAGACAAAATGAAAAATGATATACAAGGTAACAAACACGAGTGAGAATGAACACTTTAATATCTTAGAGAGATTGAAGTTATATACGTGACCTTTTACTATATACATTCAATGGCCACTTTATAGGTACCTCCTGTGCCTTATAATGTGGCCATTGAGTGTATTTTCATGGTCTTCCATTGCTGTAGCCCATTCAATTCAAGGGTTGGTGTGTTATGTGTTCAGAGATGCTCTTCCTCACATCATTGTTGTAATGTGTGGCTATTTGAGTTATTGCTGTCTTACAGTCAGCTTGAACCAGTCTGGCCATTCTCCTCCGACCTCTTTCATTAACAAGGATTTTGTTTTTGCCCACAGAACTGCTGCTCATTTCACACTTTTTGTTTCCACACCATTCTCTGTAGACTCGAGAGACTGTTGTGTGTGAAAATCTCAGGGGATCAGCAGTTATTCAGATTCTCAAACCACCCCATCTAGCACCACAATCATGCCACGGTCAAAGACACTTAGAATACATTTCTTCCCCATTCTGATGTTTGGTTTGAACAACAACTGAACCTCTACATATTTTTTATGAATTGAGCTGCTGCCACGTGATTGACTGATTAGATATTTGCATAAACCAGCAGATGTACAGGAGTACATAATCAAGTGGTAACTGAATGTATCGCATAAAGGAACACCTTGTAGTACTATAGGGAAAACTAACTCCTCTGAGATTTAAAAGGAACAAAAATGACAAAAAGTTGTGGTGTAATGTTATTTTTCATATTTTGGGAAAGTGAGTGGTTTGTTCCCCCCCCCTGATATTTTTTCAGAATCAGGTTTATTATATATGACATGATATGTGTTGTTTTGTGGCATGTGTTTTACAAACTGGAATTGTTCTAGACTTAGGAGAATGGGATACAGCTGCAATATTTTCATATGACATAGTGCAGAGTACTTTAGCTGTTTGAGAAAGACCGCAAGCTTCCAAGCTGAAAAGGAGAGACAAGAAGTTCAGATCAGATAGCTCAATTTAATAGTCTAAAGTTGGCATTTAGTACAATTCACCTTTAGCCAATACTTCTAAAGGGGTTATTTTCTTTCCTTGAACCTTCTTGGGCTGTATCACTGAAATGTAAGCCCACCCCAAGGGGGTAAGGAAACCAAAACTCTGTATTCCAAGGAACAACTCACCAACAATTGCAACAATTATTCTCTATATTTACATTGCAACTCCTTGACAATAAAAGCCAAAGTGCCCTTTCCCTTTATAACTATTTGTTGGACCAGCAGGGTAGCTTATTTGAAACATGCACCAGGACAGCCAGAGTGCTCAGTACTTCAACATATTCGCAGTCTCTAACCATTAGATGATTATCTGCATTTAGACCTCTCTATCAGAAATTCATCATCTAACACTTCCCTGCATTAAACTCCATTTGCCAGTCTTTTGCCTAATCACTGAATTTATCAGTATCTCATTGCAAAATCACAGTATCCATGTCACAACATGACACACACCTGCTCTGCTACAAATTCAGTCATCAAATTTTCAGATGCCACAACTACAATTGGCCTAATCACAAACAATAATGAATCTGCAAATAGAGAGGAGGTGCTGAAAATGTCCGATTGGTGCAGAAACCACAACCTATCAGTCACTATCAATAAGGAATGATAATTGACTTCAGGAAGGCAAGAGGTCTCGAACAAAGTCCCACTATTCATTAATGGTAAGATAGTAGAAAGGATCTTCAGTTTCATGTTTTCGGTGATGATTATCACCGAGGAGCTCTCTTTGCCGGTGAACACAACCTCAATAGTAGGGAAGGCACAACAGCGACCATCCTACCTGAGGTACTTAAAGAAAGCTAATCTATCCCAACAATTGCTGGACAACTTTTAACAATGTGTGATAGAGAGCACAGTGACATACTGAATGACAATGTAGTATTTCATCTGCAGCAAAACAGATCACAAAGCTCTTCAACTACCGGACTTGGAGACAATCTATAACTCTTGATGCCTACAGCATGCTTGTAATATCATTAAAAACCCATCCCATCCCAGACACTATCCGTTCAATCTCCTGCCATCTGGTAGGATATACAGAAGCATCTTAGCCAAGACAGTATGAGTGAAAAACAGCTGCATCCTGAGAATTGTTGTACAGTTGAACATACCCCGCTACCCCGCTTGTCAATGCCTTTCAACAGTATGAACAATCAAGGATACTTGCTATATGTAAATATGGGATTTTTAAAAATTACGCCTTGTACATATCTGTTTTGCATGGACTGGAGTAGCTCGGCAATCTTGTTGTCTTGAGCAATATCAATAAAGTTCTATGCAATTCTATTCCACCGATTTTCATATCATTGACAATTTTGGTAACCTCTTGTACTATTCCTTCCTCCAGACCTCTAAAGTAGATTGATATCAATTGCGGACGAAAAACTGATCCATGTGATACTCGACTTTTACCTTCTTGCAGTGTGAAAACAGCCGGTTTATTCCAACTATTTGTTTTCTATGAGACAACCAGTCTAACATACTTCCTCCAGTACCATGGGCTTTTAATTTACATTGCCATCTTATGTGGCACCTTGGCAAATGGCTTTTAGAAATTTAAATATATTATATCTACAGTTTCCCTTCTATCAACTTAACTTGTTACATTCTTAAAGAATAAAAACAAATTGGTCAAATATAGGTGTCATGGTGGCGTAGTGTCACGCTTTACAGTGCCAGTGACCCAGGTTCAATTCCGTTGCCGTCTGTCATGAGTTTGTATGTTCTTCCCATGACCATGTGGGTTTCTTCCAGGTGGTCTGGTTTTAGAACCATAGAACATTACAGCACAGAAACAGGTCTTTTGGCCCTTCTTTGCTGGGTCAAACCATTTTTCTGTCTAGTCCCACTGACCTGCACCTGGCCCATATCCCACCATACACTTCTCATCCATGTATCTGTCCAAGTTTTCCATAAATGTTAAAAGTGAGCCCTCATTTACAACTTCTTCTGGCAGCTCATTCCACACTCCCACCACTCTCTGTGTGAAGAGGCTCCCCCAATATTCCCTTTAAACTTTCCCCCCTTCACCCTTAACCCTTATCCTCTGTCTTTTTTCTCCCCTAGCCTCAAGTGGAAAAAGCCTGCTTGTATTCACTCTATCTATACCCATCATAATTTTATATACCTCTATCAAATCTCCCTTCATCCTTCTACACTCCAGTGAATAAAGGAATAAAGTCCTAACCTATTCAACCTTTCTCTGTAACTCAGTTTCTCAAGTCTCAGCAACATCCTTGTAAACCTTCTTTGCACTATTTCAACCTTATTAATAACCTTCCTGTAATTCGGTGACCAAAATTGCACACAATTCTTCCGTATTCCAAAAACATATGCGTTCGGAAGGGTTATTAAGTTGTAGGCAAACAATGTTGGTACCAGAAGCATGGTGACACTTGGTGTCCCCAGCACATCCCGGACTGTTTTGGTCACAAGCAATGCACTATACTGTATGTCCCAGTGCTGCAATGTACACATGTCAAATAAAGCTAATCTTATCAACAGGCACAAAATGCTGGAGAAACTCAGCAGGCCAGGTAGCATCTATGGAAAGGAGTGCTGTCAGTTTGCTTGGATATGGCCCAAGTACAGAGAGAGACACTGACGTGAGTTGATAGTTCACAGATTTTACCAGAAAAGAAAACACTAAGTGCTAGGCCAAACAACGATGTTAACTAAAACTCTCAAATGGAAAACTAGATGCCAATACCATGGCTGAAAACAATATAAAACAAATACTGCTAGTCTTCAGTGTCAGTCGACTCGATAGTCCATTTTCTCAGGGAGAGCCGAATGCAAGCAGGCAGCGTAATGTTGCTGTGCTTTGCTCAAGTCTCAGCAATGTTACAATGGAAAGAAGGGAGTTAAGCGCCGACATAATGAAACATTATCTAGCTGACACGTGCATATATAATTGCTGAATCTGCTGTGCAGCCGAGCCTGTGGTTATGACAAATAAACGGTCGATGTTTCAGACCGAGAAGTCAGAGCAAGAAGGTGGGGGGAGGGGAGGAAGAAATACAAGGTGGTAGGTGATAGGTGAAACCAGGAGATGGATGGGGTGAAGTAAAGAGCTGGGAAGCTGATTGGTGAAAGAGAAAAAGGGATGAAAAAGGAGGAATCAGATAGGAGAGGGTAGAAAATCATGGAAGAAAGGGAATGGGGAAGAGCACCAGACGGAGTGATGGGATGGTAATAAGATAATGTAAAAGACAGAAATGGGAATGGGGGAATGGTGAAGAGGAGGGCAATTATCAGAGTTCCAGAGATCGATGTTCATACCATGAGATTGGAGCCTACCCAGCTTCACAAAGATCTTTTGCTTCCTTCTCAGTACAGGCAAACAGAATTTCACCACAAACATTAACTCTGTATCTCTTCTCACAATATGGTCAAATCTGATGAGTATTTCCAGCATTTACCGATTTTAATTTCATGTTCCCAAGGCAGAATAACATGCAACTTGGGCTTGGTATTGGGAACCATCAAGTGGTGCTGAAGTTCAAAGTTCAAAATTCAAAGTAAAGTTATTATCAATGTACATTTATGTCACTATATACAACCCTGAGAGTTGTTAATTGTGGGCATACACAATAAATCCAAAAAACACAGTAAAATCAATGAAAAACCACACCTAACAGGATGTACAACAAACAATGTACAAAAGACAACAAACTGCACAAAAGAGAGAAAAATGAATAATCAATAAATAAGCAATATCTATTGGGAACCTGAGATGAAGGATCCTTGAAAGTGAGTCCATAGATTGTGGGAACAGTTCAGTGATAGGGTGAGTGAAGTTATCCTCTTGGGTTCAGGTGTCTGATGGTTGAGAGGTAATAACTGTTCCTGAACCTGGTGATGTGGGTCCTGAGGCTCCTGTGGCTTCTTCCTGGTGCAGCAGCAAGAAAAATGCATGACCTGGGTAGTGGGTGGGTCCTTGATGATGGATGCTGTTTTCCTGAAACAGTACTCTGTATAATCTACTCAATGGCGGGGAGGGCTTTACCCATGGTGGATTGGGCCAGATCCAAGTATTTTTGTAGGATATTCTGTTCAAGGGCATTGGTGTTTCCAGACCAGGCTGTGATGCAATCAGTCAATATGCTCTCCATCATACATCTGTAGAAGTTTGTCAACATTTAGAAGACATGCCGAATCTTCGCTAACATCTGAGGAAGTAGAAGCATTGCCACGATTTCTTCGTAATTGCACAAATCCTCTGAAATTATAACACTGAGGAATTTATAGTTGCTGATCCTCTCCACCTCTGATACTCCGATGAGGACTCGCTCATGGACCTCACTTCTCCTCCTCATGAAGTCAATAATCAGCTCCCTGGTCTTGCTGAGACTGAGTGAGAGGTTCTTGGCAATGGCACCACTCAGCCAAATCTCTCTCCTATATGTTGATTCATCACCGCCTTTGATTCTGCTTATGGTGATGGTAACTTCAACAGATTTAAATATGGAATTGGACTTGTGCTTAGCCTGACAGTCATAACTATAAAGTGAGTAGAGCAGTGGGCTAAGCACTTGGCTGTGTGCTGCATCTGTACTGATGGAGATTGTAGAGGAGATGTTGCCAATTTGAACTGACTGGGGTCTGCAAGTGAAGAAATCGAGAATCCAGTTGTAAAAGGAGTTATTGAAGACAAGGTCCTGAAGCATATTGATTAGTTTTTAAAGGGTAATAGTATTGAATGCCGAGCTGTAGTCAATAAAGAGCATCCTGATGTGTACATCTTTGCTGTCCAGATGTTCCATGGTCGAGTGAAGAGCCAATGAAATGGGATCTGCTGTGGACCTATTGCACTGGGAAGCAAATTGGAGTGAATCCAAGTTGCTTCTCATGCAGGAGTTGATAGGTTTCATCACCAACTTCTCAAAACATTTCATCACAGTGAATGTAAGTGCTGCTGGGTGATAGTCATTAAGACAAGTGACCGTGTTTTTCTTAGGCTCCAGTATAATTGAAGCCTACGTGAAAAAGGTGGGTACCTCAGACTGCTGAAGTAAGAGGTTAAAGATATCAGTGAATATTACAGCCAGTTGATCAGCACAGGCCTTTAGTACTCAGCCAGGTACCCCATCTGGGCTGAATGCTTTCTGTGGGTTCAACCTCACAGAATGCTTTCATGTGTGCCTCAGAGAATGAAATCACAGGGCCATCAGGGGCTGTGGGAGTTCGTACAGGTTCCTCCATGCTTTGACGGTTAAAGCGAGCATAGAAGGTATTGAGCTCATATGGGAACGAGACCTTGTTGTCACCTATGTCGCTTGGTTTCATATTGTAAGAGGTAATAGCAGTCAAGCCCTGTCACAGCTGTCGAGCATTGTTCAGTGATTCAAGTTTGGTCTGGCATTGTCACTTCACACATGAGATGCCTGTTCCTGGTTTGTACCCTGCTGGGCAGTGACGCGACCAAAATTTCTGTGGAGTATAAAGCATCTTGCTCTATAAACACTCAGAAAGACATGTGTTGACGCCAATACAAATACATACCCAGAGCATAAGTGCAATGAAAATTTGCCTTTTGCAATAGCAGCACGGTACATTATAAACATGACAAACACAAGTTGCATAAGATTGAATTAACATTAGCTGTTTTAAGTTGTTAGCAGAATGGAAGTGAAGATGAAGAATGGAATCTAATGGCATGAAGCTCTCCTCTCTCTAAGGGGGTGTAATGGACGGGTGGAATTTTATTTAGGCTTGGCGTTTAATGTTGTTATCCTCAGGCTATTTTATATATGTATAATTATTAAGGATATGACAAAATACCTGAGATTGGACACGAGATTTTGAGATGTCGGAAATCCAGAGTGAGTTATTGCCCATTATGCCACTAGCATTTAGGGCAGCAATGAAGGCCCTCCATCTCTGGTGGTGTTGGGGTCTCCCTTCATCATGTCAGTAGCTTCCTCTTGGGAAATCCAGAGTGACGCACACAAAATGGTGGAGGGGACTCAGTGTTGTGTGTGTAAAATATCAGTAATATTTGAGTGATATTGTAAATATTGTTTGATTAAGTATTCTTTGTTGTTTACATAATTCATTATGGGTTATATGTAAAAGTACGTGAATGGCATACATCATTTTGTCACCACATCGTTACTGCGTCTCACTAATAGTAAAAACTATACTATTCATGAGTTATTTCCAGCTCCCCCGTGTTTTCTTTTTGATTTAATTTCTGGAGTTACATAACAACACTAGGTAGGTCAGGCAGCATCTATGAATCCTTCCTGAGGAAGTTTGTTGGCCCAAAATGTCTATTCCCCTCCATAGATGTTGCCTGCCCACCTACCTCCATTGCCTTGTGACTATATTCACTGATGGGGAAGGCTTCATGAGTAAACCCTGAGGGAAAATCTGGAGCTAGAGTCCCTATGTTGAGTTCAACATCGACTGGCAACTCCTGCGATGCTGCGATGCTAAACTGTATTGATCCACTATCGCAGTGAGTCCACACTCAGGTTGGAGGAGAAGCATCTTATATTCCGTCTGGGTAGCCTCCAACCTGATGGTATGAACATCGATTTCTTGAACTTCTGGTAATTGCCCCTCCCCACCTTCACCATCTCCCACTCCTGTTTCCCTCTCTTACCTTATCTCCTTAACTGCTCATTACCACCGTCTGGTGCTCCTCCTTACATTTCTTCCATGGCCCTCTATCCTTTCCCTCTATCAGATTCTTCCTCCTTCAGCCCTCTATCTCTTTCACCAACTTCCCAGAACTTTGCTTCACCCCTCCTCTCCTCCTGGTATCACCTTTTACATACTAGCTTCCACTTCTTCTTCCACTCCCCACTACTTCTTATTCTGACTTCTCCTCTTTCTTTCCAGTCCTGATGAAGGGTCTTGGCCTGAAACGTTGACTGCTTATTCTTATCCATAAATGCTGCCTGAACTTCTGAGTTCCTCCAGCATTTTGTGTGTGTTGTTTTGTATCTCCTGCATCTGCAATACCCTGCACACCTTTGCATCAAGAGGAGTTACCTGCTGCATGGGCAACAACTTACCGTCCATATCATACTAGCCCCGTCTTGTTTATCAACTTCGACAACTGTGCCTCATCATCCATGGTCAACCCTGACCAATCCAATGGAGGGCCATCTGATGGTTGGTGTGTGTGTGTGTGTGTGTGTGTGTGTGTGTGTGTGTGTGTGTGTGTGTGTGTGTGTGCTATCTGAGATCACCTTGGATTTTCTGGTAACATTGAATGAGAAAATGAAAGAAAATCCATGGGATTAATTAATTATCATCAGCACAAACACTATTTAATTGAATTGGAGTTAGTTTATTATTGCCTCATTTAATGAGAGAGCGTGAAAAGCATTTGTTTATGTGCCATCCAGACTGATTATTTCATACATAAGTACATTGAGGTTGTAAAGAGGAAAATAGAATACAGAATCTAGTGTTACAATTACAGAGAAAGTGCAGTAGAGATACACAAATAATGTGCAAGATCTATTATGTATGAATGATGTTCAATGTTAAGATTGTATGAATAAATGAATATTGTCCCATCATTGAAATGTTCCCACAACCTATGGGCTCACTTTCAAAGACTCTTCATCTCATGTTCTTGATATTTATTGCTTATTTATTTATTATTTATTATTTCTTTCTTGTTGCACTTGCAGTTTGGTGTCTCTAGCACACTGGTTGAGTGTCCTAGTTGGTGCAGTCTTTCATTGAATTTACTATGCTTATTATTCTGTTATGGATTAATTCAGTTGTTGCCTATGTTGCTTGTTTTCACTTTGTAAGAGGTAATAGCATTCTAGCCTGCCACAGCTTTTGAACATCCTTTTCAACAATTCAAGTTTGGTCTGGCACTACTGTTTGCTTGTTCCTGGTTTGTATCCTACTGGGCAGTGACCCAATCAAAATTTCTGCAGAATGTATAGCATCTTGCTCTACAAACACCCAGAAAGATACATACAAATACAACTGGAATTCAGCGTAATTCATTAGTGACATATACTCCGCTGTATTTTTCAACACCCCGAGAAAGGTTACATCCATTCTTCTATCTTTGACATCCACCGAGCAACTGGTGTTCAGATGAGAGATCACAGATCTCAAAGATAATTAGTAATTTCATTGCCTTCAAGACATAATAGGGTGGCGAGGGTAGCAATGATGAGTTCAAATTGAACTTCAAGTTCATTGTCATGGGCATATGCACCCAGATTATAAATGCAATGAAAGTTTGCCTTTTGTAACAGCAGCACCGTACATTATAAACATGACAAATTCAAGTTACATAAGATTAAATTAACATTAGCAGTTTTAAGTTGCTAGTAGAATGGGAATGAAGGTGAAGAACAAAGTCTAACGGCGTGAAACTCTCATCTCTAAGGAGGGATAATGGATGGGAAGAACTTTGTTTACGCTTGCTGTTCAATATCAGTATCCTGATGTTACTTAATATATGTCCTTAATATTAAGGATATGACAAAATCCCTGAGATTAGACACAAGTGATTTTGAGATGCTGAAAATCCAGAGTGAGTTACCACCTATTATGCTGATGACATTTTAGGGCAGCAATGGAGACCCTCCATCTCTGGTGGTGTTCAGGGCTTCCTTCATCATGTCAGTAGCTTCCTCTCGAGAAATCCAGAGTAACACACATAAAATGATGGAGGAACTCAGTGTTGTGTATATATCAGTAATATTTGAGTGATATTGTAAATATTGTCTGATTAAGCATTCTTTATTGTTTACATAATTCATTACGGATTAAATGTAAAAGTATGTGAATAGCATACAATATTATGATAGCACAACATAAGTTTGCGTCTCGGTAATGGTTAACACAAACCTAGACACCAGTTATCCCCGGCTTTCCTTTTGATTAATTTCTGGAGTTACGTAACAGAAGGCTCAGCAGGTCAGGCAGCATCTATGGATACTTCCTGAGGAAAGTTGTTGGCTCAAAATGTCTATTCCCTGCATAGATGTTGTCTGCCCACCTACCTCCATTGCTTTGTGGCTATATCCACCTATAGAGAAGGCTTCAGGAGTAAATCCTGAGGAAAAATCCAGAGCTAGAGTCTCTAAGGCAGTTCTATGTTGAGTTCAACACTGACTGGCAACCCCTGAGATGCTGCGACGCCAAACTGTATTGATCTACTGCCGCGGTGAGGCCACACTCAGGTTGGGTGAGCAACACGTTATATTCCGTCTGGGTAGTCTCCAACCTGATTGCGTGAACATCAAATTCTCAAACTTCCAGTAACTGCGCCCTCGCTCCCTCCCCCCACCTTCATCATTTTTCATTCCTGTTTCTATCTCCTTACCCGCACATCACCTCCCTCTGGTGCTCCTCTTCCTTCCCTTTCTTCCATGGTCTTCTATTTTCTCCTGTCAGATTCCCCCTCCTCCAACCCTTTATCTCTTTCACCAATCAACTTCCCAGTTCTTTACTTCACCCCTTCCCCTTTTCCCAGTTTCACCTACCACCTTCTACATCTTCTTCCCCTCCCCACGGCTTCTTACTCTGACTTTTCATCTCCTTTTTCAGTCCTGATGAAGTGTCTCAGCCAGAAACGTCAACTGTTTACTCTTCTCCTTTGATGCTACCTGAGCTGCTGAGTTCCTCCAGCATTTTGTAAGTGTTGCTTTGGATTTCGTGCATCTACAAATTTTCTTGTGTTGTGGCCCCTCCATAACCTTTATTCAGCAGCTACACGGAGAAGGAGTGCCTGCTGCATTGGCAACAGCTTGCCCTCCATATCGTACCAGTGCTCACTTGTGTATTGACTTTGGCAACAATGACGCACTATCAATGGTCGACCCTGACCAACGAGGGGCCACCTGTTACAGCCTGACCTGCTGAGTTCCTCCGTGTGTGTGTGACTTGAGATTAGGCAGTAACATCAATGAGAAAACGAAAGAATATCTACAAACACCATTTAATTGAATTGGAGTTAGTTTATTCTTGTCACATTTAATGAGAGAGCACAAAAAGCGTTCGTTTGTGCCATCCAGACTGATCATTTCATACATAAGTACATTGAGGTAGTAAAGAGGAAAACAGAATACAGAATCTAGTGTTACAATTACAGAATAAGTGCAGTAAAGATACACAAACAACATGCAAACTCTATTATGTATGAATGATGTGTTATGCTAAGATGGCATGAATAAATGAATATTGCCCCATCATTGAAATGTTCCCACAACCTATGGGCTCACTTTCAAGAACTCTTCATCTCATTTTCTCAATCTTTATTGCTTATTTATTTATTATTATTATTTCTTTCATTTTGAACTGGCACAAGTTGGTTCTATTATGGTTATTACTCTATTTTGGTTTTATTGAGCATGCATGCAAAAATGAACCTCAGAGTTGTGTACAGTGACATTTATGTACTTCGATAATAAATTTACATTGAACTTTGAAGTACTGCAGATGTTTTGTAATATTCATGTGGTGGATACAGCCCACATTTACAAGGAATGCTGAACTAACTTAAAAAAGGTATAGACTGACTTTCAAGGACTCTGCAGCTCAGTATCTTTTATTTACTTTTTAAAGCTTATTTGCACAATTGTCTCCTTTAGAACTTAGTCAGTGTTTATTATCTATAGTTTATCATAAATTCCATTGTATTTCTTTGCTTTTCTGTAAATTCCTGCAAGAAAATGAACCTCAAGCTAGTACTGTATATGGTGACATATCCATACTTTGATAATTAATTAATTTTTAAATTCTTGGTTCAGAACACAGTTGTTCCATGAAACAAATTTCATACCCTCCTTATTCCATGGACACCAGAGGGAGCCAAATCTTTTCCTAATTTTGTGCTCCTGCTGAAAATATATTTAAGTTTGTCTCCCTTTCCTGCTTAGCTGACATACCTCGGCAGGGGAGCAACCGTGAATGGCAAGGCTTGTCTCCTACGTTAAGACTAGCCCATTGCACACAGGGTGTGTTGATACCTGTAATGTCGCAAATGCCGAATATTCTACTGCAGGATTTATGGGTGTGGAGGACTGCAATACTTTTTTTTAACCTTGATTTTCAATCAAGAAGAACAAATTCCTCCAGGGAGAAAGGATCATCACTCATATTCTATCTGGGGGTGTTTTTAATTATCTATATTTACATATCAGTAATGGTGAAGGATAAAATTGCTTCTGATCTCTTTCAAAAGAGCTTAAACATGCCTCATAAAACAAATCTTCTTAGGTTGTGATGTTTGCAACTCCCACAGGAGGAATCTTATTACTTGTTCAGTAATTAATAGGCTCCACAATCGAACAGCGTTCAGAACAAAACCAATTAATTTTATTTCTTAGTTTCACATTACACGCGAGATAAGTCACTTGTAAATCTTAGAATAGTTGTTTTACATGCAGGAAGGAACCTCTATATCCATCACCAGTGTTTGGATCATTGTTATAATAGATCTCTACAAAACAGATTAGGAAAGCAATGCTTCATTTGAAAGTTCATCTCCACCTGACACCTGAACAAAATAATTTCAATTGCAATCATGCTTTTCAAGCCCAATGCCATTTAGTCCACTGGACAGTTTGTGTCCATTCTTAAAGGTAAAGATTATAGATTAGCTTCATTTGTCACATGTACATCCAAATATATGGTGAAATGAATCATTTATGTTTGAGGATTATGCTGGAGGCAGCAAGTGTCATTTCTCTTCCAACGCCAACATAGCATGCCCACAAATTACAAACGTGAATTGGTATGTCCACCCTAATTGACATTCCAGTTGACATTTTTGATTTTAAGTTAACAGAGAGAAGTCTTCTTATATGTACTTTCCAAATTATCTCCTGGAGTAATAATTCCTGTGTTTGTTAGTTTTTTTGTAAAAGTGGGCAGGTGCAGAAAGTTGAGACAGGAATTTAAGTTGCCAAGTGGTCTGTATGCACAGTACTGACAGCATGGATACTGATTTATCAGCCCATTGTCATGTGCATTCTGCAGGATGGGGTCTACAACCTGCAGCAGGTCCTAATGAGGGGGCTCAGCCTGAAACGTCTACTGTTTATTCCTCTCCTGGCCTGCTGAGCTCCTCCATCTTTTTGTGCGTGTCACTCTGGATTTCCAGCATCTACAGAATCTCGTGTATATGCAGTGCTACTTGTGTGAGGGTGAAGAGAGCCTGTGAATGATGGGTATGTCTGGAAGTGTAAATTGACTTTTGCAGCTAGTTACATATTTAGATGGTTATCTGAGGTCAGTGGTTCAGTCCCCTGGAAATGACACTGCATGGCCAACTCATGAGATTATGGAACTTCCAGCAGAACTATTTATAAATTGGCAGGCTTGTCTCCTGGTGTTGATTTCCCTGGTAATCAGGTCCCGTTGCTTGTATATACCATAACTCTCTCCTCCATTGCACCCCACCATCTCCTACGCTGGGAAGAATATGTTTTCAGAGTCAAATTTAATATCACTGGCACATGTTGAGATTTTGTTGTTATATAGCAGCAGTACATTGCAATACATGATAAAAATTATAAATTACAATGAGATGTGAGATATATTAAAAATATTAAATAAATAGTGTAAAAAGTGAAAAATATAGTGAGGTAGTGTTCAGTGTCCATTCAGAAATCTGATGGCAGAGGAGAAGAAGATAATGCCTGAATCGCTGAGTGTGTGCCTTCAGTCTCCTGTAGTCCTAGCTGATGGTAGCAATGAGAAGAAGGCATGTCCTGGGGGAATTGGGTGCTTAATGATGGATGCCACCTTTTCTGAGGCATCATTCCTTGAAGGGGATGCTAGGGAGGCTAGTGCCCATGATGGAGCTGACTCAGTTTACAACTTTCTGCAGCTTATTTCGATCCTGTGCAGCACACTCCCCCACCCCTACCCCACACTATACCAGACGGTGTTGCAGTCAGCTAGATTGCTCTCCATGGTACAAGTGTAGAAATTTTTGAGTGTCTTGTGTTTCTGATGTCAGAGACACAAAAGACAGTGGATGCTGGAATCTGGAGCAAAAAGGCACCTGCTGGAGGAACTCAGTGTTGAATCCTGGTGTTTTGTGATCCAGAGATTCTTCAGAAAGTCAAAAACCTGTTGCTTATGGTCATTTCATTAAGTGTTAAATGAGCAGAGAATAAATAAAGAAAAAGAGCAGAGAAAAAAACGTTGTGGTCATCCTCGACAAAAACTAGCTGTGGGTAAAAAGATATCAACATTCCATTGATAAGAATTAGCCAATAAAATGGACAGATTCAAGAGCTGCAGACACACCTGCTTCAGAAAAAAATAGAAAAGCAGACACCACAATTACGGAAAAAATCTCTGAACAATTACACATGCAGAAGCGTTCATATAAAAATGTAAAGAAGCAAGCATATGAAAGTTAAATTACAAGTAAAATAACAATTCTGCAACCCAATCCAAAACCAGCTTTTGAGGGGAAAATGGAATTGCAAAGTCCTTACAGCATGGATACAGGCCTGTCATAAACACATGGATATAGCCCAACAGTTTGATACTCCTTGCAGTGAACATCACCAATAGCCTGAGCTGTTGCAACCACATAGATGTCACAGCCAAGAAAGATCACCATCGCTTTTGCTTCATCAGGATGATAAAGAACTTTGGCCCTTACTGATTTTATTTTATTGATATAGAAAGAATCCTATCTGGATAAACAATGGCTTAATATAGCAACTGCTCTGCATACGACTGCAAGAAACTGCAGAGAGTTGTGGGCATGGCTGAGCTCCTCACAGAAACGAGCCTCCCCTCCATGGGCTCTGTCCATACTTCTTGCTGCCTCAGTAAATCAGCCAGCATTGTCAAAAGCCCCACCTACCCTGGACATTCTCGGTTTTCCCTTTCTCCATCGAGTGGAATATACAAAAACCTGAAAGCACGTATTACTGGGCTCAAAGATAGTTTCCATCCCACTCCTAGAAGACTATAAGTCCATAAGACATAGGAGCAGAATTATGCCATTTGGCCATCGAGTCTGCACCATGATTTGATTATGGTTGATTTACTTTCCCTTTCAACCCCATTCTCCTATCTTCTCCTTGTAACCTTTGATGCTCTTACTAATCAAGAACTTATCAACCTCCACTTTAACTGTACCCAATGACCTGGCCTCCACCATCTGGGTAAAAAAATTCCTCTTCATCTCCATTCTAAAGCGATGTCCTTATATTCTGAGGCTATGCCCTCTGGTCAAAGGTTCCCATACTATAAGAAGCATTCCCTCCACATCCCCTCCATCTAGGTCTTTTGATATTCAAAAGGATTCATTGAGATCTCCCTCATTCTCCTAAACTCCAGTGAGAGCCATCAATCTTTTTTTTTGCTTTTCTTACTACCGCCTCAGCCTGCAAGTTAGTTGTTAAGGAATCTTGCACTAGGACTCCCAAGTCCATCTGAACTTACAATTTCTGAACTTGCACTCCATTGAGAAAATATTCTACACCTTTATTCCTTTTACCAAAGTGGGTGATCGTATATTTCCCTCGCTGTATTCCATCTGCCACTTATTTGCCCATTCTTCTCATCTGTCCAAGTCATCCTCCAGACATCCTGCTCCCTCAAAACTACCTGCTTCTCCACCTATCTTTGTATCAAGACTATTAAATTGGACCTCACAATCCACCTTACTATGATCCTGTACCTACACTGCACTTTGTCAGTAGCTGTTACACTTTATTCTTCATTGTTATTGTCTTACCTTGTTCTACCTCAATGCACTGTGGAGTGGCGGGGTGGAGATACGTCTCTACTAAAGGAGGTGTAAGGCACTCCCTTCTGCTAGCCTGCAGGACACCCTTGGGCAAGGTGTAGCACCTACTTAACCCCCCCCCCCCCCCCAACCCCGATCAGAGTCACATGAAGCCATGGGAGCAAGTGGTGGATGGTTGTATGAGCAGCTGGCGCATATTGCAAGTCCCAGTTATGCGAACACTGACACCAAGCAGACAGTCCCTGAAGAGTATTGATATGGCTGGGCTCACCCATATTGTAAAGACACTGCCCAGAAGAAGGCAATGGCAAACTATATCTGTAGAAAAATTTGCCAAGAGCAATTATGGTCATGGAAAGACCATGATTGTCTATGTAAATATAACATAGCACATAAAAACCAACAAAAGACCTGATCTGTATGAACAACTGCACCTCTTGCTTATCATTGTATCTCAGTTCATTTTATGATGCATTGTCTCGCTAGTATTCAGATTGAGTTCTAGCTCCTATTCTGGTTGGAGATCCTATTCTAATGCCGCTCATTAGAGGAGGGATACAAAGTTTAATTAGTGCCACAAAGTTGGCCATTTTCAGGAGTGCCCAACCACTCACCACTGTGGCTGGGGCTAGCTAGGGGCAGAAAATGGCAAGCAAGTGACTTCATACAACCGGCAATAAAACCAACAGACACAGGTTGATCCCTTCTGGACCTGGTTTATTATCACTGAGATATGTTGTGAAATAGTTGCTTTACAGCAAGATTACCAAAAGTTGTAAAAATAAATAAATAGCATAAAAGACGAATAATGAGGCAGTGTTGATGGAACATTCAGAAATCTGATGGCGGAGGGGACTAAGCTGTTCTTAAATATTCATCACATTAAGAATGGCTTTTTAAAACTTTAGGCCCCTGTACTCCTTGTTGTGAACCCTGAGGTTGTTTACAGCTGTGTCAATTTAACCCAGATATGGACACTTATTCTGGTATTGGACGATCTTTGAAGGCAATGCTCATTAACCGATTTTGAAAGAGAACTCTCAGGGTTAAGCAATAACAGGCTAGAAATGTATGAGGAAATGGCTATAAATTGTCTTCTTTTGCACATTAGTTGTTTGTCAGTTTTTGTTTGTGTGTAGTTTTTTGTCCTACTGTAAATACCTGCAAGAAAGTGAACCTCAGGGTAGTTTATGGTGACATATATGTATGGTACTTTGATAATAAATTTACTTTGAACTTTGACAGGAAAGTGTGCTCCTCTTAGGGAGGTCTTTAATGAAGGATGGGTTGCCTAGGACATGACAACAGCTCTGGTGCATAAACTTGATTCTATTGTATTTCTTTGTTCTACTGTGATTGCCTGCAATGAAATTAAACTCAGGATAACATACATGTACCTTGAAAATAAATTTACTTTGAGTTTTGAACTTGCTTGTTATAAAAATATTTAAAGCCTTGAGGATTAAACAAGCCACATAAGTAGATATTTTTATATCCTCTGCATTAGCACAGCCTGGCCTGTTATTTGTAAACATAAACACAAGAGATTCTGCAGATGCTGGAAATCTAGAGCAACACACACAAAATGCTGGAAATTAATGAATAGTCAACGAGTCAGTCTGAGATCCCTTATCAGGATGATAACACTTGCAGCATAATACACTTTTTTGTCATCTTATTACCCCATTAACAACCCATCTCCCCAGTCTCCTTTGCTTCAGCCTATTAAGATACCTCCTTTACCTTACCCATCCCTCTGCCTCACCTTCTCTGCAACCTAAAATAATTTTTTTCTCCCTCTCTGTTCTAATTCTGATGTAATGAACTTTGACTTGAAATCTGCACTGTTTCTCTTCCCACAAATGCTACCAAGTGTTTCCTGCATGTGTTTGTTTACAGATAGATGTCTGGACAGACAGCAAAAGACTTGGTAAAATTGGTACTTTCTCAGGAGCATCGTAATGGAGGAAAATGGGGATGTTTAAGGAGGGAATTCCAGAGTTTGAACCTTCTGCTGCTGAAGATGCCGAACAATTGATTTCCAGGATAAGCCATTGGTCAGATTTGGAGAATCTCAACACCTTGGAGACACCAGAATGGCAGACAAGACTTAATCAGCCAAATAGCCTAACTCTGCTCCTATGTCTTATGGTCCTTTAAGTTAAGGGGAGGGAAGTTCAAGGAGGATATTAGAGGAAGGTTTTTCACTCAGAGAGTGGTTGGTGCGTGGAATGCACTGCCTAAGTCAGTGGTGGAGGCAGACACACTAGTGAAATTTAAGAGACTACTAGACAAGTATATGGAGGAATTTAAGGTTGGGGGGGTTATATGTGAGGCAGGGTTTGAGGGTCAGCACAACATTGTGGGCCAAAGGGCCTGTAATATGCTGTACTATTCTATGTTCTATGTTTAACACCAGAGTGTTCACCTCTGTCTCCCTCATTCAGCTTGTAAATTTCTTTCACACAGCCTCTGAGCAATCCCCTGCCACTGTCCATGATGCCCTGTGATGGTCAGTAAATGAAACTCAATGATAGACAATGATAGGCAATGAAATAATTTCCACTGACAGACAATAAATGGTCCAGTGATGGATAGAAATTGAGACGCAGTGATAGGTAATAAGGTGTCCAGGCATGGGCAATAAATGATGTTGAGTAATGGCACAACCTGAGAATAATTTTCAGGAAACAGCCGACATCTGATGTAAAGCATCAATCAGAATGTTTCGAAACTTATTGTTAGGAAGACAATAATAATAAATTATAATGCTCACTTCACATCAAAAATATCTCAAGGCACAGGAGCATGTCCAAATGAAATCTTACTCTGAGCCATAGATATCAGGGCAGACAACTCAAAGATTGGTGAAAGTGATATATTTTAAGGAACACCATTCAGGAGGAAAAAGTAGTTGAAACTAGGGATGTTTTGGGAGAGAATTCAACAGAAAAGTTTTGCATGCTCAAGGCACAACCACAAATGACAGAAAATCTAATTTAGGAGTGACCAAGCAAACTGATTTGAAGGAACTTAATATTTCAGAAAGCAAGAGGAGGTTAAAAAGGTAGGGATATGTCATAAATTGATTTGAAAACAATGAAATGAGATGTTTAGAAGTAACAAAAGCATGGATAAAGGTTCTGTAGTGAATGAGTTAGAACAGGGTGAACCAGGTTATGTAGAAGTAGGCAGCCCACGGATGGTATAGATACTAATCCAATATTCAGTTCATCCTAATCCCTTTACAATGTGACGTATGCACTCACTGATTGCATTGAGAGATATCAGATCAGTATCTGACCTTCAGTTATACTTGAGTCTGTTCTTTTACCACTTGTAAGTGGAGAGCACAAAACAGACACAAGGAGAAAAGGAGATACATAACTACAAGCTCTCCATGATGTATTTATTAATACACTGTGACTGCCTGTTTGCTCTTTTTATCCAGCACGGGGTAAAGCTGTCCTCACCAGTGAGAACATCTCCACAGAGTGCTGTCGCAAGAAAGCAGCATCCATCGCCAGGGACCCTCCCACCACCCAAGTCATGCTCACTTCTCACTGCCTCCATTAGGAAGAAGGTACAGAAGCCTCAGGACTCGCAGCACAAGGTTCAGGAACAGTTATAACCCCTCATGAACTCTCATGGATCATTGTCTCCTGTTTCTGAACATTCTAATATGATGCAAACAGGACAGTAGCCTTGGACATGACGTCCGTCAGAAACCCACTCACATGGACTTATCCCTCACCAATAACAGCCACCATCATGCCTCCCAACAGAGTGGTTCTTCCTATTTTAATTAACTGTGCATAAACTATTTCAGACCTAGAGAATCTCCCCAAGGAAATAAGACAATCATGCACGACATTTTACAGAATGACTACAAGGCGAAACAAATCAATCAGCCCCTTAAAAGGGCTGACAGAAAAAATAGGAAAGTTAACAATGAGGAGAAATCTGTCACTACTGCCTGTCTTCTCTGTATTTCCACGGTTTCTAGAAGGATCACCAGGATCCTGAAGAAATACTGGATTAATACCTTCCACAAACCTGTAAGGAAGCTCAAGCCACAGCTTATGCAGGTCAAAGATGACCTGGGACTTAGGTGACTGGTGTTTACAGGATTCCCTGTGAATGCGGATCAGCTTATATTGGCTAGGTGGGACACACAGTGGAAACCTGAATCAAGGAGCACAGGATGTGTATCTGTTTGGGTTACCCAGAGAGATCATTGGTAGCAGAACACTGCATTCACAATAGCCATAGGATTAACTGATGGTACAAAACTACTGTGCTGCGCTAATGGCTTTTGGGATCACCCGGTAAAGGAAGCCATTGAGATAGAACTAGAGGAAAATAATTTTTACAAAGATGAAGATCCCTCTCTAAGTAAGAACTGAAATCAATTGTAAATAAGGTGGGAGAACGGAAACCTGATTGGATGAGGACTAACCAATCAAGAGTGATGGACTACGGGGGTATAAATACCACTGGCCTAGACTTACCCAGGCATTGTCCCTGAAGTTGGCAGAGTTTCTCATCGAACATTGTTGTAATTGACACCTGTACCCGGCTTGAAGCTCAAGAAGGGTGATGCACCATCAATAACTCACTCTGAGATGCAAGGCGAGATATCAGCTTTTATTGACTGGAAGGAGGAGCAAGCAGTGAGTGACCACCATACTACATCCTGGAGACTGAGAGGCCGGGCTCAGGCCTTGATCGCCTTTATACAGGGGTCTGTGGGAGGAGCCACAGGAGCAGTCAGCAGAGGGCGTGTCCAGACAGGTATATGTAGTTCACCACAAAGGGTTTATTCTGAAGAGTGAACTTCAACTCTCACATGAAACATTATTTAATTTAATTCCATTTCACTGATGACATTTTTAAGGCCTGTAAAATAGGTTTCAAAGGTATTAATTCAAATTCCTATTGAAATCTTTTCAACATGCTTCATTAGCAGGTGACAATGATTAAGATCGGGTGATTGGGTAGTATAGTAGTTAGTGTAACCCTTTACAGAGCAAGCAATCAGCTTTCAAATCTCACTGCTGTCTGAAAGGAGTTTGTATATAGGCTTCTTGTCGAGCCTGAAGGGAATTACGGTGTTGAATCCAGGAACAGCGTTCTCACATAAGCATCCTTGCTCTCCAGATGTGTAAGGACAGTGTGTAGAGCAGTGGCTATTGCATCATCTGTCGATTGGTTGTGTCAATAGGCGAATTGTAGGGGGTCCAGTGTGGGTGGTAGCAAGCTGCAGATGTAGTCCTTGATCAGCATCTCAAAGCATTTGCTTATTATTGAGGTGAGTGAACAAGGATGCCAGTCGTTCAGATGTGTTACCTTGGTCTTTCTAGGTACAGGAGCAATGGTGGATGCTTTGAAGCAGGAGGGCACTCTACACTGGGAGAGGGAGAGATTAAAAACCTCTGTAAATACACCTGCTAGTTGTGCCACGCACATCCCGATTACCCACCCTGGGAGGAAAAAGAAAAATAGAATGCAGAATTAAGTGTTACAGCTTGTTGGAGTGGTTCTCTTCACACCATGTCATTTGGCTCCTTATCTGTTCCTGCTCTCTGTTTCATCTTTGTCTGAGATTGTTGCATTTGACTGGTTAATTGTTATTTTCTTTGCAGCTTAACAATTAATTACCTGCTTGTCTTTCTATACAATTACTTATATACATGTACCTATTTAATATGCTTCCTAGTGGTCACTGTATGTATCTGCAGTTGTTCCCCTGGTGGTTACTGTTGTATGTTTCCAGAGCCTTTTCCAGTGTTGCATTATTTGAATAGGGATTATCAGATTCGTTAACTCTTAATTAGGAATTTGAATGGAATGTTTCTTACCTATGGGGGCACAAGAAGTGTCAACTGTGTTGTTCCACCTTCTTTTTCCTTTAGTCTTTTGTCTTTCTTTTCTCAGTTTCTAGACTTTTGCAGCTCTACGTTTCCAATTCCTATTGCTCTCTTTATGCTTATTAAAAGGATCATGAAAAAACAAGTTTCATGCCTCTTTCCTGACTTTCAAAAGAACCTTGGATTAAAAATATCCAAATCCAGTAAGATCTAGCTAACTACATGGGAAAGGGAGGGTTTGTCATCTGCAGACTTATGCAGGGGGTTAGAGCAAAAACTGGTTATGCTTTCACGAGTGTACAGAGAGTAGGGAAGGGGGCAGAGGAAGAAATCTTGAGGGGCACTGTTTCTGAGGATATTGATTGCGGTCTGTTGGTCAAGAAGTTAAGAATCTAGTTGCAGAAGTTTGTGAAGAACCTGAGAGCTAAGAGTTTGGGGATGCATATGTTTAGAGTTATGGTGTTGAAGGCAGAATGAATAAATCAGACTTTTGCACCCTCAGTTTGGAGGTTACTTAAAAATTGTTTATAATTTTATCTTCTCAACCTTCTCTAACTTTATCAGATGTATGAAGGACAATGGCCTGGGTGCGGGTCTATGGGACTAGGTAGAATAATAGTTTGATATGGACTAGATGGGCCAAAAGGCCTGATTCTGTGCTGTAGTATTCTATGACTCTACAGTTACCACACAATATAACAGATTATGCTGTCAGGGAAGAGGTCGTTGAAGATGTGTTAACATATCCCAGGATAAGTCATACACTACATGTATCCCTGTTGACTTTCAGTCTATGTCCTTAAGCTGACATTGTTACCTTCCTCTAAAGTTTTTGGCAGTATTGCCCTGCTACAAAATTAAATGCCATGCAGCTCCTATTGTAGACCTTTCTCTTCTGCCTCTGCTCTTTCGTGAATCAGTGTTCAGTTATCTTGGTCTATACATCTGGAAATAACAAGTGTGGGGTATTGCACTTTGGAAGGACAAACCAAGGTAGAACATACAAGGTAAATGGTAGGACACTGAGGAGTGCAGTAGAACAGAGGGATCTGGGAGTACAGATACATAATTCCCTGAAAGTGGTGTCACAGGTAGATAGGGTCATAAAGAGAGCTTTTGGTACACTTGTCTTTATAAATCAAAGTGTTGAGTATAAGAGTTGAAATGTTATGGTGAGGTTGTACAAGACATTGGTGAGGTTGAATTTGGAGTATTGTGAGCAGTTTTGGTCACCTAATTACAGGAATGATATTAATAAGGTTGAAAGAATGGAAAGAAGTTTTACAAGGATGTTGCCAGGACTTGAGAAACTGAGTTACAGAGAAAGGCTGAATAGGTTAGGACTTTATTCCCTGGAGCGTAGAAGAATGAAGGGAGATTTGATAGGGGTATATAAAATTATGACGGGTATAAATGGAGGGAATGCAAGCAGGCTTTTTCTACTGAGGCTGGGGGAGAAAAAAACCAGAGGACATGGTTAAGAGTGAAGGGGAAAAAGTTTAAATGGAACATTATTGGGGGCTTCTTCACACAGAAAGTGGTGTGAGTGTGGAATGAGCTGCCAGATGAAGTGGTAAATGCAGGCTCACTTTTAATATTTAAGAAAAACTTGGACAGGTACATGGATGAGAGGTGTATGGTGGGATACGGTCCAGGTGCAGGTTAGTGGGACTAGGCAGAAAAATGGTTCGGCACAGCCAAGAAGGGACAAAGGGCCTGTTTCTGTGCTGTAATGTTCTATGGTTCTAATCCTTTCACAACATCTTACCCAGCAGAAAAAAAACCCTTCTTCTAGTACACCTTATTGATCAACCCGACATGCATTTGAGTTTGACATCTACTCCCCATGAAACATGCTGATGCAAGTGCGCAGGAGCAGAGCACTGGGCTTTGACTCAGTGGGCTTCGGTGCAAGAGGACTTCGACAAGAAGCCTGTTTTTCATTTATTCTGACTAATCTGGGATCAGGTAATGGGGGAGACAGTTAGAGCAGTGGTGTGCTCCGTATGCAGTATGTGGGAGGTCAGGGTCAACACAGTTGTCCCTGATGACCACACCTGCAAAAGGTGTGTCCAGCTGCAGCTCCTATCAGCCCGAGTTAGGGAGTTGGAGCTGGAGCTGGATGAACTACGGATCATTTGGGAGGCAGAGGCAGAGATAGATAGGAGTTATCGGGAGGCAGTCACACCGAAAAGACAAGAGGTAGGCAAATGGGTGACAGTCAAAAGAGGCGGGGGAGCAGACAGAGAGAGAAGAGCACCCCTGTGGCCGTTCCCATCAAAAATAAGTATACCTTTTTGGATACTGTTGGTGGGGATGACCTACCAGGAACAAGCTGCAGTGGTCCTGTCTCTGGCACTGAGGTTGGACCCTTGACTAGGAAGAGGAGGAGGAAAGAGAAGAGAGCGGTATTGATAGGGGATTCTATAGTCAGGGGGGCGGATAGGAGATTTTGTGGGGAAGATCGGGAGTCTCGGATGGTATGTTGCTTCCCTGGTGTCGGGGTCCGAGACATCTCAGATCAGGTGCAGGTTATTCTCGAGAGGAAGAGCAAGAATCCAGATGTTGTGGTCCATGTAGGGACCAATGACGTGGTCAGATGAGTGAGGTGGTCCTGCGTAGGGAGTTCAGGGAGTTAGGTGCGAAGCTGAAGAGCAGGACCTCCAGGGTAACAATCTCAGGATTGCTACCTGTGCCATGTGCGAGTGAGGCAAGGAACAGAATGATTATAAAGATTAATACGTGGCTGAGAGGATGGTGCAGGAGGGAGGGCTTCATGTTTGTAGATAATTGGGCTTTGTTCCAGGGAAGGTGGGATCTGTTCTGAAGGGACGGTTTACACCTGAACTGGAGCGGTACTAACATTCTTGCAGGGAAGTTTGCTAGTGCTTCTTGGGGGGGGGGGGGTTTAAACTAAATTTGCAGGGGGCGGGGATCCAGAATGTGAGAGAGGATAGCGAGAGGAAGAATAAAGGACAGGTGGGGACTACACGGTTCCGGAATATTAAGTGTGTAGTAGAGGAAGGTGGGGCGGAACAAGTGATAAGGAGGACTCATGTACAGAGGGATGGTCTGACGGAACATGGAGTTAAATGTGTTGAAAGAATAAGTAAATTTAGGAAGGACAACAAAATTCTAGGGGTGTATAACACGATGGGAGTTCGGGGAGCTGGGTTAAGCACAATAGGCAGTGATTCAAACAGAGAGAGGAGAAATGGGTTAAAAATTCTATATCTGAATGCACGAAGTGTCAGAAATAAGGCAGATGAGCTTGAAGCCCAGATGTGAATGGGTAACTATGATGTTGTTGGGATAATGGAGACATGGCTGCAGGGAGATCAGACCTGGGAATTTAATGTACAAGGGTATACGTGCTATCGTAGGGACAGAAATGTGGGCAGAGGGGGTGGGGTGGCCCTGTTGGTGAGGAATGAGATTCAGTCCTTTGCAAGGGGGGACATAGGGTCAGGAGAAGTAGAGTCTGTGTGGATAGAACTGAGGAACAGTAAGGGCAAAAGGACCCAAATGGGTGTTGTCTACAGGCCACCAAACAGTAGCATGGATATTGGGTGCAAGTTGAATAGGGAGTTAACATTGGCATGTGGCAAAGGTAATGTCGCAGTAGTTATGGGGGATTTCAACATGCAGGTGAACTGGCAGAATCAGGTTGGTGCTGGACCACAGGATAGGGAGTTTGTAGAGTGCCTACGGGATGCATTCTTGGAACAGCTTGTACGAGAGCCAACCAGGGACAAGACTATTCTGGATTTAGTGTTATGTAATGAACAGGATTTGATAAACGATCTCACAGTAAAGGAGTCATTAGGAGGCAGTGATCACAATATGATAAGGTTTTATCTGCAATTTGAGAAGGATAAGGGCAGCTCGGAGGTGTCAGTGTTGCAGATGAACAGGGGAAACTATGGAGCCATGAGGGAGGAGCTGGCCAAAGTTGACTGGATGGATAGCCTAGCAGAAAAGACAGTGGAACAGCAATGGCAGGTATTCTTGGGAATAATGCACAAGGTGCAAAATCAGTTCATCCCCCAGAGAAGGAAGGATTCAAAGGTGGGAAAGGGGCCACAGTGGTTGACAAAGGAAGTCAGAGATTGCATAGCATTAAAAAAAAGGAAATACAACAGAGCTAAGGTGAGTGGGAGGACAGATGATTGGGAAGTTTTTAAGGAACAACAGAACTTAACTAAAAAGACAATACGGGGAGAAAAAATGAGGTACGAACGCAAGCTAGCCAGGAATTTAAAGGAAGATAGCAAAAGCTTTTTTTTAAGGTATGTGAAGAGAAAGAAGATAGTTAAGAACAATGTTGGGCCCTTGAAGAATGAATTGGGTGAAATTGTTATGGGAAACAGAGAAATGGCAGAAGAATTTAATGAGTACTTTAGATCTGTTTTCACTAAGGAAGACACAAGCAATCTCCCAGATGTATGGATGGGCCAAGGACATAGGGTAACAGAGGAAATGAAACAGATTGACATTCAGAAAGAAACGGTGATGAGAAGACTGATTGGACTGAAGGCTGACAAATCCCCAGGTCCAGATGGTCTGCACCCTAGGGTACTAAAGGAGGTGGCCCTGGAAATTGCAGTTGCATTGGTAATCATTTTCCAATGTTCCTTAGATTCAGGATCAGTTCCTGAGGATTGGAGAATGGCTAATGTTATCCCACTTTTTAAGAAAGGAGGGAGGGAGAAAACAGAGAACTATCGACCTGTCAGCCTGACATCGGTGGTGGGAAAGATGCTAGAGTCCATTATTAAGGATGAAATAGTGGCATATCTAGATAGCAGTGATAGGATTGGGCCGAGCCAGCATGGATTTATCAAGGGTAAATCATGCTTAACGAATCTGTTGGAGTTTTTCGAGGATGTAACCAGAAAGTTAGATGGGGGAGATCCAGTGGATATAGTGTACCTCGATTTTCAGAAGGCACTTGATAAGGTCCCACATAGAAGATTGGTGGGTAAAATCAAAGCTCAGGGCATCAGGGGGAAGGCATTGACATGCATAGAAAACTGGTTGGCAGATAGAAAGCAAAGGGTAACAGTGACTGGGTGTTTCTTGGAATGGCAGGTGGTGACTAGTGGGGTGCCACAGGGCTTGGTATTGGGACCACAGCTGTTTACCATTTATGTTAACGATTTGGATGAAGGCATAGAAAATAACATCAGCAAATTTGCTGTTGATACTAAGCTGGGTGGCAGTGTGACATGTGATGAGGATGTTAGGAGAATTCAGGGTGACTTGGATAGGCTGGGTGAGTGGGCAGATACTTGGCAGATGGTGTTTAATGTGAATAAGTGTGAGGTTATCCACTTTGGGAGTAAGAACAGGAAGGCAGATTATTATCTGAACGGTGTAGTGTTGGGTAAGGGAGAAATACAAAGAGGTCTCGGAGTCCTTGTTCATCAGTCACTGAAGGTGAATGAGCAAGTGCAGCAGGCAGTGAAGAAGGCTAATGAAATGTTGGCCTTTATTACAAAGGGAATTGAGTACAAGAGCAAGGAAATCCTCTTGCATTTGTACAGAGCCCTGGTGAGACCACACCTGGAGTATTGTGTACAGTTTTGGTCTCCAGGGTTAAGGAAGGACATCCTGGCTGTAGAGGGTGCAACGTAGATTCACGAGGTTAATTCCTGGGATGTCTGGACTGTCTTACGCAGAGAGGTTAGAGAGACTGGGCTTGTACACGCTGGAATTAAGGAGATTGAGAGGGGATCTGATTGAAACATATAAGATTATTAAGGGATTGGACAAGATAGAGGCAGGAAATATGTTCCAGATGCTGAGAGAGTCCCACACCAGAGGGCATGGTATGAGAATAAGGGGTAGGTCATTTAGGATAGAGTTAAGGAGAAACTTCTTCTCCCAGAGAGTTGTGGGGATCTGGAATGCACTGCCTCGGAAGGTAGTAGAGGCCAATTCTCTGGATGCTTTCAAGAAGGAGCTAGATAGGTATCTTATGGATAGGGGAATCAAGGGATATGGGGACAAGGCAGGAACCGGGTATTGATAGTAATTGATCAGCCATGATCTCAAAATGGCGGTGCAGGCTCGAAGGGCCGAATGGTCTACTTCTGCACCTATTGTCTATTGTCTAAGGTGAAATGTTTAAGTGGAATATGAGAGCGTGCTTCATTACTCAATGGTGAGAGTGTAAAACGAGCTGCCAGCAGAAATTTGGATGCAGGTTCACACAGAGAAGTTTAGATAAGTACATGGGGTATGGAGGGTTCAGGCTGTGGTGGGAACTCTAGGCAGATTAATAGTTCACCACAGACTAGAAGATCTGAAGAACCTGTTTCTATGCTGGACTGCTCTATGACTCATGAATAAGTTTTTTAATTTTGCTTTTTATCTCATTTTCTGATGGCCTTGCTGTTAACGCTGGCATTTACTGTCCATATGTGATTGCCCAAGAACGAAAGATTGTCATATATACACTCATAAGTTGGATCACAATGTCATAGGGTAACGGAGCCTCAGTGATCATGTACTTTAAAGCAGATTATCAGTCAGCATGTGTCTAATACTTAAGATATGGCACTTGGACGACATAAGTGCAATGGATATTCACTGTGGGGGAAATAACAGGTGAAGTGCCAAGGTGATAACATCTGGGTGAACTACAGGAAGATTAAGGATGTTTACAACATCTGTTAAGATAAACGGTGGGAAACCTTTGGCCAGATCTCTGCTGTTGCACATATGTGGACAACTTAAACTTTGATTGCTGATATAATACAAGAAGCATCAAGACAAGCACCTGATTTGCCAAGCTACAGAAGGCTATGAGGACAAACGTGCTTAAATGAGATGTGTTTAGGTATGTACAATAGCCAGCATAGACATTGTGGGCTGAAAGGCCTGCTTCTATTTTTTATGACTTTGTGCCACACTTTGACTCCAATAACTACTGGACATTTATCTTATTATTAATACTTCATGCTGAAACCGAAACATCAGAGGCAGTAAATCCAAAACATTAAGGGACTTTGGGACCATTGTAAAACTGTGAAGGCTTTTCAAGGATTTAGTGGTGATGAATTAATATAGTGAAATTTTGGCCCTCTGATATGGTAGTGAGTTTGTGAAGGCCTAAAATTCACACAGATATTTTACAGACAAGGTTATGAGAGAGATCAGTAGATATTCATTTGGTCTCTAAGATCTACAGTCCTCAAACTTGTGGCAGTTTCCTTATTGAAGGAGAACATGGGAACATAAGAAGAGGGAACTGGTGTAGGCCATATAGTTTCCGACATGTGTTCTGCCATTAAAGAAGAAACTGGCCTTTCATGTAGCTGAAGCCCGCATTTCTATTTAATCCTTGCATCGATAAATCTCACTTTTAATCGAAGCATATCTTACCAGAGAATGGTCAGAGAATTCCAAAGATGTACAAACCTCCAGTTCAAGAAATTTCTCTTTGCTCATTCTTATTTTTTGACCATTCTCTCTCGTTCCAGATTCATCAAGTTAAGTTTGCCATATACCCTATTAATCCCTCAGAGTGAGATGACTTCCAAGTCATTAAAACAAGCAAATTTCACTCAGTGGCTACTTTATTAGGTACCTCCTGTGGCGACTGAGTGTTTATTCATTGTCTACTGCTGTTGTAACCCAACCACTTCAAGGTTCGATGGGTTGTGCATTCAGAGATGCTCTTCTGCACACCACTGTTCCAGCATGGTTACTTGAGTTATTTTTGCCTTCCTGTCTGTTTGATCCAGCCTGGCCATTCTTCTCCGACCTCTCTCATTAACAAGGCATTTTTGCCACAGAACTGCCACTCACTGGATGCTGTTTGGTTTTGTTTTGCATCATTCTCTGGAGACTGGTGTGCGAAAAAAATCCATAGAGATCAGCTGTTTCGGAGATACTGAAACCACCCAGTCTGCCACCAACAACCATTCCACAGTCAACATAACTTAGATCACATTTCTTCCCCATTCTGATGTTTGGTCTGAACAACAACTGGACCTATTGACCATGTCTGCGTGCTTTTATGCATTGCATGCACTGCCCCATGATTGACTGATTTGATATTTGCATAATGAGCGGGTTACAGGTGTAGCTAATAAAGCCTGCACTGAGTGTCAACTGATCTTTCAGAACCAAGAAAAGTCCCTTTTTCCACGAGACTATCAATGGAACTGTTTTTGAACTTATTTATGTTTTGGGACATGGGAGCTTTTGAACCAGCCTCATTGATTGCATCCCTAAATACAATGATAAAGCAGAGATGAGTGGTTCCTTTGACCACTTTTGTATTTTTGTTAACATTGTTCCCTCCGTGCTTTTGGCGGGGGGTGTAATTTCAGGTTTAAGACCTAACGATAATATTTTTAAAAAGGATTATTTTCTGTATATTCCAAATTTTGGACTGTGTGCAATCTGCATGTGTTAGTACTCCCCCGTGACTACTTCCCTCATTCTTCTTGGCCATAGAGGGCTTGGGACATGCCAGATTATCTTCTAAATGGTATTCAGTACAACCACAGTGCAGCATTGGGACATGGAATGAATGTTGAGAGTGGTGGTTTAGATGGTGATTAAATAAATTGATTTGTCAGAGATGCTGCTGAGCCTCTTGAGCATTGTTGGTGCAGTCAGACAGATGATATCCCATTGCACTTCTGCCTTGTGTGTGGTGGTAAGGAATGCAAGGGGGTGAATCAATCCCCTTTGATGTACTGCCTCTAAACAAGTATATTATTTCCTAGGTGTAGTTTCACAAACAACCAGTGCAATTGCAGCAAATCTTTTTCTCCCTAGCACTCCAGATCTCTGGCCAACAATCCACCTGCCCTCTTAATTCTCTCATGAACCAGGACATCTACCTTCTGAAATAAAAACCAAAAGTATCAGGCAGATGTGGAAAGAGAAACGGTGTTAATTTTTCCAGTGGCCAGAACTAAAAAAAATGTAAGAAAAACAACCACTTTAACCTAGAGTGAGGGTGGGGGTGATAGTTGAACAAAGGGATTAGTTCTGAAAGAGTGAAGCCGGGGTTGCTATGGCGATCAAGTGCTGCACAAAGAAAATAATCTGAAAACTCTTGCCTCACAGGAAGGTGTAAATGTAGAAGCTTCAGAAGCAGTGCAGAGAAGGTTTACCAGGATGCTGCTTGCTGTAGAGATTATTTTATGAGAAAAGGTTAAGTGAACTAGGCTTTTCTCTTGGGAGTCAACTTGATAGAGGTGTATAAGATTATGAGAGGCATAGATAGAATGGACAGCTAACATCTTTTTTCCCAGGGTATCAAGGGCCAATACCAGAAGATAATCCATTTGGGGCAAGTGGAGGGATGTTTAGGGAAGATGTTAGATGTAGGCTTTTTAAACACAGAGAAAGCTGGGTGCCTGGAACACACTACCTGGGTGGTGGTAGAGGCAATTACAATAGGGACATTTAAGAACTCTTAGATAGCACATGGACTTACAAAAAATGGAGGATTATGGGCTGTTCAGGGGGGCTGTGTTAGTTTGATAGGTCGAGTAGGTTTCCAGGACATGGACCTGTACTGTGCTGCGCTGCTCTATGGTCTATGTTCCAAATTCTCCCTATTCGGGATAGTCCACTGTCCCATCTGTCCCTCCCTCAACCTCCCTGACATTTAAGAACACACTAACCATAGTTTCATATTTGTTTTGATGTGAGCTTTGATTTGAAGTGTTAAATTAGCCAGATGTTACCTGTTAAGCTGAATGTTTCCATCATTTCTTTGTTTCTATTTCAGATTTCCATTGTATAATTTTAGGATTTTCAATTACAGTTTATTTTGTCATGAATTAGAACACCCTGCCCTGTACATACCCACAGTTATTGTCCTATTATCATTTATGAGCAATCTAGCTTTTGTAATTTTTCTAATAAAATGAATAACTATACATTTTCCCACACAGTATTCCATTATGATTCCACTCAGCTCGTTTGAAGACCCTTTGCATCCTCCTCTCTGTTTAGTTTCCCACCTGCCTTTGTGTTCTTATCAAACTTGAGTACATCGTTATATTTTTTCACCAAGATCATTAACGTACATTGTGAACAGAGAAAATGCTGAAACTAATGCCTGTGGCAGTGCACTGGTAAAGGGTCTATCAAGTAGAAGATGACACAATTATTTTTGCCTCAGTTCTCAGTCCTTTAACAAAGCCTCTATTCATGGGAGTAAGTTCCTCCCATTCAGGCTTATTGGATCCGACTAAAAAGATTTTTATCTGACAGTTCCATAGGGAACCGTAGGCTACTTGCAGTGCTTATTTCTGACTTATGTCTCTCCACATTGCAATGTAAATATCTGGGACAAGGTGGAGGCCACTTGCTGGTGCATATCAGCACCCACTCAACCTTGCTGCTTGGTGAAACATCCAGTCCTTAAACTTTATGGCTGGTTTATCTAGCACAGGCCACTCGGAAAAAGTAAATGCAGGCGACTTTACTTTGATGCTGCATTAATTAATTTATTGAATTTAAATGTGTGTAATTGGTGAATTTTTATTTCTTAAAACTTTTATAATTTTTTTAGAAGTAATAGCTGGCCTCCCTGCCCCAGTTATACACAAGTTTATATGTTTCATTGATGCATTCTGCTTATAACTCTTATTTTCTTTGCATAAAAGTCCTCAGTCTAATGTTTTAGGAAAGTACTAACCAACTAAAACGCAACCTGATTTAAACACATACAAGAGAACAATTTGTTGAAATGTGCATTAGTATGTTATACCTATCTAATCCTGTATTAAAACCTCACCTAGAGCTTCAATCTGGTCTCTTGTTCACTTTTTTCAGTGCCCAGCATTGACAAGCATTCATTCAGCATTCTAAATGACCAAATCTCCTCTAAACCTTCTGTCTCTAATTCTCTTTCTTCTATTATGTTTCTCTTCAAAATCTCTCTGACCTACTGAATCCTAAAATCCTTTCTTGTGATTAGGTCAGATTTTGACTGGTAATGCCTTGCGATATTCTTATTTATCCAAAAGTACTATTTAAATAAAATATTGTTGCTAATTATAATAGCAAACTTCGTGAATATTTTATTATGGTATTTCCTGGACATGCCCTTGTGGAGGGCAGATTGTGCCTTATGAGCTTGTTTGTGTTGCTTGAGAGAGTGACAAAACAAATGGGTCAAGGTAGAGAAGTGGATGTGATGTATATGGATTTTAATAAGGCATTTGACAAAGTTCCCCATGATAGGCTCATTCTGAAAGTCAAAGAGGCATGGATCCAGGGAAATATGGCTGTGTGGATTCAGAACTGGACTGTCCATGGAAGGCAGAGGGTGTTAGTAGATGAAATGTACTAACCTGGAGATTGGTGACCAATGGTGTTGTGCAGGGATCTGTTTTGGGACTGCTTCTTTTAGAGATTTTTATAAGTGACTTGGATGAGGAAGTGGAAGAGTGGGTTAATAAGTCTGAAGATGACACAGAGGTTGGTATACATGGTTAAACAGGACATTGATGGGAGTCCTGGATGGAGTTCAATCCGGAAAAGTGGCAGATGGAATTCAACTCAGAAAAATGTGAAGTGATACACCTTGAAAGGTCAAACTTAAAGCCAGAAAACAAAGTTGATGGCAAGATTCTGAACAATGTGGAGGGAAAGAGAAATCTTTTGGGTTCCATGTCTATAGATCATTCAAAGTTTCTGCAGAAGTTGATAAGGTTGTTAAAAAGCCATATGGTGTGTTGGCCTTCATTAGATGGAAGATTGAGTCCAAGAGTTGTGAGGAAATGTTGCAGTTCTATAAAATCCTGAGAGCTCTGTGTTCAGTTTTGGTCATCTTATAATAGGAAAGATGTGAAAGCTTTAGAGAAGATACAGAGGAGATTTACTAGGATGCTGTCAGGTTTAGAGAGCATGCCTTATGAGGAAAGGCTGAGTGAGCAAGAACTTTTCTCTTTGGAGTAAAGGAGAATGAGGGATTACTTGATAGATGTGTATATAATGATGAGACATAGATAGAGTGGACAGCCTGTGCCTTTTTCTCAAGGTGGCAATGGTTAGTACATGAGAGTATAATTTTAAGGTAATTAGAAGGAAATATAGGGAGATATCAGAGGTAATTTTTTTGCACAGAGAGTGTAAAGCACATGGAACTCACTGCCAGGGGTTGTGGTAGAGGCAGGTACTTCAGGGATATTTCATAGACTCCTGGATAGGTACATGGATGAAAGAAAAATGGGGAGCTATGTGGAGGGAAGCATTAAATTGATGTTGAATTGGTTGAAAGGTCAGCACAAAATCATGGGAAAAGGGCCTGTCCTGTGATGTACTGTTCTATGTTCCAAAGCACACATCAGTTTTCCTCAGTGGATTTGAGGAATAAAGAGGAATTGAGGCAGTTTTTCACTCAGGGAGTGAAAATGCCTGGAATTCAGTGCCAAAAGGAATAGTGGGGACAGACGCCCTCATCACTTTAAAAAACCATCTGGATAAGTATTTAAGCTACTGTGACCTCCAAGGCAATAGAGCTAAACTTAGGGATTGTAATTAGCATAAACAATAGTTTTACATCATTATTGTATAAGAGGGAAAAGGTTTCCTTGTGTGCCGCCATTTTGTTTTAAGTATATGATTCTATGGTTTATTGAACCTCAAGACCCTTAAATTCAAAGTAAGGCTCCAAGGTCCAAGAAACCACTAGCAGGATAAATTAATCAAAATATGTTTTCTCCCCCCAGAATGGAGCATTGAGACCTTAATCACACCTTCACAATTAGCTACAATTCCTGCTACTGCCTCTAAGGAGTGAGATATGCCAACCAGTGAAATGGTGCCGCAGCAACAATCTGGCACTCAACGTCAGTAAGATGAAAGAGCTGATTGTGGACTTCAGGAAGGGTAAGTTGAAGGAATACATACCAATCCTCATAGAGGGATCAGAAGTGGAGAGAGTGAGCAGTTTCAAGTTCCTGAGTGTCAAGATCTCTGAGGATCTAACCTGGTCCCAACATATCAATGCAGTTATAAAAAAGGCAAGACAGCAGCTATACTTTATTAGGGGTTTGAAGTGTTACGAATGTGCAGCAACTCTGAGGGGCCGAAGGGTACAGAGTCACCCCCTCCTTTTTGAGAATCGCAAGATCGCTATTAATTCGGGTCTGGGACCCAGGAAATGAGAGAGAATCCCCAAGGTTTGGAATGTGTCCTGGCCTCAGCGAAACAAAAACCCCTGATAAAGGCTATTGTCTCTTGGAGACGGAATTGTTTATTGAGTACTGTACTATTCATTGAAGCCCTCAGGGGACAACCAGAGTGGGCTGGTTGAGGGATTGCATCATCCCAACCTGATTGACATCTGAGACCCTGTGAGTAAGGATAAAAGATGGTCTGGGGAACAACCCCTTTAGACGCACCAGGAGAAACGCTGGAAATCCAGTGACAGCGTTTAATAGCAACAGCCGGAGGGGGGCTCATATGCGTCCTTCCCTTGCCTGGGATTGGCGGGCTCACCACGGAAGAATGGCTTTGCTAAAGGAGAGGCCACAAGTGAACGGCCACACCACCGAGGCTCCGACGGATCGAAATCATAAAAGGAATCAGCAAGTTTTTCTCCAAATCTCTCTCTCTCTCCAACCATTGCCACACAGCAGTCCCCAACGGCTGCAACCTGCATGAACTGAGTGACTTTTATATTTCCATCAGACAATACATTATCCCCTAGACAACGATAGAGCTTAATTCTTATTGATTATTATTATACCCGCACTTTTAGATTTACTATTGATGACGTATGTTATCTGTATGGTTGCTTTGATATTATTTTTGTGTATTTTTACTAATAAATACTGTTAAAAATAGTACCATCAGACTTTAACGGACCTCTCTATCTTTGCTGGTAAGTGACCCAGTTACGGGATTCGTAACAGAAGAGATTTGGTATGCCAACAAATACACTCAAAAACTTCTATAGATGTACCGTGGAGAGCATTCTGACAGGCTGCATCACTGCCTGGTATTGGGGGGGGGGGGTTGTTCATAAATAGATAAATAATAATTATTATTAATAGGTAATTAATAAATAGACTGAGGAAACAATTTAAGGCCATTCCTATAAACTAAGCACAGGACTGAAAGAAGCTGCAGAAGGTTGTAAATCTAGTCAGCTCCATCTTGGGTACTAGCCTACAAAGTACCCAGGACATCTTCTAGGAGCAGTGTCTCAGAAAGGCAGCATCCATTATTAAGGACCTCCAGTACCCAGGCCTTGACCTTTTCTCACTGTTACCATCAGGTTGGAGGTACAGAAGCCTGAAGGCACACACTCACCGATTCAGGAACAGCTTCTTCCCCTCGGCCATCTGATTCCTAAATGGACATTGAACCCTTGGACAATACCTCATTTTAAAAAAAATATATAGTATTTCTGTTTCTGCACAATTTTAATCTAGTCAATGTGTATACTGTATAAAGTATACTGAATAAGATTTATTTATTATTATTATTTTTCTTCTAGATTATGTATTGCATTGAACTGCTGCTGCTAAGTTAACAAATTTCACGTCGCATGCCAGTGATAATAAACCTAATTCTGATTCTGATTTGATGCCACTGACGCATTTCACTGTATGTTTCGGTGTGTACACAAGACAAATAAAGCTAATCTTTAATCCGCTCAGTTGATTAGACCACCTCATTGGCATATCTGGCACTAGACCAGTAAAACAGTCCCTCTTGTGACAGGAAGAGATTAATACATAGACTGAGGAAATAATTTACGGCCATTCCTAAAAGCTAAGAAATGCAATATTTTTACCACTTCCTGTGAGACCCTGCCCTGAAGTCACTCAAATTGGAGGAGGAGCATTTGGGTTGCTAATGAGAGCCTTGAGTGTTCAAGTCCAAATCCTGTAGAAGATTAGTGCAAATACTAGAAAGAGTGTCTGCCAGGCAAACTCCTACCCACCCAGTGGCACTCTCAGTAGATTTCACATAGGGCTCTCAGTCACCTCAGAACCCAAAGAAGCACAGCGGAAGCGACTCATGCTTGATTCCAAGGGACTGCCAATGAAGAAAGTTTTTACCAGAGAGCTTTCAAACTCTATTGAACCATACCTCATTAAAACAACCTGCGCTCAGGATTGGGGTGAAGGGGCAAATGAAACAGGAGCTGCCACCTGATTCCTAAATGGACCTTTGCTGGTGATGATGGAAAAATGACATCATCATGATGTTTACACAACAAACTGCACGGAGCAATACGCTGATTACTTGTTTGGTGCACCCTCGCCAATAATTCACTTGATCTTAGAATTTGAATCTGACGTACTTCCAGAGGCAGTATGACAAAAAACGTAACTGAAGAGGCACAAATTTGCAACTTCCATTATCCAATACACAGCAGAAGATCAAATGCCTGCTGAGTAAAGAAACGTTGGCCATGATATCATCTGGGCATATTTCTCATTGTTTCCAATTTCCCAGATCCATTGAAGGACCAACTTATTTCACAAGAAGCAAAACAAATTCTAAAAGTCGCTTTATATGTCTCCCATGGGCACAAAATACACAAGTCAAAAATGACTTGCAATTCAGAAACCTTTCAGATAATAGAGAATGTTAAATGATTGGCTGTTTTGAACTGCAACAAGAGCACAAATCAAGAGTAGGCTCAGAATAAACACTACAGCACCTTTTCATTATGTAGCTCATTGTTAGAATAATTTGGCAGGTCAGTAATCAAATTTATTTCCCATAATTTGCAATTGAAAAAGAATACTGGTGTGAGAGATATCACAGTAATCTAATTTTTCTTTCACCACATACCTGCTTTAGTAATTTACAATGGTAATTATTTCTTTTTGCTCGATTAATTCTTAATTATTATGCAAGAACAAAGGGAACACTTTACTGTAGTTGCAATCCACATGGATTTCATGACTTTTTCTTCACAGACATTGTTTCAAGGGACTAATGTGCGAAAAAAAAGGCAAAGCACTTTCCCCTAGGTACTGTATCAAATACTCAGTTGTCTTCAGAAAAAACAATTTGACAATTATTTTTCCTTTTGCAGTATATGATCTGTAAAGAGATTTATAAAATCAGGACTACATTATGCAGAGTTACATTTAGTATTAACAGGATTTGTATGTATCAGATAAAAACACAAAATGCTGGCAGAACTCAGCAGGCCAGACAGCATCTATGGGGGACAGCAACCCTGTAGATACTATCTGGCCTGCTGAGTTCTGCCAGCATTTTGTGTTTTTATTTATTTCCAGCACCTGCAGATTCACTCGTGTTGCCTTTGTATGTATCAGAATCAGGTTTATTATCACTGGCATGTGACGTGAAATCTGTTAACTTAGCAGCAGCAGTTCAATGCAATACCTGGAATATTGTGTACAGTTTTGGTCTCCAGGTTTAAGGAAGAATATTCTGGCAATTGAGGAAGTGCAGCGTAGATTTACTAGGTTGATTCCTGGGATGGCAGGGGTGTCTTACGCAGAGAGATTGGAGAGATTGGGCTTGTACACACTGGAATTGAGGAGATTGAGAGGGGATCTGATTGAAACGTTTAAGATAATTAAAGGATTTGATAGGATTGAGGCAGGAAATATGTTCCAGATGTTGGGAGAGTCCAGTATCAGAGGGCATGGATTGAGAATAAGAGGTCAGTTATTTAAAACAGAGTTGAGGAAAAACTTCTTCTCCCAGAGAGTTGTGGAGGTGTGGAATGCACTGCCTCGGAAGACGGTGGAGGCCAATTCTCTGGATGCTTTCAAGAAGGAGCTAGATAGATATCTGATGGATAGGAGAATCAAGGGATATGGGGACAAGGCAGGGACTGGGTATTGATAGTGAATGATCAGCCATGATCTCAGAATGACGGTGCAGACTCGAGGGGCCGAATGGTCTACTTCTGCACCTATTATCTATTGTCTATTGTCTAATATAGAAGAAAAAATAAATAATAAATAATTAAATCTTATTCAGTATACTTTATACAGCATGCATATGTTGAACAGATTAAATTTTCCTTCCTCCTAGGTAAAATAAATCAATTGAATATCTTCTCCATTGAGCATTATTATTTAAAGGTGACAAAAATAGGTTATTGCGATATCCACTCAATGGCCACTTTATTACGTATACCTGTATTCCTGCTCGTTCATGTAAGTATCCAATCAGGCAATCATGCAGCAGCAACTCAATACATAAAAGCATTCAATTGCTGTTCAGATCAAGCTTCAGAATAGGGAAGAAACAGGGACTTGGACCAAATCATCAGATGGGTTGATTTGAGTATTTTAGAAATTCCTGATCTTCTTGGATTTTCATGCACAACAGCCCCTACTGTTTACAGAGAATGGCATGAAAACAGAAAACAAAACATGCAGTGGGTGGTAGTTCTGTGGCCAAGAAAGATGTGTTAATGAGGGAGATTAGAGGAGAATGGGCAGACTGGGTCTAGCTGACAGGAAGGCAATAATCAAGATGTACAAACAAGCTGGGTCAACTCAGCAGGTCAGGCAGCATCCGTTGAAGTGAGCAGTCAATATTTCAGCCTAAAACGTTGGCTGCTCATTTCACCGGATGCTGCCTGACCTGCTGAATTTGATCCAGCTTGTTTGTACGTCTTGATTTGACCACAGCATCTGCAGTGTACTTTGTGTTTACGATTAGGAAGGCAATAATAATTCAAATAACTATGCATAACTATGCCTCTGAATACACAACACATGGAGCCTTGAAATGGATGGGTTACAGCAGCAGAAGATCAAGAAGATGCACTCAAAAGCTACTTAAGGAAGTAGCCAATAATGTGGCCACGGAGTGTAAAGAACTGCTATGTGCTCCAATTGAATAGGAAGGACTCACTTGTAATGGTGAACTTGTCAGAACGATTCCAAACTACCCAACATGTGTCAGAATTTTTCTGATAAAGCGCTCACTGTCTTGCACAGGAAATTTGTAATCACATCATTATGGATTTCCTGACAGCAAGTTAATGTGCTTCACAAATACATCTCATCAAGTGGGGAAAACAGTGCTACGCTACAATGACTTTACATATTGATAATCCTGGTTTGAAATCATACAGGCAACAGAGAAACCGTCACGACAACTACAGAGGACACTGAGTTCTCACTTTCATCCCTACTTGTCTCTGCATTCAGCAGATCATCCTTTGCAGTTTTCACCATCTTCAACAGAATTCCATCACCAGACACATCTTTCAGTTCTCATTCTATTGACCTTTCTGAGGAAACTTTTCCCCTTGGGTCTTCCCAGTCTACTTTTTTTATCTCCAACAAACACTCCTTCCCAGGCAGAAGATGAAATTCATGTTCTTTTACTCTTTCCTCTTTTCTTCCTGTCATTCAAACACTCAATGATTCACTTACATTTCTAGTCTAATGCATGCATTTGGTATTCTCCTCTACACTGGAGAAGTGAGAGGTGGGATTGTGTGACTACTCTGTGGATATTGTGATTCAGACCACAAAAGCAATCCACAACTTCTAGTATATTGCACACAAAATGCTGGCAGAACTCAGCAGGTCAGGCAGGATCCTGATGAACGGTCTTGGCCCGAAGCATTGACTGTTGACTCTTTTCCATAGATACTGCCTAACCTGCTGAGTTTCTCCAGCATTTTGTGTGCGTTCTTTTGGGTTTCCAAAATCTGCAGATTTTCTTGTGTTTGTGATACGACATCTTCTAGTTGCCTGTCACTTTGATTTTTCATCGCACTCCCAATTAGATGAACCTCTCTGTGATTTCTTGCTCTGTTTTAATGAGGCCCAATGTAAACTCAAGGAATTGCACCTCACCTACTGTTCAGTCCCTCTGTCACCTATGGACTCAATAATTTTGGACAACTTGCTTTCTCAGTTTTAGTCCAGATCGGCTAATTCTCTTATGGGTTACTTATCTCAGTTGAACACACAAAATGCTGGAGGAAATCTGCAGGTCAGGTAGGGGAACAGAGAGTCAATATTCTCTGCTGAGCCCTTCATCATTAGCAGTTTCTTTTCTCTCCACTGCTCTTGCCTGGTCTGCTAGGCATTTGCTTCAGTTGTAAGTTGCACCTCATGGCTGTAGCATGCCATTGTGTTTGTTTCTTCTTTTCAACTCCACCCCTCTCTCCCCCTCCCCCCCTCTGTTTTACTTCACAGTGAGACATATTGTGTGAGGGGAGGGAGAGAGGGAGATTTCTAATTCAATGTCACAATTTGACTGGTGATTCAGTGACAGCTCTTGGCCACGTGGAGATGATAATTTAATTAAAACTGGCAAATTTGATCGCTCTGAAACAGTAATTTGCATAACAAACAACTGAGTTTTAGAGCATAAAATACAGACAAGAAAATGCAATTAAAACAACGTGTGATTCATACTCCCAACTTATTTATTCTCCCAAAATTGTAATGTAGCACCAGGACATGCCCGCTTCTCATTGTTACCATCAGGTAGGAGGTACAGGAGCCTGAAGACACACACTCAATGATTCAGGAACAGCTTTTTCCCCTCTGCCATCCAATTTCTGACAGGACATTAAACCCATGAACACTATCTCACCACTTTCTTTAAGTATCTATTTTTGCACTACTTATTTTAACTATTTAATATACATATATAAATAATCACTGTAATTCAGTTTTCTTTCTATATTTATCGTGCATTGCACTGTATGGCTGCCATAAAGTTAACAAATTTCATGACGTATGCTGGTGATACTAAACCCGAGTCTGAATCTGGAGAGACTGAAAAGAGTTTCAAGAATAGAAATGCACCTTTAACTTTAGCCTGATCTCTGCTCTTTAGATGTCTCGATGTCTATTAAGTACTGATGTCTAGAAAATGGAATTCACACTTTTTATTGAACTAAGTGTGCTTTGTGTATGCCCTAATATGCAATTGTAGTTACCAAAAGCCTTCATCAAATTGAGACAAAATTCATTTAGAGAAGAGTTTTAAGATTTTGCACTTAGCTGTGGTCAATTATGTCAACAATCAATGCTGGATGAAATTAAGGACACTGGGAAATTGCTCCAGGTGCAACTGTACAAGTCACCTTGACCTTTAACTGGCACCAGCTACACAGTGAGGGGTCATGCATTGCTCACTTCCTCCACCCTCAGCAGAGGAAAAAATTTTTTTGGATTAAAAACACAAAGCAAAGAGTTCAACATCTTTTCATCATGGGGGAGGTTTTCTATGGGACTTCTGTGCTAAAATGGGACTCATGTATTTCACATCAGGAGCTGTATTCAGACCTTGCAGTTAAAATACTGTTGCATCGCTGACTGCTGGGAAGTGAGTCAGTGCTTAAAGATCTCTCTCACCATGGCAACCACAGTACAGGCTGCTTAGAGGTAAAGGGAACATGGAGGAGATGGGACTTGACATTCTCCCATCACTAAAGATTGACCCCTTGGCTTGAAAGGAACAAATGGTTATAGTAGCATTATAATTAATTTACAGTAAAGTGTCCAGGTTAGTAATCAATATTTGCAATTTCACCCAAGTAGCACAATTGACCCCAGGTAAATATTTATCAGACTATAAGACATAGGAGCAGTATTAGACCATTCAGCCCATCAAGTCAACTCTGCCATTCCATTAAGGCTAATTTATTTTCCCTCTCAACCCCTCTCTCTTGCCTTCTCCTCATAATAGTTAATGTCTTTACTAATCAAGAACCTCTCAACCTTTACTTCAAATATACCAAATGACCTGGCCAAGATTCATGCAAGACTTACATGTAGGAAATATGTCAAAAGTGGTTTAGGTGAATGATTAGAGATGATGATAATTACCAATCAGAACATGAAACATTGAAAGCAACGATAAACCACCAAAATGTTTCTATCTTTGATATTTATTCAAGAACAGGATCTGCTTGATTGACTGTTTGTTAAATTATGTATACTGCAGCTTGGCTAGGAGATTAAAGGAAAAAAACGCTTCCTGTTAAAAACAAATTAAAGAGTAAAACTAAACTGTGTCTCACGATGTCTTAAAGAACATTATAAGCAATGACATTCTCTTGAGGTGCAAGTACCGTTGCAGAATAGGAAATGAACTAATTTAAATAAAGCAAGGTAATCCAAAATATTATGATAATAATCTAAAACTATGCTTTTAAATGATTTGTCTGAGAGATAATTATTGAGCAAAATGCAGAGGAGAACTCTGATGCCCCTCTTCAGACAGTGGGCGTGGGATCTTTTACATCCTTCAATGTCTCATCCAAATGATGAGATACTGCTGACAGTTTAGTATTCCCTCAGCTCTGGAGTGTCAACCTAGATCATGTAAATGCCACTCAACAGCAAACCATGCCAGTGCTGCCATTTCAGGAGATCATTTGGAATTGCATTCTGTTCCAAAAAATTTCTTTGTTAGAAAATCTAACTGGGATGAATAGTAAATAGCACGGAATGGATGAAAGAATTTGTTTAAAAATAATCTTCCCAAAATATGAGTGACTGATAAATTAACCACTTTGACCTTCAGTTTCATTCATTTGTTTTTCTAAGTCCCTTTTGACTTGAGCTATCTACATTCAATTCAGCTTCACTTAACTGTGCTGCTAGTTATTGAGAAGGGAGCTCCACTATGGAATGTACAGTAAACATTGTTTCAGAACAACTGGAAATCATCAATGTAATGAAGATTTTTTGTTTCTGAACACATCTGACCCAGACTTAAATCCAGTTCAATAATGTGGGCATTTAGGGTCTTTAAAAAAGGCACGGCTTGTTCAAATGTATAGAACCAATAATTTAGGTTTAATATTATAGACCATTATCTTGGTCAATGACTACACAAATCTTAATGAATTCAAACTACTCACAACTTTACTCTATCAGCTTATTATAACAAATTCAAATATCCATGTAATTCCTGAATTCTGTTGATCCTGTAGGACCAATACTCATGCAAACTGCTTTTCTCACTTACTCTAACACTGGGAATCTTCCGATGGGTAGTTTCCTTCTCCCAAACCCTGGCACGTGTATCTTTCTCGTGGTAATCCGCCTCCTTAGATGCCTGCTTCCTGCTTGTTGGTGTCCTGAGTTCTCGCTGCTTTACCTCTGAAAACTTTCATAATAATTATTTTCCCTTATCAGTTCTGCACCATTCTACTTTGATTCTATTGGCCCTGGCCCAAGACTACCGGTGATAACTCTTCACGTCATGTCTCTGATGTCATTCCTTGGCTGTTTTCACTCTATCTCTAATTGCACTAATTATCGCCAGTTCAAGCCAGCCACCAGGTTCGGACCACACCAGTTCACAGCCTCAGATACTCCTTCTATAAACCTGTGCTGATTCATCTGTCTTCCCAAAGAACATCCCACAAATAACTTCTTGTTTGAAAAGGATATTGAATTATCATTAGGACCTTCATTATTTCTACCTTCAAGTGCATGTTCTTCAATTCAGGAAGAGTTAATTACGAAATCTTCTTCCACCATCTGGCAACAACTGAGACATTTGTTTTGTCTACTTGTTCGCTGTCCTTGACGTGTTCCAACAAGCTGTTCTGCAGACCTTTAATTTCTTTATGACAACAACACATGGGTTCTGCTATCCTGAAGGATAAGATAGATCCTAATTTGACCTTACAAAAAATAAAAAGCTGACAGTCCATTTCCCCTCACAGATTCAGCATGAACCATTGAGTTCCTTCTGCATATTTCTTCTTTGCTCTAGATTTTAGCATCCTTAATCTCTTGTGTTTTCACTGCTGTGGTGAACTATGTGCCTGTCTGGACATGCCCCCTGCTGACTGCTCCTGTGGCTCCTCCCACAGGCCCCTGTATAAAGGCAATCTGAGGCCTGACGCTCGGCCTCAGTCTCCAGGACATAGTATGATGGACACTCACTCCTGGTTCCTTATTCCAGTCAATAAAAGCCGATATCTCGCCTTACGTCTCAGTGTGAGTTATTGATGGTGCATCAATTTTATTGACTGGAAGTTTTAAAACATGGAAACCGTTTTGCGTCCGGACCGGTTGGATTTGGACCCTCAAGGCCCTGACGCAGCTCTCGCTTTTGAACACTGGCTTGCATGCTTCCAATCGTACTTGGAGGAGGTTTGTGCAACTGAACCCTTCATGCACAACTTTGCCATCCGGGGGTCACCCGATTTTACCATTTTGTGAAAGCTCGGAACCTGCCATACTCCCTGGAGGACATCAGGACGATGACCAGGGACTGCCAAATTTGCGCTGAGTGCAAACCGCACTTCTACCATCCTGACACGGCACAACTTGTCAAGGCCACCCGCCCTTTTGAACGACTGAGTGTTGACTTTAAGGGCCCCCTTCCCTCCACTGACCGCAATGTCTATTTTCTCAGTGTTATCGACGAGTACTCACGGTTCCCCTTTGCCATCCCCTGCCCCGACACCACTGCCACGTCCGTCATAAAAGCCCTGCGCCAGCTCTTCACTCTGTTCGGGTATCCCTGCTATATCCACAGCGATAGAGGGTCCTCCTTTCTGAGTGAGGAGCTGCGCCAGTACTTGCTAGCTAGGGGCATTGCTACCAGTCGGACCACGAGTTATAATCCCCGGGGTAATGGCCAGGTGGAGCGGGAGAATGCCACAGTGTGGAAGGCCACACTTTTAGCCCTTAAGTCAAAAGGGTTGCCGGTCTCTCGATGGCAGGAGGTCCTCCCTGAGGCACTGCACTCTATCCGCTCTCTGTTATGTACGTCCACCAATGCCACCCCTCATGAACGCCTATTCTCTTTTCCCAGGAAGTCTGTCACTGGGACCACCCTACCAGTTTGGCTGACGTCCCCGGGGCCAGTGCTGCTCCGGAAACATGTGAGGAGCAATAAATACTCCCCGCTGGTGGAGAGGGTTCACCTTCTACATGCGAACCCCCAGTATGCCTACGTGGTCTTACCTGATGGGCGGGAGGACACGGTCTCCATCCGCGACCTGGCACCCGCAGGTGCAGCAGACCACTACCCTGAAGGCTCTCCGGTAACTATGAACCCTGCACCAGAGGTGACACCATGCTCACCAGGCCCTACACAGACTCCTCACGACACTTGTATACCCGGCGTTTCGTACGCATTTATACCAGGCGCCTCGCACATGCGTGAGGGATCACCGGCGCCTAGTGGGCAGGAACAAGCGCAACCTCCGTCCCCTGTGCAATCACCAATGTTGCTGGCATCCATGCGATCACAGCCGGTGCTACGTAGATCGCAGCGACAGATTCGACCACCTGATAGACTTGACTTGTAAGAAACTTCGCCACATGGGGACTCTTTCAAACAAAGGGGGGGGTGAATGTGGTGAACTATGTGCCTGTCTGGACACGCCCCCTGCTGACTGCTCCTGTGGCTCCTCCCACAGACCCCTGTATAAAGGCGATCTGAGGCCTGACGCTCGGCCTCAGTCTCCAGGACATAGTATGATGGACACTCACTCCTGGTTCCTTCTTCCAGTCAATAAAAGCCGATATCTCGCCTTACGTCTCAGTGTGAGTTATTGATGGTGCATCAACTGCTTATTAGCTTGTTGGGCAAACAATGACCCAAAACATTTGCATGGATTTGTAAAGGCATTATTTAACAGCAATGTCTGCATTTTCAGGAAGGGGTTGGACTGTATTGCACCATGCACTATTAGCCTCACACACTTGTCCTGTGCTTCTGGACTACTGCTAGAGTTCAATGCCACAGACTCCCTCAGATTTCCCAACTCCTAGCTCAAACTCGGCATATACTTGTATATTGGTCTCTCTTGAAAGGAATGGGAATGGGCTGCTAATCAAGATAATGAGTAGAGTTACATTTGACTTATGAGTAAATAACATTTACATTTGTTTGAAGTTATGAAATTGAAATTATTCAATTAATTTAAGTGAGAAAGCACTTATGTTTTTTTAATGTAAGCAGTATTCTGTTTAATATAGATTTGATTTTTTAATCTCTTCTGAATCCTTTAAAATTATTTATGAAGACACAGCCACTCCACCCACCCCAACATCCTCAAAGCAGGTAGGCGCAAGGGCTGTGCGCTGGGCACACTGCTGCACACTACGCTCACACGCCAAACACGTGGGCTGTTATGGATGAGAAATATCTCGTAGATTTTAACCATGGGAGATACTTACTTTTCTGTTTGTATAATCCATCACTTATAGTAAACTAAGAAAAAAATTGCACTAAAAGAGTAACACAGTTACATACATATTTCAGATTTAATGAATTTCTTTTCATTTGACCTTGACACCTCTGCTGGCTGATCCATATCTGCAGAACTGAATCCTATATCCATTTCTGTTTCATTAACCAGGCTTTCAGATTGATTGATATTTGGCAGAATCCAAACATAGTTATTAATTGTTAATTCTCTATAGATATGGGATTGCATCATTATAATATGCAATCCGTATCAAATAATTTGCCATTTGACACAATACCGCATTTTTATACAGCCAAGATGTAAATGTAATAAATGCACAATCACAGATTTTTTCAGTACAATGGGGGACAATATTGTTCATTTCAGCTTTGTCGGTTCTTTCCAAAACTGTTCTGCTTGATCCATTCCCACTCTGTTCCCTATGCCTTCCAAATTTTTTTCCTTTTCGAAAAATCTCTATCTCCATTGTTCACTTGTCTTTTGTAGAGGGATGGGAAAGAGTTGCAAACACCTGGACAAAATGACATACTTGGTAATTTGGCTTTTCTCCTGGGCTGTCCAGATTCTTTTGATTGAACCACACTGGTTAAGATGGTGAAACCTACAGAAGTTCATCCCATAACCTTCCTAAATGCAGATTTAATTATTAAATAGACAGTGGGGACTCAGCCACCAGTTTGTCTTTACGCCCCATTAATCAGGTGTACTTGTGCATTGGTTTTTAGTTGCTTCAATTGTGTAACACTCTTCACAACTGTCTTCAAATCAAATGGTGAAGAAGTATTTGTGGCTGTTGGTGGAAGTATGACTGGGAGGCATTTTGTGAAAAGTGAAGCCATGTCTTTCAGGAGTGAATTTAGGAAATATATCTACAAGCACAGATTAGTGGAAGATTGGAGCCTTTCCACAAATGACAATTGGTGTGAGGTTAAACATCCATTTCTATTTCAGACATTGATATGCAGTAGACTTTAGATCCACCATTAAAAGATGAACTATCAGAATCAGGTTTATTATTACAGACATATGTTCTGAGATTTGTTTTGTGGAACCAATGCTGTCTAAGATATAAGAAAAAACTATAAATTAATAAATAAACAAAATAAATGAATAGGTCAGAAGAAGAATAATGAGGTAGTGCTCATGGGGCATTCAGGAATGTGTTGACAGAGGGGAAGACACTGTTCTTCAATGTTGAACTGTTCTCAATATTCTTAAACTACACTCAATATGACATTATTCTTCTTTGAATCAATTTCAGTCCCTTTTATAAATGGTTGGTCTTTACCTCTGATCCTCTTCAATTATTTTGATCTACATCAAAAAAATAACTGCATTTATCAATACTATTATTCTCCTCTTAAAGTATGTTAGTGCAAACATTTCCTTTAGCTATCAAGTAATAATTTAACTATTTCTTTCCATTCATTTGTCTTCAAATGTGGGTGTCATTGGCAAATTCTGCCTACAGGAAAGCAAGGTTGAAAGAGTGTAGAGAAAATTTACAAGAATGTTGCTGGGTCTGGAGGACATGGAAAGATTGGAAAAATTGAATAGGTTAGAACTGTATTCTTTAGAACGTAGAAGATTGAGAGTAGATGTGATGGAGGTATACAGAATTAAGAGGGGTATAGATAGGGTAAATGCAAGCAGGCTTTTTTCCACTGAGGTTGGGTGGGGTAACAACCAGAGGTCATGGCTTAAGGGTGAAAGGTGAGAAGTTTAATGGGAACATGAGGGGGAGCTCCTTCACTTAGAAGGTCACGAAAGGGTAGAATGAGGTGCCAGCACAAGTGGTTCATGTTAACTTGATTGTAATGTTTAAGAGAAGTTGGATAGGTATGTGGATAGTAGGGATATGGAAGGCAATGATTCCAGTGCAGGTTGTAGGGAGTAGGCTGTTTACATAGTTTCAGCACAGGCAAGATGGGCTGAAGGTGCAGTTCCTGTGGTGTACTTCTCTATGACTCTATGACTCTCTGGCTCCTAATGCCATTATATAGCGGGGTGAATATGTAGTTAATAGTCAACAAAATGAAGCAGTTGTAGCGGTGTGCTACACACAGTGCTAAAATAACGACACGGAGTCGGTAAACTGCAGTTAAAGAAGATTTTATTCGAACTTCACAGCCTTACTTTAAAGCCTCCCTGATCCCGCCCTCCCCAGGCGCGGATGCTGTAGGGGGCACGTACTCACAGTCCCCCGCAGGCTTTTCCCTTTGTTGGTGCCCTTTTGGGACTGGCCTTTGTGCCGGCGCGCTGGCTATTTGTGAGCTGGTTCGAGTGCACTAGGAAGTGGGTCACCACACAGCGTTCATTTTACATGCACTTGGCCATTGACAAAGAAATCCACATGCTCTTCTATTGAAGCCACTGAAAGCCAATATGTAAGTGCAACAAGCAATTAGGAGGACAAATTGTTTGTTAGCCTCTATTATGAATGAGCTTAATTACAGGATCAAGGAAATCATACTGAAATTTTATTGGGGCTATTGGATTTCTGTTCATATTCTGACCCTTAGGGTTCTTTCAGGAGTCAGGAATGAAGAACAGTCTCAAATTCTTAACAATTATTTATTTTAAAGTCAAACAAGCATACAAATACTAAGTAAACTAAATAAAGAGATGAGAAATGAAGCTAAGTTGAATGAAAAGTATTCTGAATCCAAAGATAAAAGGGAATAAAAAAGCAAAGATGGCGCCTCTGAAAAACCCATTACCTTTATAGTTGAGATAAAAGAAATTCCTTAGATTAACTAAACCAATCACTGGTTGCACAATTATATCATGTGGGTAATGTGCTAACATTTAGCCAATGAATAATGAAAACAGCGATTAACCATTAGTTTAACTGCTATACCACTCTTTGCCAGTAAGTGGGGATGAACCATCACATACTTGTGAAAAATGCATGAGTTTGTTTAAAAAGTACAAATTATGATTAAACTTTGACTTTCGTAAAAGTACAAATGATCGAACTACAACTTCAGTCTCATATTAATTCATCTAATATCTTATAAAAGTATTTAAGAAATGGTTTCCAACAGGGCCTTGATGTGAATAAACCTGGAGAACTATGTACAACCTAGAAAAGGATATACTTGCCGTAAGAGAATGTAGTGAAGATTCATTAGACTAATTCTAGGGATGGTGTACTTGCCATATGAAAAGCGAATGAGTAGACTGGGACTGTAATCTTTATAACTTGAAAGGATGTGGCAACATCCCATTAAAACTTACAAAATTCTGGGGGGGGGGGGCTTTAAATCTAGATAAGGGACAAACTTTCTCCTAAATGAGGAGTCTAGGCCAAAGAACAGAGTTTGAGTATATAGGTAGGGTGGGTAGGACTGAGATCAGGAGCAACTTCTTCAATTAGTGAGTGGTGAATTTTTGAAATTCTCCACTGTGGAAGCTGAACCAAAACAGAAGTGAATAGATTTCTGGACAATTCGGGAATGTGGTGATAGTGCTGAAAAAATTGCCACTGGATAATGAGACATGATGTTGAAGAGTGGTGGAGCAGATTTGAAGGGTTCTAAAGCCTGCACTACTCCTGTCTCTTATGTTCTTCTGAATTTCTATGGGCTATTGCACCAGATACCACTGTCAGTCTACTTCCTCCTATACAAGCGTTCCTAATGTAAACAGAGAACACAACTGGATATAATCCATCAGGTCAAAGAATATGTGTTGGAGGCTTGGTCAGTATAGGTAATTAAGGAGAGAATGTGAATTAAAGGGGTTATAAAGAACAATGCAATTGAAATAGAGAGACGAAAGGCAGAATGAATGAACCTTTTTCTTTAAAATAATCTTTCTATTTGAATTCTCAAGAGCAACATCTTAAGGATAGAGACTTCATATTGTGAAAGTGACTTTGCAGGTGGTTTGTATGTATTTAGAACTTATTGTATGCACCAACTCGCAAATGGAAAAGCAATCTTTTGTGCTTCTCAGCTATAATGATAAATGATGAATCTTTAAAACCCCTACACAATTCAAATTCAATAAAGAGACAAAAATTAAAATAATGTAACAAAATATATCCCAGAATTCCCTTTTTTCTAGACTTAAAACCTACAAACAAAAGCTATAATTCAACCTCAGAAACTACTTACAGTAATAGATGGTCAATTGTAATAAATTTGCATTGTACTGGTGTATTTAAAATTGCAACAGTGTAGTTATTAAGTTCGTGTACTGAATTTTGCCATAGATGTTCAAGAATTTTAATTCATCTTTTTAAAATACTGGTTCCCATAAACTGATATCAGTGAAAGTGATAATGAGCCTGTCAGATTATGATCCACAGCTGGTTCACTAAATTCCTTCAAGGGCACTTAGCTGTAGAGTTCTATCATAATTTCACACTGAATGTCAATTGTCCAATTACACTACTGTACTAGGTGGAGATAGGGTAAATCTGAGCCTGGGACTTACAGATATATTTCACAGAAAGTACAGCAAGCAGCAGAAATGACTCCTCCTGTATCCACCAGGGCACAGCAAGCTGCTGCAGGTTCCCCGGCCTCTGTGCTGTGAAATTTGCCCACAGAGCCTGTGGCCACACAGACGTGGAGTAAGTGCCAACAAAATTGCTTAAGGATTTTATTTAAACCAAATGGAAGAAATTATAAATGAGGAGAGAGGTAAACAAACTCAGTTAAACACCTTAAACTAAAGGGATTCTGCAGATGCAGGAAAACTGGTGTAACACAGCCAAAATGCTGGAGGCCCTGGTAAAGGGTCTTGGCCCAAAAAGTCAACTATTTATTCCTCTTAATGGATGCTGACTGACCTGCTGAGATCCTCCAGAACTTTGTATACGTTATTCCTTTTTAAAATCTAATTTAATTTTGTTCATTTAAAATCATGAATTTAAACAAAACCTTTCTGTTCTGTTCCCTGTTTCACGGAGATATGGCTCATTCAAGACACACTGTACATGGTGATCATGCCTGAGGGATTCTTGATCTACTGGATGGAGTGATCTGCAGAACGTTCAAGGAAGGCAAGAGGTGGGGTCTATGTTTCATGATAAACTCCTCGTGTTGCTCTGACACAGCGGCTTTGTTGCTCTCTTGTTTCCCTGAAAAGTGTAATGATTAAGTGCCGACTGTTCTTTCTACCAAGAGAGTTCTCCTCATGATCCTCTCCACAGTTCATATACAGCCAAAGGCTGATGTTAAGCAAGCACTCGATGTATCGCATGCCACGATTAGTAAATGAGAATCAACCTATCCCGATAACTTTCAAATCATGGCCAATCAGGCATGTTTGCCCAACTATCATCAACATATCACCTTGCAGCACCAGGGGTCCCAACACTCTTGGTCACTGCTACACTAACATCAGGGATGCCTACTCTTCCATGGCGAGATTGCATTTCGGGAAATCCGATGATCTGGCTGTCTTCCTCCTACCTGCATACAGGCAGAAGCTAAAGAGCAAGGCTGCATTATTAAGGACAATGAATAGAAGGCAGATGAATGACCATGGGATTGCTTTAAGTCAGTGGACTAAGCCATGTACAAGGACTCCCCAGAGGATCAGAGGGAACGTGCAATAGTTGTCACAGACAGACGTGGATGAGTGTGTCCTCACAAAATCATTCAGAGTCTTCCCAAACCAGAAGCCTATTAGACAGGTATATGGAGGAACTTAAGGTGGTGGGGGGGGGGGGGGTTTATTTGGGAGGCAGTGTTTAAGGGTCGGCACAGTATTGTGGGCTGAAGGGCCTGTATTGTGCTGTACTATTCTCTGTTCTATAAACAAGAGATTGCAATCTGCTGAGGGCCAGATCTGGAGACCATGTAAAATACAACTGGTTCAGGTTTGACCTCCAGAAAGGCATCTCCAACCTGAATCAGTGAAGGATGCTTGAGAGCTGTAGTAGGGCTTGAATATCATCACCTCCTACAAAGTAAAACCAAACGTCATATGTGACTACGAGGATTCACTCCCAGATGAGCTCAATGCCTTTTATGCTCACTTTGACCAAGAAAACATGGAGATACCCTCCCAAACTCCCACAGCCCCTGACAACCCTATAACTTCAATCTTTGAGGTTGACGTGAGAGTATCATTCAGGAGGGGATCCCACAAAAAGCATCTGGCCCAGAAGGGGTAACTGGCTGAGAACTGAAGACCTGTGCTAATCAACTAGCTGGAGTGGTCACTGATCTCTTCAGCCTCGAGATTTGGCAGTCTGACGTACCCAACTGCTTCAAGCAGCCTTTGTTTATACCAGTGCCCAAGAAAAACATGGTACCCTGCCTCAATGACTATCATCCAGTAGCACTTGCACCCACTGTGATGAAGTGCTTTGAGAGGTTGGTGATGAAAGTTTTCACTCCAGTCTTCAGAGCAACTTGGATCCATTCCTGTTTGCCACTGTCTCAACAGGTCAACAGCAGATCCATTTGATTGGCTCTTCAACCCAGGTGCGTCTGTACAGTGAAGATGCAGACAACAGGATGCTCCTCTTTGACTACCGCTCAGCATTCAACCCCAATATCACCTAAAAAAACTAATCAATAACCTCCAAGACCTAGCCAGAGAGCTACTATATTCAGACAGCATAGAATAGAAGGATGTCCCTTCAGAACAGAAATGAGATGGAACTTTTTTAGTCAGAGGGTGGTGAATCCATGGAATCACTGCCACAGACTGCTGTGCAACCCAAGTCATTTGGTATATTAAAACAGAGGCTGATAAGTTCTTGATTAGTAAGGGCATCAATGGTTACGGAGAGAAGACAGGAGAATGGGATGAGAGAGAAAATTAATCAGCTATGATCGAGTGCAGAGCAGAGTCGACTGGCCGGACTGCCTAATTCCATTCCTATGTCTTTATGCCCTTTTCAGGGCCATTTCCCACAATTGGAAGGAAAGAGTGGGATGTGGCCCAAATAACTCATCAGTCTTTAATGGAACCTCAGAAAAGTGCTGGTGATCAGCAGTGAATACACCCCAAACCATCACAGATAAAGCCCTCCCCACCATTGAGCACATCAAGAACGAGCATTGTCACAGAAAAGCAACATCCATTGTCAAGGACCACCATCACCCGGGCCACACTCTCTTCTCACTACTGCTATCAGCAAAGAGATACAGGAGCCTTAGGTCCCAAACCACCAGATTCAGGAACAGTTGTCATCCCTTAACTATCAGGCATCAGAACTAGAGTGGATAATTTAATTCACCCCAACATCAAACTGATTCCACAAGCTATGTACTCATTTCCACGAATTCCACAACTCATGTTCTCAATATTAATTAATTAACTAATTAATTTGTTTATTTGTCTATTTATTTACTTATCTGTTTATCTATTTCAGCACGCATTTACTTATTGTTGTTTATTGTTTACTTATTCAGAGGTTTCAAAGGCATATTTAATGTCAGAGAAATGTATACAATATACATCCTGAAATTCTTTTTCTTCACAAACATCCACAAAAACAGAGGAGTGCCCCAAAGAATGAATGACAGTTAAATGTTAGAACTCCTGAGTCCAACCCCCCACCCCCCCAGCTCCCTCTCACGTGTAAGCAGCAGCAAAGCAATGACTCCCCCCCCCCCCCACCAGCTAAACAAGCACCGGCGCCCCCCACCGAGCATTCAAGTGTGCAGCAAAGCATCAATAAAGACACAGACGTGCAGTACACCTGGTAATTTAACATACCACTGGCTTGCTCTCGCTCCCTAATAAGGGAAAAAGAAGTGTACCTGTTTCACAGTGAGAGGGGAGACTTAACAAACAACTCGCTGATTTACGATGTTAAAAGTCTGTTGTGGCGCTTTTTCCGAGTTCTGTGCTTAAAGAACTCGGGTCTCCGGGCACACAGCCAGCAGCCAGCTTGCTGCTTTCAATCGTCCATCTTCCACGACACACCAATTTCCTGCGGAGGCACCGACCTCGAGTCCGCCTGCCTTCAGAGCCAGGAATCCCGGAACCCTGAAGGCGCACTAGTCTTCCAGGCTGCGTCCTTGTTATATCGAATAGTGGCCAGATGTGAGACCCTGAGGGCAGGTCCCATTCCCGCAAAGAACCAAAGTCAGCATGTAACTCTAGGTCAGGGTCTTCAAAAGACCCCTAAAAGGGTAAAAATAGAGACATTAAAGATATAAATAGAGTGTTTCTGCAGATGCAAACAGAGGAGTCGCCATTAGGCTCCATCGTCCTCCTAGGGTCCAATTTCAGGATGTATATTGTATATATTTCTGTGACATTAAGTGTACCTTTGAAACCTTTGAAATTTATTTTTCCTTTTTGCACTTGCACAATTTGTTGTCTTTTGTTGGTTGACTTAGTTGTTTGTCTTTGTTGTGTGCGGTTTTTCATTGATTCTATTGGTCCATTGTATTTACTATGACTGCCGAAGAATCACACGGTAGTATATGCTGACTTGTACTTTGATAATAAGTTTACTTTGAACTTTGATAAATATATGTTTAATAGACATAGAAACAGCAAAAACAGGAGCAGGAGTAGTCCATTCAACTGATCTAGCCTGCTCTGTTGTTCAATAAGTTTATGGCTAATCTCCTACTTCAATACCATGTACCTGCCCGCTCTCCATACCCATTGATTTCATTTGTGTCCAGAAATCTATCTGTCTCCTTCCAAGAAGTATGGAGTGACTTGGCCTCCACCGCCTTCAGTGGAAGAAAATATCACAGGTTCATCATCCTTCGAGTGAAGAAGGTGTTTCTCAGATAAACCCTAAATGCTTTCCCATGTAAGACATTGATTTTTGGTTCGAGACCCAAGGGATTCAATCTCTCTGCGTCCAGGCCTTTTCAGAAAATAGTATGTTGCAATGACACTTTCTTTCATTCTTCTCAAAGCTAGCGACTACAGGTCTTGTTGATTTAAACTGGATCTCAAGATTCAATCTGTCCCAGTATTCAATTGAGTGAAACTTTGCTGCTTTCCCTGTTTTATAAGTACATCATGTTGTTTTAATTACTTTAATTATTTTAAAGGTGGATTGCAAATTACTTTAAATCCCAAGTGGCTACTTATGTGAAGAAATCTTGTGTCTTTGGAAATAGTGATGTGTCAGGGACCAGGCTCTCTGTGGAAGACTAAGCTCCTGAATGTTGGAAGGAACAATATGGTCCAGGAGCAAATGAACAAAGTATCTTCTTCAAGTTCAAGCTTATTGTCAAAGGCATAAACATCCAGGATCAAAATGCCATGAAAAATTAACTTCTTGCAGTAGCAGCAGCACAGCATGACAAGCATAAGTTAACACAAACATAAATTAACATAAATTCTGCATAATTTATACAACAAAATAAACAAGTTAAATTTAATGACATCAGCACAAGTGGAGAGAGAGGAAAAAGAAATTTAGTCAATGGTAGTGCTAGGGTTTTTGCTTGTCAGTTCAAGAACCTGATGACAGTCAGGAAAATACTGATGTTAAAGCTTGAAGTGTAAGCTCTTGTACCTCCTGCTTAATGACAACGTCCAGGAGAGGATATTGTCTGGATTTTGGGAGCCCTTGGTATTGGATGTTGCCTTCTTGAAGCATCGCCTCGTACAGATGTCCTTGATGATGGGGAGAGCTGAAGCCATTATGGAGCTTTCTGAGTTTGCCGTTCTCTGTAGCTGCTTACATCCCTGTGCTCTGGACTTACCATTCTAGGCCATGATATAACCATTCGGAATGTTTTCCTCTGGTTATCTGTAGAAGTTCGTCTGAGCAGCATGGCAGCGTAGTGGCTAGTGTAATGTTTTACAGCAGCAGCGTATGGGATCTACTTCCTGCCACTGTCTGTAAGGCATTTGTACGTTCTCCCCATCCCCTCCGGATGCCCTGATTTCCTCCCCCTTCCAAGGAAGTACAGGTTAGTAAGGGCTAGTAGGTTGTTGCCATACTATGATGTTGGCAGAAACATGGTGACACTTGGAGGCTGCCCCCAAGCATACCCTCGGACTGCGTTGGGCATTGATGCAAACCATGTACAGTGTACTTCATTGTATGTTCCTATGCTTCGATGTATATATGACAAATATAGCTAATAAAACTCATTATGTCTTCGATGACATGCTGAATCTTCTTAAACCTCTAAGAAAGTATAAATGCTGGAGCATTATCCAGGATTGCCTTTGCAAGCTAGGCTGAGGTAGACCCTCCGAGATGTTGACACCCAGGAACTTGAAACTACTCACCTTTTCTACCTCAGACACTTTAATGAGAACTAGTGTATGTTCACCTCACTTTCCCTTTCTAAAGTCCACAATCAATTGTTCTTGCAGGCATTGAACACAGATTTCTTATGACACCACTCAACCAGCTCACCTATCTCACTCCTGTCACCTTGCCACCAATTTTTCCAACAATGATATACGCCAAAAGTATATGCAGTGAAGCAGAGAGACTGTGAACCACTGAAAAAAATCCTGTAACTGTTTCAGGAAGAACACTTTCTGTGTAACTCTCACTTCGGCTAGCAGCTTAATATAGGGGATGATAGCCCCCTGGCCCGGCCAAACTTAAGGGATCTCGTTTGGGTGGATGCTGCAGGAGGTGTTCCCTGTCACAAGTCAGTACCATGAAATAACAAACGGGGTACACAATATGCGATTAAATGTTTGAGCTTTATAATTTTTAATTTGACTATGCTGTATATGGTTAGAAAAGAAATCAAAAAATGAAAAAGGGCCCATTCTCATGAAACAGTCTAATGCGCAACGTTGGAGTTCACTGATAAGGCTGTTCCTCCACCATCGACCTCCTCCAATTGTCACTGACCTTCAGACCCTCAATATAAGTCCACTCTGTCCGGCCAATTGGTCTACCATTCTCTCCAGTCGCATCTTCTCTCCTCATCTGTCCCTGGTAAAAGACCGTGAATTCCTGGCTCCCAGACAGACAAGAAAGAACACCATCTCACTCATTGGCTAACATACCCCATTATCTCTAGTCATAACCCAAACGTTGCTGCTACCGAGAAACTATTACCTCAGCAGTGGAACATTACATAGAAGCCATTACATTAGCAGTGAAACCTTACTGCGTGTTACATAAGTATCCAACTTTACCATGTATTCACAGGCTGGATATATTCTTCAGCTGACAATGTCCTCCATGACTTGCAGAATATCTTGACTTTGGTTGTCATGCAGCAAGAAGATGTATTTAAGCAGTTGCAGAATTTATCCTCCTGCTGTTATTTCTGGGAAGATTTAACTTACAACATAATCCTTTGTTCCAGAGAACTAAGTAGTTGTTAAGATGAAAGCTGGGACATAAAAAACAATTAAACTTGAACCACATCAGTTTGATGGCACATTTTACTTACTTGTCAAACATCAGGTTCTTCCATAACATGGCAAGGAAGTCATCTTCTAAGTATTTTGCCAGGAATTTGCCTACAGCAGTGACTACTGGCCATTTATAAATGCACATTTCTCCTGCCAGATACTTTACTTTATTGTCACCAAACAATTGATACTAGAGCGTACAATCATCACAGTGATATTTGTTTCTGCGCTTCTGATTTGTACTGACGGGACGTACATTGGGAAAGAGCCAACACTCTTTCCATTGCCCAGAGCATGAATCAGTTGGTCACACTTTTGCGATGGCAAATCTCAGAAAACTATTGCCTAAAATTGTGACGGGGATATAATGAATGATTTCACATTTTATTAGATTAGATAAGATGATCCCTGATTTGTAGCTTAAATCTGTTTCCTACCCAATATACTTTGATACTCTTAAGCACATTTTTTGTTCATTTTATTGATCTCTGACTTAGAAAATATCCAGTTGATTCAGAGTCCAAAGCTCCTTGGGAAACCAATTGTAAATTGGCACTTTCTTTTGTTAGTGTTAGGTCTTCCTAATTCCTATACTAAATCACATGACTCTGACTAAATGCTCTCTAATTACAATTGCTGTCTTAGAATAAGCAGTTTTTGATTTCAGCCCCTATCTAATCTCATCATTATTGTAAAGATCTCAATTGGTACATCCCTCAGTATTCTGAATTCAAGAGAGCACAAGACTAATTATCCAACTTGTCCTCGTAGTATCATTCTTCAGAGTTGTTATCGTTCTACTGAATCTGTGCTTCACTTACAATATATATTTTGTGAAGTTTGGAATGCACAGGGTTGCAATAAGAGTTCACTGAGGCTCAGCAAACATCACAAAATTTGTTTTTATCTCTTAAACCCTTGAGGGGACACCAACGACTTGGTATTCCTTTTACTCATATTTTGTAATGATTTTGGTGTCTAAATCTTTTTGCTCCTCCACATTGCTTATCTTCACATCATTTGGAAAATACTTTAAATTCTCTTTATCAAATGTAAAATGGTCGGCCTGGCATTTCCCCCAGACTGAATGCATATTTATCAATACAATTTAATCTTCCTTCTCCCCTTTGCACAACACCTTGATACACAATTCATTACTTCTTCATTGAAATCATTAATAAATGATGAATATCCAAACAGACACGTATCACAGCACATTCCTGTTAACTCTGGTTTGGCTTTTAGAATCTAACTAATTCCCAATAAAATGGGACACAAGGTTTGGTTACATAATGGACATGTACTATGTGTAAAGGGGGTTTCTTTTTTTTCTTTGTTACTGTTGGGAAAGGGTTTCCTTTTGTTAACTAGCAGGAATGCTAATTTACTGATAACGAGAATGGTATTCCTTTGTAAACCAAATGGGGATTAATGTTCTTTCTTCTGTAAGCTTTTGTTGACAGGCTTTTGGGGAGATCGGCGCGAGGGGGTCGAGAGAGAGGACGCAATGCTCTAAGCTGGGTGAGGATCGGACCCCAAAAGGGGGTCCGAGGCCGGGAAATTCTCCGACGGGGGGGGGGGGGGGGATGAAGCTAGATGTGTTTGGTTGACCACTCGGAGGGTCCTGAGCTGTTTGGAGAGTCGAGGAATTCGGAGGGTCCTGAGCTGCGAGTCGAGGAGTTCGGAGGGGAGCGAATGGCGGCCAGAAGACTTCAGTAATTGAGCTCCAACGGCTGAGCACGAAGTGGTTTGGACTTTGATAAGTTTGGCGCCTTTTCTTTAATTTTCTCTTCATATATGCTGTATCGTTATTAATCACTTAGTTATAGTAACCTTTATAAATTGTACTCATTTAATCGCATATGGTGTACTGTCTGTTTTTGGGCGAGGCGGGGACATCACACAGCATCCACACCAGCTGATTACCCAGTTTGGTGGGGCCGAAGGCTGCTCCCCCTAGACGAGAACGAGCTGAGCGAGCCTGAGGCGACCCAAGGGGTTACATTGTGAGGTGCTCGTCCGGGGTTGATTTCTGTGAAAGCTGTGTGATCACCCTCTTTAAACTGTGTCTGCGGTGAAGAGCTGGTGTGCCTTTGTGGGTGTGCGATTGCTGGTTATCGCTGTGTGTGTGTTGGGTGGGGTGGCTGCTGTTGCTAGCCTGGAGGTCGTTGTTCGAGTTCTGACTAGTGCTGACGAAATGGTGGTGGGACCATGGGCTGTCCGTACTGTTTGGAGAGTGAGGAGTGACAGGTTGGGATGTTTCAGCAGTGGTGAGCTCCGCCCGGTTGTTGGAATAACGTCCAGCCCTAAAGGGGCGGAGGCGTGGGCGGAGCGGACCCCTCAGTTGTTGGGTGAGTGGCAGTGCTTGGCTGAGGGAAAGCGACAGGGACGGGTTGAAAGTTTGAGTAGGCGGGCTGGTGACTTTGTTAGAACTGTCGGGCGCAATTACCTCGAAGTGACCGCTGCCAGTTCTGGGAAAGTGTGGGAAAATGCGTGTGGTTCGACTGGAAGTCAAATGCCGCAGCTGGGGGGCTTATCATATCCGTGGCAGGAGATTGGTGGGAAGTTTTTAGGGTATCCCTTTTTGCCTAGGGGGGCAGATAAATTGCTTGTGGTGCCAAGGGGATCTGTCAAGGGGATCAGTTGTTCCGTTGATTCGAGAGGTGTCGGGAAACTTAGAGGAGGCCCAGTGGGGGAGCGGCTTGGGGTCTCTGGGGGAGCACGTTCCCAGCAATGTACCAAGGAACTCCCGAAAGGAACAGACCCTATTCCTGAAGGCTTAGAGGGGCCATGCGCACAGGTGTTGTTACGGATGGATGTAAGTCAAGTTAAAGCCATCCTCGGCACCGGGGCGCCGGTTAAGTTGCTGTACAGTTTGTTTCATAACCGTTATTGGAAGCATTTACCCTTGACGACATTGAGGACACTGGAGATTCGGGGTACCAGTGCTGGTGATTATCCAGACGACGGTTGTTGGTCAGTGAAAATGGAGTTCTTGGAGGCAAATGTGGAGGAGACTGAGGTTCATGAATCGTTAATGCTGATGTGTCCGGACCCTGTTGAGACGGGCAGCGTTTCTGTTCTAGAGAGAACCAATATCCTGCTGGTGCGCTTGGGGGCCTGCCCAGAGGAGGCGGGTGAGAGCTGTTTGGAGGCATTGTCGATGCATCCAGGGTTTCGAGCTGCTTGTGTGGACGTGTGTAGCAGCATTGGGCCGGTACCGAATTCAAACAAGAGCCAGTGGTGGTACGGCCTGGGGGAAGTATCTGAGGGTGAGACCCTCTTAGTGGACGCTGCGAAATACCACGAGGGAGGGGAGTTGACTGCTGAAGACACCTCGGAGAGAGAGAGGTTGCGGCGACTGGCCCCTGAAGCCGTGGAAGACGTAGGCAGCGTGTGTGTGGATTGTATTGCGTTGAAGAGGCGCACTGTCAGTGACCAGAATATGGCCCTGAGGGCCAGAGAGGCGATGGCCTGTCTGAGTGGTGCGAAATGGTTTAAGGTGCTGGATCTGAGGAGTGGATGTTGCCAGATCCCGACGAGTGGGGCCGACAAGGAGAAGACGGCAGTTATAAATTCCCTAGGAGTCTTCGGGTCCGAAAAGATGCCACAGGGCATATCTGGAGCCCTTGCAACCTTCCTGCTGGGCAGGTGGAAGACCATAGGGGATGTGGAGGCGTTTGGAGTTTTGGTGTATGTGGATGATCTCTTGGTGTTTGGATGTGCCTCAGGAGAAAATGAAGTGAGGTCGTTGCAGGAGCAGCTGAGAACTACTGAGTTAAAGTGTTTTCGGGACACGTGCCAGGGCTGGCGAAGGTCGCAGCTCATGAGTGACTGTCTCTACGGAATCAAGTTTGAAATGAAGACGGAGAGACTGGAGAAAGCGACCTGGAACCAGTCGGAACTCTTACAAGTTGGAGAGAACGAAGAAAGTTGTCTGACTGAGGGTAATAGCAAACAGAGAACCCGGAGAGGGGAGTTTGCGGAGGTGAAGAAATTACAGACGAATCTCAGAAGAGAGAAGCGGAAGCTTGAAGGGAACCTGAAGATGACCATCGACAGTTCAAATGAAGTGCAAAACCTGAAAGTTGATCTGGAAGAAGTCATGAGGAAGAAAAAGCTGGAGAGAAGTGCAGTGAATACTGAACAGGAGGCTGAAGAGACTGCTGGAGCAGTGCAGGCCACGTGTTTCCGTTTGGAGAAGATCAAACAGCAGCTACCGATCACAGGAATGAGGAAGAATACAGATTCGATGGATGATGTGCTGGATGTGTGGTACATGCTGCCTTTTGCTGACTTTCCCTCGATTGAGGAAGAGACCTTTGGCCCTTCTCCCATTGAGTCAGGTGAAGCGGGGAGGGTTAGCTGTGTGCAGTGTGGGGTATGAGTGAGAGGTTGAGAGAGGAGTTGGTAGTGGGCCCAAGGTATCCCCAGTTGTGTCCGAGCCTGAAGGGTTTAAGTGAGGGGGTACGGAGGTCTCAGAAGGGTTAGGGAACTCCCAGATAGTTGGCCTAAGTAGCGCCTGAGGAACAAGGCGTGAGGGTTACTGTGTGGGGAGGAGATGTCACTGTTTGTGCTTGGGTTACGGTGTGTTGGCAGGAAAGGTGGCTAGTTATTTAGTAGTCATGAGGACATGACTTTTATTTGGTGGAGGAAGTGTGTAAAGGGGATTTCTTTTTTTTCTTTGTTACTGTTGGGAAAGGGTTTCCTTTTGTTAACTAGCAGGAATGCTAATTTACTGATAACGAGAATGGTATTCCTTTGTAAACCAAATGGGGATTAATGTTCTTTCTTCTGAGTCTGTAAGCTTTTGTTGACGGGCTTTTGGGGAGATCGGCGCAAGGGGGTCGAGAGAGAGGACGCAATGCTCTAAGCTGGGTGAGGATCGGACCCCAAAGGGGGGTCCGAGGCTGGGAGATTCTCCGGGGGGGGGATGAAGCTAGATGTGTTTGGTTGACCACTCGGAGGGTCCTGAGCTGTTTGGAGAGTCGAGGAGTTCGGAGGGTCCTGAACTGCGAGTCGAGGAGTTCGGAGGGGAGCGAATGGTGGCCAGAAGACTTCAGTAATTGAGCTCCAACGGCTGTGCACAAAGTGGTTTGGACTTTGATAAGTTTGGCGCCTTTTCTTTAATTTTCTCTTCATATATACCGTATCGTTATTAATCACTTAGTTATAGTAACCTTTATAAATTGTACTCATTTAATCGCATATGGTGTACTGTCTGTTTTTTGGGCGAGGCGGGGACATCACACAGCATCCACACCAGCTGATTACCCAGTTTGGCGGGGCCGAAGGCTGCTCCCCCTAGACGAGAACGAGCTGAGCGAGCCTGAGGCGACCCAAGGGGTTACATATGCAAGAGTTTTATTTATTAAACTCAGGACTTTCCATGTTATAGAACATATTTCTAAAGGTGGAAATTGTTACAATCTTGTACCAGGATGCATGGGCCTTGTTTCTATATCAAGGCTGTAGTAGATTTTTACAAAAACACACTTTAAGTTAAATTAAATATTCTGAAAGGAAGCACAGTAAAAGGAGTCCAGTATGAAGCATGGAACCTATATTCCAAAAGTTTTTTAATAGCTTTCAATTTAAATTAATATATTTCAAAATATTCTTTATTCTGATGATGATTCATTCCTTATCGTTATAACAGTTTTGTGCAGCTAGAGATAGTAGTGTTTCTGGCAAATGCATTAAAAGTGTTTCAGAAAACTCTATTTAAAACTTGATAAAAAGGATTGCTTGTTATTCTCACACTTAAAACACAGTGTTTGTTTAAAGACTGAAGGAATCCTTGAAGAACACCGTTTAAAATATATTATCTTTTGTATTGCCTAACATGCAGTGAAGCAACATACATTGAAACTCAATTCACTGAAGTGGCAGAATAAAAGAATCAGAAAAAAGGTGCAACATATATCAGTGGCCACTTTATTATCTGTACACCTGCCTATTAATACAAATACCTAATCAGCCAATCATGTGGCAGCAACTCAATGCATTAAAGCATGCAGTCAAGGTCAAGTGGTTTAGTTGCTGTTCAGACCAAAGATTAGAACGGGGAAGAAATGTGATCTAAGTGACTTTGACTGATGATGGTGCCAGACAAGGTGATTTGAGTATCTCAGAAGCTACTGATTTCCTGGGATCTTCATGCACTATAGTCCAGAGTTTACAGGGAATAGTATGAAGTCCAAAAGCATCCTGTTCTGTTGGCAAAGATGCTTTGTTAATGAGAGATGGCCAAGGAGGATGACCAGACAAATTCAAACTGACAAAAAGGATGAAACAGAGGTGTGGAGAAGAGCATTTCTGAATGCTCACCAAGTCAAAGCTTGAAGTGGATTGGCTAAAGCAGAAGAAGACCATGAACATACATTCGGTGGCCATTTTATGAGGTACGTGAGGTACCCAATAAAATGGCCTCTGAGTGTATAAGGTGACCATTTGCCTAACAAGTCCAGGCAAGAAGGTGATGTCTGAGGCTAGGTGGTGGGAGAGAGGGGATGGTGTGAAGCTGCAGGTAATAGGTAGAAGAAGTAAAGGCTGAAGAAGCAGGAATATGATAGGACAGGAGAGTGGATTATGGGAAAAAGTGAAGGTGGAGGAGCACTGGGGGAAGTGGTAGACAGGTGAGGAGAAGAGAAGAGGAAAGAGGGGAATGAAGGGCCTCCACCAGAAACTTTACTCCTTTCCATAGATGCTGTCTGACCTTCTGAGTTCCTCCAGCATTTTGTTTGTGTTACTCTGGATTTATGGAAATGCATCTGCAGAATCTTGTGTATTTAATCTGCTTCATTGATGTTGTCTAAGATACTTTGACCCCAGCACTGCAAATAGCTTGTCTGATCTTCATGGAAATGAAACCATAGAATCTTTTACATACAAGAGACTTTACCTCACTAGGCAAAATAGATTGCTTGTTCAGCATTGTAAATACTGTGGCAGTAATCAGTGAGGTTACATAGTTATGTTTATTTATTTTCATTGTTGTAGCATTGCTGACTGTTAATGAAAACAGAAAAGCAGCCCGTAAAATGCTTACCTCCATAGTTTTAAGTGATTATTTAATTTTAATTTAAAATGAAGTGATTTTTTTTTAAAGAAATCTGGTCAATGTTTATAACTTGAAGAGTGGATACAGGCATTAACCACATTAAGAATTCATCATGGCACAACAAGGTTACTTGTGTACTGTCAAAAAGATTCACAACAGCAAATATTAAGGCAGACTAGATTTATTCAAAGACTGTAGTCTCTCACAGCCAGGTAGCAAATACTAAACAGCATTACTCTCTAGCATGTCTCAGTTGCTGGCTTTCTAAACTCTGAATCACTTCATGTGCAGTAAGTTCCCACAAACTCTATGCATTAAGGAGTTGAAATGGAACTAATGTTACACAATCACTGGCAAGCATCCACATTATTGAACTAATAACAGAGAAAAGGCTTTCTTTGATGCTGGTGATAGACATGCCTAGACCATTACCTTGAGGAACTCCTAAATTATTATTTCAGCCTGAGGTGCTAGGCCTCCAATAATCATAATCATCCTCCTTTGCTTTGGTATGACCACAGCTGATGGCAGGTTTTCCTTTCATTCTCATTAGCTTCAATGTTGTTGGGCTTCTCAATACAACAATCAGACAAATGCTGCCTTAAAGTCAAGGACTGTAAACCTCATTAGTTAGTCAAAAGATATTGGAACTTCTACATTGGTAACTTGGGAGGACAGCAATGTTTCTAAAATAGTTTAATGGAATGAGACTGTTATTGGAAGAATATAATTTTTTAAATATATTTTCAGCATCATATAATATAGCACAAGTGAATTTTTTGTCAAGGAGTTTGATAAGAAACCCAAAAGAAATGTTTCAGAGCTCTTGAAACAAACGCAACACAGTGCAAATGTCATGCTTGTACAGAAGATACCAATGTTGCCTAAGGCCATTGCTTGTAAGACAACGTAGAGTTTTTGAACAATCTGCAGTGAAGGGACAAAGTTCAGTGATTGGAACAATGACAAACAGCAGTTACATGCTTGGTGAAATTTGGAAGCAACATTGTATTGAGGAAGGGCATGTTCCTGTCTAATTCCAGCTTGAAAAGACCCTGAAGTATAAAAGGTTTATGGAGGCTATTAACTTAAAAACGTAGAGGACCTAACTCTACCCACATTGAATTGATGCTTTGGCTGCGTCAAGATCAACAATTCGACTTTCTCCCTAGATTCTCAAATTCTAATACTCACTCAGGTGATAAGGATGACTGCTACATATGCTTTGGTTCTGAGGAACCCTGCAGCTTACCTGGCTATTTCTGTTGTCTGCATCTGGCTCTTAAGCAGTAAGTGCAACATTGTGCAAACTGCAGCATCTAGTACACCCATGTTACATTTGCTTCTGTTCAAACTAATATTTAATTATGAAATTAAGCAACTAAAATTAAATTTCTGATGATTTGGAATGGTAGGAATGGTAACTGTTTTTCTTTCCATGGATGCTACCTGACCTGTTGAGTTTCTCCAGTATTTTCTGACTTTATTTAAGCAATTAAACATTGCGAAACAGATATGTAATCAGATTAAGGAAATGTGTAAAAATAATAGGATTGTTGTCATGGCAATTTCAACTTCTCTTATATAAACTGGGACCTTCTTAGTGTAAAGGGTTTAGAGGGGGCTGAATTTGTTAAGATTTCTTAGCAGGTCATGCAGCTGTATGAAAAGAGAAATAGCTACTGTTTCAAGTCTAAGGCCCTTCATCAGAAATTTAATATTAGTTGCTTAGTTTCAGTAGGTGGAAGGTCCAATGTGAGGAGGGTCCGTACAAAACCTGGTGTTGGGTAATGAACCTGGCCAGGCGACTGACCTTTCAGTGAATGAACAGTTAGAGAACAGTGTTCCCAACTCCTTATCTTTCAGGATAGCTATGGATAAGGATAAGTATGCTCCTTGTGGGAGAGTTTGAAATTGGAGTAGGGCAAACTATGAGGGCATTAGGCAGGAACTAAGAAGTGTTAACTAGGAACACCTTTTTTTCTGGCAAGTCCACATCACTTGTGTGGAGGGTGCTTAAAGATCAGTTGAACAGAGCATAGGAAAAGTATGTTCCTGTTAGAAAGAAGGACTTGGATGGAAAGATAATGGAAATTTGGATGTCCGGAGATGTGATGAATTTAGTCAAGAAAGAAAAAGGAAAAGCATGTAAAGCTCCAGAAGTTAGGATCAAATGAAGCACATGAAGAGTGTAAATAAGCTAGAAAAGAAATAAAGACCTGAATTTGAAAAGCCAGATGGGGCCATGAAAAGACCTTGGCAAGTAGGATTACTGTCAATCCCAAGCCATTCTATACATACATCAAGAGTAAAAAGATAACTAGGGAGAGGGTGGGAGCCCTCAAGGAAAAAGGGGGGTGCATTTGCTTGGATGCCAAGGATGCAAGTGAGGTACTTAATGAGTACTTTGCTTTAGTTATTATCAAGGAAAAGGATATGGAGGACCAGCAGATCAATACTGAGTGCATAAACATGTTTGGTGCATTTATAATTCAAGAAGAAGGAAGTGGTTATCTGAGGAAATAAATAAATATATATACTAAAGCTATTATGAACTCCATGGAGCATGTGGGGATCTTCCGATATCCAGGCATTCTTTCTTTCTTTCTTTTTTCTTCTCTCTTTTTTTCTCTCTTTCTACAGGGATATGTTAGGGGGGAGGGGGGAAGGGTTGATAATTTTTTTAAATAATTTTTTTTCCTTCTGTAACCTATTTGAAAATTCAATAAAACAATTAAAAAAAATAAAACAGAAGAAGGAAGTGTTGGGCCCTCTGAGAAGTATTAAAGTGGATAAGTCCCCAAGACCTGATAGGATTTTCCCAAGTTATTGAAGGAGACAAGAGAAGAGATTGGTGGGCCTTTGATGAGTAACTTTGTGTCCTCTCTAGCCACAGGTGAGGTCCCAGAGGACCGGTGAGTGGCTAATATTGTACCTTTATTTAAGAAGGGAACAAGGGAAAATCATGAGATCTAAAGACCAGTGAGACCCCTGCCAGTTGTAGGGAAATTGCTGGAGAAAATTCTTAGGGATAGAATATATAAACATTTAGAAACCCTTGGTCTAATTAGGGAGAGCCAGCATAGCTTTATGTGTGCTAAGTCATGTCTTACCAACTTGAATGAGTTTTTTGATAAGGTGACAACTGAGATTGATGAGGATTGTCTACATGGATTTTAGTAAGGTATTTGACAAGGTTCCTCATGGGAGGCTAATCTAGAAGTTTAAGATGCACGGGATCTGTGGCAAGTTAGTTGTTTGAATTCAGAACTGGCTAGCGTATAGAAGACAGAGGGTAGTGGTTGGAGTTGGAGATCTGTAATTAGTGCAGTTCTGCAGGGATCTGTGCTGGGACCTTTGGTGTTTGCAATGTATATAACTGACCTGGATGAAAATATAGATGAGTGGTTTGGTACATTTGTGGATGAAATGGATACTGTAGATTGGCAAAGAATACAGCGTGATATAGATCAGTTGCAGATATTTAACCACATAACAATTACATCATGGAAACAGGCCACCTCGGCACTTCTAGTCCATGAGGAACGCTTACTCGCACGTAGTCCCACCGACCTGCACTCAGCCTATAACCCTCCATTCCTTTCCTGTCCATATACCTATCCAATTTTTTTTAAATGACAAAATAGAACCTGCTTCTACCACTTCTGCTGAAAGCTCGTTCCACAGTGCTACCACTCTCTGAGTAAAGAAGTTCCCCCTTGTGTTACCCCTAGACTTGTGCCCCCAAACTCTCAACTTACGTCTTCTTGTTTGAATCTCCCTTAATCTCAGGAAAAAGCCTATCCACGTCAACTCTATCTATCCCCTCATAATTTTAAATACCCCTGTCAAGTCCCCCCTCGACCTTCTACGCTCCAAAGAATAAAGACCTAACTTGTCCAAACTTTCTCTGTAACTTAGGTGCTGAAACCCAGGTAACAATCTAGTAAATCTCCTCTGTACTCTCTCTATTTTGTTGACATCTTTCCTATAATTCGTGGCCAGAACTGTATATGGGCTGAGAAATGACAGATGAAGTTTAAGCTAAATAACTGTGAGGTGTTGCGCCTCGGCCGGGCAAAGGCCAGGAGTCATACACTGTTAAGGGCATGGTCCTTAACAGTATTGTTGAGCAGAGAGATCTTGAGATCTTGAGTTCATAGCTCCTTGAAAGTGGTTACACAGGTCGATAAGATGTTTGAAAAGGCTCATGGAATGCTTGCTTTTATTAGTCGAGGCATTGAGTTCAAAAGTCAGGAGGTTATGTTGCAACTTTATAAAACTCTGGTGAGGCCACATCTGGAGTATTGTGCACTGTTCTGGTCACCTCACTATAGGAAAGATATTGAGGCTTTGGAGAGGGTGCAGAACAGGTTCAACAGGATGCTGTCTGGTTTACTGGGCATGCGCTACTCTCTGGAGTGCCTGAGGCATATGGGATATCTGATATGGAGATTATGCATTGAAGGTGAGAGGGGGTAGGTTAGGGAAGGTATGAGGGGTAAGTTTTTTACTCAGAGAGTTGTGGATGCCTGGAATGTTGGTAGAGGCAAATAAGTTTGAGATTCTTAAGAGATGTTTGGAAAGGCACATGAATATAAGAAAGATTTAGGGATGTGGACATGGTATAGGGAGGAGAGATTTGCATTTGCGTGCTTTTGGTTTGCTTTTTAGTTGGCTCAGCACAGCATTGTGGACCGAATGGCCTGTTCCTGTGCTGTACTCCTCAATGTTCTACATTCTATTCATGGAGTCAATGATCTGATGAGTTTTAGTAGGCTAGAAATACACAGTTATGTTATGGTTGGAGTTTCTGAGAATTTTTTTTTTAAATAATGACATCTGGAGCTGCTTTCTTGATCTTGATCTGCTCTGCTTGGATTAGGTTCTACTGCAACTAATAGAAAACTTGGAGACAAACTGAGACTTTGATGATCTCTGCCTCACAGCTAAACTTATATAGCACCATTAACAAAGTGTCAGGATCAGAATCAGAATCAGGTTTATTATTACAGACATACAGTATATCATGAAATTTGCTGTTTTATGGTAACAGTACAGTTCAATATATAAAAACACTGTAAGTTACAATAAAAATATAAAAAATAAATGGTCGTGGTGGGCAGCTGTCGATCTCTGGGGATCATGGGTTTGCGCCTCTGGTGGACTGTGTCCTCTCCAGGAAACAAGCCTGGGACGGAAGATTTGAAGAACCGGTTGTTGTCCCTGCAGCGGATTTCCCCCTTTCCACGTCACTGATGTAGTCCAAGGGAAGGGCAAGGATTGATACAGCTTGGCATCAGTGTCATCACAGGTGTTGCCAGAGTGAAGTTGTAAACAACAGCAAACTGCTTTAGGAACCCCAGCTCCAGATTTCTTCCTCGGGGTTTACTCCCAAAGCCTTTCCCATGGGTGGGTATGGCCGCAACACAGCGGAGGTTTAAAATCAGAGTTCTCCTTTTCCTAGGCGGGCTGCCATCCAAGGCTGATGAGCCCCACCTGCCCGAAAAAGAATAAATAAATAAATAGTGCAAAGAGAGAGCAAAATAGTGAGTGAGGTGGTGTTCATGGGTTCATGGACCATTCAGAAACCCGAAGGGGAAGGACTGTTGAGTCCCCAAAACGTTGAGTGTGTGTCTGTAGACTCTTGTACCTCTTCCCTGATGGCAGTAGTGAGAAAAGGGCATGTCTTGAGTGGGGAGCTTCCCACTTGAATGAAATACACAGGTGTGTATTCTCGTCTTCTATTGGCAAGAAGTTTTGCCACAGTGTTTGAGGTTAAGAAGAGTCCTTAAGGAGCCAGTGAGAGACAGGAAGAGTTACAGAGAAGTTGTTTATGGAAGGAATAGATCTAGAGGTCATGGGCTAAGGGTGAAAGGTGAACATGAGCAGGAACTTCATCCAGAGGGAAGCGAGAGTGTGAAAGAAGCTGCCAGCAGAAGTAATGGGTTCAAGCTCAATTTCAACATTAAAAAAAATTTGAATAAGTACATGGATGGGAGGGGTTTGGAGGGCTTTGGTTTAGGTGCAGGTCAATGAGACTCAGCAGATTAATAGTTCAGCATGGACTAGATAGGCTGAATGGCCTGTTGCTTTGCTGTAGTGTCCCATAACTATGAATGTCAGAGTTAAGGCCCAAACTATAAAGAATGGAGTAATGAATATTAGTGATGTAAGATACTCTCTTATTCTGACCCCTGTATTAATGTAAACTCAAAACTGTTAATGCAACGGAAGCTTTTTGTGTTCTTTTCCAAGTAAGCTTTCTCAGTATCAGTAAATCCAGAATACTGAATCAGGAGTTGTTTGTACTTAAACAGTTACCACAAGATGGCACTCTTCAATTCCCAATCTTAGAAGTGTTAACATTCATGTCTAGACATTGACAAAGACTGGGGTCCAGCAGACAAATACTTACTTGTCTGTGAACAAAATATTCTTTTCTTGTAACCATGTGGAATAAACAATTACCTATTTCCTTTGTTCGTTCCATTTCTTTAAATGGGCGATTATAATTTATTCAGTTCCTTTTGGTCCAATTTGCACACCAACAATAAAGTTTAATGAAATGATCTTAGTCCTAAACTTAATTTGAAATACTCTTGGGGAAAGAGCAGGAAGATCATTCAAATTGCAATTATTAAATGCAGAAAATCCAAAAGTTTCAGTGAACTGTGGCTCCTACACAATTTGCAATGCTACACTCTCTGCTGATAGTCTCAGCACTTATAGAAAAGTGGATGCATTTACGTAATGTATTAAGTACCCAACTGCTCGCTGTATTGTTGCTACATTTTTTCTTAATGCCAAGCTTGTAAGTTGCCTGACTGTATCTAATAGGCACAGCCTAGAAAAATGCACTCCTGATCTCTGGAAGATCCTTTGTTTAATGGAAGACTTAAGTGTAAATAACTGGCTGTCCTTTGGTGTCTTAAACAGTGAATGACAAAAGATGGTGAAGTGTTCAGTCATGAATATAAAGGATACACTTTCTTTTCATGGCAATATTAGAATTGCTGAAAGTATGAGGACTGGTGTATTACCTTGGACTTAGGAATGAAAAGCAATCATTACAGCATCATATAAAATTATCCAGCCCACTAAGCAGCTCCAGTTTGCTATAAGAATCATTCTCTGACTACAATTTGATGAAGCTCCTTCTCAAATTACCACAGAAACATTTTCACCTTTGATTTCACCAATCAAATAAAGCTGCTCAGTGATGTGAGCCACTGGCTGAATTCAATTTGGTCTGGTGTCTTCGACTTGACACATTAGGGCTCCATGATATTTTCGACCTCCTTTCAGTAATAGGAAAGGTTACAGCTCCATAAATTTTCATCAGCAGTCTGATCTCAAGAGAAGAATCTTGCTGGACTCTGCAACCTACCCAAACAACCAGCATGATGTACTTCCCCTGCAGAATTCCACTTTCTGCCCCATGCCTCTGCTCCCCTCCATTATAATCCAGGGAATCTGGTAACGTGGCTCACAAATGAAGAGACATGTTGACATCCAAAATGTGTCAATGCCAAACATGTGAACTAAAATTGCTCTCCCATTAACTCCACTGTCATTTATGCTCTTACTATTGGCTTGTCTCTTCACGGGATAGCAAGGTGGTGTAGCAGTTAGTGCAATGTTATTGCAACACGAGAGATCCGGGTTCGATTCTGCCACTCTCAGTAAGGAGTTCATATATTGGCCCTGTCAGTTTTCTCCCACAATCCAAAGATATATCGGTTAGTAGGCTAACTGGTCACATGTGTATAATTGACTATGTGTGATCCTTGTGTCAGAATGGCCTTTTACTGTGCTATATCCCTAAATAAATAAATACTCCTCTAATGTGCAGGAGAGCAAACTAGAAATAAATAGACAGGGACCACACATTGCTCCGAGCTAGAAGTGCAGCAGAAAGGACTCGTGTCCAGATATAGTGTGACCCAACGTGACAATCTTCCATAAGTAGGATTAACATGTTATATGTAAAATGTTTTTCCAGCAAAGCAAAAGAACTGATATTGGAACTTGTCTTGGGAAGTTGGGTGTACCTATAATAGAGTGGCCAATGAGTGTAAGCTCATGGTCATCTGGTGTTGTAGCCTTTCTATTTCAAGATTTGATGTGTTGTGTGTTGAGAAATGCTCTTCTGCACATCACTGTTGTAACATGTGGTTATCTGTGTTACTGTCAACTTTCTGTCAGCTTGAACCTGTCTGGCCATTCTCTTCTGACATCTCTCATTAACAAGGCATTTTTGCCCACAGAACTGCCACTCACTGGGTGTTTTTTTGTCTTTCACACCATTATCTGTAAACTCTAGAGACTGTTGTATGTAAACTCCCAGGAGATCAGCTGCTTCTGAGATACAGAAACCGCCCGGCCTGCTGCCAACAATCATTTCACAATCAAAGTCAGCTAGATCACATTTCTTCCCCATTCTGATGCTTGGTCTCAACAACAACTGAACCTCTTGACTGTGTCTGCATGCTGTTATGCATTGAGTTGGCTGACATGATTGGGTGATTAGATATTTACATTAACAAGCAGGTGTACCAATGTACCTAATCAAGTAGCCACTGAGTATATGCGTCACGATTTTAAATAGACTAATTGAATAGAAGACATTTATTTTTTAGGCAGATCTCCAAGATGGAGCTGGAGCATGACAGACCTTTGCCAGCTGTCCTCAGTGGATCCTCTTATTACATTGATTACAATTCTTCATCTCTTCTAAAGCTCAGTTCTAAGGTCATTGACACTATGTTATGCACTGTTTTCCTTTAACTATGTCCTGATGCATGGCATGATCTGCCTGGATGTCATGGCAAAAAAAAATGTTTTGATACACATGACAATAACGAAGCAGTAACCAATACAGCCCAATGCCCAGTACCACCAGGAAGCCTGCCCATCAATCAGAAATACATCAGTGTAAAAAGAAAAGCTTAATTCCTGCATTATACAGTGCTGATCTATGTTACAGCAGTGTTCTATTTCTTTATATGTATCAGTATTTTTTTACACTGATCTATGTAGTTTCTGATGAATAGGGAAGGAAAATCACAAAGTAAGTGATGATTTTCAGCTGGGCATTTAGGTATTCGATAATTTTGAAACTAGACAAATTCTTAGAGCCCATAATGCCAAATGATTTGGAAGATATGCTCCAGCAGTCTTGGTATTGGAACTGAAAATCCAATGTGAGTACAAGATTAGCCAAGCAATGTGCAGAAGCTCGATAGAAAATCAAAAGGAACCTTTAATTGGCAGTGATGTGATTGGTCTGTTATATCTATGCACTACAGTACCTGGCTCATTCATCTTCATTCATGTTCTCTCAAAAATTCTCCACTCTCCTTAAAGGTTATTATAAGATATGGGAGCAGAATTAGGCCAATTGGCCAATCGAGTCTGCTCCATGATTCTATCGTGGCTGAGTTGAAATCCCTCTCAGCCTACTCCCCTGTCTTTTCCCCTTAACCTTTGACTCCCTTACCTATCAAGAACCAATCCATCTCTGTTTTAAGAATACCCAATGACTTGGCTTACAGAACTAATTCCACAGATTCACCCCATCTAGCTAAAGAAAGTTCTCCTCATCTCTATACCAAAGGGACGCCCTTCTAGACCTCAACTCCACCACTATAGGAAACATCCACTTCAAGTCCCCTGTATCTGGCCTTTCAATGAGATCATCCCTTATCCTTCTAACCACAGCACGTACAAGGCCAGAGCTATCAACCATTCCTCATACTCTCCGTTTCCATAACTGGTTGTAACCCACTCTCTTACCTTTGAATTTATTTGAAATATCCATATGCATGCACAAAGCTGTGCAGAGCTCAATTCAAGTGTTGTTCTACGGGTGTTCTGAAAGCACACTGTGGCATTCAGAGATAAGTTCCATGTAGATTCATGTTGACATTCTCATCAATCCCAAATAATGTCTTTTAGCATATTATTGCAATGCTAAGGAGAGTCCATGCCAAGGGTACCCTTTGTGCTCAAGTGCATCAACTCTGAAAACCTATTCAAAGATAATGATGTAGTGAAGTGAGAACATAATTGAAGTCTGTGATATTTTGAAGAAATTTATCAATGTCATTAAAAGTATACACTCAAGTTCAATGCTGTATCAAAATACAAAAAAAAAACCTGACAGAACTGTAAATCACGCAAGTAATGAAGGTGGCACTTTAAAAGAAAATTTTCAGGGAAGGTTATTGGTTCTCAAGTTAATGATATGAAGAAATGAATCTTGTTGAAGAATATACCAGAATTACAATGTTAGGGCTTATTTTGGAGATGGAATATTGCAAACATTAATTTAAAAAGCAACCAGCCTTCAGATCTAAATATGGATAGTAGATTGAATTTAAATTGCACCTTGAAACAATGGTCTTCCTGAAGCTGCACTTTAGAGTAAATTGCAGGCCAGGCAACATCCAATTGATTTGAAATGCCTGCATATGCATGAATGCATGACATCCCATTGCATGAATATGATTCAGAGGCTATAGTAATTAATGTTTGTTTTGGGTGTGTTGCTGAGAAGATCCAGGCATGTAACCATATAACCATTACAGCATGGAAACAGGCCATCTCAACCCTTCTAGTCCGTGCCGACGCTTACACTCACCTAGTCCCAGTGGCCCGCACTCAGCCCATAACCCTCCATTCCTTTCCTGTCCATATACCTATTCCAATTTTTTTTTTAATGACAATATTGAACCTGCGTCTACCACTTCCACTGGAAGCTCATTCCACACAGCCACCACTCTCTGAGTAAAGAAATTCCCCCTCGTGTTACCCTTAAACTTTTGCCCCCTAACTAACATTTAAAAAGATTTTTTAGATTCACTAGCTGCATTTGTCTGGTGACTTTGTTCATAGTCATGACAACAGTTTCAGAAAAACTGGCAAACTTTGATATTCAGCTATAGTTTTTTTAAAAAAATCACATCATCACATTCATGTTCTGAGCATCACTGGCAAGCCACCCATTGCCCTGGCCTTGATGAGGGTAACTACCATGTTGTTTAGTTTCACTGGAGGTCTGCCTACATTTCTTCATCTCCCAAAGTCATAAATAATTTACTTCCACTCCACTTAAATGTTCTGAGGGTAGTTAATGGATGCAATGTGTTAACGACAGTCTCTTCCACACATGGGCAGGAGATGCCTTGAAGGGCGGTTGGGTGTGAGGTGAAACACCATGTTTCCAGCACCATTTCAAGCGCTCCTTCTAAATTTGGGCAGTTGTGGACCAGAAATAAACTGGGATCAGTGGGGATGTTACACACTTTCATGTAGACTTTGAGAGCTATCCTGAGGCTGATCCTTATTAAGAAACAAGAGTCTACGTTTTGAGGCTAATGTTCATTTTGCAAATGCTTCTCCAAGGATCGTCCCCTTGTTGTGCTGGAGAGGCTGGTGAGTGCTTGGGATCCGAGAGCGATGCTGTCTGGGCACTTTGCTCCTGATAGGGTCTCACACAGCAGTAAGGTCAAAGGTGAGGTTCCAGCCAAAGAGTAATCCAACCAAAACATTGGAGCTGGCAGAAGATGATGTCACATCACAACTGAGGTCAAGGAAGAGGAAGGCTGCAGCAGTGAAGGATCCCCAGTCATCTTGCCTTCCATGCCACTGGATGTGGGCCCGATCTGTCAAGGACTGTGTAGTGGCTGCCTGTGCATTAGCTGCCCCATGTTAAACGAAGTCACACACAGGCATTCTCATTAAACTATCCATTATGTAAATTACATCTGCTGCCCAATTCTGTGGTGAGGACATTCACTTAGCCTTCCAATGAGTTTCGAAGGTTTTGTGAAGGCAGCATTGTGGTAATTTTCCTTTTCAATGGGTGCCTGTTGTAGCTTGCTCCTCTCTCAGAAATTAATGGAATGCTAGTGATCATTAGTGCTTGCTGGAGCTTGGGTCTTATGCCATTGATTTTCAAAAGATTCTTCTCCTCAATTGTCCAAAGACTGTGCATGTGTAGTGAAAGTGAAAGCTAATTTTGTCACTGATATCTGTCTCCAGAAACATGAATTCTGCAGTCAGCAGTTGATCAGAAAAGCTCGATGGGCTAATACCCAATATAAATATAAATATCTATTTTCTATTTAGTATATAGTATGTTATTTTAACTTTGTATACTTTTATGACTTTGCTGAGAGTAAATAAGTAATCTATTCTTCATACACTCAGTGGGCACTTCTTTAATTATACCTCTTGCACCAAATAAAGTGGCCACTGAAAGTATGTCTTGTAGTCTTCTGCTGATGTAGCTCATCAACTTCAAGGTTTGATGTGTTGTGCATTCATAGATGCTCTTCTGCACAGCGCTGTTGTAAGGTGTGGGTATTTGAGCTACTGTCACCTCCTGTCAGCTTGAAGTAGTCTGATCATTCTCCTCTGACCCCTACATTAGCATGTCATTTTCATCCATACTGCATCTCAGTGGATGCTTTTTTTTGTTTTTGCATCATTCTCTATAGACTGTTGTGCATGAATATTGCAGGAGATCAGTAGTTTCTGTGATACTCAAACCACCCTGTCTGGCACCAACAATCTTTCCATAGTCAAAGTCACTTAGACCAGATTTCTTCCCCATTCCAAAGTTTGATCTGAACAACAACTGAATCTCTTCACCATGCCTGTATGATTTATGTGCTGAATTGCTGCCATATGATTCAATGCTCAGATATTTCCATTAACAAATTAGTGTACAGGCTGTACCTAATGAAGTGGCTGCCAATTTTACTTTCTACTAAGGCTTTATAAGGCATTGGTCCAGTCACATATGGAGTAGTGTGAGCAATTTTGGGCCCCATATCTAAGAAAGCATGTGCTGATATTTGAGATAGTCTAGAGAAGGTTTACAAGAATGATCATGGAAATGAAAGGGTTAATATATGAGGAGCATATATATAAAACCCTTCACCAGGATAAAGGGTCTTGGCCTGAAACATCGACTGTACTTTTTTTCATAGATGTAGCCTCGTCTGCTGAGTTCCTCCAGCATTTTGTGTGTGTTGTTTGGATTTCCAGCATCTACAGATTTTCTCTTGTTTGTGATCAAATCTTACAAGGCCTAGATAGAGTGGATGTGGCAAAGATGTTTCACATAGTGGGCAAGTCTAGGACAAGAGTACCTAGCCTCAGAGTGGAGGGATGTCTCTTTAGAACAGAGTTAGGGAAGAATTCCTTTAGCTAGAGGGTGGTGAATCCATGGAATTCATTTCCACAGACAGCTGTGGAGACCAAGTCATATAGGCATATTTAAAGCAGAGGTTGATAGGAAAGGATTACAAATGTTATGGGGATAGCCATGAGAATGGGGTTGAGAAGGAAAATAAATCAGCCATGATCGAATGCCAGAGCAAACTCAATGGGCTAAATGACCCATTTCTGCTCCTATATCATAGTCATACATTGCCATTGACAATTACAAATGAGAAAGCCTGATTAATTTATTTTAATTAATCTCTCCAGAGAACATTATGTCTCTTCAATATAGTATCCAATTGCTTCTTAAGTGTTTTTGGAGTATTTGTCTCTACCACTCTATCTGGAAATTAATTTCAGGTATTGATCATGTTTTGTGTCAAGAATACCTTGATGTTAATGTTTACTTGTTTGGGCCATGCATAGTCAATAAATTCCCAAGGTAATATTCCACTAACACTAAAACCACCATCCTGTGCTGTTGCAGAAACTATCGTAGAGTAGCTTTATTTTAGGTTTCATTACCGAGGTACATAACACATAAAATTAGAATCTCTTCTCAGCTTGCTTAAAATTCATGAAGTTTTCCTGGACCCAGAGTGTCAACTGATGACAGGGCTTTAAAATTGGTTTCAGCTTTTACACTTCACAACCTGTCAGCCATGTTGATTGATGCTCTTCAGTTGGGTGGACATGTTGACGTTGAGCTTACCTTGTGCAGAAGAAATACATCATTTGCTGTATATTAAATACTTAATATTACATTGTTTCTTACTATACCAACTTTGCTTCTTAGACATTGAAATGTCTTCATTTTAGTAGAAGAAAATTTCAGGTACAGAGTTCAATGTACATTCATATCACATCAGGTTTTTACAGATACTGTACAAACGAAGAAAAAAGGTGGGATCAATGTAAGATTCAGATTCAGATTTATTTATTTATCACATGTACTTCGAAATACATCGTGAAATGTGCTGTTTGCATTAACAACCATCACAAATGGAGGGTATGTTGCGGGCCGCCCGCAAATGTCACCAGACACTCCAACATAGCATGCACATAATGCTCAGCAGAATAACACAGAACACAACGAACAGCAAAGCAACAACAGCAAAACAAGACTCCTTCCTCCATCCCACCCACCCTCACACACACAGAGTAGTCCAACCCCAGGACAATTCTGCAGTCTTGAGTTTTCAGGCTTCAGCCAACAGGCTTCTACTTCCTACAGACCTCAGGGTTCTGTCTTTGGTATTGACCCCCAGACTAACCGATTTGTGTAAATGGGCAGTGGATGACTGATGCAGACTCAGTGGGTTAAAGAGTCTGATATCTTGCTGATCCTTTCTATGACTATATGACTCTAACTTATGTAAAACTCCTCTTACTGTTATGCTTTCAAAGTTTCAATCCCATTCATAATTCACCACATTTCTCCTTTGCTCAGTACTTCACTCTGTATGACACTTTTTCAGCCATTGTTCTGTACATTTGTCCAACTCACTTTTGTAATCTCTGATACGAATAATGAACAGTGAAATTCTGAAATTCTCCACAATTAGGAAGAATTCTCCAAACCAGGGGACCTCGGAGATTTCATTATCATAACCATACAGTCATAGAATCAGAGAAACAGGCCCTTTGGTCCATTTAGTCCATGCCAAAACTATCTAAATTGCCTACTCCCATTGACCTGCGCACGGCACCATAGCCTTCCAAACCCTACCATCCACGTCCCTATCCAAACTTTGCTTAAATGTTGAAATTGAGCTCACTTGTGCTGGCAGCACATTCCACACTCTCATGACCCTCTGAGTGAAGAAGTTTCCCCTCAAGTTCCACTTAAACTTTTCACTTTTCACCCTTAACCCTTGCAACTCTGGTTGTAGTCCCACCCAACCTCATTGGAAAAAGCCTGCTTGCACTTACCCCTTAACATTTTGTATACCTCTATCAAATCTCCTCTCAATCTTTTACGTACTAATGAATAAAGTCATGATTTATTCAGTCTTTCCTTATTACTCAGGTCCTCCAGACCTGGAAACATCCTTACAATTTTTTTCTGTATTCTTTTATCCTTTTCTACTATCATTCCTGTAGTATGTGACTAAAACTGCATACAATACTCTATCTTCAAGAAAGGAGACATGTTCAGCTGTAGTGTCCACAGAGAAATTTCCCTGCTGGAATTCACAGTCAAAGTCATTGCCAGGATCCTTCTCAAACAACTCTTTCCAATGGTCTGAGTTGTTCCTGGAATTACCATCCATCTCGAGACTTGGACATGATTTTCAGAGTGTAACAAATCCAGCTAAAATGCAGTTCTCAGCACCAGCCAATTCTCATGGCCTTTCTGACCACAGTAAATACTTTGACTCCATTATTTGGGAGCAATTGTGGAAAACACTCCTCAATTTCGGCTGTCCACAGAAATTTGACTCCATCATATGCTTCTCCAAGGTGACAGACAAGCCAAAGGATCTGCAACAGAACGATACTCAGTGAAAATTGGTGAAAAACAAAGGCTGCATCATTATCCCAGCACATTTCTCAACATTTTTGACATAATACTACATTTTACCTCCAACAAAGATCCTGCAGGAGTGGAATCATCTGCAGAACTTAAGAAAAACTATTAAATCTATAGCCACTACTATCCAGAACCAAGGTTATCAAAACTTCAGTAGATGCGCTGCAGGATATGTTTGTGCGCACTCAGAGGAAGGCCTCCAAGCCATCATCAATGCTTTTACTGAAGGGTACAAGAGGACGTACACTCAACAAATGCAAGAGAAAGGTTCCTTCTCAAAAACACAAGAGATTTTGCTGATGCTGTAAATCTAGAATAACACAAACAAAATGCTAAAGGAACTCAGAAGGGCAGGAGGCATCTCTGGTGAGAAGTAAAGAGTTTGGTTGAGACTCTTTATCAGGGATGAAAGGAATTCAGTGGGGGGAGCCAGAATGAGAAGGTGGGGGGTGGAAGGAAGAAGTACAAGCTTGTAGGAGATACATGAAGCTTTTCTCAACTTTTCTTGATGTAATGGTATATTTCACCTCCAACAAAAGTCCTGTAGAAATAGAATGATCTACAGGTGAAGAGAAAAGGTAGGTGCATGGGGGAGTGTGCGAAATGCGAAGCTGAGAGGTGATAACTGGAAAAGGTAAAGGGCTGAATGAGAAGAAATTTGATAGGACAGACAAATAGACCATGGGAGAAGGGGAAGGAAGAGGGATACCAGGGTGAGGTGACGGCAGGTGAGGAAAACAGAAAGGGTAAGAAGGAAGCCAGAATTGGGAATTGAAAAGCAGAGGAGGGGAGAGGAGAGGTCAATATTCATGCTGAAAGTGGTCTCATCGTGGCAATTGAGGATGCTGTGAAACAACATGTTGCAATGGTAGTAAGGAGTGGAATTAAAATGCTTGTAATCGGGAAAGCCTTCCTGTTGCAGATGGAGCAAAGCTGTTCAATATGAGAGCATCCTTCGTGAGGGTGAACCCACAGAAAGCGCCCAGCAAAGATGGGGTACCTGGCCAAGTACTATAGACCGTGCTGATTAACTGGCCGGAGAGTTCACCTAAATCTTTAACCTCTTGCTTTGGTCTGAGGTACCCACCTGCTTCACGTGGGCTTTAATTATACTGGTGTCTAAGAAGGATGTGGTAACCTGCCTCAATGACCATCATCCAGTAGTAATTACATCCACTGTAAAAAAGTGCTTCGAGAGATTTGTGATGAAATATATCAACTCCTGCCTGAGAAATGACTTGGATCTACTCCAATTTGCCTACTGTCACAACAGGTCAGATGCTGTTTTATTGGCTCTTCACTCAGTCCTGGAATATCTGGACAGTGAAGATGCATACATCAGGATGCTCTTCATTGACCACCGCTCAGCATTCAATACTATCATCCCATCAAAACTACTCGATAAGATTCAGGACCTTGGCCTTAGTACCTCCTTCTGCAACTGGGCTTCAATTTCCTCTCTTGCAGATCCCAATCAGTTCAGATCAGCAATATCATCTCTTCCACAATCTTCATATCTTCATCAGCACAGATGCACCACAAGGCTGCCTGCTTAGTCTTCTGCTCTACTTGCTTCATACTTATGGCCGTGAGATGAAGCACAGCTCCAAGCCACATTTAAATTTATTGACGACAGCACCATCGTTGGTCAAATCAAAGGTGGTGACAAATTAGAGTATAGGAGGGAGATTAAAAATCTGGTGGAGTAGTGCCACAACAACAACCTCTCACTCAATGTCAGCAAACCCAAAGAGCTGATTATAGATTTCAGGAGAAGGAAAGCAGAAGTCCATGAACCAGTCCACGTCAGAGGATCAGAGAGAGCGAGGGTCAGCAACTTTGAATTCCTCAGTGTTATCATTTCAGATCTGTCCTGGGTCCAGCAGGTAAATGCCATTATGAAGAAAGCACGGCAGCACCTCTACTTTCTTAGAATTTTGTGAAGGTTCAACATATCTTCTAAAATTTTGACAAACTTCTCTAGATCTGTGATGGAGAATATATTGAATGGTTGTATCATGGCCTGGTATGGAAACATCAATGCACTTGAACAGAAAAGCCTACAAAGTGTAAAGGATAGGGCCCAGTCCATCACCGATGAGCACTTCTATACTGAGTGCTATTGCAGGAAAACAGCATATATTATCAAGGACCTCTGCTATCCAGGCCATACTCTCTTCTTGCTGCTGCCATCAGGAAGAAGGTACAGAAGCCTCAGGACTCACACCACCAAGGTGAGGAACAATTATTACCCCTCAATGAGAAGGGATAGCTTCACTCAATTTCAGTCATCCCATCACTGAACTGTTCTCATAATCTATGAACTCACTTCCAAGGACTCTTCATCTCATGTTCTTTATATTTATTTCTTATTTTATTATTATTATTGTTTTATTTTGTCTTTGCACAGTTCGGTGTCTTTTGCAGTTTGGTTGTTTGTTCATTCTGTTGGGGATGGTCTTGAATTGATTCCCTTGTGTTTCTTCTGTTTACTGTGAATATCAGAGTTATATGTAGTGACATATATATATATATATATATTTTTTTTTGATAATAAATTATCATAAATTTATTTTGAACTTTGAACTTTGAACCTGCCTCAGCAAGGTCACACTGCTATCCAAAAAGTAATGTTCAAGGTGAGATCTTGGAAAATTGGATCCTTTCCTATAGTTCAGAAGCCACTGCTTGATGAAGTTGGTCATCAAAGATGTAATACACCACTACATTTCAAAGTTCAAAGTAAGTTTATTATCAAAGTAGGCAATACTAAGATTCATCTTCTTGCAGGCAATCACTAAACAAAGAAACACAATAGAATCTACAGAAAGCTAAACACAACTAAAGCCATCAAACATCCAAAGTGTAGAAGAGGACAAATCATGCAAATAATTAAAAAGAAGTAAACAAATAATACAGAGAACATGAGCTGCGGAGTCCCCGAAACGAGTCCACAGGCTGGGGAGTCATTCCGATGCTGAGGTGAGTGAAGCCAGTCCAGTAGCCCAGTGGTGCAGAGCAGCCACTGCTTCCAAACCTGAACTGAAAACTCCCGCCAGCAGAACCTGGGGAAATCAATACTAGGATATCTTGTGCTTAGTTCTGGCTCAAACTCAGTCAAAGAGGCAGCAGCAACAAGCTTCCTACAAGCTAACCTACAAGCTTCTGTTCTGGACTACTGTACTTACGACACGCATCATAATGCATTGGAAGATTAATACCCTCAATACTATCTCTGCCAAATCCTCCAAATTCACGGGAAAGATAAGAAGAACAATGTTAACAGTGTACCCTGCCAAGTCAGTATCTCCATTAATGACGCCCAAGTAAAACCATTCATTAGGTAATGTAATTTGCAAGCCCCAATGCAAATACTTCTCAAAGCAAACATTCAATTCTGAGTTCTTCTGAGAGACTAGATGTTCTGGGGATGTGGGGAGTGGGGGGTGTTGGAGAGATGGGCCAGAATCAAAGAATGTGCTCAAAGCCTCATTCAGGCAGAGAGGAGAGAGTAGCCCTGCCAAACCTTGGGACATGTAGTCTGACTGCTCGAAGTAGAGAAGGAATATTGGGGATTTTATTGATGACCATGTGTGGCCATCCACCGAGATCATGCAGAGACCATGCATAAAGCAGAAGGAGCACAAATTACCCAGCCATTTGTCTGTCAATAATCTCACAAGCTAGAAAACTGCCATGAGAGTAGGTCATCCTCAATTCCTGAGACAACAATGAAAAAGAAGTTATAAAAACAGAAATTTCAAGAAATGTTCAGCAGGTCAGATAGCATCAGTCTAGCAATAAAGTTTATCATTCCTTCCTCCTATTCATTCGTATCCTGTAATTAATCCCAGGTTAAAAGATAGGGTAGGTATACTCTCATGGTAAATCCTGTTCTGCTTCTGTAAGTTTATAATCAATACCACTGAAACCCTTTTAATTCTATTAACCAGACATCTGCAAAGGGGGAGCATCACCTGCACTGATCTTATTGTGGATATCAATTGTAGTTAATGTTTGTCTATTTGCCTCTTATACGTAGTAATTGAATTTGATTTCACTACCTTCTCTAGCAGCAAGATCCAGACCTCAAGCACACACTGCATGAGAGAAGAGTTCTCCTCAAATCCCCTATAAAATTCCTGCCTCTCACCCTAGATAGCTCTACCATGGGGAAATAGGATTCTGAGTATCTACATTACCTATGCCTTTTGCCACCCCTTAGCCCCCTTCACTCCAGGGAAAACTTGTCCAGCCTATATAACTTCAATCCAGGCATGAGGCACTTCCAACAATAGCAACGTGTTATCTATCATCTTGCTTCGTTTGGCCTTTAATTCACACTTCTTTGCCTCCTAATGTTTTCTATTTCACTACTTACTTTTCTAAAAATGAATGGCAATTTTTAACAATTGTTAGGCATCTGAAATTACTTCAACCATACTCAGATATTGTACATTTCATGCATTAACGTTTATAACATTTGGTAGTATATGGCTCATTAGTCTTAGCGCTTTATTTAAAAGTTTGAAAAACATCTGTTTTTTCACTAAACTCCATCCCGGCAACTTATCCCTAAAAGCAGCCCAAGTGCTACACCTGCCCATACACCTCCTCCCTCACTTGCTTTCAGGGCCCCAAACAGACCTTCCAGCTGAGGCCACACTTCATCTATGAATCTGCTGGGGTGCCTATTGTGTCTGGTGCTCCCAATGCGGCCTCCGCTACACTGGGAAACCATTTCATTGAGCACCCCTGGTACGGATGGTGCATCTGCCACAAGTGGAACTTCCTGGTGGCCATACATTTTAATTCCGATTCCAAACCCCATTCAGACATGCCAGTCCAAGGCCTCCTCTTGTGCTAAGAAGAGGCCACCTACAGTGTGGAGGAGCAATACTTTATATTCCGTCTAGGTTGCCTTTAACCTAATGACATGAATATTGATTTCTCTTTCCAGGAAGAAAAAACTCCCCTTTCCTTCTCATACCTCAGCTCACCTGCCCAGGACTTCCCCCTGGGTCTCCTCCTCCTTCCCTTTCTCTTATAGTCCAGAGGAAAACCAAAGAGAAATTGATATAATTGTTTAGGAAGTTGATAGTGCTATTATGAAGGTGTATGGTGTGTTGGCCCTCTTTAGTCAGGGGGCTGTCCTAGAGCCATGAGGCAACGTTGCAGCTCTATAAAACCCTGGTTAGACCACACTTAGAATACAGTGTTCTGCTCTGCTTGCCTCATTATAGAGAGGATATAGAAGCTTTAGAGAGGGTACAGAGGAAATTTACCAGGATACTGTACGGATTAGCGGGCATGTCTTACAAAGGTAGGTTGAGTAAGCTTGGGCTTTTCCCTTTGGAGCAAAGAAGGGTGAGAGATGCCTTGGTAGACGTGTACAAGATATTAAGAGGCATAGATCAAATAGACAACCAGGGACTTTTCCCAGGGCGGAAATGGTTATTACAAGGGACCATAATTTTAAGGTTTTTGGGAGAAAGTATAGCAGAGATGTCAGAGGAAATTCTTTACACAGAGAGCATTGGGTGCATGGAAAACCCTGCCTGGGTCGGTGGTAAAGGTAAATACAATAGCCGCATTTAAGAAACTCTTAGAGAGGCACATGAATAATAGAAAAATGGACAGCTGTGTAGAAGGCAAGTGTTAGATTGATGTTAGAATAGGTTAAAATGTTGACACAACATCATTGGCCAAAGGGCTGATACTATGCTATAATTTTCTATGTTCTAAATGTGGCTTTGCCTGAGAGGAATTGGGTGGCAGCAGCACAGAATTTCAATGAGTTCAACACTTGGGTGATGAGGGATACGATATTTTTATTGGATAGATCAGGAGTCCCCAGACAAGGAATCAAATGCTATCTGCCTTAACTTCCTTGGGACCCATGGAATACTAGTATATTATTCAACCCTAATTGCTCCATCTATACCACTAAACACTTACAATAAATTCTGTTAAAGGGGGATTGCTTATTTCATCTCAAGACAGAGAAATCAAACTGGAACATAGTTGCATTTGAAGCACTGGTATTTGCTTCAAGGGCTGAAACCCCTCTTTCTGAGGTGTAATTTATAAGATTTCCCTAAAAATAATAAAAAAGGTGTCCATCAAGATTCAAGACTCAAGATTCAAGTTTATTTATTACATGTATATCAAACACACAGTGAAATGTATCATTTGTGTTAAGTGGGCATGCTGTGGACAGGCTGGAAGTGTTGCCACACCTTCCGGTACCAACATAGCATGGCCACAATGCTCAGCAGTGTGTGGCATGTGGCCAAGTGGTTAAGGCACAGAACTAGTGACCTAAAGGTTGTGAGTTCGAGCCCCATCCGAGGCTGTGTGTTGTGTCCTTGAGCAAGGCACTTAACCACACACTGCTCCACTCCACCCAGCTGAAAATGGGTACCGGCAAAATGCTAGGGGTTAACCTTGCGATAGACTGGCTTTCTATCCGGGGGGGGGGGGGGGGGGGGGTCTTGTACTCTCAATCGCTCCACACCACGGAAACTGACATAAGCACCAGGACATAAGGCTCAGGGCAGACTTTAACTAATTTAACTAATGCTCAGCAGAACAACACAGCAACTAAACAACAACAGTAAAACAAGCCCCATTCCTCCCTCCCATTCACACACATTCACAGTCATTGGCCTCCAGTGCACTTGGACTCGGAGTCAGACTCAGGCTTGCAAACATTGAGCTTGGTCTTCCTCAGCAGAGTTGCAAAGGATCACAAACTCAGCTCCGGCTGGTGGTCCTTGACTTCTGGACTTCCGATTTGATCCTTGGCCCGTGATCCATGGCATCAATACCAGAACACGCTGACACCAAACACTAGGTCTCAAATTTCTAATCCCTATAGCTAAATCCTAACCTGACCACTAAGTTTCGTCTTCGTCCCCAAATCCATCCTTACAAGCCTAAAAAACTATTTTTAAAGATGAAATGAACTGAGCCACGACTCCACAGAGGTTGCAGCTCAACGCCATCCTCAGCCAGAAGCAGCACCTGTTAGAATGCACCAACCTCTGATGAAATCAAAATAATGCGCTAGTTGGGCAACTGACTGACAACTCCATCAGTCTGGATTTAGTCCTGATCTCCATTGTCCTCTGTGTGGAGGTTTGGCCCAGATCTTTGGTGCTCTCTGAGTGGAGGTTGAATGTTCTCCCAGTAACTGTGTGAGTTTCCTCCCACATCCCACAAAAAAGATTAATAGGTTACTGTAAATTTCCCTTAATTAGTGGTATGAGTGTAAATGGATGATGGATGGTCGTGAATGGATCTATTTCTGTGCTTTATAGCTCCATGAATCTATGACTTAATGTGTGCAAGGAATGAGTCAAAGTCAAAGTAAACTATATATGTGTCACCATTTTCATTTATTTGCAGGAATGTATAGGAAAAGAAAGAAATACAACCAAATTTATGAAAAACTATACATAAATAAAGACCGACTAAGAGCCAATGTACAGAAGGAGACAAATTGCGCAGATAAAAAAGTAAATAAATAATACTGTGAACATGAGTCATTGAGGCTTTGAAAGTGAGCCTATAGGTTGGGGAGTCAGTTCAGTGTTGAGGTGAGTGAAGCTCTCCATGCTGGTTCAGGACTCTGACAGCTGTAGTCATGAATCTGAGTTGCGTTGGACCTAAGGCTCCTGTACCTCCTTTCCGATGGCAGAGCAGGAAGAGAGCATGGCATAGGTGATGGAGGTCCTTGATGGATGCTGCTTTCGTGTGACAGTGCTCCTTGTAAATATGGTGGGGAGTGCTTTACTGTGATGGATTGGGCCTGTATCCTAAAGTTTTTGTAGGCATTTCCATTCCTGGGCATTGGTATTTCCATACCAGGAGCTGAAATTCCTCACACTCATTTAGCAATGCCAAGCAAATACAAACTTATCTTCATATCAGTCCCTGTCTACAATCACTAATGTCTAAATCAGTGCTGTTAATAATCTTCACTGTGCCTCATATTTCTGCAATCCCCGCTTGCAATTATGGTTCAGATTCTGCTTTCATTTTCCATGTTCCGTGTTCAAATTGGCATCCACATCTAATTTTGGCATTTTTTAAAATCTACTTCCTGTCTCAAGTGAGACATTTCTTCAACTGAACTGTCATATTTGCAACATCTCAGAGTGTCTCTGTGTAGATTGATGTTGCATTTCGATCACACGTTACTTTTAGTTTAACTGGAACAGATGTTTTGTGTAGAATCAGAGTGCTGTTGACATGTCTCCTCCTTGCAAGGACTGGGAAAATAGCCTTTGCAAAATGCTTCCACCAAGTCTTTGAATCGCTGTTTCCTGCTGCGACAGCAAGATTGAGTTTGTAAGAATTGTCTTTCTCTGAATCAAACAAGTTGCTTACAAACATAAGGCACAGCAATAGCAATTTAGCCTTTGGTAAGTTCAGACATAACTCTGTCTATTCCATTCTATACCAATTCAGAGGAATTCTATTTCCTTGCTAATAAACACAGGAATTATATTTTAGTGTTTACTATCAGGAGAAATTCCACAATGACGCCCAAGACTCTAGGGTGCAAATCATTTTATCACAGAACAGGCAAGATAAAAAGCACTATCATCCGAAGTTCCTGTCTATATTGGTCAGCGGATGATGGATGTCAACACAACGTTGCATATTGTACACTTAGTAAGGGTGACCCAGTAGTGTATCAGTTAGCGTTCAGCTATAGATCATGGTTTGATTCCCACCACTGTCTGTAAATAATTTATATGCTTTCCCGTGACTGTATGGCATTCCTACTGGTACTCTTGCCTCCCACAGTTAATAGATGTGCAGGTTAGAGTTAGCAAGTTGTGGACATGCTAGGTTTGCACTGAAACTTGGTGGCTTCCACCACTAACCTTCCTGATTTCACTTGATACAAAAGACACATTTCACTGTGTGTTTCAACGTACATGTGACAAATCAATCCTTCTTTCTTTCTCTCTTGCACCTTTCTCTCTCTCTCTTCATTTTATTTAGCTTACTATAAACCACTGTGTAACAAAACAGTTGTGTTCCTGGGCGAGGAATCCAGGGGCAGTTACAAAAGAACTGTGTGTAAATTACATCAAGATCCTCCAGGATCTGGAAAATCAGAGCACTTTCAAGGCGTTAGGATCTGTATTCCCAGGTCCTTCAGTTATACCATACTCACCAGTGCTCTATCATTCACTGTGCACGCCCTACCTGGTTTGTCCTCCCAACGTGCAATGCCTCACGTTTGTCTGCATTAAATTCCATCTGCTATTTTCAGCTATTTTTAACTAAGCTCATGCTGCTGCACACACAAAATGCTAGAGGAACTTAACAGGCCAGGCAGCATCTACGGAAGAGTACAATTGACTCTTCTGGCCAAGACCCTTCAGGAGGGTGCAGGCTTTTTTCCACTGAGGTTGGGTGAGACTAGAACTATAGGTTATAAGTTTAGGGTGAAAGATAAAAAGTTGAATGGGAATTTGAGAAGAGAGTGCTTCTTCTCACTCAGAGGGTGGTGTGAGTGCGTACGAGCTACCAGCAGAAGTGATACATATGGATTCAATAGAAACATTTAAGAAAAGTTTACACAGGTATGGATGGCTACTGTCTGTGTGTGAATAGATGGAACTAGAAGGGCCTTTTCTGTTGTGATGCATATTCACTGTCCTGGGCAGGAGATCTCATGTTTGGTAAGCTTGCTTTTTAAATAGAAGCTGTCATTTGTAAGTAAACTTTCCACTGTGTTGCTTTGTTTAACTTTTGGTTTTAAATGGAAGTGGAAATCAGCTTGAAGTTAAAAAACACTCTTTATAGAACAGCTTTGCAAGTAGCCTCTGTATTTTGAAGACACTCTGTCTGTAAAGAATCACTGTGCCTGCTTTATTATTGTGCAAAGGCAGAGTATAAGACAATGGATTGTTTAATTTGGGTTGTTTCAAACAGACAAGCTGACTCTTAAGTTGTTTCATTTAAGGTAGCTTGCAGAACCAGATGGATCAAACTACAAACAGGAGAAAATTTGTAGATGCTGGAGATCTGAGCAACACACACAACGTTCTGAAGCAGGCCAGGCAGCATCTATGGAAAAAAAGTACAGTTGACTTCTTGGGCTTTTTGGACATTTGGCTTATCAATGACTAATGTATTTATAGTTGAGAGGTTTATGTGAGCTTTGCAGCATTAATGGTAGCTAGTTAGGATCCTTAGCTCTGAAAACATCTTTAGACCGTTTATGTTAAAAGGATATCTGAGGAAATATCACAAGCTTGTGAAGATACTCAAGTGGGAGAAAAGGGGTATAAATGTAAAGTGCAGAGCAGGCTTTTTAGGAATGGAGAAAGGAACATCAAAAATAATGAAATAACTAAAATCTATTCCTCCAGTTTCAGTTTTTGCGATGGACAACTTGTTTGTTTGTATCTTTGATGTCTTTTTAGTTTATAGGAATTGGACCTGTGTTTTGGAAATCCTTTAATATGTATGTTTGAAATATGTTTTGTGTTTTGTGCTTTGGAAGTGGTTTTTGTTCTAGAAATAGTTTGTGATTGGAAAGTGCTTAAAATAGAAATCTGTGAGTTTTAAATATGTTTTAAGAGTGTTGTGTGGATTTAAGTATGAATCACTGTAAATAAATGAACTGCGTTTTCAACTACTTTGCTATCTGGAAGTATCTTCTTGGTAGGGAGAAGGGATCCTCCGCTCAAGTAATGGGCATTGGCATCTAAACTTGCCATGAAGAATAAACAGGGAAGTAAACTAGTCTTTGAAGATTGGGTAGTTACAGTATAACCTCCCTTTAGTGAGCATATTTGTGGCTCTCTCAGATATTTGTATCTGAGAGAGCTTAAAGTCTTTGTTTGAGTTTAGATCTTTAGGGTCAGCAAGTACAATACTCTCACACTGTGCTATAGTGCTCCATGACTCTCTAAGTACAAAGTCATACATTTTAGTAAGTCAAGTGGGGATATGACATGTACAGTAAATGTTCATGAGCAGAAGTATGTTGGAATTTGAGTCCATAGCTTCCTAAAAGGGGCAACACGTAGATAGGGAGGTGAAGAAGTCATAGAGCATGTTTGTCTTGAAAGGCTGTGGCATAGTTATGTTGCAATTTTACAAAATACTGGTTAAACTGTATTTGAAGTATTGCTTGCAGTTCAAGCTGCCACGCTGTTGGAAGGTTGTGCTTGTGCTTAAGAAGATGCAGAGGAGATTCACTATAAAGTTACCTGAGAATTTCCTGTTCCATTGACAGTCAGTTACACAGTGGCATATAGTAGATAGGGAAAGGCCCAGAGAGTTTTCAATATTGCTGAGATTAAAAATGTCTTACAAGGAAATCACCTCACGTTTACTACCTGCTACTCCTCAGATGAATCAGTACTTCTTGCATTGAACTCCACATGGTATGAGGACTGTTTGAAGGCTGTGGGCCTGTACTTGCTGGAGATGAGAAGAATGAGGGAGATCTCATTGAACCCTATTGAATATTAAAAGCCCTAGGCAGAGTCGATGAGGAGAGGATGTTTCCTATAGTGTGGGAATCTAGGACCAGAGGGCTAACCTCATATTACAAGAATGAGCTTTTGACCAGAGATAAAGTGAAAATTTCTTTAGCCAGAGGGTGGAGAATCTGCGTAATTTATTGCCACAGATGGCTGTGGAGGCCAAGTTGTAGGATATATTTAAAGCGGAGGTTGATAGCTTCTTGAATAAGAAGGGTGTCAAAGGTTCCGGAGAGAAGGCAAGAGAAAGGGGTTGAAAGGGAAAGTAGATCAGCCATGATAGAACAGCAGGGCAGAGCCGATGGACTGAAAGGCCTTATTCTGCTCCTACCCCTTACGGTCTTATGGAAGATGCAGTGAGATTTGCAAGGGCACCTAATATACTCTAAAGTGGGAGACTTCACAATCCATCAGCAAGAATGTTTCAGTCTCGTCACTGCTGAACAAGCTGGCTAAGTCCTGAAGGGCATAGCTGTCAGTCTGAATTTGTAACGCGTAGTGAGAGAATTCATTCCCACTAACCAAGTAGCTGTTGCTGCAGTCCCTGTTAATTGAAATTATGCCTCCATGCATTGTGTTGTGAGCCAATGTGCTAAATAAGATGGACTCAGAACCGAACTAACGGCTCAAAACCGCGTATTAATGATACACACTGATGATTCATCAAGAGCAGGACAACTGGTTTCCAATGCAAACAGTAATCATGTCACAGAAGCAGCAACAGTTTTGTCTAAAAATAAGGTAAAGATCTAATAAATCTATAAACCAGGATGACACTCAGTGGCCACTTTATTAGTTATAGGAGTGGAACCTGGTGTGGGCTTCTGCTACTGTAGCACATTTATTTTAAGGTGCGACATATTGTGCTTTTGGAGATGCCTTTTTGCACACCACTGTCATAGTAAATGATTATTTGTATTACTGTTGCTTTCCTGATAGCATGAATCAGTCTGGGTATTCTCTCTCATTAGCAAGTTATTTTCACCCATAGAATTGCTGCTCACTGGATTTTTTCTTTACTTTTGTTTGCAAAATCCTCTGTAAACTTTAGAGAGTGTTTTGCATGAAAATCCCAAATCAGCTGTTTCTGAGATACTCAGACCACCCATTCTGGCACCAATAATCATTCTGCAGTCAAAGTAACTCAGAACACATTTTTTTTCCCCGTTCTGGCTAATACGTACCAGATGCTGAAGAAACACAGCAGGTCAGGCAGCATCTATGGAATGGAATAAAGAATTGACATTTCCGGCCATGACTCTGCATTGCAGCCTGAAATGTAATCTCTTCAAATCTTTCCATAGATGCTGTCTGTCCTGCTGAGTTCCTCCAGAATTTTGTATGTGTTACTCTGGATGTCCAGCATCTGCACAATCTTTTGTGGTCCCCATTCTGATGTTTGGTCTGAACAGCAACTGAACCTCTTGACCATGTCTGCATGCTTTTATGCACTGATTTGATGTCACATGATTGGCTGATTATATATTTATTTGTATTATCGAGTAGGCATGCATGTGTGCCTAATAAAGTGGCCACTGACTGTACATTCACGCTCAAGACAAATCAAGTAAGACTGATTTATGAATGGGAGTGGGGAAATGGACAACCTATGGGGCAAGAAGCTCCTTGCCACCTCCAACCATAACAATGGTGACATGTTTTGAGGCACCTCTGCTGCCCTAACGCATGTGCCTTCAATTCAGTGGGTGACATAGCAACATAGCTGTAGAGCTGCTGTTTCGCTGCGCACCTGATTCGAAGTCAATCCTGTTCAAGGTGTGCAGTTTGAAGTTCCTTTTGTGACCGTCTGGGCTTCCTCTGGATGCTTCAGTTGCCTTCCACTCATAAAGATACCAGGATTGGCCAATTAACTGGCAATGGTAAATTGCTCCAAAAACATCAGAAAATCATAGGATCAGGGAGAGAAATAAAACTTGGCTCAATGTAGGATTAGTATTGATGGTATTGATTAGTATTGATTCTGTTCTGAAGTGTTTGCATCCATCTTCAAGCAGAAGTACCAAAAGGATGCTCCATTTTACAGCATCACCCAGGGTGCCGACCAGTGTCTGACCAGATGGCACAACTTCCGAATAGAAGGACGTCCCTTTAGAACAGAAATGAGGAGGAATTTCTTTTGCCAGAGGGTTGTGAATCTGTGGTAATCCTAGCTATACTCAAAGCATAGGTCGGCAGAGTCTGCAGAATTAGGCCATTTGGCTCATTGGGTCTGCTCCGCCAGTTCATCATAGCTCATCCAATTTTCTTCTCAGTCCCAGTCTCCTGCCTTCTCTCCGTATCCCTTCATGCTCTGACCAAACAAGAGTCTGTCAACCTCTGCCTAAAATATACATAAAGACTTGGCTTCTGTGGTTGCCTGTGGCAAAGAATTCCACAGATATATAGGGAGGAGGCAGGAGAATTAAGTTGAGGGGGGAATAATAAATCAGCTATGATTGACGGGTGGAGCAGTCTTGGTGGGCTGGTTGGCCTAATTCGGCGCCAATGTCTTGTGGTCTTATAGAGGATGTTCTTTGGCTAACTTGAACCTCCAGATGATACAAAAAAATAGCTGAGAACATCACTAACAGACACTCTAGAGCCAGCCACACTACTAGCAAGTAAGTACTGTTTCAAAAAAATAATTGACAATGTGAGGAATTGTTTAGATACATCTTGTCTATAAAAAATGAGACTCTCATCCATTCTGTACAATGACTATCCTTTCAGTCCAGATTCAATCAGCAGAAAAGTGACAGGAAAGATCATGGATTGATGAATTGTGCCATTTACTCAGCAATATCTCACTTACCCATCCTCATTCAGGGTTCCTTCAGAAGCACTCAATTCCTGTTTATTTCATGGTGTTTGCTAAGATAAGGACAAAAAAAGCTAATGCCAGAGGTGAAGTTAAAAGGGCAGCCCGTGAACAAGTGTGGCATCAAGGAGGCAACGATGTTGGTTGGTCCCTGGGAAGGACACAGCACAGACACACATTGATAGAGTATTTGTGCTGGCATGGCCGGAGGAATAGCAAACACGCATTTGGTTAGTATAGCTCCTTAGTAAACTAAATGATAAACTCAGGGGGCTAACCAAATATCCTTTATTCAGTGTGAATTCAACCAACAGAGGCTGATGCATCAAAAGTTACAGGGACCTACTTTTTCCTTAGCTACATTCTCGTTTCTAATACACTTGAGAATGTTTTTGGGATTATCCCAGAAGTTAAAAAAGAGAGCAAAGTGATCAGGTAGTGTTCATGGGTTTATGGACCTTTTCCTTTTCAAGTTGTCCTTCCCTGGTGGGGAGGATAGATTACATGATACAGCTGGTAGAATCTGCAAACCATAACATGTTAAGATATAGGAGGTGAGTTAGACTATTCGGCCCATTGAGTCTGCTCCACCATTTCATCATGGCTCATCCAATTTTCTTCTCAACCCCAATCTCCTGCCTTCTCTCCATATCCCTTCATGCTCTGACCAAACATGAGTCTATCAACCTCTGCTTAAAATATACATAAAGACTTGACCTCTGCAGTTGCCTGTGGCAAAGAATTTCACAGATTCACCACTCACAGTTTAAAAAAAATATTCCACATCTCTGTTCTAAAAGGACACCCCTCTATTCTGAGGCTGTGCCCTCTGGTCTTAGATTTTCCCACCATCCTCTCAACATTCACTTTATCAAAGTCTTTCACATTTGTTATGTTTCAATGAGATCACCCCGCTTTCTTCTGAATTCTATAGAATACAGGCCCAGAGCCATCAGACGCTCTTCATGTGACAAGCCATTCAATCCTGGAATAGTTTTTGTGAACCTCCTTTGAACCCTCTCCAGTTTCAGCACATTCTTTCTAAGATAAGAGGCCCAAACCTGCTCACCATACTCCAAGTGAGGACTCACCAGTGCTTCATAAATTCTCAAAATTACATCTTTGCTTTTATATGCTAGTCCTCTTGAAATGAATGCTAACATTGCATTTACCTTCCTCACCAAAGACTCATCCTACATATTAACCTTTAAGGGATCCTGCACAAGGACTCCTAAGTCCCTTTTCACATCAGATTTTTGTATTTTCTCACCATTTAGAAAACAATCAATCCTTTCATTTCTTCTACCAAAGTGTGTGATCATACACTTCCTGACACTATATTCCATCTGCCATTTCTTTGCCCCATTCCCCTAATCTGTCTATGTCCTTCTGTGTCCTCTCTATTTCCTCGAAACTATCTGCTCCTCCACCTACCTTCATATCACCTGCAAACTTTTCAACAAAGCCATCAATTCCCTCATCCAAATTACTGACATATAATGTAAAAAGAACTGGTCCCAACACAGACCCCTGTGGAACACTACTAGTCACTGACAACCAGTCAGAAAAGGCTCCCCTGATTCCTATTCTTTGCCTCCTGCCAATCAGCCACTGATTTAACCATGCTAGAATCTTTCCTGTAATACCATGGGCACATAGCTTGTTAAGCAACCTCATGTGTGGCACCTTGTTAAAGGCCTTCTGAAAATCCAGTGTACACAACATCAACTGATTCTCCTGTATACTCTGCTTGTTAATTCTTCAAAGAATTCCAACAGATTTTTCAGGTAAGATTTACCCTTCAGGAAACCACATTGGCTACGAGGGCAAATTAATATGGTGCCATGTAGCAAGCTCTGGACCAACTTTACAGTATACTGCTAATTTCTGTAATTTCCTTCACATTTCTTGTTCAAGAATCTGGTAGTCACATCAGATATGATCGACTGACGCTTCTGAACATTGGGAAGACGGCATTTCTACCTTGGGAAACCCTGCTTCTGAGATCTATGGGAAGCTCATTTATTACACCGCTGCTACTTCGAGAGTGGTGCCGGAGGCCAGGGAGGAGGGCTGGCGTCCTGGGGAGGTTGGGACAGTGTGCTAATCAGCCTCTGCTCCCTAACATACTCCTGGCTAATGTTCAGTCCCTGGACAACAAGCTGTGTGAATGGAGAGCCAGAATCTCCGATCAGCGGGAAACAAAGGAATGCAACGTTTTGTGCTTCGTGGAGACCTGGCTCATGGAGGAGATACCGGATCATGCCATTGAGCCCTTTGGATTCTTCCTGTTCCAGGCGGATGGGTCTAAAAACCTCCCTGGGAAGAGTAAGGGAGGAGGGGTATGCTTCATGGTCAATAATGCTTGGTGCAACCCCCAGAATCTGTTTGTTCCCTGGATCTGGAGTACATGGTGCTGCTGGCTGCCGAGGGAGTTCACAGCTGTCATTATCACAGTTGTGAATATTCTCCTACAGGCTCAAACTGACCAGGCTCTCAAGGAACTGTATGAGACCATCAGCACCCCGGAGGCTGCCTTCATCATCACCGGAGACTTTAATAGATCATTGCTGTCTAAAATCTCTCCGAAGTTTTGTCAACACGTCCAGGTGAGCACGCGGGGAGATGGCATACCCAACCACTCCTACTCTCCCTTCTGCAACACTTATAAATAGCCGTAGTTAAAACCGTCCACTGTTGGTCCGACCAATCAGTCTCCATGCTACAGGATTACTTCGATGACATCAACTGGAATGTCTTTCGGTGATGATGATTTCTCCAAGTTCACAGAGGGGTCATGAACTTCATCTGGAAGTGCATCAAGGACGTTGTCCCCCAAAAATCAGTCAGGATCTATCCAAACTTGAAACCCTGTATCAACAGTTCTGTGCATGCTGTACTTACCAAACGAGACAGAACTCTTTGCTGCTGGTAACCAACACAAACTCAGAAAATGCAGTCATCAAGGCAGCAAAGTGACAGCACAGGGGCAAGATCCAGACACAACTCTCCACCAAGAGCACATGCAGCTTAAGGCAAGGTCTGCACACAATCGTAGACTTCAAAGCTAAGCACAGTGGCGCTGCCAACATCGCTGCCTCTCTCCCAGATGAGCTAAATCTTTTTTACGCTTGGTTCGATGTCGCCAACACGGAGCCCCTGAGGAGAGCTGCCGAGGTAGCCTGTAACCTGGTCATCACTGCGACTGAAGTATTCAGATGTTTCCAATGAGTGGGCAGTTGCAAGGCTACAAGACTGGATGGCATCCCAGTGTGGGTACTCGGGATGTGCACAGTGCAACTGGCAGGTGTGTTAATCTCTCCCTCCCCCAGTGTAGAGTGCCCTCCTGCTTCAAAATATCCACCATTGTCCCTGTACTTAAAAACAAGGTAACATGTCTGAAACAACTGGCGTCCTGTCACACACACTCCAATAATAAATAACTGCTTTGAGAGGCTGGTCAAGGACTAAATCAGTGGCATGCTACCACCCACACTGGACCTCCTACAACTCGCTTGCCTACACAACCGATTGACAGACGTTGCAATAGCCACAGCTCTACACACCATCCTTACACATCTGGAGAAGCGGGATGCTTATGTGAGGATGCTGTTCTTGGACTACAGTTCAGCATTCAGCACCATAATTCCCTCCAGGCTCGACAAGAAGCTCGGAGACCTCGGCCTTCACCCTACCTTGTGTAGCTGGATCCTGGACTTAACTGTCAGATTGCCAGCTGGTGGTAAGAGTGAGTTCCCTCACCTCTGCCCCCTGACCCTCAACACAGGTGCTCCTCAGGGCTGTGTACTAAGCCCCCTCCTTTACTCTCTGTATACCCGTGACTGTGTCACCACCCACAGCTCCAATTTGATGACACTACATTGATTGGCCTTATCTCAAGTAATAATGAGACAGCCTACTGCGAAGAAGTCATCATTCTGACACAGTGGTGTCAAGAAAACAACCTCTCCCTCAGTGTCGCAAAAAAAAAAGGAGTTGATTGTGGACTACAGAGGAATGGAGACAGGCTAACCCCTATTGAAATCAATGGATCTAGGGTTGAGAGGGTGAACAAATTTAACTTCCTTAGCATAAACATCACTGTGCTCCGTAAATACCGGCTGTGTGGTGAAAAAAGCACAACAGCGCCTCTTTCACCTCAGACGGATGAAGAAGTTTGACATGAGTCCCAAAATCTTAAGGGCTTTCTACAGGGGCCCAATTGAGAGCATTCTGACTGGCTGCATTACTGCCTGGTATGGGATCTGTACTTCTCTCAATCGCAGGAACATGCAGAGAGTGATGTGGGCAGCCCAGCGCATGTGTAGTTGTGAACTTCCCACTATTCAAGACATTTACAGAGACAGGTACATAAAAAGGGCCTGAAGGATCATTGGGGACCCAAGTCACCCCCGCCACAAACTGTACTGGCTGCTACCATTCGAGAAATGGTACCACAGCATTAGAGCCAGGGCCAACAGGCTTTGCGACAGCTTCTTCCACCAGGCCATCAGACTGATTAATTCATGCTGATACAATTGTATTTCTATAAATTGTACATTACACATTCAGATGGAGAGGTAACATAAAGATTTTTACTCCTCATGTATGTGAAGGATGTAAGAAATAGTCAATTCAATTAATTTTCATCCTGTGCCTCCAAGTACCCTGAGACCTCATCCTTAATAATAGACTCCAACATCTTCCCAACCACTGAGGTCAGACTAACTGCCCTATACTTTCTTTTCTTCTGCCCCTCTCCCTTCTTGAAGAGTGAGCGGCATTTGCAATTTTCCAGTCTTCCACAGCCATTACAGAATCTAGTGATTCTTGAATGATCAGTACTAATGCCTCTATGATCTCTTCAGCCTCCACTTTCAGAACACTGGTGTGTACACCATCTGATCAAGATGACTTAACTACCTTCAGACCTTTCAGTTTTCTAAGAACCTTCTCTCCAGTTATGTTAAATTTACACACTTCATGCCCCCCATAACATGGAACTTCCACCATACTGCTATTGTCAACCACAGAGAAGACTGATGCAAAATCCTTACTCAGTTTGTCCGCTATTTCACCATCCCCCATTACTACCTCTCCAGCATCGGATTACAGCAGTCTGATATTTACTTTCACCTCTCTGAAGAAACTTCTGGTATCCTCTTTAATATTATTGGCTAGCTTACATTTATGTTCCATCTTTACCTTCTTAATGACTTTATTTGTTGCCCTCTGTTGGTTTTTAAAAGCTTCCTAATCTTCTAACTTCCCACTAATCTTTGTCCTATTATATACCCTCTCTTTGGCTTTTATATTGGCTTTGACATCTCATGTTACCCATGGTTGTGTCATCTTTCCTTTAGAATACTTCTTCCTCTTTGGGATGTATATATCCTGTGCCTTCTTAATTGCTTTCAAAAATTCCAGCCATTGCTGCTCTGCCATCATCCCTGCCAGTGTTCTTTTCCAATCAGTTCTGGCCAACTTCTCTCATGACTCTGTAATTCCCTTCACTCCTCAGTAATACTGATACAACTGACTTTAGCTTCTCCTTCCCAAATTTCAGTGTGAATTTAAACTTATTATGATGACTTTTCCCTAAGGGTTGTTTAATCTTAAGCTCTCTAATCAATTCTGGTTCATTGCACAACACCCAATCCAGAATAGCTGATCCTTCAGTGGGCCCAACCATGAGCTGCTCTAAAATGCCATCTCACAGGCACTGTAGAAATTCCCCCTCCTGTAATCCAGCACCAACCTGATTTTCACAATCTACCTGGATTTTGAGGCCCCCCATGACATTGTAACATTGTTCTTTTGGCATGTATTTTCTACCTTCCATTGTAATTTGCAAGCCACATCCTTACTGCTGTTTGGGGGTCTGTATATAACTCCCATTATGGTCTTTTTTCCTTTACAGTTTCTTAGCTCTAACCACAATGATTCACCACCTTCCAACCCTATGTCCCTGCTTTCTAATGATTTGATTTCATTGTCTACCAGTGAGCAATGTCGCCCCTTCTGCCTTCCTGCCTGTCCTTTCAATACAATGTGTATTCTTGGACATTAAGCTCCCAGCTCTAATCTTTCAGCCATGATTCCTACAACACCATACTTGCCAATCTGCAACTGTGCTGCAAGTTGATCTACCTTATTCTGTATACTGTGCGCATTCAGATACAACACCTTCAGTTCTGTATTTGCCCTTTTGATTTTGTCACACCATGCTCAACCTTTTTCAATCCTAACTTTGAGGTCTTAACAACATCAGCCTCCATGACCTCTCCACTAACTGCTCCGGCACTTTGGTACCCATCCCCCTGCAACTCTAGTTTAAACCACACCATGCTGCATTAACAAACCTTTCTGCTAGGATATTAGTCCCCTTCCAGTTCAGGTGCAAACTGTCTCTTCTGTACAGGTCCCACCTTCCCTGAAAGGGAGTCGAATGATCCAAAAATCTTATGCCCTCCTTCCTACACCAACTTCTTTGTCACATATTAAAATGTTTTGTCTTCCTAGTACTAGCCTCACTAGCTTGTGATATGGGTAGCAATCCTGAGATTACAACCCTGGAGGTCCTGCCTTTAACTTAACACCTAACTCCCTGAAATTCCTATACAGAAACTCATCACTCATTCAACCTATGCCGTTGGTACCTACGTGGACCACTATTTCTGGATGTCAACCTCCCACTTAAGAATGCTGAGGATTCGATCTGAGATATCCCGGGCCCAGGAACCCGAGAGGCAACATATCATCCAGGAATCTCGTTCTCACCCACAGAACCCTAACTAATGAATCTCCTATCACCTCAGTTTTCCTCCTGTTCCCCCTTCCTTTCTGAGTCACAGAGTCAGATTCTGGAGATCCAACCGCTGTGACTTGCCTTTGCTTGATCATCATCCTCCCTTCCACCACAGTATCCAAACTGATATACCTCTTGTTGAGGGATGGCCACAAGGGTACTCTGCACTGGCTCCTTAACCCCTTTCCCCTTCTTGACTGTCACCCAGTTTCCTGCATCCTGCACCTTGGGTATAACTACCTCTCTATATGTCCTATCTATCAGCCTTCAGCTTCTTGAATGATCCAGAGTTCATCCAGTTCCAGCTCCAACTCCTTAATGCAGTGTGATAGAAGCTGCAGCTGGATGCTCTTCTCACAGCTGCAGTGGTCAGGACTCTGGAAGTCTCTGCCTTCCCACATCCTGCAATAGGAATATTGAAGTATTCTACCTGGCATCTCTACCTAGCTGAGCAGATGTAAAGAAGAGAAAGACAAAATGAGATTTCTCTTCCTTTGTTTTCTCTGAGTGAAGCCTTTCTTCACAAAAGCCTAGAAGAGCTAAAGCCTTAAGGTCACTACTCTGGCAAGGTCCACTCAGATGACGGCTGGTGCGCTTGCCCCTGACTTCCTTTAATTTACTCTTACTAATTAATCCCAAACACAAATTGGTCACTGGTCAAAGCTCTAATACGCTATCATGAACTGCTCCTTCCTTTTATCCTCGGGCGGTGGACTTGATTGAAGTCCCCTTGTCTCCAAATTCCCAATGTCCGTCTTTGCAGCTTTTTCTGATCCTGTGTATATGTGCATCCAAACCAGATGCTGACACATCTCGTCAAAGTGCTTTCCAAAGGACACCTGCAGGAATTTGCTCAAGTCTTTGTTGATACACTGAACCTCCTCAAACTCCTAATGTATTATAGCCACTGGCATGCCTTCTTCAAAAAGCATTTCTTAAGATGGTAGGTTTTGCCTGAGAGAACATATATAAAAAAAGAGAATACTGAAAGCCTAAAAACAATGTTATTGGGCATTCTCTAATGGGTGATTGATCTGCAATGCAGTTAATTGCCCTGACGAAAATGTCAAAATCTCTCTTACTGTCAGTAACGCTTTTAAATAGGGAAGTATACAGAAGCATCCTTGTAAGATAAATGTGGTTCACCAGTAACATTAAAAACTGAGCACAAATTAAATTAACAAAGAAGCTGGTTTGGAGGACTGTGAATGCTGAACAGTGTTAGGAATTTACATGAATATTACCATTTCATCTGTTAATTTAATAATCCCTAAATATCTGCCTCATCAGTTTCAGGCAAGTCTACTTCTCCAGATAGGACAACAGAAATTCATTTTTTATATATTATAGAAATTTATTTTTTATCAAACTAAACTTTATTCATAATAAAAATTACCTACAAGAATAAACCAGTGCAATGCCTTTCATTCTGGGCTTCATAGTCAATGTGTTACGGGGTTTTCTTTATATTCCTTAGAAGCAATGGGACAGTTGCCACTCATGTGTCCCCTTGGGAAGTGCCCTACTATAATATCTGAGGGACTTCCTCATCCAGCCTGGCCTCTCCATGTCCAGTAGTGGAAGAAGACAATCTTGTGGTCCTCCCCCACCAAGCTCTTAGTTGCACCAAACTTCAGGGCAATCCTCATCATATATTCTTGCAGCCTAGAATGTGCCAGACAGTAGAGTTCCTCGAGAAACCAATACATTTCAGGCAGACCAAAGGGTGATTTCACCAAGTTGATGATCTGCCAATAGCACTTGACATTTGCTTCCATGCCTGTCTCTGGGAACAGCCCATAGATCAGAAAGTCCTCTGTCATGCATCTGCTCGGGATGAATCCTGACACAGGGGTAGAAACATAAAGTGCAGAAAAAGGCCACCAAGATCATAATATCACTGTTCATGTGATTAACAAGTGTTCATATACTTCCAGTCTCAGGCTGCAGTTTTGCTCCCACTTTTGCGTCATTTAATTCTTGAGTTCTTGCTTCCTTGTTATTAATCAGGAGATTTGTATTCATGGACAGATGAATTACTCATCTAAAACAAAAACCTTTATTTGGTGACTTTTCTTGTTAACTTTTTCATGGTAGGATGCAGGGGAATATTTTCTATAATTCCGCCACAATTAGAAAAAAATTAGGAGCTCTTTCCACATCCACCCAGTGTTCATTGTGGCATGAAGACTGAAACTATTTTGTAAGGCAATCAGCAAACTCATACATCAAACACAACTTGCGTTGATGTAATACACTTAATATATCTGTATTTACAAGGCATATTTAACTTGACCAGATGCCCCAATATTTTGCTGGTGTGCATTATCAAAGACAATCGACAGAAATTGATGTAGAAGAATTTTAATATGGGCATCCTTGTACTTGATTTAAGGCATAGGTTTTAAGCAGCATCTTATCAGGCCATAAGACGTAGGAGCAGAATTAGGCTGTTCAGCCCACAGAGTTTGTTCTGCTATTCCAATATAGCTGAATTATTATGCCTCCCAATGCCATTCTCCTGCCTTCTCCCTGGAACCTTTGATGCCCTGAGTAATCAAAGAACCTATCAACCTCTGCTTTAACTATACTCAATGACTTGGTCTCTATAGCCATCTGTGGCATTGAATTCCACAGATTCAATACCTTCTGGCAAAATAAATTTCTTCTCATCTCTGTTCTAAAGGGACGTGATTGTATGCACACTGGTCCTAGACTCCCTCACTAAAGGAACATCCTCTCCATGTCCACTCAACTAGGCCTATCATCAGAGAAGATAAAGAGGCCTAAAAGATTTTATTTTGGAGTTCTACTGATTAGGGTTAAGGTAACTGAAGGCGCAGCTAGCAGTGATTGAAATCAGAAATATATGAGAGGCCAAAACTGGAGAAGTGCAGAGTCCTCAGAGGTTTAAGTCACTGGAGGAGGTTATTGAGACCTAAATAGGTGAAGCGCTACAGTAGGGTGAAAATGAGGATTATATTATCAAAACTGAGGCATTGTCATTCTGGAGGCTCATGCATGTTAGCGAACACAGGGAAAAGATGTGGACAAGAGAAGCCCAATTCAGAATATTGATTATCACCTGTTCCAAGCTCATTCCCCCCAGTAGGTTTGCTGCAATATACCCAAGACAGCAACTGAAATAGATGCACTAAGAATAATAGACAAAGAGTATTAAAATCAAGAAGCTTAATTTCATTGCTTTATGGCCGTCAGTTCAGAGGGAATTGAGAAGAAATAAAACATCTTGAGCTGGACCAAGATCTCCAAACATGTACAATGGTAGATGGAGATTCTACCCTACTGGTAACTATACTAGTTCTTGAACATTATCTTAGTTGAAACACTCCAGCACTGATTGCCATTTTCCTAACCAGGCATGAAAATAATAGAAGTGAATTGCACTTTCCCCAGTATCACGAGCCTTTGAAGTCTATAGGATCCCATATTGGTTGAAGTATAAAAGTGATCAGTCAATTTAAACAAGTCAGCTCCCTGCTCATTAAGATTGATTAAAATCTTTCTCTCTCTCCTCTACTGATGATGCATTCTCTGTATAATGTATTGCATTAAAACAATAATTATTCTTCAGAAGCACTTAATGGATTGTAAATTGTTCTAGGACACTGCAAGGTGAAGGCCAATGGATTACTGTGAGTCTGCTCTTCATTTAAAGACCTTCCAGTTGTAACAGATGAGTTACAGAAATATAATCTTTAATAGGAATGTCAATTATGTGTCAAAGAGAGAAGCAAAGAGTCATTCAGTAAAATTAGCCCAAGAACTCTATGTCAGCAAAGACTCTAACAAATTTCTACACAAGTACTGTGTAGAACATTCTATCTAATTGCATCACTGCCTGGTATGGAGGGTCTACTACACAGGTTTGGAAAAGGCTGCAGAGGTTTACAAGTTCAGTCAGCTCCGTCATGGGCACGAGCCTCCACAGCATTGAGGACATTTTCAAAAGGCAATGCATCAAAAAGGCAGCATCCATCATTAAGGACCCCCATCACCCAAGACATGCTCTCTTCTTATTGCTATCAACAGGGAGGAGGTATAGGAGCCTGAAGGCACACAATGAATGTTTTAGGAACAGCTTCAGATTTCTGAATGGACAATGAAACAACTCATGAATGCAGCCTCACTAATTTTGCTCTCTTTTTGCACTACCTGTAGTATTTATTTTCTTATATACAGTATATTTCTTATTGTAATTTATAGTTTTATTATTGCACAGTACAGTGCCACAAAACAACAAATTTCACGACATTTCACTGATATTAAACCTGGTTCCAATTCTGATTAATCTTTTTTCCCTAAAAGTTAGAAAAATACAGCAGACCATAAACAATGAGGTTGGGAAAATGATTATTTGGATCATGAAATGCTTTGTCACAGAGAATGTGTGTGGCAGAAATTAGTATTTTAAATTCAATAATATTGACTTCAAAGGAGTGTGAAATTGGTTAGATTGTTAATCAGGAAGGTGATACGTTGGCAGCACTCAGGAAACTTGCTTGACATGATTACACCACCGGTTCAAGAACACATCGTGCTTATCAGTAATTTCTTTCCATGTCTGTTGGTTATTCTCATCTGATGTGTCTTTATATTCTCTAGTAAAAATGCCAAATGTCTCCTCACAGGTACTAAGCAGGGTGGGCTTCAGAACAGACAGAGTACTGGGGGCACTGCACTGTTCTTGTAGAGGAGCTGCACTCCCCCCTCCAGCCCCCGCTCCCATTGATTAAGGTCTTCAAGTTGTCTGTGAGGCACTAACTGAAGAGAGTTTTCTTTGTGCATCTTTGAAATCTTAATAATGATTTCCTCATGGCGGTGTTTCAGTTGCCATCATCATTTACATTGCCCAGGCTAATGTAAACTATAGAATAGATTAGGCAGTGCTTGGTCTAGTTGTTGTTCAACAGAAGGCTTTGACAATTATGCTTCCTTCTCAGGGAATAATGGATTTTCTGTGAATTTTCCACATTTATTTTCAGTTTCAATCATCACTGATTTTCTTTAACAAGTACCATGATGTTAGTAAGATAACACAAATTAAACCAGTGTAAGAACATAGAAAATAAAATAAATTCTGGTTTTTGAGATGTTTGTTGCATAGAGTGAAAGATGAACAGCTGTGTTGATGTAGGCAAGGCTCATTTTAAATTCATGGTGTGAGGGTTAGTCAGCATTCAACAGCCTAGAATTAGTTGTTCTTTCTCAATATCATCACTGAAGCTTACCAAAGCCAATTCAGTGATGAAGTCAGAATGTCAAACCTTATTTGATGGGCTGTGATATTGAAATGCTGAGGTATACAATATTTTTACAACACCCTCCCTCCAATAATATAAACAAAAGAACAAATTACATTTACTTTTATTGTCTTGGCAATAACTATTCAATTTCCCTTTCTTGCTTTGCCTTACAAATATTCCTTTCAAAGCAATTGACTTCAGTTTTGCTCAATGGCTCTCCACATGGCTTTAGACCACCTAGACTACACAAACGCCTATGTCAGGATGCTGATCATCGACTATAGCTCAGCATTTAATACCATCATTCACAAAATCCTGATTTAGAAGTTGCAGAACCTGGGCCTCCATACCTCCCTCTGCAATTGGATCCTTGATTTCCTAATCAGAAGCCCACAATCTGTGCAGATTGGAGATAACATAATGGGAAGAAAGTAGTAAAGAAATCTAACTCCAGTGGACAGCACAGCCTTGTCTGTTTCATCAAAAGACCGTTGGCAACATTTTAATCTAAGGTAACATACACAAAATGCTGGAGCAACTCAGCAGGTCAGGAAGCATCTATGGAGGGGAATAAACTACAATAATACTGAATGACAACAAGGAGGTCAACAGTTGGGCCAAGACACTTCATCAGGACTCTTAATCTAAGTATTGACATCTGCTAGATCAATCAACCTTTAAGTGAATTACTACAAGAAAGTCAACACCACTTGTATCTTGACAAGTGCCATCAACAGCTTCAGTTCACAACAGTTACTCCAGTATCTGCCAGTCCAGGGTCCAATGATCTAACCCTGGATGGAGCACTACTTCTGCTCCATGTGATGGACGTGTCTATGGACTCCAGAATTGCTGTAATTATGTATAACCTCATGAAAAATTTTGGCTGATTTCAATAAACATAGATTTGCTTGTACACTGATGCAGGGAAATTCAGCATAAGGGCTCGCTGAATTGTTTTCTTCCACTGGAAGGAGGGCTTCTCTTGAAGTTGCAAAACTAATGTTACCCATCAAGTAGTACAAGGGATATAACATTTGTTTCAGAACGTAGAGAGCTGTGCCAGCCACTATATCTGGCCTTCATCAACCACTCACAAACTTTCCAATCAGTCATCTGAGTGGGGTCATGGAGAATTTATAAAAACAATTCATTACCACTCTATCTATATCAGATGGTGACAAGGAGGTGCACAGGACTGGGATAGATCAGCTAGTTGAGTGGTGAAGCAAAAACAACCTTGAATTCAATTTCAGTAAGCTCAAGATTATAGACTTAGGAAGTGGAAGTTGGGAGTTCACATACCAATCCTCATCAAGGGATCAGCAGTGGAAAGGATGAAAGTGGAAAGTTCAGGGCATCAGCATCTCAGAGGAAATATTCTGGTGTAATCATGATGAAGGCATGCCAGTGCTTATATTTCGTTAGTGGAGATTTGGTATGTCACAAATTTGGTAACAAAACTTCTTCAGATACACAGTGGAGAGGATTCTGAGTGGTTGCAGTACCAATGCACACGATTGCAGGCTCAACCAGCACCATCATAGGCACTAACTTCTCCATCATCAAGCACACCTTCAAAACGAGGTGCCTCAAGAAGATGGCATCCATCACTAAGGATCCTCATCATCCAGGTCATGCCATCTTCTCATTCCTACCATCAAGACTGAGGTACTGGAGCCTGAACATGTGTACTCTATACTTTAGGAATAGCTTCTTCCTTTCTGCCATCAGATTGCTGATTGGTCCATGAAACCTTGAACAAAACCTTACAATTTTTCCTTCTTTTTGTTCTATTTATTTATTTTTATATATTTCTTATTATTTATTAAATAATTTTTTAGGTATTGCACTGTACCGCTGGCACAAAACCACAAATATAATGACATATGTCGATGATAGTAATCCTGATTCAGATTCTGATTTTTTTTAATATTTAAAGATACAGTATGGTAACTAGCATTTCCAGCCCAATGTGCCCATATTGACCAACTACACCCATGTGACTAGTTAACCTTCTAACCCTGTACGCCCTTAGCATGTGGGAGGAAACCAGAACACCTGGCGGAAACCCACACCGTTACAGGGAGGAAGTACGGACTCTTTACAGACAACAGCAGAATTGAACAGGGTTGCTGATACCGTAAGAGCATTTTGCTAACTGCTATGCTGCTGTGCTGCCCCACAGAATGATATCTGTGAGCTGAAATCCAGAACAATGGGAGCATCACAGACCAATGCCTGTGGATACAGGGGCCAAGCAAGCCTGCGACATTGTTGCCAGTTTTAATGAGAGGTTCTCAACCTGAAACTTCAGCTCCATTTTTCACTATCCAGATGCTGCATGGTTTTTCTAAGTGTTTCTGGCATTCTCCTGTTTTTATATCCAGCAGCAGTGATGTGTTGCATTTGGATCTTTGCAGGAAAGCGTTGAGCCATGTTGTCCGGATGCTCCTGAAAGAGGCATGCCCAGCTGAGTTCCATTAAAGCAGGGGATTTTTAACCAAAATGTACAAACAAGCTGGATGAATTCAGCAGGTCGGGCAGCAACCGTTGAAATGAGCAGTCAGCATTTCAGGTCGCAGTTCTCACCTGTTGCTCCAAGCACCTGTTTGCTTGTGACAGCAGCCTCACCCCACCTCGATGGGCGGGCTAAACCACTTGAGGGCAGCCGGCAGTCTCATACCCCGGTGAGATAGGAAAATGCCTGTCCTAGCATGCAAAGCAAGATCTACAGTGAGATCCAATGGCCAGGAAGGCGAGACCTCAATGCTCAGCGGAGAGCAAGGGGCATGATTAGGCATAGAAGCCATCATGGTCATCGTCTGCAACCAGCAAAGCCCCCAGATTGTGATGCTTGTCTGTACCACTGCACCCTGATTTCTGAGGTGAAGAGAACCATAGAACCATAGGACCATAGAGCACCGCAGCACAGTACAAGCCCTTCAGCCCTCCATGTTGTGCCGACCCATATAATCCTTAAAAAAAGTACAAAACTCACACTACCCCATAACCCTCCATTTTTCTTTCATCCATGTGCCTGTCCAAGAGGTTCTTAAATACCCCTAATGTTTTAGCCTCCACCACCATCCCTGGCAAGTCATTCCAGGCACTCACAACTCTTTGTGCAAAAAAAGACGTGTCCCCTAAACTTCCCTCCCTTAATTTTGTACATATGCCCTCTTGTGTTGCTATTGGTGCCCTGGGAAACAGGTACTGACTATCCACCCTATCTATGCCTCTCATAATCTTGTAGACCTCTATCAAGTCCCCTCTCATTCTTCTACACACCAAAGAGAAAAGTCCCAGCTCTGTTAAACTTGCTTCATATGGCTTGTTCTCCAAACCAGGCAACATCCTGGTAAATCTCCTCTGCACCCTCTCCATAGTTTCCACATCCTTCCCATAATGAGGTGACCAGAACGGAACACAATACTCTTTCTGCGGTCTCACCAGAGATTTGTAGAGTTGCAACATGATCTCTCTACTCTTGAACTCAATCCCCCTTTTAATGAGAGAGTGGAACAGCTGCAGTGCAATGGGTTTTCCACTTTTATAAACTCTGTCACACAGACCGCTTGTCATTGTCGGCCACAGTAGCAACCTCCATCTAGGAAGGCAGATGAAATGGTTCAAGGGCATTTCCGAAACCTCCTTGAAAATGTGTAATATCTCCACTGAACCATGATAAAAAGGAGAAAGGCTGTCCTGCATCACTAAGCACCAGATTGGATTACTGTACACAGGTACAATGCACAAATATCAAACATGAGAAAAGTCTGAGAAAGTCTGCAGATACTGGAAACTCAAAGCAACACATACAATGAATAAACAGTTGTTATTTCAGGCCGAAACCAGACTGAAGAAGGGCCTCAGCCCAAAACGTAGATGGTTTATTCCTTTCCACAGAGGCTGCCTAACCTGCTGAGCTCCTCCAGTATTTTGTGCGTGTTACCATGCACAAATAGTGAAAGTAGAGCACATGTCTCAAACTACCCACCCCTCCACTTCTCCAGAATCATCTATCCATCAGTGGTAGAATCTGTGCATCCCTCATCACACTTTGTCCCTCAGCTACCCAGAGGTGGACCAGAAGCAAGTCATCAGACACCCCAAGAAGAGAAGTAAAGTGTAAAAAGAACATTGTGACTACTTCATTGATCTGTGAATCAGGATTCATTTGAGCAAGGCCTATTTATTGATTGAAGCGCAAGGAAATTCATCAAGAGTAGATTACAAAGAAGGAAGTCTAAACCAGTGAAGAAATCAGTCCTGTAAATGTGATCGCTCTGTAATTTAAGTCTACCATCAAATGAAAATGGAACCCATTTGTGTCAATGTGTCTGATGGATTTTCTTTAAAAAATGATCTCAGATTAAATTATTTACATTGAGCAGGGCCCATTGCCAATCAAAGTCAATGAAATTGTGGATACATCCATTCCAGTTACTCTTTGAGATGTATTCTGGGTTTATAATGTACTCAACCAATGCACACAAGATGCTGGGGGAAATTAGCAGGCCAGGCAGCATCTATGGAAAAATGTGTAGTGAACAATTCAGGCCGAGACCCCTCAGCAGGGCTGAAGAAAAAAAAGATGAGGAGTAGATTTAAAAGGCAGGGGAGGGGAGAGAGAAACACAAGGAGATAGGTGATACTTTGAGGGGGAAAGAATGAAGTAAATAGCTGGGGAGTTGATTGATGAGAGATAGAGAGCTGGAGAAGGGGGGAGTCTGATAGGAGAGAACAGAAGGCCAAGGGAAAAAGAAAAGGGAGGAGGAGCACCAGAGGGAGGCAATGGGCAGGCAAGGTGATAAGGTGAGAGAGGGTAAAGGAGATGAGAAATGGTGAAGGGGAAGGTGGGGTGGGCATTACCGGAAATTCAAGGAATTGATGTTCATGCCATTAGGTTGGCTACCCAGAAGGAATATAAGGTATTGCTCCTCCAACCTGAGTGTGTCCTCATCATGACAGTAGAGGAGGCCATGGATTGACATATTGGAATGTGAATTGGAAGTGGAATTAAAATGGGTGGCCTCTGAGAGATCTTGCTTCTTCTGGTGGAGGGAGCTCAGCGCTCGGCAAAGCGATCTCCCAATCTACATCGGTTCTTACTGATATTCAGGAGGCCACATCGGGAGCACCGGACATGGTAAATGACCCCACTAGTCTCACAGGTGAAGTGTCACCTCAACTAAAAGGACTTTTAGGGCCCTGAATGGTCCCAATGTCCACCCATTTTAATTTCACTTCCCATTCCCATTCCATTTGACAATCCTTGGTCTCCTCCACTGTTGTGATGAGTCCACACTCAGGTTGGAGGAACAACACCTTATATTCCACCTGGGTATCCTCCAACCTGATGGCATGAGCATAAATTTCTCAAATTTCTGGTAATGCCAACCCACCTCCCTTCACCATTCCCCACCCCCTTTACCCTCTCTCACCTTATCTCCTTGCCTGTCCATCATCTCCCTCTGGTGCTCTTCCCCCCACGCCACTTCTTTCTTCCATGGCCTTCTGTTCTCTCCTATTGGACTCCCCTTCTCCAACCCTCTATCTCTTTCAGCAATCAACTTCCCAGCTCTTCACTTCATCCCTCCCCCTCCTAGTTTCACTATCACTTTGTGGTTCTCTCTCCTCTCCCCCACCCTTTAAATCTACTCCTCGTCCAGTCTTGCTGAAGGGTCTCGGCCTGAAACATCAACCGTACTTTTTTCCATGGATGCTGCCTGGCCTGCTGAATTCCTCCAGTTTTTTGTGTGTGTTGCTCAGATTTCCAGCACCTGCAGATTTTCTCTTGTTTATAATGTACTACTGTTTTCAAGTTAAGTGACAGAGGAACAAAACTCTGCAATAAGCTGTTGCTTAGCCTTAGTCCTTTGCTGTTTTCCAAGCACTTCTTAACATATACTGAATATACATACAATACTCTGCAAAAGAATTAGCCACATATATATAGCTACGTTGCCTAAGAATTTTGCAGACCACAGTAATAATTTTATGTATTGTTCTGTTCTGCTGCCATAAAGAAAACAACTTCATGACATATGTGAGCGATGGTAAACCCGATTCTGATATGGGTCTCTATTGTGGACTGAGAGTGGGAAGGAGACAGGAAGAGGGAAATCATGTTTGGTAAAAGGGGAATGGGGGGGAGGACAAAAACAGGCCCTTTGTCCCAACTGGTTCCAGCCAAAGCATCCTCCCTGCTAGTCGCAATTGCCATCCACCAGTCCATAACCTTCCAAGCACTTTCCCTTCATGTGCCTATCTAAATGCCTCTTAAGTGCCATAATTGTATTTGCCTTGACCACTTCCTCTGGCATCTCATTCCAGATACTCTCTCTCCTCTGTGCAGGGAAATACGTCTCAGGTCTCTTTTAAATCTCTCCCCTCTTATCTTGTACTTGTGCCCTCTCGCTTTGGTCTCTCCAACCCGAGGGAAAAGTCTATGACCATCCATCTTATCCATTGCCCTCATGATTTTCTAAACTTCTAGGAGGTCACTCATCAATCTGTGCTTCAATGAATAAAGATCCAGTGTGGCAAAACCTTTCCCTCTAATTCAGGCCCTCCAGTCCAGGCAGCATCCTGATAAGTATCTTCAGATCCATCTCCAACTTGACAATATCTTTCCTATAACAGGGTGACCAGAACAGTAAACAACATGCCAACCGAGACCTCACCAATGACTGCAATTGGGTGTCGTGGTAGTGCAGCGGTTAGTGTGATGCTCTTACAGCTGGGGCGTTGGAGTTCAGAATTCAACATTTGCACCGTCTTTAAAGAATCTGTGCAGTTTCACTAAATGCTCCGGTTACCCCCTACAGTGCAAAGATGTACCGGTAGGGTAAATGGTCATTGTAAATTGTACTGTGATTAGGTTTGGGTTAAACTGGGGTTGTCTTGGGTTTCTGGGGCAGCGAGGCTCTTAGCATTGGAAGGATCAACTTCACACTGTGGGACTAAATAAATAAACAAACATATCGCCCCTACACCTAAATTTGATGCCCTGTAATTTATATAATTGAAAATAACATCATACGGATTAATGCAGGCTTTTATTTTAGTTTTACGGTCGACCAACTCCTGGGGATCCTCCTCCCTGTCCAGGTCTAATTATGTTGAAAAGAGAATTATTAAACAGATCATCGTTTTCCACATGGGGTCATCGGTCTGCAGAAGGCACAACATCCTCTAATCACCTTAGAAAATGGAGTAATAAATGATTTCATTATGTAGTAAACCTGGAATGACCTTACCAGCAGTGTTTTTTTTTCACTTTAGCTGCATTTTGTGTCTTTCTACCTGCATTAGTTACTGTCTTGACTTTGACACATAGGTTACTTACATGCAAATGTACACATTAACCCACGCTGGTATCCTGGAAGCGTGACATGATCACAACCATCAATGAACCAATTTGGGCAAAGCACTCCCGCACAAACCACAAGTTTTTAAAGAAAAATATTTGTCTCAATTTCTTTTCTTGATAAATCAACATTTTAATAGCCAAGATTAAATTCTTCAAAGCTTAACCATTTTAAAGCAGGAAACCAATTTACAAGCAGGAAGAATGCACAAACAACAGTGTAATAATAATAATAATAACCAGGTTAGCTGATTTTAATGTTGTTTGAAGAAAAAATATTAACCAGGAAATAGAAGAGAATTATTCTACATTTGTTCAAAGCAGTGTTTTTTTTATATATTTGTCAGAGGACTGGCATGTCCTGTCCAAAACAAGGCCTCCTTCAGGGCAGCTGTCATCAGAATTTAAATTCACAACTTTTCAACTACAGTACAAATAAGCTCATGATGTAACTGAAACATAGAAACATAGAAAATAGGTGCAGGAGTAGACCATTCGGCCCTTCGAGCCTGCACCGCCATTCAGTATGATCATGGCTGATCATCCAACTCAGAACCCTGTACCTGCTTTCTCTCCATACCCCCGATCCCTTTAGCCACAAGGGCCATAGCTAACTCCCTCTTAAATATAGCCAATGAACCAGCCTCAACTGTTTCCTGTGGCAGAGAATTCCACAGATTCACCACTCTCTGTGTGAAGAAGTTTTTCCTCATCTCGGTCCTAAAAGGCTTCCCCTTTATCCTTAAACTGTGACCCCTCGTTCTGGACATCCCCAACATCGGAAACAATCTTCCTGCATCTAGCCTGTCCAATCCCTTTAGAATTTTATATGTTTCAATAAGATCCCCCCTCAATCTTCTAAATTCCAGCGAGTATAAGCCTAGTCGATCCAGACTTTCTTCATATGAAAGTCCTGCCTTTCCAGAAATCAATCTGATGAACCTTCTTTGTACTCCCTCTATGGCAAGAATGTCTTTCCTCAGATTAGGGGACCAGAACTGCACACAATATTCCAGCTGTGGTCTCACTAAGGCCTTGTACAACTGCAGTAAAACCTCCCTGCTCCTGTACTTGTATCATCTAGCTATGAATGCCAACATACCATTCACATTTTTCACTGCCTGCTGTACCTGCATGCCCACCTTCAATGACTGGTGTACAATGACACCCAGGTCCCGTTGCACCTCCCCTTTTCCTAATCGGCCACCGTTCAGATAATAATCTGTTTTCCTGTTCTTGCAACCAAAGTGGATAACCTCACATCTATCCACATTAAATTACATCTGCCATGAATTTGCCCACTCACTTAACCTATCCAAGTCGCCCTGCATCCTCTTAGCATCCTCCTCACAGCTAACACTGCCGCCCAGCTTCGTGTCATCCGCAAACTTGGAGATGCTGCATTTAATTCCCTCGTCTAAATCATTAATATATATTGTAAACATCTGGGGTCCCAGCACTGAGCCTTGTGTTACCCCACTAGTCACTGCCTGCCATTTTGAAAAGGTCCCATTTATTCCCACTCTTTGCTTCCTGTCTGCCAACCAATTCTGTATCCACATCAACACCATACCCCCAATACCGTGTGATTTAAGTTTGCAAACTAATCTCTGATGTGGGCCTTGTTAAAAGCCTTTTGAAAATCCAAATATAGCACATCCACTGGTTCTCCCCATCTGCTCTACTAGTTACATCCTCAAAAAATTCTATAAGATTCATCAGACATGATTTTCCTTTCACAAATCCATGCTGACTTTGTCCGATGATTTCACCACTTTCCAAATGTGCTGTCATCACATCTTTGATAACTGACTCTAGCATTTTCCCCACCACCGATGTCAGACTAAACGGTCTATAATTCCCCGGTTCCTCTCTCCCTCTTTTTTAAAAAAGTGGGGTTACATTAGCCACCCTCCAATCCTCAGGAACTAATCCAGAATCTAAGGAGTTTTGAAAAATTATCACCAATGCATCAACTATTTCTTGGGCTACTTCCTTAAACACTCTGGGATGCAGACCATCTGGCCCTGGGGATTTATCTGCCTTTAATCCTTTCAATTTACCTAACACCATTTCCCTACTAACGTGTATTTCCATCAGTTCCTCCATCTCACTAGACCCTCGGTCCCCTACTATTTCTGGAAGATTATTTATGTCCTCCTTAGTGAAGACAGAACCAAAGTAGTTATTCAATTGGTCTGCCATGTCCTTGTTCCCCATGATCAATTCACTTGTTTCTGACTGTAAGGGACCTACATTTGTCATAATCAATCTTTTTCTTTTCACATATCTATAAAAGCTTTTACAATCAGTTTTTATGTTCCCTGCTAGCTTTCTCTCATAATCTTTTTTCCCTTTCCTAATTAAGCCCTTTGTCCTCCTCTGTTGGACTCTGAATTTCTCCCAGTCCTCAGGTGTGCTGTTTTTTCTGGCTAATTTGGATGTTTCTTCTCTGGACTTGTTACTATCCCTAATTTCCCTTGTCAGCCATGGGTGCACTACCTTCCCTGGTTTATTCTTTTGCCAAACTAGGATGAACAATTGTTGTAGTTCATCTATATAATCTTTAAATGCTTGCCTTTGCATATCCACTGTCAACCCTTTAAGTATCATTTGCCAGTCTATCTTAGCTAATTCATGTCTCATACCTTCAAAGTTACCATTCTTTAAGTTCAGAACCTTTGTTTCTGAATTAACTATATTACTCTCCATCTTAATGAAGAATTCCACCATATTATGGTCACTCTTACCCAAGGGGCCTCGCACGACAAGATTGCTAACTAACCCTTCATCATTGCTCAATACCCAGTCTAGAATGGCCTGCTCTCTAGTTCATTCCTCGACATGTTGGTTCAGAAAACCATCCCATATGCATTCCAAGAAATCCTCATCTTCAGCACCCTTACCAATTTGGTTCACCCAATCTATATGTAGATTGAAGTCACCCATTATAACTGCTGTCCCTTTATTGCACACATTTCTAATTTCCTGTTTAACGCCATCCCCAACCTCACTACTACTGTTAGGTGGCCTGTACACAACTCCCACCAGCGTTTTCTGCCCCTTTGTGTTGTGCAGCTCTACCCATATCAATTCTACATCCTCCAGGCTAATGTCTTTCCTTTCTATCGTGTTAATCTCCTCTCTAACCAGCAACACTACCTCACATCCTTTGTTGTATATCCAGTTCTCTGTAAAATAAATAATACCAATACCATTTCAATAGCAAAATAGAATATTTATACAGGTACAAAATCATTAACATTAGCAGATTGTAGTAAGGATTCTCCTCTTAATCATGAAGAGTTAAATTCCACGACACTTCGAGCGAGAAAAAATTAATGTGTTGCTTACAGTTAAGGACCACCTACAGGGATAAACATTAAGTTTTTAATAGGCTTATTTTTATCTCTGTGCCTCATTTCCCTTCCATCTGGATATTGTCCTTAAAAGTTTTGAAGGGATTTTTTAATGTAATTAGATTTTTTTTAAATAAGCATCTCCCAAATGAATTGAATATTGAATTATACGTGGCTGAGATTGAGCTACAAGGTTGTAATTCAATAGAGTTGTGCTACACATCAGCAGAAACCTAGGCTTAAACTATAAATATATTATACCTGTTTTTATATTCACTTGACTGATTCGGTATTCAGTACTGCATATGAGGTAACAGCCTGTCTTATATTTTATTTATTTATTTATTTTATCTTGCCTTGCATTTTAAATTATTGATCAACATGAGAATTTGTGACTGAAGCAGAACTAAAAAACTAAAAGCTAAAAAGTTAGACATGGCTCTGTGACAGGCACTAAACAATAACATATTGAGACACATAACACAGCCCTCATCCTCTGAAGCAATGCAGGCTTGATTGTTGGCCCAGCCACTTTCATTTGTCCTATTGCAATTGCTGCACAACACTTGTTGGAAAAGAACAGAGTAACAGCAAGTAAATGAGCTGTGAGTGCTGGCTCTATCTCTTAGCTAAGAAGGGTCAAGTTTATTTCCATTGTCGCAAGCACAATTTTCTAAGCTGTTGATCAAATAGAGAACTCTTGGCCAGTTGCAAGTGTCATATTTTAGATAGGGTGTTAAACCAAACCCCTGCCTGTCTTCTTAGATGGATATGAAACGATCGATAAATATTAGCAAGAAGATGACAGGAAAACCCCCCAAAATAGTGCTGGGGCTCTTCCCTATCTACCTGAGAAGGAATACAGGGGTTGGGTTTAATACCTTATGCTCATTTTTGCTGTATATGGCAGACTGTTGAATGTAAATTGGATGTCTTATTTCATAGAAGAATGCATGCCATACAAAAGTAGTTGTAAAGCACTTTGGAGAAATGTCAAAGGTTTTAGTATAACTGCAAGTCCTTTACTGTCATATTGGAGACAATTTTAGAAACACGTGTCTTTTAAGAGAAGAATAGACTAGTGCAGGTGTAGTGAACCTTTCTGAGAATATGTGCCTGAGTTGGAGATAATCTGCTTAAAAAATTCTCTCATGTGTCATGGTAATTTTGAGAAGAGATTATCATTAACTAATGAATTAGTAACAATTCACTAATTTTTTTTATGGAGTGGTTTTTTATTCAATTGTAACACTCCTACTGTATTGTGAGTTATAAGCTGTTATATGATGGTGTTGTGTATTGTATATGTTATAAAATTCATACCTTTGTTTTTCTTGTAAGCAATTGTTAAAAATTATGTGCATTTTCAAGAAAAAAGGATGAGTCCTGTTGCTGATTTATGCATACTCATTGTTTTACTATTAATAAAAGTATATCAACAGAGACACATTGAAGTACAGTAAATGAAACTTTTCCAAAACCTGTCCAAAAAGTATTAATATTACTTTTTTTTACTGAAAATTAAAATAATTTAAAAATAATATTGTTATTGTAACTATTTTCTATCCAGATACTGAAGTGTAGACCAGGTCTGCAAGAAGTTCAAAACGTATCATCCAATATCATGTGTTCTGCAGCCATCTTATTTATGCCATGCTGGCATGAGACGTTCCTGGTGAAAATATTTCACCGCTCTCAGATTGTAAGAAGGTAATTTGCTGCTTTATTTGGCAGGAAAGGTAATCATTATGTATGTTTTTTTTTATTATGGGTGAGGTTTAAAGAATCCAGGAGTAGCACTGCAAGCAATTTTTTTGTGTGTGCCATGTTGGGTATCGTGCCATAGCTTCAGCACCCCTGAGCTAGTCTTGTTTCAATGGAATCCTTCCCAGCATTGAGTACTAAGCTGCATTTTGCTAAAGTAACTTCATAAACTGATTGCAATGAGAATCAATAAAATGCTTTATCAACCGACTTATGTCACGAGCTAACTGTGGGGTGATGTATTGAATAATGCAGTCATTCAACTTATTCCCTTTCGATGGTATGAAAGACGACAATATAATCAGAAAGAATTAACCCAGTCACCGTTAAGTCAAATTAGAAAAACATGTGATTAACTACTAAGGAAATATTTTGAGTTGGCATTATTCTCAATTTATTAATATTTATCTGTTTATTAATTATTTATCCGACAGCACTTCAAACATTTTGTATGGTACTCAACTGAAAAAAAGCAAGTCATAGCAGATGAAATACGCAACGTATAAATAGAAATTTGACTGCAGGGTAGGGACCAACAAGAGAACATAATTCAGAGGAAATGAAAAATGAATGCTCCTCTTATGGGGCAGTGCTTTGATTCACTTGCTTGAGCCAAGTATGCGGATTGAGGGGTAATGTACTGGCATGAAACTTGTCATTTTGGAGAGGCTTGTGAGTTCTTGTGATCCTGAAGGTGGAGCCATCTCGAGCTTTATTCCTGGTAGGGTTACCCATGGGAGGAAGGTCAAGGGAGAGATTCCAGACAAAGAGCGATCCAACCAGACCTCAGCAATGGAGCTGGCGGAAGATGATGGCACATCACAATGGCAGTGAAGGGTCCAGGTTATCTTGCATTCCATGCCACAGGACTCTCACCCTGATCTGCCAAGGACTGTGTTGACCATGCATCAGTCTCCCCACATTAAACAAGGTTATGCATATAGACCTTCTCCACTAAGGGAATAAACCCTTGGGAGAGCACATACTCGAGTGATCTCTCTACTTCCACTGGTATGAATGCAATCAGCTTCACAGTAGTATTTGCATGAGTAAACAGTTCTAATTAAAAGACATTTATTTTGTGAATAGTTACCCTTGCTGACTGGGAACAAACTGTTAAAATGCTGACCAGATTAGTTCAACTTGACATGCCTGGCCAGTCAATCTCACAGATCTAATCTAGCCGTAAATGTACAGGCTGGCAGATCTTCAGTTCTCTTGTGATGTTAGCCAATGTCCTTTGATCAGTGCTCCACTTGACACTGCAACCAATGCAGAACATTTGGCATCTGTGGCTGCAGCCAGATCTAGGATGAGATTAGGATTCAAGCCAAATTGATTATAACCAGAAACTGCTGGAAGAGCCCATAATTATTATTCCTACATACCATAGAACCATAGAACATTACAGCACAGAAACAGGCCTTTTGGCCCTTCTTGGCTGTGCCAAACCATTTTTCTGCCGAGTCCCACTGACCTGCACCTGGGCCATATCCCTCCAAACCCCTCTCATCCATGTACCTGTCCAAGTTTTTCTTAAATGTCAAAAGTGAGCCCTCATTCACCACTTCATCTGGCAGCTCATTTCACACTCCCACCACTCTCTGTGTGAAGAAGCTCCCACTAATGTTCCCTTTAAACTTTTCCCCCTTCACCCTTAACCCATGACCTCTGTTTTTTTTCTCTTCCTTGGCCTCAGTGGAAAAAGCCTGCTTGCATTCACTCTATTTATACCCATCATAATTTTATACACCTCTATCAAATCACCCCTCATTCTTCTACACTCCAGGGAATAAAGTCCTAACCTATTCAACCTTTTTCTGTAACTCAGTTTCTCAACATCCTTGTAAACCTACTCTGCACTCTTTCAACCTTATTAATATCCTTCCTGTAATTAGGTGACCAAAACTGCACACAATACCCCAAATTCGGTCTCACCTATGTCTTATACAACCTCACCATTACATTCCAACTCTTATACTCAGTACTTTGATTTATAAAGGCCAATATACCAAAAGCTCTCTTTACAACCCTATCTACTTGTGACGCCACTTTTAGGGAATTATGTATCTGTACTCCCAGATCCCTCTGTTCTACTGCACTCCTCAGTGTCTTACCATTTACCTTGTATGTTCTACCTTGCTTTGACCTACTGAAGTGCATTACCTCACACTTGTCTGCATTAAACTCTATCTGCCATACCTCTCTCCACAGATCCTTTTGAACTCTGTTTCAAGGGCTCCCAAACTGGGGTCCACCTGGCTGAATGTGATTGGTAAATGGCATTAAAAATGGCTGGGAGCCCCTGCTCTCTTTTCAATATTCTATTTCACGTGTCTAGTTAATGCAATGTCTTTTTTTCTGGCTGAATTGATTCTGTTTTATTTAAGCCATCTCTCTGTATGTCATCCACCTTCTCTCCTCTCTAGTTCTATGGGTTCTGAAGTGGCAGGTGTGGCTAATGTTTGATCCGATTCTCTGCCATGGATCAGGTAGATGGTGTTAGACTGGAGAGCTGTGTGAGGAAGATAGATTGGCAGTCCTATCAGTTCATCACTCAGTGTAATCCTATTGCATTGCAATGTTTTGGAACGGTAGAAACACACAGCACAGAAACAGGCCTTTTCAGCATCTCAACCATGCTGACTGCAGTGTCTATGTAAGCTAATATCACTAGCTCCCGTTAGGTCCACATTCATTGACAGGTTTCCTGTTGAAATACCTGTCCAAATAAATTTCAAACATCATAATTGTATCTATTTCAACTGCAACCGTCCATTCAAGGCAACATCCTGGTGAATTGCTTATAAAATAATCCTTCTAAATAATCTGCTATACTTGAAGAAACTTTTGATGCTTCTGGGAGTTATTGAGCTCACTTATTGTTATTTAACTAAATACATGTACAGTATACTGTCAAATGAGACAATGTTTCTCCAAACTCATGACACACAAATAACACACAATAACATAGGAAAGTTCAGATAAAATCTACAGATGAATTACACATAAAAAAACATAGTAAAGTGCATAATTTAAATATTGTAAGGTACAGAACAAATTAACCGGTAACACTTTGAATGCAATGAGCCAGGGAATCCAGAAGCCTAATGGCCAGAGGGAAGAAACAATTTCCCATCCTGACCATTCTTACTTTTATGCATTGGAGTTTCCCGCCTGATGGTAGAAAGTCAAAGATGATGCTGGATGGATGGGTGAGATTCCTAATAATACTTAATAATAGGACCCTGCACATTGCAGCACTCCTGATAAATGTCCCCAGTTTGGTAGGGTGATCCCAATGATGCTCTCAGCTGTTCTCACAGTTCTTTATTGGTACTTCTGGGCCACTGCTTGGTTGCTTCCATACCAGATGGAGATGTAACTTGTCAGGACGCTCTCAATGGTGTTCCTATACTATTTTCACAATCTGAGTTGACTGTAGATGCCTAGAAACTGGAGGCAGAACAAATCATTTCTTATGGGAGGCCCTCTGTTGGTTGGGGTTGACCATGAATGCTGCATCTCAGCTGTCTCTCTGATATGCATGCCAAGGCTGTACAATATGGAGAAGAAGCTGCTGCCCATATAGCCGGCTCCCCCTCTCCATGCAGCTGATGAATCCAAAGGTACAGCAGAGACCGATACAGCCTGGCACCAGCAGCATTGCAGGAATTACTAGTCAGTGTTGAACTCAACATCAGGCTACCTTAGAGACTCAAGCTCCAGATTTTTCCTTGGGGCTTACTCCCAAAGCCTTCTCCATGAGTGTATGTAGCTGCAAGAGGTTTCACATCAGAATTTTCTTTCTCTTAGATGAGACTTTAAGCCATTAGTGATGAGCCTCATCTGTCCAAGGTGACTGGTTTTGAGGCACCAGTAACCCACCTTTGTCCTTTCTCCTGTCAGTAGAAGTAGTTCTACAAAGGTTTAGAAAATAAGCCACATGTGAACCCATTAGCTGGACTTGATTGTCAAGACTATTTGAGACACACAGCATTGGGAGCATTTAATAGGTTGTGGGAGCTTATCTGCAATACCATCCAGGGTTATAACAACCTTAAGGAGATGTTTCTTGTGTGAAGGTTCTGTTCACTGGTGTGTTCTCAAGTCCCAGCTCTCTGCATGGATTACTGATAGGGAGTCACTATCCCCATCATCAGATTGAAGTATCCCCCTAGGATAGATAATTAATCAGATAAGAATGGTTAACAATACCAAAGAAATCCATCAGAATGGAAAATAAGAGGGAAGTTCAGGTGGCAAGGTTGTTTGGGAAATGTAAATTTCAAGATGGTTAATAATATTGAAAGTGAGTGGTCAGGATAAGAGGAGAGTTGGGGGCTGAGTATGATTCCTATCTTTTTAACTAATTGAGAAGGTGTTTTGAAATCCATGCAGGTCTGCATTTCAAATACTTCTCGAAAAGCCTGGGGCTGGATTGTATCTTTAAAAAAGAGCAATGATCTCATTGTTTTAAATGAATGAAATACTGCTCCAGTTACTTTTCAAAGATTGCATGTAACCAATGGGGTGAAAGCTTCATTTTATACGAAATTGGTCTTTTACACTTGGAAGTAAACACATAAAACAATGCAAAAGCACAGCAGGAAGTAGCACTGACACTGAAGATCAGGAGAACTGTTCAGCTCCTGGAGACTGTCTGTTCCTCAGTGAGATCATAACCAATCTCTGTTTTATTTTCATCCACTTGTGTTTATTCTATTTCTCTTAATAACTTACTGCTCTTAAGTTATGAGGCAAGAAAGAAAGTCTCTCCTTCCTCACCTGTTCCATTCTTGGGCTTTGGTGTTTCCATACCAGCCAGTGATACTCTCCACTGTGAATCTATAGAAGTTTGTCAGGGTTTTAGACGACACATTGCATCTGTGTGAACTGTCGTGCCTTCTTTTTAATGGCATTTATGTGCTTGTCCCTGGACGGATCACTTGAAATGATAATATCTAGGACTTTAAAGTTATTGACCCTCACCACCTCCAGTCCCTTAATGAGGACTGGTTCAAGGACCCCAGATATCTTCCCTCCTCTAATCAATAATCAGCTGTTTGGTTTTGCTGACATTAAGTGACAAATTGTTGTTGAGGCACCATAACCACCGATAGCCACTGCTTTTGATTTGGTCAACAACAGCAGCATCATCAGCTAACTTTAATATGGCATTGGAGCTGTACTTAGCTTCACAGTCAGAAGTATAAAGTGAGAAGAGCAGGAGGGTAAGCACACAGCCCTCTGGTGCACCTGTGCTGATGGTGCTTTTTCAGAGTGTAAATCCATTTAAATTCACTTTATCAAAGGCAAATCCATCTAATGCTCTAAGTTATAGAAATGAAGAAACTTTCTACTGGAAAATTACATAAAGATTAGCTCTATTTGTCACAAGCACATTGAAGCATACAGTGAAATATGTCATTTTGCACCAAATCAAGTGAGTGAGAATTGTTCTTCATTCACTACAGTCTGCTAGTGCTGTAAAGCAATGTACTAATTGCTATGGTACCATGTGGCTAAACAGAGACTTCAGATTTAGATTAGTTTACTGTCACATAGACCAGGAGCGAAGAATGTTTTTCAAAAACGCTCATTAGTTCTTTCATTGGAAACAGTTAAAAAACTATGGTGAAGTCCTGCTGAAGGGTCTTGGTCCAAGATGTCAACTCTTTATTCAAAGTCCAAAGTAAATCCACTAACAAAGTACATATGTGTTACTATATCCAAGTCTGAGATTCATTTTCTTGTGGGCATACTCAATAAATCTGTAGAATAATAACCATAACAGATTCATGAAAGACTTCCCAACTTGCAGAAGACGCCAAACTATGCAAATACTGAAAGAACATACAAAAATAATAAATGAATAGCAATAAATATCAAGAACATGAGATGAAGAGCCCTTGAAAGTGAGTCCATTGGTTGCGAGAACATTTCAATGATGGGGTAAGTGAAGTTATCCTCTTTGTTTCAAGAACCTGTATGTTGAAAAGCAGTAACTGTTCCTGAACCTGGGAGCGTGAGTTCTGAGGCTCTTGTACCTTCTTTCTGATGGCAGCAACAAGAAGAGAGCATGACCTAGGTGGTGGGGGACCCTAATGATGGATCCTGCTTTCTTATGACAGTGCTTCATGTAGATGTGCTTAGTGGTTGGGTGGGAGGGGCTTTATCTATAATGGATTGGGCTGCATCTGCTACTTTTTGTAGGTTTTCTTTGTTCAAGAGCATTGGTGTTTCCGTACCAGGCTGTGATTCAGCCAGACAATATACTTCCCACTATACATCAATGGAAGCTTGTCAAAGTTTTAGATGACATGCTGAATCTCAATAATTTTGTAAGTACAGGTGCTGCTGTGCTTTCTTATAACTGCACTTACAGGTTCTTCGAAATACTAACACTGAGGAATTTAAAATTGCTAACTCTCTCTACCTCTGAGCCTCTGATGAGGACTGGCTCATGGACCTCTGGTTTCTTTCTCATGAAGTCTATAATCAGCTCCTTGATCTTGCCGACGTTGAGTAAGAGGTTGTTATGATATTACTCAGCCAGATTTTCAAACTCCCGTCTATATGCTGATACATTACCACCTTTGATTCGACCTATGACAGTGGTATCATCAGCAGACTTGAATGTGGCACTGGAATTGTGCTTAACGGCTCAGTCATAAGTGTGAGGTGAGTAGAGAAAGGGACTAAGTATTCAGCCTTGTGGTGCACCTGTGGTGATGGAGATCATGAAGAAGCTGTCGTTGCCAAGCAAAACTGACTGGGGTCTGCAAGAGACAAAATCAAGTATCCAATTGCACAAGGAGGCATTGACATCAACGTCTTAGAGCTTATTGGTTAGTTTTGAAGGGATGATGGTATTGAATACTGAGCTGTAGCTGATAAAGATGATGTATGCATTCTTACTGTCCAGATGTTTCAGGGTGAGTGAAGAGCCAATGAGATGGCATCTGCCCTGGACCTGTTGCCTCAGTAGGCAAATTGGAGTAGATCAATTTACGTCTCAGGCAGATATATTTCATCACCAACCACTCGAAGCTCATCATCACAATGGATGCATATGCTACTGGACGATAGTGATGGCACAGTGGTGCCAAGATAACAATCTCTCCCTCAAAGTTCAAAAAACAAAGGAGCTGATTATGGATTACAGGAGGACCAGAGACAAGCTTGCCCTGATCAACATCAATGGGACTGCAGTTGAGAGGGTGAGTAGTTTCAAGTTCCTTGGTAGACACATCACTAAAGATCTCACCTGGACATATACACAGACTATGTGGCAAAAAAAGCACAACAGCATCTTTTCTACCTCAGGCGACTGGTGAAATTCATTTTGAGCACCCAAACCCTCAAGACCTTCTACAGAGGCATCATTGAGAGCATCCTGAATGGCTGTATCACCATCTTGTACAGAAACTACACTAACCTTGATCACTGGGCACTGCAGAGAGTGCTACAGACAGCCCAGTGCATCTGTGGATGTGAACTTCCCTCCACTGAGGACGTTTAGGGCATCAGGTGCATAAAGAAGGCCTGAAAGGTCATCGGGGACACCAGTCATCCCGACCATAAATTTTTCAGCTGCTTCTGCCTGGCAAACGGTACCCCAGTATTAAAGCCAGGATCAACAAGTTGCAGGACAGCTTATTTTTACAAGCCATTACAGTTACAAATTCACATGTCTGTACATTGCGACGGAGTCATAATACAAAGATTTTTGTAAAATTTAAATAAATCTGATAGACATTGAGGCAGGTCACCAGTTTCTTCATGGGCACCAGTATAATTGAAGCCTGCTTGAAACAACACAATGATGAAGCGAGAAGTTCAAGATCTCAGTGAATACACCTGCTAGTTGACCAATGCAAGTCTTTAGTACTCGGCCAGGTATCCTAACTGGGCTGGATGCTTTTTCAGGGCTTGTTTTCCTGAAGACTGCCCGCACATCAGCTTCAGAGACTGAAATCATAGGATCATCAGGGGATGTGTGAATTTGTGATGGCTCCTCTATGTTTTGACAGTCAAAGTGAGCATTGAGCTCATCTGGAAGTGAAGCCATGCTGTCTCCCATGTCACTTGATTTCACTTTTTAAGAGGTGATTGTATTCAAGCCCTGCTACAACAGTGGAGCATACTTCATCGATTCAAGTATGATAGAGAGTTGCCACTTTTCCCGTGAGAGGGCTTTCCAGAGATCATACCTGGACCTCTTGTAACTTCTGTGGTCACTAGACTTGAATGCCTCTGATCTTGCTCTCAGCAGAGTGAGTATCTCATGGTTCATCGGGGGTTTCTGATAGGGTAGGACTCGGAATGACTTTGTGAGGGACACAGTTTGCTGCAGCTGTTTAATGTGTCCATTACAACCATGGTGCACTCATTCAAATACGCAGATGCGTGCTTGAACACAGCTTCATCCACTATCTTGAAGCAATCCCGTAGGTGCTCCTCTGCTTCCTGCGACCACTTTGTGGATGTCCTAATTTGTGAAGCTTTGCTTTGCCCGTTAGCCTCTGCCAGGGTGCAGGTAGAAGAAGGTCAGCCAAGTGATCTGATTTACTGAAATGTGGGCTGGGCATGGAATTGCAGGCATTCCTTATCTTAGTTTAACAGTGGTCTAGTATGTTAGGACCTCTGGTGCCACAGGTGATAAGCTGATGGTAATTGGACAGGGCTTCCTTCAGACAAGCCTGGTTGAAGTCTTTGACTATGATTTGAAATGTGTCAGAATAGACTGTCTCTTGTTTGGAGACGGCACCATACAGTATTGCGAATGCTTGATTATAGTTGGCCACTGGTGGTATGTAAACTGTGGTCAGGATCATTGATGAGAACTCCTTTGGTAAATAGAATGGATGGCATTTGAGCATTACCTGTTCTGAGTCGAGGGAACGTGAGTTTGAAACAACTGCCACTGTGGAGCACCACTGATAGTTTATCATGAAACACCCATCATCTCTTTGAGCCTTTTCCAAATGAGCAGTTTGGTTCATTCTGTAAATTGAGAAGCTTTTGGGTCTGATTGCTGTATCTGGCCTGTCCAGAGAAAGCCACGCTTTGGTCAGACGTACAATACAGGAGGATTACAATAGGTCAACGGCAGATGCAATCTCAATGGCTCTCCACACGGCTTTAGACCACCTGGACAACACAAAAACCTATGTCCGAATGCTGTTCATCGACTATAGCTCAGCATTTAATACCATCATTCCCACAATCATGATTAAGAAGTTGCAGAACATTGGCCTCTGTACCTCCCTCTGCAACTGGATCCTTGACTTCCTAGTCGGTAGACAACAATCTGTGCGGACTGGTGATAACATATTCTCCTCATCGACGATCAACACTAGTGCACCTCAGGGGTGTGTGCTTAGCCCACTGCTCTACTCTCTATATACACATGACTGTGTGGCTAGTCATAGCTCAAAGACCATCTATAAATTTGCTGACGATACAACCATTGTTGGTAGAATCTCAGGTGGTGACGAGAGGACATACAGGAGTGAGATATGCCAACTAGTGGAGTGGTGCCACAACAACAATCTGGAACTCAACGTCAGTAAGATGAAAGAACTGATTGTGGACTTCAGGAAGGGTAAGACGAAGGATCACATACCAATCCTCATAGAGGGATCAGAAGTGAAGAGAGTGAGCAGTTTCGAGTTTCTGGGTGTCAAGATCTCTGAGGATCTAACCTGGTCGCAACATATCAATGCAGTTATAAAGAAGGCAAGATAGTGACTATACTTCTTTAGGAGTTTGAAGAGATTTGGCATGTCAAAAAATATACTCAAAAACTTCTATAGATGTAATGTGGAGAGCATTCTGACAGGCTGCATCACTGTCTGGTATGGTTCGGGGCAGGGGGTGTGACTACTGCACAGGACTGAAAGAAGCTGCAGAAGGTTGTAAATCTACTCAGCTCCATCTTGGGTACTAGCCTACAAAGTACCCAGGACATCTTCAGGGAGCAGTGTCTCAGAAAGGCAGCGCCCATTATTAAGGACCTCCAGAACCCAGGGCATGCCCTTTTCTCACTGTTACTATCAGGAAGGAGGTACAGAAGCCTGAAGGAACACACTCAGCGATTCAGGAACAGTTTCTTCCCCTCTGCCATCTGATTCCTAAATGGACTTTCAACCCTTGGACAATACCTCACTTTTTTTTAATATACAGTATTTCTGATTTTTTGCACGTTTTTTTAATCTATGTAATAATAACACATACTGTAATTGGTTTACATATTTATTTATTATTATTTATTTTATTTTATTTTTTATTTTTTCTCTTCTATATGATGTATTGCATTGAATTGCTGCTGCTAAGTTAACAAATTTCACATCACAAGCCAGTGATAATAAACCTGATTCTGATTCTGATGTCATTTCTTTCCAATACTGCAGTCTTTCCCTCTGTTCCTCAATTTTGTTCTCCAGCGACTGCATATTTGCCAACAAGATGCTGGGAAGAGGAGATCTCATCCTTCTGTGTTTCAGTCTGCCTTGCAGTCCGTCACCCCCATGCCTTGCTTCCAGCCGTAGCGATGAATCATTGTTCACTTAATTCTTCATTTCTCTCCATAGATGCCGCCTGGCCAGCTGAGTTCCTCCAGCACTTTTTGTGCATTGCCCTGGAGCTCCAGCATCTTCAAAATCTCTTGTGTTTATTGTTTTAAAATTACCTCCTTTACCTGTGCATTTTGCTTCAGATGCTGGCAACACACCAAATTTGAGCTACTAACTTACTTACGTAATTAACATGCTTTGGCCTGCCACCTCACCAGGTAGATTTTAAACACTTGGCCTGATGATAGATATTGGTATCAATGGCAATTATGTACCTACTCAAAACATTTATCAACGTGGACAATCCTGGCACAGCGCAGAGGGCAAAACCAAGATTTTGATACCATTCTACTCAAACTAGCGGAGTTCGGTTTGATCCTCTTTTAAGCATCGCAATCAGGACTTCCCTTCACAATAGAATGCCAGGTTAGCTGCAGGTCACAAAATGGTTTCCCATGTCTGTCCTCTCACAGAATAATAATCTCTCTAGTTCAAACTCAATTAAGAACCTCCGCTGCGTACATCCTGCCGCGACAGCAAGTTCTGTTTATCAAAGAGTTGTGTTGGTCCCTGAAGTGCAGTGATAACAGGTACCATTTAAATTACATTGGTCATCACTGATTTAAGTGCAATGTATTTTAACATTCGATTGCCTAGAAATTGGATCCATTTACACATGTACTTTATTTGCAAATTACCTATAGACATAGTTTTCCACAGGATAGGTTATGCTGCTGATTATTTCCAGGTCAATTTTTCCTCATTGGGGAACTGGCACGAGTATTTTTACCCAGAGCATGTCACAATTGCTAATTATGTCATCAATTTTGCACTGGCTATTTCTATGGTTACTGATAACTTATGATATTCATTTATTAGTCACAAATAAAACAGGAGTAAATCTTGCAGCAGAATGTAATGAGATGAGAGTTAATGGGTCTCCCTCGTGCCATGGATGTTCCACTCACAACCTTAGCAGACTCATTTTTTAATTTTTAATTTAACTATAAACTCAGCTTTCTTTTAAGAAAGCATTTTTTAAAACCATAGAAATGTTTATATTTATCAACTTAACTATCTACCTGCATTTCAGCATTTGAATTATATCAATGTTTCCATAATTTTTATGTGTAATTCAAGCACACACAAAACAGAGCATCTTGCGATCCAAATTTCACTGTTAGATTTATCGCATTTACCTGGTGTTCGTACACCTTAAAACAAATGAAACATGTAAAACGCTTCCTAAATATTGTAGAGATATTTTCAGTGAAATGGAACAGGGAGTGGTGAACAGAATTTTTGGTTTACCAATATTTTAAAGAAATTATGAAAGGTCTTGAGTCAGTAAATGACAAAATATTGTTTTTAAAGAGCAAATATGAGGAAATCTGGAGATGCTGGAAATTCAAACAACACACACAAAATGCTGGTGGAACACAGCAGGCCAGGCAGCATCTATAGGGAGAAGCACTGTCAACTTTTCTTCCTGTAGATGCTGCCTGGCCTGCTGTGTTCCACCAGCATTTTGTGTGTGAAATATTGTTTTTATTAGTTTTCTGACTGGTAGTTCTTGCTTCAAATTTACACCAGGAGAATGAAGGAAGAATATAGGAACAAGAGGCAAGGAAATAGGTAATTTAGTGCAGGTTGTGAATTCACACTGCATGGCAAAATGGATATTCTAGTCAAGTCAAGTCACTTTTTATTGTCATTTCGACCATAACTGCTGGTACAGTACACAGTAAAAACGAGACAATGTTTTTCAGGACCATGGTGCTACGTGAAACAGTACAAAAACTCCACTGAACTACGTGAAAACAACACAGAAAAAAACTACACTAGACTACAGACCAACCTAGGACTGCATAAAGTGCACAAAACAGTGCAGGCATTACAATAAATAATAAGCAAGACAGAAGGCACAGTAAAGGTCAATAAGTTTTGTGTCAGTCCATTTGCTCAGGATGCTCTCAATACAACCCCTGTAGAATGTGATGAGGCTGGTAGGTGGGAGATGGACTTTCCTCAGCCTTCACAGAAAGTAGAGACGCTGCTGGGCTTTCTTTGCAATGGAGCTGGTGTTGAGGGACCAGGTGAGATTCTCTGCTAGGTGAACACCAAGAAATTTGGTGCTGTTAACTATCTCTACCAAGGAGCCATCAATGTTCAGCGGGGGGTGGTCGCTTTGTGCCCTCCTGAAGTCAACAACCATCTCTTTTATTCACATTCAGAGACAGGTTGTTGGCTCTGCACCAGTCCGTTAGCTGCTGCACCTCCTCTCTGTATGCTGACTCGTCATTCTTGCTGATGAGACCCACCATCATCGTGCCATAGGCAAACTTTATGACGTGGTTCGAGTTGTGTGTTGCAGCACAGTCGTGGGTCAGCAGAGTGAACAGCAGTGGACTGAACACACAGCCCTGGGGGGCCCCCGTGCTCAGTGTGATGGTGTTGGAGATGCTGCCTCCGATCTGGACTGACTGAGGTCTCCCAGTCAGGAAGTCTAGGATCCAGTTGCAGAGAGAGGTGTTCAGGCCCAGTAGGCTCAGCTTTCCAATCAGTTTCTGAGGAATGATTGTGTTGAATGCTGAACAGAAGTCTATGAATAGCATTTGAATGAAGGTGTCTTATTGTCTAGGTGGGTTAGGGTCAGGTGGAGGGTGATGGCAATGGCATCATCTGTTGAATGGTTCGAATGGTACACAAACTGCAGGGAGTCCAGTGAGGGGGGCAGCAGGGTCTTGATGTACCTCATGACGAGCCTATAGGTCGTGCATCATGCCAAGATACTTGAAGTAAGAGATTTAGGCAAACTAGTTAGATCAATGTTCATGCTAATTTGATGTTAGCCCCATCATGCTGGTTTGTGACAAGCCAACTTCAAAGTGATGGAGTCCTCATGGAATGGAAAGAGTCCTCTTTCAGGCAAGTCCATGTCCCAAATCTTTTAATGTAGCATGATGACATTGTGTTTGCTGTTTGTGAAGTCGTGAACTCAAACAAAGATCTTAAGCCCTATCCTATATACAGGTTTCAACGGGTACATTTAATGTCAAAAAAATGTATACAATATACAACCTGAAGTTCTTTTTCTTTGCAGACATCCACGAACACAGAGAATTGTGGAAATATTTTCCCAATAGCGGAAAAAGAAGTTACACAGTGAGAAGGGAGACATGACATACAATGCGCTGATTTATGATGTTAAATGTCTGTCATGTCGCTTTTTCCGAGCTCAGCACCCAGAGTTGACACCAAAAAGGTGTAACTCTCCAGACACACAACCCCCAGCAGCTAACCCACAGTTCCCGATGTTCCGCGTACTCCCGAGACACTTCAGTCAGGGGCACTAGCCTAGAATTAACATGCCCCTAGAAAAACGAAATCCTGAATCCTGGCTCATCTCCCAGGCCACATCATTGGGATATCAAAAAGCGGCCAGAGGTGAGGCCTTGAGAGTGAGTCCCATCCCCACAAAGAACTGAAATTAGAGTGTAAGTCAAGGTCAGGCTCTTCAAAAGAACCCCCCACACCCTGAAAAGGGAAAAAAGGAGATATTAATGATAGAAATAGAGCTGTTTCGAAAGATGCATGCAAAGGAGTTGCTGTTTAGCACCATCATGACCGCCTTCAAATAGCTACTGAAACCCTCACTAAGGGAGGTTATACAATAGCCTCCAACTCTTTAAAAGCTAGATCACCTCACTGTTTATCCACAGAGAGTTTAGGCTACCTATCTGAGTTGTGGGTTCCCCTTCCCTACCAAGAAGATACTTCCAGCTAGCAAAGTAGATTCAACACGGTTTGTTTACTTTTTGTGATTCATGCTTAAATTTTGATAAATTTTTAAAATACGTTTAAAATTCACAGAGAATCCTTAGAAGCCTATCTTAGAAAAGGTTTCCAAATTTCAAACAATTTCTAAAACAGAAAGGATTTCCAGAAGACAGATATAATTCCTGTAAGCTAAAATGACATAACAACAAATTGTAGACAAGCAATTTGCCTGGCACAAGGGGAAAGAAGGGGAATTAATTCTAGTCATCCCATCTTTCTGTAGTTCTTTCATTCCTTGAGCATTCCCAACAAGGCAGGCTGATTTTTGATATTTATACTATTCTCTTTTGCTATTCACACACAGGTGATGTTTTTTTCAGATACCTTGCTGGGAAATTGACACAGATAGTCTAAAAGTTTCTGGTCCCAGAATCCCAAGTTAATGCTCTGAGGGTTGACTATCTGAATACACAAATCTTCTATTTATTGATAAATCGGCTAATCAATATGCTAAGTGATAGTATCAGTCTGGTTGGCAAGCTTTCTTGAACTAAATAATTTAGCAAGTTGACTCAGGCCCAATTAACATAACCCCATTGTTTTGCACTGCATTTCTTCAGCAGCCAATGTCATGCTGTTGGCCAGCACCCTATGTTGTACAGACAGTATTGTTTATTTGCAAAGCTGTCCTTTTAACTTCAGATTGAATATTGCTCACAATTTACATTAAGAACTGAAGACTGGTTCTTGTTTATGACAAGAAGCTGAGCAAGGGATATTGGTTGGGACTTTATCACCTCTTTGATCCCTTGAAGAGTCAGCTGTTGTGTTACAAAGTTGAGTTTGACAAAAAGGCCCCCAGGCCCCAAAGAGTCTGTCACACTAGCCCCAAAAATATTTCCCCCTTGCCAATCCAATTCAAGGCTGCTTTTAAAGTTTTGTGTGCTGATGGTTCCACCTGACTCTCAGTTAGCCTCCTCTCGGTTTTCACTACTGTCAGTCACACAGACCCCAGGTGGAGACTCAGGAATACTGTTGCACTCAGATATAGAAGTTGTCTTCATTGCTGTTTCTGTATCAGCTTTGTTTTACCAGTCAGGGTTGTTAGCCCTGAGCTGAACTCACAAACCCAGAGGATCAGTGGATCATTCTTAAGGCTGATTTATACTTGTGCGGATGGGCTATGCCATAGCCCAGTTTTCACTTCTGCGTCAGTTGTACGCTGTAGCAAGCATGCGTTGGTGTGTGCCAAAACGCTAGTTGGCTGTGGGGTTTCTATGCCACTGTGTTGAGTTTCTTCATGAGAGACATGGACGAGGAGAAGCATTTCAAACATTTTCACATGTCGGCAGGTAGATTTGACAATTTGGTTCATCTACTTCGCGTCGGTGTACAGATGTGGGGGTGAAGAAGCAACCGGAAATGCGTAAGAGGAAATGCGATGCTACCAAACGGACCAATCACAGTTGTTGCGGTCTGCATTGCTGCGACGCATGAGTTACTTTTTTGGGGAGATGCACATCACTCTACAGCGTAGGGTACAGGTACAGCATAGGTACGGTGTAGGGTACGCAGTACCTATGGCTTACATGCAACGCAGAAGCATAAATCAGGCTTTAGTCTGGCCTTCGTCTTGGCATGGGTAACTCTACAAAGAGCCAAAGTATAAAGCCTTAACTTCAGCCAACATAATTCTCTGGGTCATTGAGGCACTCAACCCTCCAAACCCAGCGACAAAGTTGTAGTCCTCCTGGAGGATATTCACTATATGCATGCATGCAATTGGCCAGTGAGATTTCCAGCAATTATGGCACAAATGCTCCTGTACTTTGTGAGAAGATTCTTTGTTTCCTGCAGCAGGTGTCATGATATATGAATACAGCTCCTTTAGAGGCTTAATTGTTATCGCTGCAATTTTGTTATCTCTAGTCTGCTTTTTCCTTTATCTTTTCGATGTTCTCTCAGTTCTTTATTTGTTTGTTCTTTGTTCTTGTAACACTTAACAAAACTACTGCAAGTTTTATGCCTAATTCTTGATTTCCGAAGATCCTTTGGATTGCAAAAGCATCGAGATCCAACAATTGCTCTCTCATAGAACCCACCTTCTAGCTTCCCAAAACCTTTTGGTCATTTGCAAAACATAAGAGTGTGATAGAGTGTTTACCACCTGCATGATGACTGCAGCTCCAAATACTTTCAACAAAATTCAATAACAGTGAGCTCACTTGGTTGGCATCAGTCTACAACTGCTGAAATCTACAACATTTACAGAACTACAGTTACTTATCAAAAGCGCTTGCCAAAACCTGTGTCCTCTACCATGAGAAAGCCAAGTGCGCTACCTCCAGTTTCCCTTTCAACGTACTTATCATCCAAACCTTGAAATACATCACTGTTTGTCCAATATTTCTGGATCAATTTCCAGTAATTGCCACCCTAATTGCACCGAGGAAACACTCTCATCCCGTGGTGCTAGAGTTCAAGATCGTAGCTTCCCATTGCCTTCTCAACCAATGCCAGAGATGATGTGGACATCGGCAGCAAAGTCCACATCTCAAAAATGAATAAAAATGCACGGGGCGGGGTGGTTTCAGAAATGTCAACAGATATGATTATGGCTGAACACAGCTCAAATATTTTAGCTGTCATTTTGAGGGATACTTAATCATTTCACAAATTCAGACTAAGGACCTTCTTGCTACTATGATCAGGCAGAAGGAACAGAAGCCTCAGGTCCCTCACTGCCAGATTCAGGAACAGTCATTATCCTCCAACCACCAGGTTCCTGAGCAAGTGCAGATAACTTCAATCACCACTACTCTCATTTGATTCAGAGTAGAGTAGAGCCCTACAGATTCAGTTTCAAGGACTCTACAACTCATGCTCTTAGCATTTTGTTATTTGCACAGTTTGCCTTTTTCATATTGGTTGTTTGTCAGTATTTGTTTACATATATTTTTAATAATTTTATTGCATTATTTTTTCCTGTAAATGCCTGCAAGTAAATGAATCTCAAGGTAGTGTATGGTAACATATACGTACTTTGCTAATACATTTACTTTGAGCTTTGACCTGAAACTTTATAGCTTTTTCCTCTCTTTCAAAGTTTGTTGCATGAGCTGGTGAGTGTTTCCAACATTTTGTGGTTTTATTTCAGTTTTCCAGCATCTGCAGTTTCTTTTTTGATTTCTACAAATATTTGGTGTCAAGGTGCTGAACTCAAACATGACTTTTTTTTCCAGCTATTTGTCTCCTACCACAAATAGGTAACAGCTAGTTCAAACCTGATCTGTCTGGCAAATTGCCGCTTGTCTCCGCTATCAATCTGAACATACCTGGGCTAGATATGAGGAACTGGAAGTGGTTTCCCTATACCTGAGATGTGCTCAATGAGGTCTGGTGTGGCCCCAGTATGAAGTAGACTTTTAGGTAGCATAATCTTAGGGCCTGCCCCAGAAGGCACAGCAGGAGTCAAGGCTGGAATTAAAGCCTCTTTTCTCTCTATTTTTTAATTAAATGAAATAAAGTAAAACTGAAAATAACAGTTTAAATAACTTTGAGTTCAAAGTAAATTTATTTCAAAGTATGTGCAGTATTTATCACTATATACCCTAATATTCATTTTCTTGCAGGCATTCAAAGTAGAACAAAGAAATATAATGGAATCTATGAAATACTACAGACTAAGAGTGACAATCAATATGCAAAAAAGACAAACTATGCAAATACAAAAAAAATCTAAATAAGTAATACTGAGAACAATAGATGTAGAGTCCTTTAAAGTGAGTCCATATGTTGTGGAATTAGATCAGTGTTGAGGAAAATGATGTTATCCATGTTGGTTCAGCAGCCTGATGGTTGAAGGTTAATAACTGCTCCTGAAACTGATGGTGTGGGACTTAAGGCTCCTGTATTTCTTCCCGAAGGCAGCAGCAAAAAAGGAGCATGACCTTGATGGTGTGTGTCCTTAATGATGGGTGATGCTTTCTTCTGGCCGTGTTCCTTGTAATCGTGCACAGTGGTGCGGAGGGCTACAAAAAGTAGGCTTTCATTCTTGGGCATTAGTGTTTCTCTACCATACCAGGAGAATACCTTATTTATTTTTCCCCACTTAAACTGAGAACTTTGGGATTCCAGATGATTAGGATTTCTTCTTGCAGGTAGGATTAATCCTGCTGACCTACACTTGTATAGGACTTAGTCATTTGAAGAAATATGTGGGGAATTCCCACAGATAAGAAGCCCTGAGAAAGATACTTAAATGAGCAAAGCAAAAAAAGATACAGGCTAAAGTGGGTGGCATGTATTTAGTGGGCTGAAAGTCCATTTCTAAGCTGTACGACTCGATTCATTGCAAGCCTGGGATTTACATACAGGGCATTCCTGGGTAATGAATGGATTCTGTTTTTGCAGATGTCCATAAATCACTTTTGTCCATTGGTTAAAACATACACAAAAATCACTCAATATGGTCCTCATTGTCCCAAAGTATTATAATGAATGGCAACAAAAGCACATAACATTGATAAAATATAATTGCTTAAACTAGTTCTGCCATTCCTAGGAATGACATAAAGTGGCCACTTTATTTGGTACAGGAAGTATATGGGCTTCTGTTGTTGTAGCCTATCCACTTCAAGGTTCAACATGTTTTGCATTTGGAGAGGCTCTTCTGCATGTCACTGTTGTAAAGCGTGGTTATTTGAGTTACTTTCACCTCCCTGTCAGCTTGGTCATTCTCCTTTGACTTAACCGAGTATTTTTGCCCACTAAACTGCCACTCATTGGATGTTTTGTTCTGGTTTTTTTGTATCATTCTCTGTAAACTCTAGAGACTATTGTGAGTGAAAATCACAGGAGATCAGCAGTTTCTGAGATACTCAAACCTCCCTGTCCGGCTCCAACGATCATTCCACGGTCAAAGTTACTTAAATTACATTTATTCCCCATTCTGATGTTTCATCTGAACAACAACTGAATCACTTGACCATGTCCGCATGCTTTTATGCATGGAGTTGCTGCCACATGAATGACTGATTAGCTATCTGCATTAATGAGCAGGTGCACAGGTGTTCCTAATAAACTGGCCACTGAGTGTATGTTCCGACATTAGACTTTTGAATTTAATAATATCATGGGAGTTCTCTTATATGTAGGAGATGTCAATAAATCAGAGATTCTTAACATGAAGACAACCTACATCTGGGAATGTCCAAATGATAGCTGTTCTCTTCTGAGCTGCCGGCAGCAGCTCTCTTTACTCAGCCCGGCAGGTGCTATGGGTAAGGAGATTTGACCGAGATCACTTTCATTACATTTCTTTAATTTTGTGTCTTCCTTCACAATTCATTTGATTTACAGATTTTCATGTTCAAACTCTGATGTAATCTCCCCAGAGGAAAAAAAATTGGCAATTGAAAGGCATGACCTTGTGTCATTTTACTTTAGAAGAATCTTATCTACTTCAATTGTTTGACATGATAGCTGAGGTATTATTTCAAGAAGAAAACTATAAAAGATTGGGTTGACATTCAGTTTTGGTCATACTCTTTTATTTCACTGTCAGAGGGAATTAAGGCTGAGGTGCATTTACAGTATGTCAAATGGTGACTGTGAAGATGGAGTTGTCTGAGTCACCTGTTAAAAACAATTCCCATTATTGTTTGCAAGTTGATGCCACTGATCTTCTGTAAGCGATGTCTGCTGGCAATATCTCTTTCTATTTGTTTCTAGTCTGTTACTAAAGGCCAGGAATTCTTGTTGGAAGTAACAATTGCAATTCTGATGAGAATTGTAAGAAGGTAATTAGTAAATCAGGCAATAATGAGTAGTGATCAATAATTAGTGATATTTGTTCATTACACAAAAACTGTGTGATATAAGATCCTTGCTGGAAATCTTGAGCAACATAAGATGCTGGAGGAGCTCAGGGAAATGCATGGTCAGTGCTTCTGGATTCGAAATGTTGACTGCTATTTCCCTCCCTAGATGCTGCCTGACCTGCTGAGTTCCTCCAGTATTTTTGTGTGTGTGGCATGAGAAAATGTGTGTTAGTTACCTTAGAATTAAAGATCAGGATTAGTGCCCTCAATGCACATACCCAGAGCAAAAGATTACATTTGTGGGGTCATTAAATTCAGAAAATGCAGGAACAGTTATAAAGCTTTTACAGCTTTGCAGTTCTTTCCTCATAAGAGAATGACTGATCTGCATCTAACTAAATTTACCTGCTATTGTTCAATTTATCTTATTAAGTATACCTAACCAAAATCAGTCACTCCCAAAGTGAAATTCAGATTGACCAAAAACCACATTTTGCTGGAAAGACTTGTTGATATGGGTAGCAGAGCTAATCCTTTTGTTTGATGCATCTAATCCCTTGATGAGATTTCAATTGCATTTCATCATTTTAGACTGGCTGTAAAGAGTTGCATCCCAGAGTTGTGAAAAGCACTATTTAAATGCAGAGTTCTTTCTTCACTGGGTCGCTGATACAGTCTGTATGGCGGGTATAGCACAGATTCATATGCCATAAATCTATTTACTATAATATCCTTTAAATTGAGGTGTCAGCTCCTCAAAATGTTAGATTACTCCTGACCTTTGTTAAATTGGTCATAACACATAGCTTCTCCCATTGTTTTGGAATGGAAGAAAAGTGGGGGGGGGGCAGTTCAAGTAGGTGAAATTCTATATACTGTTTGGACTGTACCATCTGGACTCAACGTATCAATTCAATTACAAAAAAGTCACAACAACGGCTATGTTTCTGTTAAAGTTCCGACCTGAACACGGGGTCAAAAGGGCTCTGTTGACAGCTCTGGACCACGACAGCCCTTAAATTCTACCTTCTTTCACCTGGTCATATGGGTTTTGAACAAGCCCCTTCTCTAATCGGACTCTTGCCAATTACCCACTTATCCCCTCAATGGCACCCACCTGTTTCTGTTCTCACTCATTGCCTGGTCCACTTAAACCCTGCCTCGACTCACACTCTCCGCCTGTTTGTCCCAGTCCTGAACTGAGTCATTTCAGCCTGCTATAGTGGATTTGTTGAATTCTGTGTTTCTGGATTCTGCCTCTTTGGAACCCGATTCTTGCCTGAAGCATCCATAATCGTCTGCCCTCGCCGGACAGCCTTTCTCAAGTAAGACCTCCACCTGCCATTCTGACTTCGTGCCTTCCTCCTGGTGTTGAAAGACTGTTGCCCCTGGGGCAGCTAATAAAATCCTGGTAAAAGAGCATTCGTTGGTCTGCACTTGAGTCCTACCGCATCCGGCCCCTCCTGACAGTTTCATTAGGAGTTTCAGCAGATGGAACATAGAACATAGAAATCTACTACACACTACAGGCCCTTCAGCCCACAATGTTGTGTTGACCATGTAACCTACTCTAGAAACAGCCTGTAATCACCCTACCGTATACTCTTTTTTTTCTAAGCTCCAATAAGAGATTTAAGAATCTCTTGAAATACCCTATTGTATCTGCTTCCACCACCATCACAGGCAGTGCATTCCATGTATCCACCAGTCTATTTGGAAAACTTACCCCAGATATCCCCTCTGTACCTACTTCCAAGCATATTAAAACTGTGACCCCTTGTGTTAGCCATTTCAGCCCTGGGAAAAAGCCTCCGACTATCCACACGATCAATGCCTCTCACTATCTTATACACGTCACTCCAAGGAGAAAAGGCCATGTTCACTCAACCTTTTCTCATAAGGCACACTCTCCAATCCAGGCAACATCCTTGTAAATCTCGTCTGCACTTTTTCTATAGTATCCATATCCTTCCTATAGTGAGGTGACCAGAACTGAACACAGTACTCCAAGTGGGGTCTGACCAGGGTCTTAAATAGCTGTAACATTATAGCTCTTGAACTCAATCCCACAGCTGATGAATGCCAACACACCATACACCTTCTTAACAACACTGTCAACCTGCACAGCAGCTTTGACTGTCCTATGGACATGGACCCCAAGATCCCTCTGATCCTTCACACTGCCAAGAGTCTTACCATTAACACTATATTCTGTCTTCAAATCTGACCTATCACTTCACACTTATCTGGGTTGAACTCTGCTACTTCTCGGTCCAATTCTGTATCCTGTCAATGTCCAGCTGTAACCTCTGACAACTCTCCAGATTATCCACAACACCCCCCAAACTTTGTGTTATCAGCAAACTTACTAATCCAACCCTCATCCAGGTCATTTATAAAAATTACAGAGAGGAAAGGGTTCCAGGACAGATCCTTGCAGAACACCACTGATCATTGACCTCCATGCAGAATATGAATCATCTACAACCACCCTTTGCCTTCTGTGGGCAAACTAATTCTGGATCCACAAAGCAAGGTCTTTTGGATCCCATGCTTTCTTACTTTCTAAATGAGCCTTGCAAGGGGTACCTTATCAAATGCCTTTCCGAAATCCATATAGACTACATGCACTGCTCTATCTTCATCAATGTGTTTTGTTACATCCTCAAAGAATTCAATTAGGCTCGTAAGGCCTGACCTGCCCTTGACAAAGCCATGCTGGCTATCTCTAATCAGATTATGTCTCTCCAAATGCTCATAAATCCTGCCTCTCAGAATCTTCTCCAACAACTTGTCTACCATTGAAGTAACACTCACTGATCTGTAATTTCCTGGGTTATCTCTACTCCCTTTCTTGAACAGGAAACAATGTTTGCAATCCTCTAGTACTTCTCCCGTCCCTATTGATGATGCAAAGGTCATTGCCAAAGGCTCAGCAATCTCCTCCCTCATTTCCCATAGTAGCCTAGGGTATATCTTGTCCGGTCCCAGTGACTTATCAAATTAATGCTTTTCAAAAGCTCCAGCACATCCTTTATCTTAATACTTATATGTTTAAGCATTTCAGTCAGCTGTAAGTCATCCCCACAATTGCCAAGATCCAAAGCAAAGTATTGAAGTATTTGTATTGAAGCAAAGTATTCATTAAGTACCTCTGCTACCTCCTCCGATTCCATGAACACGTTTCCACCATCGCACCCAATTGGTCCTATTCTCACAGGGCTCATCCTCTTGCTCTTCACATACTTGTATAATGCCTTGGAGTTTTCCTTAATCCTGCTCACCAAGGCCCTCTCATGGCCACTTCCAGCTCTCCTAATTTCATTCTTAAACTCCTTCCTGGCAACCTTGTAATCTTCTTGTAATCCTGGCCCCTTGAGATTTGGCATGTCACCAAAGACACTTGCAAACTTCTGCGGATGTACTGTGGATAGCATTCTGCCAGGCTGCCTCACTGTTGGGCATGGGGTACAGTATAGAAATAGGCTGCAGAAAATTGTAAGCTCAGTCAGCTCCATCATAAGCACTAGCCTCTCCAGTATCCAGATTATCTTCAAGAAGAGATGCCTCAAAAAGGTGTCATCCATCATTAAAGACCCCCCCTCACCTCAGGACATGCCCTCTTTTCATTGATGCCATCGGGGGGAGGGGAAGGTACAGGAGCCTGAAGTCACACATTCAATGATTCAGGAATAGTTTCTTCCCCACTGCCATCAGATTTGTGAATGGACATTGAATCCATGAACACTACCTCACTATTTAGTTTTCTCATTTTGCACTACTTCTCCTATCATTTCAGATCTCACCTTCCCACTTTCAAATCTCTTACTGTCTCTTCTTTCAGTTAGTCCTGACGAAGGGTCTCGGCCCGAAATGTCGACTGTACTTCTTCCTATAGATGCTGTCTGGCCTTGCATTCCACCAGCATTGTGTGCATGTTGCTTGAATTTCCAGCATCTGCAGAATCTCGTGTTTATGCTTGAAGTGTTTACTTTCACGAGAAACCGCCTGAAGTGGAAAGTAGTGGGAAACAGCTGGTGAGCAATAGTGCAGGTTTGCAAATTTATTTATTTAGAGAATTAGCACTGAACAGGCTCTTCAAGCCACACCACGCAGGAGCCCCAGCAATCCCAATTTAACCCTAACCTAATCGCAGGTCAATTTACAATGTCCAATTAACCTACCCAGAATGTATTTGGACTGTGGGAGGAAACTGGAGAGCCAAGAGAAAACCCACACATTCCACGGGGAGCACTCCCTACAGAGGATGTTGGGTCAAACTCAGAAATATGACGCCCCAGTGGTAATTCTGTTGTGCTAACCTCTACATTACTGTAGTGCTTACAAGTGTGTTGTGATGTTTTGAGACAAATATTACATTACCCTGTGGATCACTGTCAATCAGAAAATTAACTGCATGACCCACATAAAAGGACACCAAAGTGTTGAAAATATTCAGCAGATTTGACAATTCACCAATGACTTTTCATCTGGATGACTACAAGAGCAGATTAAAGGCTGATGAATCTTGCAGAAAGTGACTTATCTCCTGATTTTCCTATGTCTTTCCACTAGCCTTAAAGTTTGTCAGGAGTTAATCAGAATACTCATCACTTGCCTGATGCTTGCAGCTGTAGAGTACTTAAGAGAATTGATAGTAGCCATGATGAATGAATCAGCACTTGGAAAATTCTTGTCCTTTCTTTATTGCTGACAGATAAACATCCTAGAAATCCTTTTCAAATAGCAATGCAAATGCACTTTCAGCAATGGCTAAAGAAAACACCTCAGCACTATCTTCACAAGGGAAACTGAGAACTACATGCTTGCCTTTTCAAACTAAACTAACATCATGATAATTTAAGTAAACAATTCTGAATCCTAGCAAAGTGAATGTCTGCTAGCAGTTACAGATCCAAATGCCATCTCCTTCAGTTCGGACAGCTTCAACGTAAGAAAGACAGAGAAAAAAAATTGAATGAGCATTTGTACAGCAAATCTCATGATATTTAGTTTCAGCACCTTGTAACCCATTGACTTCCAACCATTTTGACTAAGCAAGTTGTTGGTAAAAGAATACAATGTGAATAAACATTTGTTAGTGTTAAAGTTATAGTATCATCTATCCATTGCATTTCCTCCACCATAATCATTACACAGGAATGTTTGAGTACACTCAAAAACTTCTATAGATGTACTGTGGAGAGCATTCTGATGGGCTGCATCACTGTCTGGTATGGGGGGTGGGGTGGTGAGCTAGTGCACAGGACCAAAAGAAGCCGCAGAGGGTTGTAAACTTAGTCGGCTCTATCTTGGATACTAGCCTACTAAATACCCAGGACATCTTCAGGGAGCAGTGTCTCAGAAAGGCAGTGTCCATTATTAAGGACCTCCAGTACCCAGGGCATGCCCTTTTCTCACTGTTACCATCAGGTAGGAGGTACAGAAGCTTGAAGGCACACACTCAGCGATAGAGGAACAGCATCTTCCACCCCGCCATCTGATTCCTAAATGGACATTGAACCCATGAACACTACCTTACTTTTTAAATATATATTATTTCTGTTTTTGCATGGTTTTTAATCTATTCAATATATGTATACTGTAATTTATTTACTTATTATTATGATTTTATTTCATTTTTCTTCTTTTTTTGTAATTTATTTTTTTATTGAAGTTCATCATCAAACAAACATTTCCATAAGATGTATTTCAGACATTGTACATATATATCTTATAATCATATATATCATAAAGTCTCCACAAAGTATTTATTTGGGGTATACACTTATAGAAAAGAATGGAAAGAAAAAATGAGCAAAAGGAAAGAACTATTACAAGTAGGGAGTGATCTTTTTTTTTATAACAGATTCATTGATTTGTGAGAATAAAATCAGGCCTATGAGGCATTATGTAGTTAAACCATTTTTACCAGTATGAATCAAATTGTTCCAGCTTATGGTTAACAGATGCTGTTATCTTCTCCATTTTGTAAATGTCCATTGTAATTTCCATCCATGTATTTAAAGTTGGGCTCTCCTGTGATAACCATTTCCTAGTAAGAGTCTTTTTACCAGCCACCAACAGTATATTCATTAAATATTTATCTCTTTTCAACCATTCTTGTGGTATATATCCAAAATATATGGTCTTACTCTCCAAGGGTATTTCACAGTTAAAGGTGTCTTGTTGGGCATTGTGTATCCCCCTCCAATAGTTTTTGATAACAGGGCAGTCCCAAAAAATATGATAATGATTTGCATTTTGATTTCCACAATTTCTCCAGCAAACAGGGAGGTTACTATCATAATGGGATTTCTGAGAAGGTGTAATAAAATATCTTATCAAGTTTTTCCATCCAAACTCCCTCCATTTCTGTGAACTGGTACACTTCCATTGATATCTCCATATTGTTGTCCATTCTTCCTCAGATATAATTATCCCTCCTTCCTTCTCCCATTTTGTTTTAATATATGAAGTCAAATGTGTTTCAAGATTTGACAACCCCTTATACATATGATGCTCAATGGAAAAACATTGAGGAGCGAGTACTTCCCATCCCCATACAAGCAATTTTGGCTGATAACAACCTGCAAAGGTACATAAATTCTATTGATAACCCATGGTGAAATTGACTCTTAAAAGAATATAATCTAGAGGGAGATATTGCAATTCTTAAATGATGTGCATACAACTTGGATTTTACACCAAATAAATTGGATGCTAGATCTAAGGACTGGACAGCTAAAGGAATAACAGTTCTTTGCAACATAATGAAAGAAGGAACACTGTTCAGTTTTGAAATGCTTAAAGAGAAACACTTATTAGAAAAACAAGATTTTTATCAGTATTTACAGATGTGACAATATGTTAATAAGACATTTAAAAATGTAACCAAGGCAAATACATGCTTGATAGAGCTCTTTAGAAAAGCATATAATTCAGATAATGGTAGTAGAATCATTTCTTCTTCTATATTATGTATTGCATTGAACTACTGCTGCTAGGTTAACAAATTTCATGACATATGCTGGTGATAATAAAACTGATTTTGATTTTGAGTTCAAAGTGCAAAGTAAATTCATTATCAAAGAATGTATATTTCACCATGTACTACCTTGAGATTAACTTCCCTGCAGGTATTGCCCTGTTCCTACCATCCACACCTCCACATACCAACTGTTATTGTCACAATTTTCCCCTCCCCAGCTCCCAACTTCAGCAACTCCGCAGTCATCATGGACTCAGCTTCACTACTGAGCAGTGGGAAGGCCTCTGGGAAAACTCAGAGTAGCAAAACATTGCAACTGGATGCTGTGAATCCCAAGGTCCTGAAGCAGTGTGATGAGCAGTTTGTGTGGAGTTCTCCAGTGCATTTTCAATCAGAGTCTCAGCCTGGAAAGGGTCCTGACTGTGTGGAAAACATCATGTGTTGTCCCAGTACCCAAGTAGGGTTGACCAAAAGCCTTGAATAACTACAACCCAGTCGCCCTAACCTCACATATCATGAAGACTGTCAATTCCTTGCAGTTTGCCTACCATGCACACATTGGAGTCAACGATGCTGTCATCTACCTTCTGAACAGAGCTGACTCCCATTTGAATAGGCAGGGCAGCGCTGTGAGAATAATGTTTTTTGATTTCTTAAGTACCTTTAATACCATGCAGCCTTCATTGTTGGGGGCAAAGTTGCGTTCAGATTGGCACTTGCATTGTATCCTGGATAATGGACTACCGGACTGGCAGATCACATTATGTGTGGCTTCAGAGCTGTGTGTAAGACGTGGCTATAAGCCGCACTGGGGCCCCACAGGGGACTGGATTGGCTCGCTTCCTGTTTACCCTGTATACCTCGGACTTTAGATACGACATTGAGTCATGTCATCTGCTGAAATCCTCTGATGACTCAGCAATATTTGGGTGTATAACGGGAGGACGGGAGGATGAACACAGGGCCCTGGTGGAAGACCTTGTCAAATGGTGCAAGCTGAATCATCTGTAGCTCAAAATCGGTAAGGTAATGGACACGGTGATGGACTAAATATGCATTGCTCTGTGTTACTATTGATGGTGAGGACTACAAGTACCTGGGGGAGCACCTAGATAACAGACTTGAGTGAGGCTGTCTACAAGAAGGGTCAGAGTCACCTCTACATCTTGAGGAGACTGAGGTCCTTTGGAGTATGCATGTTTCCCCTCACATGTTCTACTGCTCTGTTGGTGCCAGTACAATCTTCCATGCGGTGGTGTGCTGGGGCAATGGCATCAACACAGGTGATGCCCACAGACTCAATAAACTGATTAGAAGCATAGAAACATAGAAAACCGGTAGCACAATATGGCCCCTTTGGCCCACAAGGTTGTGCCGAACATGTCCCTAACTTAGAAATTACTAAGCTTACCTATAGCCCTCTATTTTATTAAGCTCTATGTACCTATCTGAAACTATCTTAAAAGACCCTATCGTATCTGCCTCAACCACTGTTGCTGGCAGCCCATTCCACGCACTCACCACTCTCTCAGTAAAAAAACTTACCCCTGACATCTCCTCTGTACTTACTCCTCAGCACCTTAAACTTGTGCCCTCTTGTGGCAACCATTTCAGCCCTGGGAAAAATCCTCTGACTATCCACACGATCAATGCTTCTCATCATCTTATACATATCTATCAGGTAACCTCTCATACTCCTTTGCTCCAAGGAGAAAAGGCAGAGCTCACTCAACCTATTCTCATAAGGCCTGCTCCCAAATCCAGGCAACATCCTTGTAAATCTTCTCTGCACCCTTTCTATGGCTTCCACATCCTTCCTGTAGTGAGGTGACCAGAACTGAGCACAGTACTCCAAGTGGGGTCTGAACAGGGTCCTATATAGCTGCAACATTACCTCTCAGCTCCTAAATTCAATTCCACAATTGATGAAGGCCAATACACTATACACCTTCTTAACCACAGAATCAACCTGCTCAGATGCTTTGAGTGTCCATGGACTCGGACCACAAGATCCCTCTGATCCTCCACACTGCCAAGAGTCTTACCATTAATAATATATTCTGCCATCATATTTGACCTACCAAAATGAACCACTTCACACTTACCTGGGCTGAACATTTGCCTCTTCTCAGCCCAGTTTTGCATCCTATCAATGTCCCACTGTAACCTCTGACAGCACTTCACACTATCCACAAAACCTCCAACCTTTGTGTCATTAGCGAACTTACTAACCCATCACTCCACTTCCTCATCCAGGTCATTTATAAAAATCGCGAAGAGTAAGGGTCCCAGAACAGATCCCTGAGGCACACCATGGTCACTGACCTCCATGCAGAATATGACCTGTCTACAACCACTGTTTGCCTTCTGTGGGCAAGCCAGTTCTGGATCCACAAAGCAATGTCCCCTTGGATCCCATGCGTCCCTACTTTCTCAATAAGTCTTGCATGGGGTACTTTATGAAATGCCTTGCTGAAATCCATATACACTACATCTACTGCTCTTCCTTCATCAATGTGTTCAGTCACATCCTCAAAAAATTCAATCAGGTTCATAAGGCATGACCTGCCCTTGACAAAGCCATGCTGACTACTCCTAATCATATTATACCTCTCCAAATATTAATAAATCCTGCCTCTCAGGATCTTCTCCATCAGCTTCCCAACCACTGGAGTAAGACTCACTGGTCTATAATTTCCTGGGCTATCTCTATACCCGTTCTTGAATAAAGGAACAACATCTGCAATCCTCCAGTCCTCCGGAACCTTTCCTGTCCCCATTGATGATGTAAAGATCATCGCCAGAGGCTCAGCTGTCTCCTCCCTCGCCTCCCACCATAGCCTGGGGTACATCTCATCCAGTTCCAGCGACTTATCCAACTTGATGCTTTCCAAAAGCTCCAGCACATCCTCTTTCTTAATATCTACATGCTCAAGCTTTTCAGTTTGCTGCAAGTCAGACTGAAAGGTTGGCTCTGTTATTGGAGCCAAACTAGACACACTGGAGGCTGTGGTAGAACAAACAGCCCTACGGAAAATCCTGGCAATTCTGGACAATATTTCTCACCCTCTGTATTCCACCTTGGTTAGACAGAGGAGCACTTTTAGTAATAGACTAAGCCAACTGTGCTGTTCTAAAGAGCACTTTATGAGGTCATTTTTATCTTCGGCCATTAGGCTCTAATAATGAGTCAACCTATAGCTGGGGTAGTAATGACTCCCTCCTGTCAGACTGTTTGTGATACCTTATCTTTTATTCTTTGTACCTCTCTTCTAATATTTATATCTGTACAATTGTAATGCTACTGTGACACTGTAATTTCCTGTGGGATCAATAAAGTATCTATCTATCTAGAGCAAAGAAATACAATAAAATCAATGAGAAACTTCACACAAAGACTGACAAACAATCAATGTGCAGAAGTCAAACTGTGGAAATTTAAAAAAATACTAATTATAATTAAATAATTCTGAGAATATGAGTATAAAGCCCTTGTAAATTAGTCTACAGCAGGAGTTCCCAACCAAGGGTCCAATGACCCCTTGGTTAATGGTAAGGGTCCATGGCATAAAAAGGGTTGGAAACCCCTGGTCTATAGGTTGTGGAATCAGGGGGTACCTGATCAGTAAATGCAAGCTAGGTTTTATTCACTGAGGCACAAGGAAACCACCATAATCACCAGAATCACACACACAGTATATAAAATCAAAGTGAACAATCTTAATTGGCAGTGGGTCACAAATGTCCTTAAAATCAGCCTCAATTGGCTCACCAAATTTAAACAGCACAACATGTCTACATTCTGTAGCTGATGTTCAGATTCATCCTGCTGCATTAAAACCAAATAAATTTGACTTAATTAGCAAGGGAAATGGCTTGAAAATCCAAAAATAATCCAACAGAAGCAACAAATACCACAGTAAACAGGAAATTATTATGCATTTATACAACATGTAATTAATAAATGCTGGTGTGATCAATGATTAATGAATTAATATGTACATAACTGTTGAATCATTAGTTGCTGATTAATTTAGTCTTTAGCAGCTTGAGTTGCTTTGAGCTAAGGCTCATTTTGCCTACAGGGATGACTTGTAAAACAACTTCAAAGCATGCAATTCTAATGGAGGCATTGTACAATCTTATTTGTCATCATTACCAGCCTATAGATAGTCCATATTTTGGTCTGCTTTGCTTGTAAGAGTCTCTTGCAGAGTGTCAGTGGCAGAGTAGAAGTGAGATTCAGATGCTTGAGTTAACGAGGACAATTTGTCAACCATAAAGACACTTCCCCAAGTATAGCTGTCCCATTTGACCTACATAGGGAGTATATTGAAAGGGAAGGGCACTGTAAGATTTCATAATATAATGCATTGCCTTCACAATTTCATTCAAATGAATTAAATTTTATTTTCACAACCATTGTTTAAATTATTGCTCATCTATATATGCTTTTAAAATTCACATGAAACAATATTTAGAGCTTTACCTTATGTCCAGCAGCATACCTCCTGCTTTGGTTCAGGGATGCTTAGAAGGCAGAACTGAGCTGTAGATTATACACACAAGCTCCTTGGCCATTCAAGTCCATACTGATCATTAAGCATCCCCAGCCATTTTTATGCTATGGACCAATACCATTAAGCAGGTTGGGTACCATTGCCTTAAATTAATCCTACGTTAATTTTGCTTTACTCTCCCCTCAGTTCCACGCAGATTCTATGACTCTCATACATACCGGATGCAATTTACAGAAAACAATTAAACTGGCAGCTTGCAAGGCTTTGGGATATGGAAAGAAACTGCAGCACTCAGAGAAAACCGATGTGGTCACAGGGGGATCATGCATCCTCCCCAAATTCAGCATCAGAGGTTGGATCGAACCCAGTTTGCTGAAGCTGTGGGACTGAAGCTCTACTAACTCTTTTAGCTACACCTCTGTGCCTCACCGAAGATTAATTTTTCCTATCAAAAAATGTGCCTTAAAGTCAAGCAGCAGGATTTATTTAACGCTGAGCAAGCAACTCTTTATTCAGGAAGAAGTGAGTTGCCTGCAATATTGTCAAAACCTTTGTTTATAGTACAATTATTTTGTGTTCAGGATGCCACATTCAGCTATAGTGCATTTTTTTCAGCCGCTAGCTAAGCTGATAGACAGAATTGAAGACAAAGTTAAGTCAAAGACTTTCCGACTTCTTTGTGAGAGATCTATGCAAACATTAACACAAACCCACAAAAACAAGGAGAATTTCCTAGCAGTTGTCTGAAGTAAACATCATAAAGATAGTTAGTTAGAAATTCAGTTCCTGTCTTCACTACAAAACACAGGCACGAGTATTCGATGACATTTATATATTCTCTGTATTTTCAATAGAATTGCATATATTTTAAAATTTGCCGTTCTAACACAACGGGGATGGGAGAGGTTCCGGAGGATTGGAGAGTTGCAAATGTTCTTCCCTCATTCAAGAAAGTGAGTAGAGGCAGCCCTGGACGACCAGTGAGTCTTACTTCAGTGATTGATAGGTTGATGGAGAAGATCCTGAGAGGCAGGATTATGAACATTTGGAGAGGCATAACATGATTAGGAATAGTCAGCATGGCTTTGTGAAAGGCAGGTCGTGCCTTATGAACCTGATTGAATTTTTTGAGGATGTGACTAAACACATTGATGAAGGCAGAGCAGTAGGTATAGTCTAGATGGATTTCAGCAAGACATTTGATGAAGTACCCCATTCAAAGCTTATTGAGAAAGTAAGGAGGCATGGGATCCAAGGGGACCTTGCTTGGTGGATCCAGAGATGGCTTGTCCCCAGAAAACAAAGAGTGGTTGTAGATGGGTCATATTCTGCATGGAGGTTGGTGACCAGTGGTGTGCCTCAGAGATCTGTTCTGGGACTCCTACTCTTTGTGATTTTTATAAATGACCTGGATGAGGAAGTGGAGGGAAATTGCTAATGACGCAAAGGTTGGGGGTGTTGTGGACAGCGTGGAGGGCTGTCGGAAGTTACAGTGGGACATCAATAGGATGCAAAACTGGGCTGAGAAGTGGCAGATGGATGTCTACCCAGTTTAATATGAGCTGGTTCATTTTTTTAGGTCAAATATGATGGCAGAATATAGTATCAATGGTAAGAATCTTGGCAGTGTGGAGGATCAGAAGGATCTTGGAGTCTGTGTCCATAGGACACTCAAAGCTGCTCTGCTTGATTAAGAAGGCATACAGTGCATTGACCCTCATGAGGATTGTGTTAATCATTTCCTGTCAGATTCACCGTACATAGAGAGACACCAGTGCCCAGCGCCACTTTATGAACATGTAATCAATCGATGCATATGTTATCTTATTTATATTTATTGTGCTTTTTTATTTTTATTGTGTTCTTTATCTTACTGGGTTTTTTTTTTCATGCAATTATTTCATTCTCATTGTGTACTGGAAATAACTTTAAACATTCTTGAATCTTGAAGCTGGAGCACCTAGACAAAAGACACTCACTCATTGGGTACAAATTCCTTACAAACAGCAGCAGTGTTGAACCTGGGTCACTGGCACTGTAACAGCATTACATTGACTGACCACTGCACGTCTGTGCCACCCATGTACAATATTTGAATTCTAGACTGTCATTCACAGGACTGTGATCCAAAGGTCTGTACCACCGATCTAGAAGCATAAGTTTGCATTCCACCATGGCAAATGGGCAATTCAAATTCATGAAAAAGCTGGAAATCCAAAACATTTCAGGCTCTGTAATACGTATCATGAAATTGTTGCATTCTTCGAAATAAAATTAGATCACTGATGTCATTCAGGGCAGGAAATCTATTGTCCATTCCTAGTCCAGCCCTCATGTTTCCGCAGAATTAGCAGTGGTTGATTTGGTGGTTCAGGGACAATTAAGGGTGATGACAATGCCAGTGTTAATTGAACTTCAAGCTATTCATGTTGCTTTAACCAATACTTTTCAGAATTTTAACAAATTCCTTCCAGAAGTCCTCACAAATAACTTCAATAGTAATTCCCCTGACCTTTCCTTTACTTTTCACTTTAAAAAGAGCAACCCATTTACCAAAATTGACTCAAACTTTACACTTTAGTGTAGTGGTTAGCACAATGCTTTACAGTACAGGCGATGCGGGTTCCATCCCTGCTGTTATCCAGGGATATGTTCTTCCCGTGATTGCGTCTGTTTCTTCTGGGTGTGATGCACCATCAATAACTCACTCTGAGACGTAAGGCGAGATATCGGCTTTTATTGACTGGAAGAAGGAACCAGCAGTGAGTGACCACCATACTACATCCTGGAGACTGAGAGGCCGGCCCCAGGCCTCGTTCGCCTTTATACCGGGTCTGTGGGAAGAACCACAGGAGCAGTCAGCAGGGGGCATGTCCAGACAGGTATATGTAGTTCACCACATTCACCCCCCCCACCTTTGTTTTAAAAGAGTCCCCGTGTGGCGAAGTTTCTTACAGGTTAAGTCTATCAGGTGGTCGAATCGGTCTACGTAGCACCGGCTGTGATTGCACAGGTGCCGGCAGTGGCGGTGATTGCTCAGGAGACGGAGGTTCCAGCCCACTAGGCACCAGTGGTGCCTCACGCATGTGCGAGGCGCCTGGTATATATGCATACGAAACGCCCGGTATATGAGTGTTGTGAGGAGTCTGTGTAGGGCCTGGTGAGCTATAAGTGTCGTGAGGAGTCTGTGTAGGGCCTGGTGAGCGCGGTGTCACCTCGGGTACAGGGTTCATAGTTACCGGAGAGTCTTCAGGGTAGTGGTCTGCTGCTCCTGCGGGCGCCAGGTCGCAGATGGAGACCGTGTCCTCCCGCCCATCAGGTAAGACCACGTAGGCATACTGGGGGTTCGCATGTAGAAGGTGAACACTCTCGACCAGCGGGGAGTATTTATTACTCCTCACATGTTTCCGGAGCAGCACTGGCCCCGGGGACGTCTGCCAAACTGGTAGGGTGGTCCCAGTGACAGATTTCCTGGGAAAAGAGAGTAGGCGTTCGTGAGGGGTGGCATTGGTGGACGTACACAACAGAGAGCGGATAGAGTGGAGTGCCTCAGGGAGGACCTCCTGCCATTGAGAGACCGGCAACCCTTTTGACTTAAGGGCTAAAAGTGTGGCCTTGACAAGTTGCACTGTGTCAGGACGATAGAAGTGTGGTTTGCACTCAGCGCAAATTTGGCAGTCTCTGGTCATCGTCATGATGTCCTCAAGGGAGTACGGCAGGTTCCGGGCTTTCATGAAATGGTAAAATCGGGTGACCCCCGGATGGCAAAGATGTGCATGAAGGGCGTATAGCTGGTCGAGCTGTGCGCTGGCACATGTACCCCGGGATAGGGCATCAGGGGGCTCATTGAGTCTGCCAGGCCGGTACAGAATATCATAGTTGTAGGTGGAGAGTTCTATTCTCCACCGCAAAATCTTATCATTTTTGATTTTGCCCCGCTGTTGGTTGCTGAACAGGAACGCAACCGAGCGCTGGTTGGTCAGCAAAGTGAACCTTTTGCCAGCAAGATAGTGCCTCCAGTGCCTAATAGCTTCCACTATGGCCTGAGCTTCTTTCTCCACCGCGGAGTGCCGAATTTCAGAGCCTTGGAGGGTACGAGAAAAGAATGATACTGGCCTGCCTTCCTGATTGAGGGTAGCAGCCAGAGCGAAATCGGAGGCATCACTCTCTACTTGGAAGGGAATGGTCTCGTCCACCGCATGCATCGTAGCTTTGGCAATGTCCCTTTTAATGCAGCTGAAGGCTGCGCGGGCCTCAGCAGAGAGGGGAAACGAGGTAGACTTGACCAGGGGGCGGGCCTTGTCTGTGTAATGGGGGACCCATTGGGCGTAATAAGAAAAAAAAAACCCAGGCACCGTCTGAGGGCTTTGAGGGTGGTGGGACGAGGGAGTTCTTACAGGGGGCGCATACGGTCGGGATCAGGGCCAATGACCCCGTTTTCCACGACATACCCAAGGATAGCGAGTCGGGTGGTTCCGAACACACACTTGTCCCTGTTATAAGTAATGTTCAGAGCTGCCGCCACTTGGAAAAATCGTTGGAGGTTGGCGTCGTGATCATACCAGTCGCGACCACAGATGGTGATGTTATCCAGATAGGGAAATGTGGCCGTCAGTTGGTACTGGTCCACCATCCGGTCCATTTCCCTCTGGAAGACAGAGACAGCATTCATGACACCAAAGGGGATGCGCAGAAAGTGATAGAGCCTGCCGCCCGCCTCGAAGGCAGTGTAGGGGCGGTCCTCTGGGCGGATGGGGGAGCTGGTGATAAGCGGATTTCAGATCTATTGTCGAGTACACCTTGTACTGAGCAATCTGGTTGACCGTATCCGCGATGCAGGGTAGGGGGTACATGTCAAGCTGCGTGAACCTATTGATGGTTTGACTATAGTCCATGACCATCCTATTTTACTGCCCATTCCGAACAACACACACACATGGGCCCACACGTCCCATCCAGAACCATGCCGACAGCTGCGCTATCGACGCCACTTGCAGTCTCTCCACTCTCAAGGTCCCTCCCCCACCGCTGTTCGTCAACCTGACCCTCGACTGTAAACCTGTGGCAACTAAAAGCAGGAGGTACAGCGCGGAGGACAGGGCCTTCATTCAATCAGAGGTACAGCGGCTGCTCAGGGAGGGGATCATTGAGCCAAGCACAAGCCCTTGGAGGGCCCAGGTGGTTGTTGTCACAAGCTCGGACGAGTGTCTGTAGTGCTCGGAGAAACTCGGCGCCTGATTCTCCAGGCCGCTGTCGCTGGGTAGCAAAGCGATGTCTTGCATAGACGGTGTTTACCAGCCGCAGTTACTGTCCTTTGAGGGCGTCCAGTGCCCCTTCGTAGGTCGGCAGGTCTCTGATAATTGAATAAACTTTTGGGGTGACCCTCGAGAGGAGAATTCTGTGCATAACGGCAGGGTCAGTCGCACGAACCTCCTCCAAGTATGATTGGAAGCATGCAAGCCAGAGTTCAAAAGCAAGAGCTGCTTCAGGGTCTTGGGGGTCCAAATCCAATCTGTCCGGATGTAAAATGGTTTCCATGTTTTAAAACTTCCAGTCAATAAAATTGATGCACCATCAATAACTCACTCTGAGACGTAAGGCAAGATATTGGCTTTTATTGACTGGAGAAGGAACCAGCAGTGAGTGACCACCATACTACATCCTGGAGACTGAGAGGTCGGCCCCAGGCCTCGATCACCTTTATACAGGGGTCTGTGGGAGGAGCCACAGGATCAGTCAGCAGGGGGCGTGTCCAGACAGGCACACGTAGTTCACCACAGGGTGCTCTGGTTCCTTCCCACAGTCCAAAGATGTACCATTTGGTTGGTGGTTATATAGTCACTGTAAATTGTCCTCTGATTAGGCCAGATTTAAATTGGGGGAATTGTTTGGTGCTGCTGCTTGAAGGGCTGAAAGAAGCTATTCTGTGCTGTATCTCAGAAAATAAATACTTAAGTACAAGGCAGCACCCACTGACTAGCTGGAAATGTTCAAACTGTACATGGATTCCATCCTCAATCACAAACTCCAGTAATTTCCTGACAACAAAAATTGAGCAGGCTTGTCAATTTAAAACCTTCTGGGATATACTGTTGAAGAGCCATGACCTGATGGACAATGGACATCGATGGGATTAGGCTGTTTTTTGATTTGCGCAAACACAATTGGTCTCATATAACCATAACCAGATAACAATTACAGCATGGAAACTGGCCATCTGGGCCCTTCTAGTCCCTGTCGAACGCTTAACCTCACCTAGTCACGCCTTTCTGCACTCAGCCCATAACCCTCCATTCCTTTCCTGTCCATATACCCATCCGATTTTGCTTTAAATGACAATACCGAACCTGCCTCTACCACTTCTACTGGAAGCTCGTTCCACACAGCTACCACTCTCTGAGTAAAGAAATCCCCCCTCGTGTTACCCCTAAACTTTTGCCCCCTAGCTCTCAACTCATTTCCTCTTGGTTGAATCTCCCCTACTCTCAATGGAAAAAGCCTATCAACGTCAACTCTATCTATCCCCCTCAATTTTAAATATCTCTATCAAGTCCCCCCTCAACCTTCTACACTCCAAAGAATAAAGACCTAACTTGTTCAACCTTTCTCTGTAACTTAAGTGCTGAAACCCAGGTAACATTCTAGTAAATCTTCTCTGTACTCTCTCTGGTATTGTGTACCAGAGCTGTACACAATACTCCAAATTCAGCCTCACCAATGCCTTGTACAATTTTAACATTACATCCCAACTCCTATAGTCAATGCTCTGATTTATAAAGGCCATGGTTCCTTTCTATCTCCCAATTTGGCAATTGCTTATTTCTGCCCTTAATATTCAGTGCAGCATCAATCTGTCAGGGTTGACCCATATTTAACATGTGTTGGGGACCTTTGCAGCTTAGCTAAAAATGGTCAAGGTATTTGTAGTGGTAAAATGAATCCAAAATCAAAACTAAAAACAATTACTGCTTGCCTGCAACCGTGTGGACTGCTGTATTTGAGTGATGCATGCTCAGCTCCAATGATTGCTCCAAAAGTTGCATCCTTTATCTGATCCTTTATTAGCAATTAGCAAACGTACAATCTTGAAGTGATGAACGTAAGTGTATCCATGTAAGCTAGGCATTATTTAGAGTTATCTCAGAGGCCAGCAAAAGCTATGAATTCCACTTGTCCCAAGCTACAAACTGCAACAAAATAAGCAAGTATACATAACTTACTCCCTTTGCTTTTACCATGCCCCACTCGTGAGATTAGTTACCATAATAAACATCATAAATGCACATCACTGAATACAATGCAGATAGAGAACAGAAACGTGGCCCCTACAATATTCATTCATTTATACACACAAGCAGCCTCAAATCTTGGACGTGCTGAGTTCAATTTTCACATGAATGAATAACCTGATCATTTGATCATTTCAGTACTATATATATATATAAGGCAGTTAATGTTTCAGGTTGATGGACTTTTATCAGAATGGATTTGACAGATTTGTTTGGAAGATTTTCCAGAAAAAAATATTCTATCCCAATGTCTCCACAAATGCTGCCTCACCTGCCAGCACTTTTAATTTTTAGTTCAGACTTCCATCATCTGCAACTTTTGTTCTTGGATCTAAGGAAATAAATTTTTCATTGTCTGGAGATATATTTTGTTCAAAGGAACATAGCTGTAGTTGTTAAAGGTTACACTGGCCAACACATTTTTTTGAAAAGGTTGCTTCTTCAGAATTTGTTTATAATAGACCACTTGAAGCTGAACACAAATATAATTTTAGACTACTTATATCACATAGGAATTTGGAGAAACAAGAAATTACTTTCTATTGAATATAACGCATTTAGGTGCACAATGGTGCTGATGCTTTTCAATAGTTCAACTAAGCTAAACAAGTTTTGTATTATTTTTATTTGTACTCCGTGTCTGAGGCTTCTCGCTTAAGTGTCCAACAATAATCAGACAACATTGGTGGATTCCAATTGCCCTGATACCGTTTCTCCATGACCGCAGTGTCCTGGTGAAACCTTTCACTATGCTCCTGGGAATGCAGAAAATGGAGCTTTAGTGACATGTTGCACTTCATGCTTTTGTATGCCTGAAGCATGTTTTCAACTAGCTGCATGTAGTTTGATGCTCTGTAGATGCCAAGAAAATTTTCAGCAACATCCTTCGATACCTTCCATGCGATTTTCTCTGGTCCCACTAGAAGTTCATTGAGTTCCCTGTTTGATTTGTTGACCAACAAAAATATCTTCCTTAATCTTGGGATTAAGAATATTTTCCATACTTCTTCAACCATCTGAGGGAAGGAAGTGCTGTTGTACCTTTTTCACCACATAGCCAGTATGTACAGACCTCGTGAGATCCTTGGTGATGTTAATGCCAAGGAACTTAAAGCTGTTCACTCTCTCAACCCCAGATCCATTGTTGTCAATAGGGGCTAGTCTGTCTCCATTCCTCCTGTAGTCTACAATCAGCTCCTTTGTTTTTGTGACATTGAGGGAGAGGTAGTACCATATATCTCTTTGATGGAGAGGAAAAATATCTTCCTTGACATAAATTATGAATGGAAATACCAAATATCAGCAATTTTTAAAAAATGGTGCATGATAGGGAAATTTCATGGTGATTTTCATGATCAACAGCCCAAATCCATATGATACCCCCAAAAGTATTCAGGCAACAAAATGTTTGTCCAATGTTATCATTTCTGTTGCAGCACATTGCCATACTAGTTCTCATAGCCTCGTTTCTGCTGTCTTCAGCCAATTAATCAATCATTTTCCCATTATTATAAGGTTCATTGCAGAGATGGTTGCTAATGTATTGGCACAATATTCTGCTCAATTTGCAATTCCCTATGTGCTGAAGTAGCCATGAATGCAGATCGCGAGGTCTGAATAATCTCCACTCTAAGCAGTTGGTAACATTTGCTCTGTAAAAATGTATGATCATTTTCAGTTAGAGAGAGTTTAAGAATATCCCTTAAATTTAATTTTAATTTTATTTACTTGTTTTTCAGGATTTCTGCCAAAGCAGTGTTTTTTGTCTCTTGCCAATTGCCCCAGAAATGAATATATTATTAGTTCACTTCAGATGACATTGAAATATCAAGCAATTGAACAAATGTGGAGTCAAATGTAGGCCACTCTGGCTAAATTTTCTCACCAAAAGAACATTACTGAACCAAATGAGCTTTCATTTCACTTTGAGTGAGATCAGCAGCTTTCTTTTAATTTCTGTATTATTATTTGAATTAAAATTTTTTTATGACCTGAAGGAATTTGAAATCAGATCTGAGATTGCTAAATCCATGGCATTACTATTGTTGTAACTCAACCTCTTCCTCACCACCATCAACGTCTTTAGGATTATCAGTTAATTGAATACTATATCTATAAAAGCAGCATTGACATTGAGCAATTTACCTTTTTGATCTCAAACTAAAAAAAAATCCGCAAGAAAGAGTTTTGATGAGCCACATTCTCCCAGGTAGAATGATTACACCTTGATGAACATTTAAACAGGTAACTGCTACCCAAGGTAAATCAGTCTACAGTATTTACTTGATCAGAATCTTAAACAAGTCCTTCCTCCTTCCCAAGTGCAAATTGTAGGCACTCACCAAGATTTCTTTGATAACATCATGCCTGAGGGCTTCAATCTTGAAGGGCAAAGATGACAGAGTATGAAAACACCTGCAAGTTTCCTTCACAAGACTATGCCATCTAATGCTGTTCAGACATCTCATAAGCCATGGTTGGTCTTTTACTTGATCACCTCTTTCCTACACTAACTCCAAATTCTTAATTCCCTTAATGGATGAGACCTTCAGGTTCCTAGATGTAAAGATCACCAGTAGCTTGTCCTTGTCAGACAGTTGGATACTGTAGCTAAGAAAGCACACCAGCACCTCTGTTACCTCAAAAGGCTAAGGAATTCCACATGACCATGCAGGCTCACGCCAATTTTTATATAAAAAAAACATCCTATCTGGATGTGTCACATCTTGGTTAGTTAACTGTCTTCCCAATACAGCAAGAAATTGCATAGAGTTATGGACACAGTTCAGTTTATTACAAAAACAAGGCACCGGTCAATGGACTCTGTCTACACTTCTCATTGCATCAGTAGTCATTCCCTCTACTCTCTCCTTTTAAAGTGCAAAGTAAAATTATTATCCAAGTTACAACCTGAGATTCATTTTCTTGTGGGCATTTGCATTAACTACAAGAAACACAATCGAATTAATGAAAGACCACACCTGACTGGGTGGACAACAACCAATATGGAAAAGGCGACTGTGCAAATACAAAAGAAGAAAAAAGGGAAATATTAATAATATTTGAGGAATGAGTGTGTTTGGTTATACCCATACCTCAAGTCTTACCAGCTTGAGCTGAGAAAAAAAACAATAATAATAATAAAAAATAAATAAGCAATAAATATCAAGACAGTGAAATGAAGAGTCCTTGAAAATGAGTTCTAAGCCCCCTCCTTTACTCTCTGTATGACTGTATCGACACCCACAACTCCAATGTGCTAATTAAATTTGCTGATGACACCACACTCATTGGGCTAATAATATTGAGGCAGCCAACAGAGCAGAGAAGAAATTATCACCCTGACACAGTGGTATCAAGAAAACAACCTCTCCCTTAAAGTTGCAAAAACAAAGGAGCTGCTTGTGGACTAGATGAGGAATGGAGACAGGCTAACCCCTACTCACATCAACGGATCAGGGGTTGAGAGGGTGAACAGCTTTAAATTTCTTGGCATAAGCATTACTGAGGATCTCACATGGTCTGTACATCTGGCTGTGTGGTGAAAAAGGCACAACAGTGCCTCTTTCACCTCAGATGGTTGAAGGAGTTTGGTGTGAACCCCCATATCCTAAGATCTTTCTATAGGGGTACAATTGAGAACATCCTGACTGGCTGCATCTCTGCCTGATATGGGAACTGTACTTCCCTCAATCGCAGGACTCTGCAGAGAGTGGGGCGGACAGCCCAGCGCATCTGTAAATGTGAACTTCCCACTATTCAGGACATTTACAAAGACAGGTGTGTAAAAAGGGCCTGAAGGATCATTGGGGACCCAAGTCACCCCAACCACAAACTGTTCCAGCTGCTACCATCCGGAAATGGTACTGCAGTATGAAAGCCAGGACCCACAGGCTCCGGGCCAGCTTCTTCCACCAGGCCATCAGACTGATTAATTCATGTGTCTATGTTATTTTGACTATCCTGTTGTATGTAATATTTATTTCAAATTACCATAAATTGCACATTGCACATTTAGACGGAGACATAACGTAAAGATTTTTGTATGTGAAGGATGTAAGTAATAAAGTCAATTTGATTCAATTCAATTCATAGTTTGTGGAAACAGTTCAGTGATGAGGCAAATGAAGTTGAATGAAGTTATCCCCTCTGGTTCAAGAGCCTGATGGTTGAAGGGTGATAACTGTTCCTGAACATTGTGGTGTGAGTCCTGAGGCTCCTGTATCTTCTTCCTGATAGTAGCAGTGAGAAGAGACCATGGACTGGATGGTGGGAGTCTTTGACGATGGATGCTGCTTTCCTGCAGCTCCATGCCGATTCGCTCAATGGCAGGGAGGGCTTTATCCATTATTTATGTACGTCAGCCAAAAGGTACAAAAGCATGAAGGCATGGAATAGCAGGCTGAAGGAAAGCTTCTGTCCCACTGTTATAAGAATATTGAATGGACCTCTTCTACAATTAAGATTAACACTTAATCTCTGCAGTCTACTCTGTCACAGATCTGCACCTTACTGTTTACCTCACTGCACTGCTTTCCCTTTGTACTATCTTGATCTGCTTACCCAAAACAAAGTTTTTCCATTGCATTTTGGTATATGTGACAATAATACTCCAATTATCAATTACCAATAATATCTAAAAAAAACATTAATCTCTGACGTGAACCCACTCATTCCTCAGCCCTCTTGGGTGGAGAATTCCATTGATTCGCTCACTTCTGGGTAAAGAAATTTCTTTACATCTCTGTCCTGAGTAGTTGACATCTCATCCCAAGACTGCAACCTGCTTTTGACAAGTAAGCCAAGAAAACAGCATCCTCTTTTTATTCTGCCATGTTTTATTGGAATTTTGTATATTTAATTGAGATTAGCCTTGTTTTCTTTTCAAAACTCTGTAGAGTATAGGTTCAATCTGTTTGGTCTGTGTAAAACCCGACTTCCCAGGAATCAAACTGATGAAATTCTCCTGCATTTCCTCTATCCAATGTATAGCATTCCTTAAGGATAAAGCCAAGACCTTTACATCATGTTTCAGCTGCACTATCACCAGGATATCATACGAATGGGACAAAATCAAAGTTCAAGTTCAAAGTACATTTATTATCAAAGTATGTTTGCAGTATACAGCCCTGAGATTCAGCTTCCCACAGACAGCCACAAAACAGAGAAAATCATGGAATCTGTTCAAAGAGGGGGAGAGAGAGAGAAGGGGGGGGGGGGAGAGAGAGAGAGAGAAAAAAGAGAAAATATGAGCATGTGTCAGGTAGCAGCGAGAGAAAGGATGGTAGATGGTTCTGAACACCCTCTCACCTTCTGCTTTTGCTCTGTGATTTCCATCTTCCCGGATGCTTCAGTCAGTGGTGAGATAAGATAGACAACTTTACACCTGCACTCAATTTATTTTACAATAAATGCCGACATTATGTTTTTAGCTGCTTGCTGAATCTTAGAATTCATTCAACACCATGACTAGGCAATGCACTGCGATTATTTCACCAACTCTAAATTTTATACATCTCTGCTCAGCAGTACTGTGGGTGTAGCTTCATCTCACTATAATTCCTACTTTGTGGGGCTGTGTTCATCCCGTTTCCAGATAGGAAGTATACTGCAAAATCACAGGGTAACTAGCATCTGCTGTCCCAATCTGCACTTGTACTACTTGCTGTGATCTTTCCTGGGGGCCACCCTGGTATCTTGAAATAGACAACAATTAATTCATTCAACAATATGCTCAAAAGGTTCAAGGAACTCAGCAGGTCAGGCAGCTTTTGTGGAAAGTAATAAACAATTGATATTTCAAGACGAGATCCTTCATCAGGATCCTCCTGGCCTGATGGAGATGTAGGCGTTTCTACTACCAACTGATTGCTCCAGCAATAGCAATAGTGTTTCAAAATTAGTTGCTTATTTCTAGTCCCTCCATTGTTGCTGAACACCTAATCCCAACATCATTGTCTTGACTCTTGCTGTTGTAGAATGTCCAGTCATTCCGTTCTAGAGGAACTATTGGATTTCCTTCTCCATTGTCCCATTCCCGAACATATTTTGCATGTTCCGAATGTTTCTACAGTTGCACCACACTCAAAAATAAAAATCACTTTTACCAGCTCGAGCTGATGAGTGAGGTTGCAATTTCTCTCCTAAACATTTTTGCCTGATCCCTGCTCAGACTGGATATCAGGCTATGAATCTCAACAGATTGGGATCTTTGCAAACTTTTACAGTCACCGATTAACTGCTCCCATGAGGAATGCCTTCTTTTTGCAGCTATTGGATACAGTTGGTAACAAATGAAATTAAATCTGTCTTTCATGGAGATGTACTATCTTTTAATGACTTATAATTTCAAGTTATTCATTTAATATGTGTCTGATTTAGGATTCATTGGTGAGATTATCCCACCATTGAAGTTTGTTCAGTGAAACATTGTGGTTCTCAAAATATGGATTATGGATGGCTTTCCAAATTTCATAGCTTATGACTTTACAGAGGGCAATATATATATACATTTTTTATTGCGAGGAAATATATATGTGGCTAAATTTTAAACAAAATAGTTTTAAGCTATTAAAATATTGATCTTTAATGCACATTTTATAGCTCTCATAAAATGCTATGTTAAATTTGTTTCTTTTAGAATTACATATCATTAATAATTTAGTAATCACTTTTGGATCCTTTTAAAGGCACATATTAATACATTTTATTGCATTGTCTCTTAACTCTTCATGTAGCTTCACTTATGCCCCAGCAATTTTGTGAAAGCATTCTTTTGCTAATGGCGGTTTATTAAACTTTTGAATTATGCAACACATAATGCAAAAAGATATAAAAGAATGTTTCCCTGACTTGAGGAATTGAGTGTTAGGTTTATCAGGCACGGTCTTCATTCCTTGCATCGTAGAAGACTGAGAATTTATCCTATAGAGGTAAAATCATGAGGGGCATAGATAGGATGAATGCACTCAGTTTTCCCCCCAAAGCTGGGAAACCAAGGACTAGAGGGTATAGGTTTAATGTGAGAAAGGAAAGGTTTATTTGAATCTCAAGAGGACAATATGCTTTTTTACACAAGGGGTGTATATGTGTGCAATAACTTGCAAGAGGAAGTAGTTGAGGCAGGCACAGTAACGATTTTAAAATGTATTTGGAAGGATTGGAAAGGTTTGGAAGTTTATGGGGAAAACACATACTGTATAAATGGGACTAACTTGGATTAGGCATCTTGGTCCACGTGGGCCCATTGGGCTTAACTTCTTGCTCTTCAACCATGTGGCTCCTTTGTTAATCAGCAATAAGGTTTTGCTTATATCTGGAAGGCAATGTATTTTCAGAGGAAAAAAACAAGTGAGAGATGAAAGGTTACTGATGTGCAGTTTGTTACCTTCTTACACTAGTTAAGTTATTGACCCAGAAGTTACCTGATTCTGACATTTAAACCTACTTTAGAGCAAACTCTTCCAAGAGGACCACAACCTTGTTGTAGGGTTTGGAGGCTTGTGTGCCTCAATGACCCAGAAAGCCTTGTTGGCTGGAGTCAGGGCTTTATGCTTTGGGTCTTGGTAGGGTCACCCATGCCAAACAGGCCAAAGGGTAAACTAAGAGTGGCCCACTGATCCTCCAGGTTCTGGGGTTCAGCTCAGAGCTAACAACCCTGACTGGTAAAACAAAGTTGTTACAGAAACAGCAATGGAGAATCCTTTTACATCTAATTGAGACGGTATTCCTGAGTCTCCATCCAGGAACAGCATGACTGACAGCAGTGATAACTGAGAGGAAGGTACTGACAAGATAAAGGAAGCCCTGAACGCCACCAGAGATGGAGGACCTTCATTGCTGCCATTATGCCAGTGGTGTAATGGACAGTAAACAAGTTAGAGCAAATTAGACCAAGGAAAAGGTTGCCAACTGTCCATCGATGGAGAGGATGCTTCCTTCTGCACTCAATAGGTTTTTAGATCATAAGACATAAGAAAATTAGGCTGATCGTTCCATCTCTGAGATCATGCTGATTTATTTTCTCTCAGTCTGATTCTTCTGCCTTCTCCCTGTAACCTTTGATGCCCTTGCAAATCAAGAACCTATCAATCTAACTTTAAATACACCCAGTGATTTGGCCTTCATAACCACTTGTGCCAAAGAAATTCTCTCTCATCTCTGTTCTAATGGGATATCCTTATATTCTGAGACTATCCCTCTGGTGTCTACTATGGGAAGCATCCTCTCCATGTCTACTCTATTGAGACATGCAGTAGGTTTCAATGAGAACCCCCCCTTTATTCTTCAGTGAATACTGGCCCAGAGCCATTAAACACTTCTCATATGTTAACCCTTTCATTCCCAAGATTATTCTTGTGAACTTCCTCTCTCAGAACAGGGTTTTTTGTTTTCCAGGGAAACAATGTATTTAGGGTTGGGTTTCGTGTATGTGGGTGTTTTGCCTCACCCTCAAGAATTCTTCCTGGTTATTCAGTGAATTATCCTCAAGAATCACTGCAAAGTAGGCTTTTTGAATTTCATGAGTTGTATGAGGTATATAGTATGGATAGTTTGTTACTAAACAACTCTGCACAAAGAAATAATTAAACTTTACATGAATCTTAATTACATCTACTTAGTAATAAAAGAAGTTCATGGATTTAATTAATTCATCCAGTCACTTAATTACTGGTTTAACTGGTGGCACTGGCTGCAAGGCTTAATGCTTCGAATTAATTGGATGTGCTAAAATATGGTAATACTATCCAATATATTTTCCTGTGTAGGAACACCCAAATGGCAGGCATCCTTTTCCCATTGACTTTTTAAAAAAAAATTAGCTGCTTAATCATCTGTTTGAAAGAGACATCAACAATTATTGCCCAGAACTGATTTAACTTCGGAACATTCTGGTGAGATAACTCCTTGAATAAATTTACTCCTTCTGATGCAACACAAAACATACTGGAGGGGATTAGAAGGTGAGGCATAATCCCTGGAGAGAAATGGACAGAGACCCAATGCGTTGATTGTCCATTTCCTTCTGTTATCACTGATTAACCCAGTGGGTTTCTCCAGCACTGTTTGTGTTGCTTCAGCTTCTAGTACCTGCAGTCTCTGGTATCTCCATTTGATTCTTTCTGGTCTGGTGATGTGCTGCTAGAAAAGGACTTAGATCGAGCCTGAGGCTTCCAGTGGTCAGGGTCGACCGTTGATGTTGTGCTCTAGCTGACTAGATATGCAAGCCAGGGGGGAACAATTTGGAGAGCAAGCTGTTGCCCATGTAGCAGGCTCCTGCTCTCCACGCACCTGATGAATCCAAAAGAATAGCAGAGTTTGGCACCTGCAGTGTCGGACGAGTTGCCAGTTAGCATTGAACTCTATGTAGGGCTGCCTTTACTCCAGAAAGCTTCACCACAACTGGCAGTGGATGCTTGAGATCAGAATTTTCCTTCCTCTGATTGAGCAGCCAACCACAGATGACTTTGCCCCTTCTCCTGTCAGTAGAAACAGCTCAGCCAGGCTTCGTAGCTAAGCCATATGTGAAGGCAAGGAGCTGTACTTGGTTGTCAGAAGCCATTTGAGGCTCACAAAATTGGGAATGTTTATTAGAAATTGGGAGATTATCCCCATTACAACCTCTGGCTATAGCGACCTTAAAAAACCTGGACCCAGTAACAATAAAGGAAGAGTTATATTACCAAGTTTTGACTGCATGCTCTTTGGAGGGGAAACCTGCAAGTGGTGGTGCCAATGACATGTGTGTTGTGTTCCTTGTATATACTGTGGGTTACTAAGAACAAAACATATTCTGGAAGAATTAAAACTAGAACGTTTATTTAACAGCAAACAGCAACCATGTTTAACACACAAGCTTCTCGATCCTTCTGTCAGTTCTGTGCATGCTCACAACTTGGTCCAATCACGTTCTGATACATGATATCACCACATCTTCCTTTCCTTAAAAACAAAGCAATTAGCAACATTAATCAAAACAAATACATAATTTAACATGTCTCTATCAGTCCCTCCAGGGATTTACGGACACGAGTAGACCTTCTAAGTGGTTCACACAGTTCTTGTGTTTTGTTGTTATTTTCATTTTGTGTCTGGTCTGAATCAATTAATGGAAACTTTGAAGTTGAATCTTTCTTGAGGTCTCTGAGAAGAAATTGCAATTCATTCATTAACTGTGTAATCTCTTTTTTATGCTGAGACTTCATCATTTCAATAAAACTTCTCAATTCCTTCACTTGTGCTTTCACTTCTTCAATTAGATCCTGATTCTTGACACTGTTTGGCTTCAGATCCATATTGTACTGTACCGGCAAGTTTGCTTTTGGTGGCGATGCTTTGTCAGATGTTGGTAACAAAGGGATGGGTCTGGGATTTCTCTTTCTGACTTATACTTTTGCCGCATTGGTATCAAATTCTGTTCTCTCTCGCTCTTTCATCAAGTCACTGTATTCTGACTCTGTGTCACTGTCCAGGACTAAGATTCTTTTCACCAAATTCAGTCTCTCACAGGCAGATTAACCCAATATTGACTGTACATTCTTGGGGATGACCACACACCATATTTTTGTGTGATACTTTTGCCACACATGTTCCTTTAACTGGAATGTCTGCACCTGAATACCCAGTCACTTTTAAATTTGTCTGATGTAACTTTGGTCTTGGCTTTAATGCATTGAACTCAGATTCTGCAAGAACATTTAATTGTGCTCCAGTATCCAATTTAAACAGAATAATGTTTTGGTTCACTTGCAATGGCATAGTTCAGTCATTCATACTTTGTTTATTTTCACAAAGCACATCAAAATAAAACTCCTCACGTTCATTTTCAAGCACTGCATTTACGAGTTTTATTTTTGTTTCTACTTCTGTAACAGCGTGAAAAATGATTGTTCTACCGCAGTTGTTGCACACTTTCCAGTATGCTGGATACAGTTTAGGTCGGTGCTTCCACCCACATAACAAAGATTATTCCTTTCAGATGACATCTTGCTCTCTGTCGGTTTTGTTGCCGTTTCATTATTTTTTCTAACATGTTCGTGGTTATTCATAGCGTGTATGCCGTGGTTCTCAATAAAAAGCTCTTTAGCCTGCGACTTTATGGACTCCGGAGCTTTGCAGAGAATCAAGGATTTTTCCAAATTTACATCTGGTTCCCTTAAGAGTTTTTTTCTCAGAGCATTATCCAGGATGCCACAAACAGCTCTGTCTTTAACGAAAGAGTCTGTCAGCTCTGCAAACCCACATGTTTTACTGTGATTCCTCAATTCCGCAACAAATTGATCAATTGTTTGAACAGTTTTCTGCTTGCATGTAAAGAATTTGTACTGTTCATATGTCACATTGCACTTCGGTAAACAAAGTGCTTCAAACTTGTCGATAATCACTTTTAGATTCAAGTTATCTCCATCCTCAGAAGTAAAATGGTTATATACCTCAAGTGCGTCATCCCCAATCACGTGGAGTAGAATTGCAGCTTTCGTTTTCTCTGTTTTATTATATGCTCCAATCACCGATAAATAAATTTCAAAACACTAATTATATCTTTTCCAGTTTTCAGCTGTGTTTCCAGTCAACTGAAGCATTAATGCGGGGTTGCAAAATTTCCATTCTTAAAGCTGTCAGCAAATAACAAAAAAGTTCGCTCTTTTTTTCAATTATCTTCATTTCTCCTGTGTTAGCGAAAGGAATTATTCTTTCAGACCGACTTCTGACACCATGTTGTGTTCTTTGTACGTACCATGGGTTACTAAGAACAAACCATATTCTGTAAGAATGACAACTAGAACTTTTATTTAACAGCAAACAGCCACCATGTTTAACACACAAGCTTCTCAATCCTTCTGTCAGTTCTGCACATGCACCAACTCAGTACAATCACGTTCTGACACGTGACGCAGGATATCACCACAATGAGTAGGATGGGTGATGAGGTCTTGCAAAGTGTGTTCAAGGAGGTAGGCGCTAAGTTAAAGGACGGGGCCTCCAGCGTTGCAATATCAGGATTGCTAAGCTTGCCATACACCAGTGAGGCAAGAAATAGGAAGATCATAGAATTTAACATATGATTAAGGAGGTAGTGTAGGAAGAAGTGCTCCTTATTTTTGGATCATTGAGCTCTCTTCCTGGGAATGTCGGACCTACACAGAAGTGATGATTTACACCTGAGTTGGAGGTGGACTGATATCCTAGCGGGAAGGCTGCATAGGAGGGTTGGGGATAAAACTAGAAATGCAGGGGATAGTCTGACCAGATAGTTGAGTGGCTGTGGAGAAAGATGTTGTTATGCCTACATACAAGGTCAGGAATCAAAAGATTGAGCATGGTGGTACCAATATATTGAGCTCTGAATATTTCACTGCAAGGAGTATTGTAAGAAAGGTGGTTGAGCTTAGGGCATTGATCAGCACATTAAATTATAACATTGTAGCCTTTAGTGAGACTTGTTTGCAGGAGACTTGTAGCCATTAGTGAGATTTTCCACATATAGGACTCCACTGTAAAAAGGCTAGATAGGAAAGAGTTTGTCAAATGGGTTCAGGAAAGTTTCCTTAATTTGACATTGAAGTCCCAACTCGTGAGAGTGGGATACTAGATTTCCTATTAGGGATTGGGACAGGGCAGGTGACAGGAATTTGTGTAGGGGAACACTCGCATCTAGATATCATAATGTCATTAGTTTCAAGGTAATTATGCAAAAGCATAGGTCTGGTCCTCAAGTTGAGATTCTACACTGGAAAAAAGGCCAATTTTGATGGTATCATAAAGGATCTGGCAAGTGTGGGTTTAAGTAGTTTGTTTTCTGGCAAATGTGCACTTGATAAAAGGGAAGCCTTCAAAAGTGAAATTTTGAGAGTACAGACTTTGGATGCTCCTTCCAGAATAAAAGGCAGGGGTAACAGGTTTATGGAACCTTGGTTTTTGAGAGACATTGAGGTCCTGGTTAAGAAAAAAAAGAGGTGTAGCGGGTAGACAGGCAGAAACAAATGTGATATTTAAGGAATATATAAGAAATGCAAGAGAACACTTAAGAAGGAAATCAGTCAGGCTAAAAGGAGACGTGAGGTTGCTCTAGCAGACAAGGTGAAGGAGAATCCTGAGGGGTTTTACAGATATAATAAGAATAGAAGTTGCAAGAGACAAAATGGGACCTGGAAGAGTGGTAATCCGTGCACGGAGCTGAAAGAGGTGGGGAGATCTTAAATGGATTGTTTGCCTCTGTATTTACTTGGGAGATGGACACACAGTCTATAGATGTGAGGCAATGCAGCAGTGAGGTCATAGACCCTATACAGATTACAGAAGAGGTGTTTGCTGTCTTAAGACCAATTAAGGGGTTAAATCCCCAGAGTCTGACAAATTGTTCCCTCGAACACATGGGAGGTTAGTGCAGAAACTGTACAGGCCCTATTTAAAACATTCTTAGCCACGGATGAGGTGCTGGAGGATTAGAGGTAGCTAATGATGTTCTGTCGCTTAAGAAATGCTCTAAGAATAAGGCAGGAAGTTATGGGCTTGTGAGTCTGACAACAGTAGGAGGAAATTTATTGGAGGGACAGGATATGTAAGTATTTGGATAAACCGGCACTGATTAGTAACTGTCAACAAGGCTTTGTGTGAGATTTTCGAGAAAGTTACCAGCAAAGTTGATGAAGGCAAGGTAGTGGATGTTGTCTACATGGATTTTAGCAAGGTCTTTGACACAACTTGTGTGGGGGGTTAGACAAGAGGTTTCAGTCACGTGGCATTCAAGATGAGATAATTAATCGGATTAGACATTGGCTTTGCAGAAGAAGCCAGACACTGGTTGTAGGTGGTTGCCTCTCTGACTGGAGGCCTGTGACTTACATTGGTGACAGGGCTCAGTGCTATATCATCATCTATCAGTGATCTGAATCAGCAAATTTGCAGATGACACCAAGATTGGGGCTGAAGAGGAGAATGGGGAAGACTATCAAAGCTTGCAGCAAGGATCTGCACCAACTGGAAAAATGGGCTGAAAAATGCAGTTGGAAATTGATGCAGACAATTATGAGATGTTGTACTTTGGAAGGACCAACCAGGGTAGGCCTTACACAATGAGCAGAAGGACTGACGGGAGTGCTAAAACACAGATCCATAATTCCTTAAGTGTAATGTCACAGGTGGATAGGGTGGTAAAGAAAGCTGTTGACACAGTGGCCTTCATAAATCAGAATACTGAGTACAGGAGTTGGGATGTTCTGTTGCAATTGTACAAGACGTAGGTGAGGCCTGACTTGGAGTACTGTGTGCAGTTTTGGTTTCCTACCTACAGGAAAGATGTAAAGAGAAAATTTGTAAAGATGTTGCTGGGATTGGAAGACATGAGTTATAAGGAAACATTATATAGGTTAGGACTTTATTCCTTAGAACGTAGAAGATTGAGAAGAGATTAAATAAAGGTATTTAAAATCATGAGGGTATATATGTAGGGTAAATGCAAGCAGGCTTTTTCCTCTAAGGTTGAGTGAGATTAGAGGTCATAGGTTAAGGGTGAAAGGTGCAATTTCAAGAGGATCATCAGAGGGAGGATGGTGAGGCTGTGGAATGAGCTGCAATCACAGGTGGTGGATTTGGGGTCAATTTCAATATTTAAGAGGGATTTGGATCAGTACATGGATGAGAGGGGTATGGAGAGCTATGGTTTGGATGCAAGTCAATAGAACTATGCAATTAATTGTTCGCCAAAGATTCGGTGGTCTGAAGGGCCTGTTTCTGTGCTGTAGTGTTCCATGTGTTCTATGACATGTCTGCCATGCTTTGTGGATACATGGAAGGTTGTTGTGTGTCAAGAGATACAGGTTACTGGGACAGTGACCTATTCTTGCTGCCATCAGCCATAGGATATTGATAGAGGTTTATTTATTCAGCAACAACAGTACCATTGTTCCAGGTTTTATAATTTCAAAGGATCTGTCCTTGGTCCAGCATGTAAATGCCATTAAAAAGAAAGCATGGCATCACATCTAAATTCTTAGAAATTTGTGAAGATTTGTCAAGTCATCTAAAAATTTGGTAAGCCTCTACAGATATGTGGTGGAGAGTATATTGACAGGTTACATCGTGGCCTGGTATGGAAGCACCAGTGCTCTTATACAGAAAAGCCTACAAAGTGTAATGGACATGCCCACTCTATCACAGATCAAGAGCTACCCACCACTGAGCACATCTAGATGGAGTGCTGGTGCAGGAAAGCAGCAGCCATCATCAAGGACCCCCATCATTCAGGCCATGTTCTCTTCTTGCTGCTGCCATCAGAAAGAAAGTACAGAAACCTCATGACTCCCACTGCCAGATTCAGAAACAGTTATTTTCTACAACCATCAGGCTCTTGAACCAATGGTGATAACTTCATTCAGCTTCACTCACCCCGTCACTGAACTGTTCCCACAACCTAAGGACTCACTTTCTAGGACTCTTTATCCATGTTCTGGATATTTATTTATTCTTTTCTTTTATTTTTGTATTTTCATAGTTTATATTTTTGTGCATTGATCGTTTGTCCATCCTGTTGGGAGCAGTCTTTGATTGATTCTATTTTGTTTCCTGTATTTACTGTTTGTAGACAAGAAAACGAATCTCAGGGCTGTAAATGGTGACATGTGTGAACTTTAAAAATAAATCTACTTTGAATTTTGAACTTTGAATGTTACTGGTATTTGGTCATACTCTCTTAGTTGAAGAGAACCACGATCCACCTCATGCCTGTGGTACAAACATTATTTGACACTTATCTCCCCAGGCCCAAATATTGTCTAGATCTTGCCGCATGTTGAGAAGGGCTGTGGCATTACAATAGCAGATGTAAGGTAATTGTACATCGTACACTGACAGCATATGGAAGCACCTTCATGAAGCACCACAGCATCATTCAGGAGGGTGAATCCACTGAAAGCATCTGGCCCAGATGGTGTACCTAACTAAGCACTGAAGACCCACGCTAATCAATTGACCTGAACGTTTACCGACGTCTTTAACCTCTCAGTTCAGCAGTCTGAGATACCCACCTGCTTCAAGCAGGCTTCAGCCATGATAACCTGCCTCAATGTCAATTATCCAGTAGCACTTACATCTACTGTGATGAAGTCCTCTGAGAGGTTGGTCATGAAGGATATCAACTCCTTTCTGAGTGACTTGGATCCACTCTATTTTCCTACCATCACAACTCAAATCATGTTCTCAGTATTATTTATTTACTTGCACAATTTTTGTCTTATCAGTCCTTGTGTGTAGTTGTTTTTATTGATTCTATTGTATTTCTTTGTTCTCCTGTGAATACCAGCAAGAAAATGAAGCTCTCGGTAGTATGTGGTGACATACATGCACTTTAATAATATATTTACTTTGACCGTTGAACACTGCAATCATCACCAGACTTTCCTCACTTTTGATGGTATGATGACAGGAAGCAGTTGAAGATGGTTAGCCTCAGAGTTGCACTGATGAATTAATTCAGCCTTGTCATGAACCTGGGATGATTAACTTCTAACAACCATAACTGTTCAAGTAATCTTGCTTGGATGGCCCATGTCTTTGGTTTTTCTAATGCTATTCAAGTGCACACTGTATCAAATAATGCCTGATATCGCTATTCACTTCTGGGATTTAGCTCTTTGATCCTCCAGCTTAATTAATAATTTTAATTAATAACTCAGGGGCTGCTCTAATATTCCAGAGAATTTCAAGCGATACTGTTGTTTTGAGAATTTTAATTCAGATTTTAAAAAGTGTAAATTAAGAAGTCTGAAAATGTAAAATAAAAAGTCTAAAATAGTAAATGAGCATTGTATAACACTGCAGCTAAAGACTCAACTAGTTCATGAGTGGTTTTTGGAAAAGATCATAGAACAGTACAGCACTGTACAGATCCTTCAGCCCTCAATATTGTGCTGACCCATATAAACCTACTCCACTAACAATCTATGCCTTCCCTCCTATACAGCCTGTACCCTCTATTTTCCTGACAACCATGCGCCTGTCAAAGATATTCGCACATGTCCCTATTGTATCAACATCTACCAGCACCCCACACAGTGCATTCCAGGCACCTACCACTCTCTGAGGGAAATAAACTTTCTCCTGACATCTCGCTTCACTCACCTTAAATGGACATCCTCTGATGTTGACCATTGCTGCCCTGGGAAAAAGAAACTTCCCTTTATCCAATCTTCTCTAATTCATACAGCAACACAGTACAGTTGTGGCACGGTAGGGTAGTGGTTAGCACAATGTTTTACAGCACCAGCGACCCCCGTTCAATTCCCACCAGCATCTATAAGGAGCTTGTGTGTTCTTCCTGTGACTGTGTGAACTTCCACGCGATGCTCTGGTTTCTTCTCACAGTCCAAAAACGATGAGAAGGTTGGTGGGTTAATTAGTCATTGTAAATTGTCCCTTAATTAAGAGAGGGTTAAATTGGGGCCAGGGAGAGGGGGATGGTTGCTGGGTGGTGCAGCTCAGCTCAAAGGGCTAAAAGGGCCTATTCCATGCTGTATCTCAATAAATAAATAAATAGAATTCTGAACCTGCTTCTGAAGACCACCAGGAAGTCACTCCAATGCTTCAAATTGTTGTAAGTGGTTTAAGGAGGAGGCTCGATGCTGCAACTCAGAAAATTGCTTGAGATACCTTATAGCACAGAAATTCTGTTCCAAAGTTTATTCTGAAGCCTCTGCACATCGTTCCTCACCTAAATGTAATTGCAACCCTTTATTCCCTTCTCCCTCATGAGCATGTCCTAAGGGATGATCCTGGGAATTAAAGGGTTAATGTATGAGAAGCATTTCATACCTCCGACCTGGCACTCTCTCGAGTTTAGAAGAACGATGGGAACCTCATTTAAAACATAGCGAAGGCCTAGAAAAAGTGGGCTTGGAGGACATTGGAGGACTCTAGGAGCAGGGAGAACAGCCTCAGAATAGAAGGATGTCCCTTTAGATGAGGAGAATCTGTGGAATTCATTGCCACAGCCAGCTGTTGATTGGTTGATTGGTTTTCAATTAGTAAAGGCATCAACGTTTATGGGGAGAAGGCAGGAGAATGGGGTTGAGAGGGATAATAAGTTAGCCATAATCGGATGGCAGAGCAGACTCGATGGGCTGACTGGCCTAATTCTGTTTCTCACGGTCCAATGGTTTTGTCCAACCTTCATTTAAATGTGTGTACTCAATGCCTTAAACCACTCTTTATTGGTAGTGTGTTCGGTGTTCTTTTCTAAGTACCCTGCTGGATTTCTTGGTGATCTAATTATGCCACAACTCTCAATTATGTATATATGGGTGCCACTGTAACGTAGTGGTTAGTGTAATGCTATTCAGCTCAGGGTGTCAGAATTAGGAGTTCAATTCCAGCGTTGTCCTGCAAGGAGTTTTTATGTTTCTCCTCATGAATCACATGGGTTTCCTCTGAATGCTCCAGTTTCCTCCCACATTCCAAAGAAGTATTGGTTAATAGGTTCATTGCTCATTGGGAATTCTCCTGTGATAGGGCTGGTGTTAAGTGGGTAGATTGCTGAGTTGTGCATTGTGTTAGGCAGGAAAAGCCTGCACTGCCCTGTATCACTAAATAAATAAATATTATCTCTACATTAAATCTGTCAGAGCATTTAATAACTATAAATATCTCAGTAAGGTCACCATTCAGCCACTGTTTCTCATGTGTGTGCAGTGTGTACACCAATGGGCACCCCTGGGGGGGGGGCACCTGTGTTAGGAATAACTGTTAGGGAAGAACGTGTATCCAGACTATCTGAGATCTGTTCATTAGGAAGTCCAAAACCCTGTTGTACAATGGTGTATTAAGACCAAAGAGTAGGAGTTTGTTCTCCAACATCTGTGCAACAATAGTGTTGAAATCCAGAAACAGCATTCTGAAATAAGTGTCTTTGCTTTCTAGGTGTGTCAGGGCCAGCTGAATGGCAGATGTTATGTCATCTGTTGTAGACCATGCTCTCAGTGTAGACACAGTAGAGCAGAAGGCTGTGCACCTATCCTCGAGGTGCGCCAGTGTTGATTGTTAGTGAGGAGGAGATGTCATTTCCGATCTGCATGGACTGTTGTCTCCTAATGAGAAAGTCGATGATCAACTTGCAGAGGGAATAACAGTTGGTTTTGGAGTTTGTTGATTAGAATTATATGTATGATTGTGTTGAATGCTCAGCTGTTATCAATAAACAGCAGCCTGATGTAAGTGTTGCCAAGGGAGATTGCATCAGCTGTAGACCTGTTGTGACGATAGGCTAATTGCGACTGGTCCAGTTCCTCACTTAGGCAGTTGCTGATTCTGGCCATGACCAGACACTCAGCACACTTCATCACAGTAGATGTAAGTGCAACTGAGCGATAGCCATGGAGGCAGCTCACCTTACTCTTCTTCGGCACTGCTATAATTGTCGTCCTTTTGAAGTAGGTGAGGGCCTCAATCTGCAGCAGTGAGAGATTGAAGGTGACCTTGAATACTACCACTAGCTGGCTGGCATAGATTTTAAATGCCCTGTTAGGTACACCACCATCAGGGCCTGACACCTTGTGAGGTTAAACCCACTTGAAAGATGTTCTGGTGTCATCCTCTGAGACAGAGGTCACAGGGTCACCAGATGCTATGGGGATTTGCATAAATGTTGTTTTATCCTCTTTTTCAAAGCATGTATAAAATATGTTTAGCACACCTGGGAGTGAAACATCACAACCATTAATGATGTTAAGTTTTGCTTTGTTGGAAGTAATGGCCTGCAAACCCTGCCAGAGCTGACGTGCATCTGATTCCATCTCTAACTTCAATCATAAATGTTTTTAAAATAGCCTTCTGTAGGTCATACCTGGACTGATTGTATAATTCTGCATCACTGGTTTTGAATGCCACAGATCTAGCAGACTATGTATCGCCTAGTTCATCCATGGCTTTTGGTTTGGGTATGTCTGGTATGTTCTTGAAGGCACACACTCATCCTTTCTTGATGAAATTTGTGACAACTCTAGTGTATTCATTCAGATTTCAAGAAACCCCTGCCCAGCTTTCACCAGTACATAACCTGTTGCATCAGAGGTCCCAACACACTAGACCACCATGATAAGAAATGCCTAACATTCCTTTTGAGACAACACATTGGAAAATTGGAGCATTTGGCTGTACTCCTACTATGTGCATACAGACAGAACCTAAAAAGCAAGGCTCCAGAGCTCAAGACAGCGAAGAGTTGGTTGCAGGAGTCAGAGGAACAATTATAGGATTGCCTTGAGTCAGTGGAGTGGACTGTAATCAAGAACTCATCTGAGGACCTGAGAGTCTACACCACGGTTATAACAGACTTTATTAAAACAGTTGTAGCTGATTGTGTCCCCATGAAATCATTCAGGATTTTACCCTAATCAGAAGCCCTGAATGAACCATGAAATCCAGAACTGACTGAGAGCCAAATCAGAGGCATTTAGTGCTACAAGAGGTGGAAGTATGATTTTTGGAAAACTGTCTCAGGCACAGAGGAGACTAGACTGTAATCAACAAGGGATGTTCGGCAGCTGTGGCAGGGTTGAGTGCCGTTATCTCCTACAAAGCTAACTCTTGAGACATAGGGGGACAACAGAACTTCACTTCCAGATGTGCTAATGCTTTCTATGCTTGCCTTGATCGGCAGTACAGAGAGGAACCATTGCGCACCCTCATGTCTCCTGATGAACCTTTGGTCTCACTATTTGATGTCGATGTTAGTGTTGAAGCATATCAGCTCCTGTCTGAATGGCGACTTGGATCCACTCCAGTTCACCTACCAAACCAAAAGGTCTACAGCAGATGCTGTATCGTTGGCTCTTCACACAACCGTGGAACATTTGGACAGAAAAGATACATACATGAGGATGCTCCTTATTGATAATAGCTCAGCATTTAACACCATTATCCCCTCAAAATTAATCAGAAAATTCTAAGAACAGTACCTCTGTGCCTGCTTGTGCAACTGGATCCTGGATTTCCTCACCTGTAGACCACAGTCATTTTCGGATTAGCAAAAGTATCTTCACCACAATTTCTATCAGAATAGGAGGAGCACAGAGATGTCAACTTGCTCCCCTGCTCTACTCAATTTACGCCTGAGTCTCTGTGCTTAAGTACGGCTCCAACACTATATACAAGTTTGCTGACAACATCTCTGTTGCTGGCTGTATCAAAGGGGGTGATGAATCAACATACAGGAAGGAGACGGAAAACTTGGCTGAGTGGTGTAGTAACAACAACCTCTCATTTAATGTCAATAAGACCAAGGAACTGATTGTAGACTTCAGCAGAGGTCCATGAGCCAGCAATCACTGGAGGATCAGAGATGGAGAAGTTCAGTAACTTAAAATCTTTGGGTATCAGTACCTCAGAGGACCTGTCCTGGACCCATCATATAAATATTATTGTGAAGAAAGCACAACAGCGCCTCTGCTTCCTCAGGAGTCTGTGGAAGTTTGGCATTGCATCAAAAACCTTTACAAACTTCTATAGATGTGTGCTGGAAAGTGTGCTAATTGACTGCATTGTTGTCTGGTATGGGAACACCAAAGCCTTTTTGTAGGATTTTCCACTCAAGGTAGTGGATTTGGCCCAGTACATCATGGGTAAAACCTTTCCAACCATTGAGCACATCTACATGAAACATTGCTGAAGAAAAACAGCATCCATCATCAAAGATCCTCACAAGGCAGTCCAATGCTCTTTCTTGCTGCTGCCATCAGGAACCTCAGGACTCACTCCACTATGTTCAAGAACAGTTACTTCCTCTCAACCATCAGGCTCTTGAACAAAAGGGATCAGCTACACTCACTTAAGGACTCTTTTATCTTGTTATTTCAAGCTCGTTATTTATTTATATCTGTATTTGCCCAGTTTGTTTACAGTTCCTGATCTTTACAATTTACAGATCCTATTTACAGCTATTGTTCTATTGATTTGCTAAGTATGTCCACAGAAAACGAATCTCAGGATCGTATGTGGTGACACATATGTACTCTGATAATAAATTTTACTTTGAACCTTGAACTTTTTTTTGCATTGGAAGTCTTTGTAAACTTGCACTCCTTTGAACTGCAAGTGAAATCCCTCTGGAGATCAAAGGCAGTTTGCTGAAATTCATTTACATTTTTATATGGTTTACACTGACTGGTTTAATGTTGGAAATCTGGACCCAAAGCTGCTAATTCTGGGAAGAGAAACTTATAAAATTAATACATCCTTAAGAAGCTGCTATTTTGAGCAGGACGCGTCTCGGTCATTTAAATTATCAGCAGACAAGCAATACATAAAAGATTACACTTACATTAAACTGTTAATTAACTTCTAGGTCATTTGCACACAGGTTCATAACTGCTCCATGGATGCTGGTTATCAGGCCCCAGACCAATATATTAAACAAACAACTCTATTTCTTTTCACTTGAAAGTGAATGCTGTTTAAGCAGTTGAACTGGCAGCCAATCGTTGCTCTGGGTCAGCTGTTCCAATGTGGCCATTTAACATGGATCTGCATACAAACAGTCACTCACAGAGATGGTGAATCTCTAGAATTCTTTATCCTGGGGGTGGGCTATGGAGGGGCTAGAGGGAGGCTTGTAGAAGATGCGTTCATGAAGTAAATAAATTATTGAAAGATCAGAATGTTTGTGGCGATGAGGAACTGGTGCAGAAGAGGAGGTGCTCCCTGGGACAGATCTGCCATGGGCTAGACAGGCTTCAGGGCTGAGTTACCTTCTGAAGATGAAACCTTAGTTTAAAACCTTGAAGTTTGTGGTCCTTGAAGTTTATGATTTCTATAAATTGCATGTTTCCATATACCAACTTTGATCTTACGGTTGTGACATGGCTTGATGGCACAAGAACAGTTGTAAGACTGGGACAGTGAAGATAAAGGAACCAAAGCTGCCGAAATAAACGACGCTACAGATTATAACATCGAAGCAGCGAGCTGTTGGTCAGTCCTCTAACTGTGGCAGGAGAGTTACCTCTCTCTCTCGTTAGTGAGAGAGAGAGTGGGCCTGTGAGACGGAGAGTGTTTCTGATGGACTTTAGATCACGGTCTGTGGCGGATTTGTTTTGCTAGGTGGGTGGCGGTGGGGGGGTGGGGGGCGCTGATGCTTCTGCTGCTGCTTGTGCCTGGGAGAGGGAGGGGGCTTTGGGGTTCTAACATTTTCCTGTCATTCTTTACAGGTTTCCTTCTGTTCCATGGATGTCTGTGAAGAGTAAGAATTTCAGGTTGCATATTATATACATTCTCTGATATTAAATGAAACCACTGAGCCATTGACCACCCTCAGCTGCCAGCTGAGATAATGACACCGTGAATATTAGAGGGTGAGAAGGATGGGATGGCTGTTGGGCATGACCTGCTTGTGCTATCTGCACGAGTGGTTTGCAGGTAGGAAAGGGGATGGTGCCATTTGGTTGGGGAACACATATTCTGCTGTAGTAGGACAGATTGGAGCAGAAATCTGGCTTTAGCAGATAAACTGATTAATTCATTTGAAGCCTGCCAGGCAATTAGTACTTGATATCAAGTGATGTGTAGAACACTGGCACCAAGTTGGTACAGGATTTTAGGGAGACCAGGGGTCTGCTATCCTGTAGAAGTACAGCATTCTTACTACCTCTGTACCTTCTTCATGGCTCAAAGGCAGCCATGCTGGCAATATTCTGAGATTCCAGGATGAATTCTCAAACTATTAACTTCAGAGCCTCAGTGTGCAAAAAAAAAAAAGAATAAGATGAAGAGACTATAACTTCTTCAGCCTTCTCTACCATTCAGAGAAGTCTGGCTGACCCTGTAACTCAAATCCACTTGTCAGATGAATTCCCATATCTTCATCTGCACTTGATGTCAAAAAAGCAACCCACCTCAGCCTTAAACAGACTTGACCACTGAATGTCCACAGTCCTCGAGAAAGAATCTAGTCACTGAAATTAAAAATCGAGCCTGAGATTTTGCTGTCTTTTTATACACCCTCCTGCTAGAGTAAACTGCTTTCTGTACACACTCAGTCACTCTTTTTTAGAAGCATGTATGCCATAAGAAGATCTTTCTTATTCTTCTAAACTCCAACAAATTTAGGGCAACTATCTCAGTCTCTCCTCAGAACAGACTGATTAATCCCATCTGGCAAAGCTATGCAAAGTGAGGTGCAAGAAACCTCTGAAATTTCTCTCTGGTCTCCTGGGATAATATGATAAATGGCGAAGATTGCACAGCCTTGGATAAGGTATGTGCACAAATTTCAATGCATGTGGCACTGGGACAAATAATATTTGTTCCAGAGAGTCATCACTTCAGGGTTATGACTGCAGTGCGAGCACATTTCTGCCCAGATTGCTTCTTTCCAAACTTACGGCATGCTTAATTGAAACTGTGCAGGAAGTAACTGTGAGGGAAGTCAAAATGTGAACGGACAGAAAATTAAAGAAGTGGACTTCCAGAAAGTCGTATCGTGGGCTGAACAGGGATGTTCCTCAAATCTGTCATCAAGTCTGTTTTCAGCCTCTTCATAGTGGATGAGGCTGCATCTAAAGCAATGTATACAAAATAATTAGTACAGACAGAATAGTAAATCACCATTTCACCTGGAGAGCTTGGGGTCCTGGATGATAGGAGATGATGGGCGAGGAGGTGGTGCAGTTTCTTTGAATTGCAGGAGAATGGGGAAGGGGGGATGGTTTTGGTGGTAAGATCACTTTATAAATTGTGCACAATGCTTCAGACCAGAAGTCCCTATGAGAATGGCTGAGAGGATGAGAGGGGTCTCCCTAACATCCATCGGGGACATTTAACAGGAGCACTGTGTAGGCCAGGCCCTTAGTGTTATCAAGGATATCAGCCATCCATCCAGCATCCTCTTTGACTTGTTGCTATCAGGCAGGAGACTCTGATGCATTAAGACAAGAACGGTCAGGATGGGAAACAGTTTCTTCCCTCAATCTATTAGGCTTTTGAACTCCTTGCCACATCTTATTCGAAGGGTCCCCCTGCAATATTTAATTTATGCACTTTGTTTATTTATGTGCAATACATTTGTAGATTTTATTCTTACTTATCTCAAAGCAGGGTCCCATCCACATATGGAGCAAGAATCTCAGACCTGTTGGACAAATCCAAAGACTGAGGCTCCTCCAGCACTACCTCTTGGATCCCAAACCCTCCACCCATCACCTGCACCACCTCTTTCATTTACAGTCGTATCTTCTTGTTGCTGACGACACACAAAATTTGATGTAGTTAATCTAATGGCCTCTTGTAACTCAGCATCCAGGTAACACTCCCCTTCCTGGATGTGTTACAGTGATTGAGGCACAGATTCCAGGCCATCATGTTCGAGCTGATGTTCCTTGAGCAACCACACTCACTGCAGAAACCACGAAGAAACCAGGAACAACTGTGGGGTCCATCAGTTCCCACTTCATGCACCCAAAAATGCATCACTTGGTCCTGCATCCCTGTTTCACTTAGTTGTAACCTGGTATCTATTTTAAATCAAAGCTCAAAGTAAATTTACTATCAAAATATGTTTTTGTCACCATATTTACTTGCAGGCATTCACAGTAGAACAGAGAAATACAACAGAATCAATGAAAACCAGACACAAATAAAGACCGGAGAGCAACCAATGTCTAAATTTTATAAAAGGATTAAATATGTAGGTAACACTGAGGTCATGATCCCTTGAAAGTAAGTCTGTAGATTGTGGAATTGGTTATTGTTGAGGTGAGTGGAAGTATCCACACTGGCTGGGAAGCCTGATGTTTGAAGTGTAATAACTGTTCCTGAATCTGGTTGTATGGGACCTAAGGCTCCCACATTCCCAGGTTCATGACCAATAGGTAATGAATTATTGTAAAAATCTTACCTGCTACTTACCTGTGCCTCATGATTGAAATGTCAGCTCCCCACTCCTATCCTGGCCCATTCTCACCATGGTGCTATACTTAGACAGTCTTCCTTCCCTTGAATGAGTTGCCATGCACTTGGGCAATCAGACACAATATTTTCAAAGCTGCTGGCTCCTTCTCTTTCTTTCTGCTGCTCCGGAGGCTGCAACTGGAGAAATCAAGCTCTCAACTGGGAAAATAAAACCTTTGCTCCGAAGCAACTAAAGCCCTAAAATGATCAGGACTAATTAAAGATCTTGTCCTAAAACATCCAACTCTATTCTTTTCTGTATTTGATGTCTAACATGCTGAGTTCCTCCAGCATTTTGTGTGTGTTTCTCTGGAGCTCCAGATTTGCAGAATCCCTCATATTCTTCATAATGGAAGCATCTCAACATCTACTTCCTATGATTGAATAAGTTCCCCCCTCATTTTTCTAAACTCTATTTATTTATAGCCATTTATGATTGGACAGTTCATCATGCAATACTCCAATAGAAGTGCAGTGAGCCATATCAGTCACCAAACAACCTCATTCAAGCCTTTGATTCCATTAATCATAAGAGAAAATGGAACATCTTCTTGACATTTTGTTGCCTGCAAAAATTCATATATTTGCTTCATGATGACATGTAAGCTGTGAACCAGTTTCATCAGTGGATGTAGCCTAATAACACTTTGCCATTCCAGCTCAATTTTGTGGATGTATAGGTTTATCCCTCAATCTATCTACTTTCTCATAGGAATTGAGATCTGTAAAGTACTGAAATAGAAAACAGCAGAAGATTTAAGTCCATAAATGATACCAGGGTGAGGTAATATCAAACCTTGCCTAACAATCATCCCATTGTTGTGATGGAGAGGCTTGAGAGTTCCTGAGATCTTGAGAGTGATGCTGACTGGAGTTTAGCAGTCTGGTGCTTAGCTCCTAGTAGTGTCACCCATGGTAAGATCAAGGGGGAAGTTCCAGACAAATTGTGATTTAACCAAGACCTCAACGGTGAAGCTGGTGGAAGATGACGCCACGTCACAATGACAGTGAAGGGTCCCCAGTTGTCTTGCATATCATGGCACTGGACACTGACCTCAATCTGTCAAGTACTGTGTGGTGGCTGCCTGTGCATCAGGCTCCCCATGTTAAACAAAGGCACGGTTAGGCGTTCTCCATTAACGGAATAACCCTTAGGGGAACATCATTCTCGGTGCGAGCGATTGCACTACTGCTACTACTACGATAGCAAGCAAAGTAAGATTGCACAAAGGTGTAAGAACATGCAAAAAGTACGGATAGCCAAAGCAAATGTGAGCTGGGCAAATTATTTGGTCTGCATGAAAAAGTGATAAAGTAGTTATCTCCATAGGTAGAAATAATTTTAAAAAAACAGATTAGCATTGAAGGCCATCTTGTATAATAGTATTTATACTTGACTAGTCATCTGGAGAATATGTGCTCAAATTCAACCATCTGAAGTCAATGTAAAATAATTGAAAATTAAAGGCTAGTATATATAATAATGACAGCAGCTGGAGAATTGTTTAAAAAGCTGCATTGGTTCATTAAAGTAATTTAGGGAAAGAACTCCAGTGTCTTATTGCTCCTGTAAAACTTTACAATGAAGTGGAAGAATTTTAAGAACTTACATTGCAACATCATAGAGTGCATCTTTCAGGCTTTTGTGTTTTATGGAAAACAGTGTTACCTACTCCACATAAGTTGATTTGGGAACTTTCAATTTTACTTTTTAAATGAAATAAGAAGTGTGGTTTAACTAAGTTTGTAATAAGAGCTCTCCGTATCGTACTGCCGGAACTTGCGTATCTAGATAACTAGCATGCAATATTCATGGTCAGCTCTGATTGACAGAGGCCCTCACCTTGCCCCCATTATTGATACTATCTTTAAAAAGCAAGTTCAAAGTAAATTTATTCACAATGTTACCATAACTGATTCAGAATCAGGTTTACTGCCATCAGCATACGTCGTGGAGTTTTTTAACTCCACAGCAGCAGTACAATGAAATACATGATAAATAGATATGGAGAAAAAAACTGAATTACTCTATATATATATATATGTCTTTTAAATAGTTAAGTTAAAATAAGAGGGGTGATTGATAAGTTCGTGGCCTAAAGTAGCAGGAGTCAATTTTAGAAAACTAGCACACTTACGTTCATATTTTTCAACATAGTCCCCCTCCTACATTTACACACTTAGTCCAGCACTCATGGAGCATACGGATCCTTCTTTGTAGAAGTCGGCGTCTTGGACCTCCAGAAAGTGGTCCACAGCATGGGGTGATTGATAAGTTCGTGGCCTAAGGAGATGAGTTATACAGCTCTCGTTACATGCATGTGCTGGTCTGTCATGGTCACCTTTACCCACTGGAAGACCTTACAACATCTTGACAGGTCAAGGGAGATATGACAGAGTCAGATAATCATTAGTATGTGGTACTGAGTTGGGATGTGGGCATCACTGGCAAGATCAGCTTCTATAGACCATTCCCATTTGCCCTCAACAGAACATATTGTATTTAAGTCATTTTCTGGAGTTATACATTGGCTTTGCTGGGTAAGGACAGCAGATTTCCTCTCCTCTAAGACATTAATTGACACACCAGTATTACCATTACTAAGCTTAGTACTCTCTTACAAATTCCAGATTACGACTGGTTTGAATTTCAATTCCACAGTTACCATGGTGTTAGTTCAGCTTGGATCACTGTAATGATAATCCAGACTTCTGCATTATTAAAGTTTAAAGATCTGCTTTATTTCTCACATGTACATTGAAACACTGAAACATACAGTGAAATGTGTTAACCCAAAAAAATCTGCAGATGCTGGAACACACACAAAATGCTGGAGAAACTCAACAGGTCAGCCAGCATCTATGGAAAAGAGTAAAGAGTCGACGTTTCGGGTCGAGACCTTTCATTGGGACAGGGAAAATAGATGAGAGGTCAGAGCAAGAAGGTGAGGGGAGGAGAGGAAGAAGTAAAACGTGATAGGTGATAAGTGAAACTGGGAGAGGGGGAGTGGTGAAGTAAAGAGCTGGAAGTTGATTGGTGAAAGAGATAAAGGGCTGGAGAAGGAGGAATCAGATAGGAGAGGGTAGAAGACCATGGAAGAAAGGGAAAGGGGAGGAGCACCAGCAGCAGGTGATGTGCAGATAAGGAGATAAGGTTAAAGATAGAAACTGGAATGGGGGAACAATGAAGGAGGAGGAGGGGGCCAACATTGGAAGTTTAAGAAATCATTATTCATGTCATCGGGTTGCTTGTTATCCAGATGGAAAATAAAGTGTTGCTCCTCCACCATGAGTGTGGCCTCATCTTGGCAGTAGAGGAGGCCATGGACTAACATGTCAGAATGAGCATGGGAAGTGGAATTGAAATAGGAGCTCACCGGGAGATCCCGCTTTTTCTGGCAGATAGAGCATAGGTGCTCAGTGAAGCGGTCTGCCAACCTATGTCAGGTCTCACTGATATACAGGATGCCACATTGGGAGCACCAGGTGCAGTAGATGACCCCAAGAGACTCACAGATGAAGTGTCACCTCAGGATTGTTTGGGGTCCTGAATGGCAGTGAGGGAGAAGGTGTTGGGGCTATTATAGCACTTGTTCCATTTGCAAGGATAAGTACCAGGACGGAGATCAGTCGGGAGGGACGAATGGACAAGGGAGTCACATAGGGAGTGCTCCCAGCGGAAAGTGGAAAGTTGGGGGGGGTGAGGGTTAGAGAAAGATGTACATGGTGGTGGAATTCCATTGGAGATGGCTGAAGTTACGGAGAATTATGTTCTGAATACAAAGGTTGGTGGGGTGGTAAGTGATGTGTAGGCTAGTGGGGTCCCTCCTGGTCCTTACCCTTGCAATTCTTAGGATTGCCACAACCCTCCCCTTCCCGTTTCCCTCTCTCCCCCTTCCCTTTCTTCCATGGTCTTCTATCCTCTTCTATCAGATTCCCCCTTCTACACCCCTTTATCTCTTTCACCAATCAACTCCCCAGCTCTTTACTTCACCCCTCCCCCTCTCCCGGTTTCACCTGCCACCTTGTACTTCTTCCTCCCCCTCCCCACCTTCTTGCTCTGACTTCTCGTCTTTTTTCCTGTCCTCTCAGCCCAAAACATCAACTGTTAACCCTTTTCCATGAATGCTGTCTGGCCTGCTGAGTTCATCCAGCGGTTTGTGTGCATTACACTGAATGGTGTCACTTGCATCAACGACCAACACAGTCTGAGATTGTGCTGGGAGCGGCCCACAAGTGACGCCATGATTCTGGCACCGAAGCCGCATGCCTACAACTTACTAAGCCATGTATCATTTTTAATATAGCAGGAAATCCACGTGGTCATAAGGAGAAAGTACAAACTCCTTACAGACAGTGGCGGGTATTGAACCCATGTTTCTGCAAAGCAGGGGTTCACGTACACCTTTTTAATGCCATCGATCTCTATTATTAACTGGGGGGCCCGTGGACCCTAGGTTGGGAACCCTGCAAAAGTGTTCTGCTAACCAGTTCTCTGAAATGATTCCACACACTATACACTCTCTTCCACGCACTCTACAGTGCATGCTCTCAGTATTATTTATTTAGTTTTTATGTACGCAAGTTGTCTTCTTTTGCACATTGGTTGTCAGCATGTGCTTTATGTATAGTTTTTCATAATCTCAATTGCATTTCTTTATTTTCCTGTAAATGCCTGCAAGAAAATGAATCTCAATATATTAGACAGTGGCATACACCTATTTTTATGATGACTTTGATACTACCAAGCCAGCCAAGTAAGTTAACCACTACATCACCATCCTATCCATGGTAATTATCTATTAGCTCCTCCCACAATCGACACAGGTCCAATGACCACATAGATTGTGGGCCACTCTTTATTTCAGCCGCAGATCTCTGCTGTACACGTGTCAATTCAGCCAAAATCTTCAACACAATGAGTGCTGTAGGTCTCCATGTGGTTACATCCTAAAACAGCTGCAAAGCCAGTCCACTGGGAACCTGGGTGACAAAACTTCTGAGGTCATAAAGCCACTCTGTAAGCATAGCTACATTTATAACTATCAGTTAATCTCATTACATTCTCAGAACGTTATAAAGGCATGACAAAAGTAATCAGGAACTTTCAAAATGAAAGGAGAGCTCACTGGAAACTCAGCAGGTCAAATGGCAACTGTACTGTAGGATGCACACGGAGACAAATATCCGGTGCTGCTGGCAGGTAATCAACTCGGTGAAGGACGCTCTTTGGTCAGCCCAAAACTTGATGGTTTACCAGCACTTGGAGATGTCCGTGGCTGAATGCTGCCGGCTGGCACATTCTCACCTGCAGGAAAACATGCTGAGGGATGCACTCAGGCTTGGTGCAGCCACCGCGAAGGCCCGTTGGGGAAGGACCACAGTTTAAGGTTCATCACCCGCGGGAGTGGGAGGGATTGGGTGGGGAGGAGAATACCCCTCATCAGCAGTGTGGTCAACATGAGTCAACATGGTGCCCCAGGAGTGGCTGGAAATGTATAGACCGTAAAGGAATGAGAGTCAATGCCTGGATATTTATCGTTATTAATTTTTATTTTATTATAAATAAGTCTTTAATCCTTCCCTAAAGTTTAAGAGTCAATGAATGTTTTATTGTAAACATCTTTAATTTGAATAGAAAGAGAACCAGCTCATAATTTATTGTAAATAACTTTATTTATTGTATAAGGACTCAGATTTAATGAATGGCTTTTTCTATGTAAATAACTTTATTTTGTAATATTCCTGAATAAAGTATTTTTGAAAAGAAAAGAACCTGTACTGTAGGTAATGGACAGTTAACATTTCAGTTAGATTAGAAAGGTCATTGATCTGAAATGCTAACTGTGCTTTTTTCCTCTCTGACTGCTGAGTGTTTCCAGATTTTCTGTTTTTATTTCACTACTTTGGGAACTTTGGAAAATTATCCACTGTTTTGTAGAGAAACAAATGTAAATGAACCCATTTTAATGAAATGAAACCATTAAAGTGTTAATATGGTGTTAGTTAAGGGAAAAGTAATGGTGGCCATAAGCACTGGGGTTGGTGGTGGTGGGGTGTTGAATTCTCTGAAGTTATTGAAAGGTACAAAAGGATCTTTAACTCCATCTGATTACCAAAGGTTAATGGGGATGTAGAATTTCACAGATAATGAATTATAAAGTATGAAAATAGGTTGTTTAGCCCAGAGACCATCAAACACCCATTTACACATACAAAATTCTGCAGGAACTCAAAGGGTCAGGTAGCATCTATGGAGAGGATTAAACAGTCAACATTTTGGGATGAGACCCTTCCTCAGGACTGGAAAGGAAGGGGGGGGGGGGAAAGGAAGCCAGAATAAGGAGGTGGATGGAGGGGAAGGTGTACAAGCTGAGAGGTGGTTCTCCTAAACTCATTCCCTTCACTTTTGAAGCAACACACACAAACTGCTGAGCAACTCAGCAGGTTAGGCAGCATCTATGGAAAAGAGTAAACAGTCGGCGTTTCAGGCCGAGACCCTTCTTCAAGACTTCTTGTGTTCCATTTACTTCTACCCACATTCTCCTTAATTCTCTCCCAAGTTCTGCCACTCGTATCTGCATTTGGTGCAATTTTCAGTGGCTTTCTAACCACCAACCTGCATCCCTTTGGGACAGGGAGGGAACTGGAGGAACCTCCTGTGGTCACAGGGGGAATGTACACAATTATCACACGCAACAGAAGTCGGAATTAAATCTGGGTCACTGATAGCAAGTCTACCAGCTGCACTGCTCTGTTACCTTCCTTGAAAGACAGTGCTCCAGCAATCTCTGCCGCAGAGATGCCTCAGCATATTGAGCATGGCGTTTGCTCCAGTCTTCCTAGATGACCCTACAACCTTGTCCTGGCTTGGAGGCTTGCATGCCTCAGTGACCCAGAGAGCTATGCTGGTTGGAGTCAGGGCTTCATACTTTACCTTTTGGTAGGGTCACCTATGCCAAGAAGGTCAAAGGATAGAAGCCAGACTCAGAGTTGTCTACTGGTCCTCCAGCTTCTGGGGTTCAGCTCAGGGCCAACAACCCTAACTGGAAAACAAAATTGTTACAGACACAGCAATGGAGAAGCCTTCTACATCTGAGCGTGATGGCATTCCTGAGTCACATGGGACTTGCATGGCTGACAGTAGTGAAAACTGAGAGGAAGCACTGGACACTGGCAGAGATGGTGCCCTAAACGCCAGTGGCATAACAGCCTGTAAGTAAGTTTGTTCCAGTGTCAGAGATATCAACTTATGAAATAGAAAGAGAACTGGAATTAATGTTTCAGATCCATGACCTTTCCACTGAAATTACACAAAAGTTAAATCTGGAAGTAAGCAGCCTTATTGCTCCCTAAGAAATAACACTGAATGAAACTAAGAGACGAGGAAAATGCAAAATGAATGGTTGAATGAAAATTATGACTTATTGGCTTTGTCAGAAGACATCTATCAAGATCCACTTTTACAATTAATTTCATCTGCACCATGTGCATCAATTTCATGTCGTTAGAGCTTAAATCATTCCTTAAATGCATTTTTATTCTACTGTGTTCTGCTTCATTTTGGAGGAGAGGAAATTGCATTCATTGCATGTGGCAGGTTGCCACAATGTACATTTCACATAATTGATTTATACCTTCTGAAATTAGTGTAACAATTGAGTACTGGAGAGCTTCCTTTGCAGGTTACCTGTTATACAAGACACTTCATTGATTCCATTGTATTTTTTGTTCTACTGTGAAAGCCTGCAAGAAAATGAATCTCAGGGTGGTATATGGTGTGTGGGGTGTCCAGGGAAGAGTATCACCTCTGGTAAAGGGGCTTGTTGCGACCAATCTTGGGCAGCTAATTCACCATTGGTCCCCACCAGACACTCAGCTCTCTCTAAGTAGCTGTATGCATATGACAGAGGCCATACTCCGGCACACCGCTTCGACAGGCAGGCTAAACCAGGTGAGGGAGGCCAGCGGGGATACCCCAGAGAGATGGGGACATGCCTGTCCAAGCGTGCAAAATCAGCTCTGGCGGACTAGATGGATGAGATCTACAGTGGCCAGGAAGGCTGTGTAACATTTCGTGGAGAGCGAAGGTCATGATGAATAAAGAATTCATTGTCATCCCTGTAGTGATGACCACTCGTACCATTGGGCAAGTTGTAAAATTAGTCAGTTCCAACATGAGTACTAGCCTCTGTAGTATCAAAAACATCTTTAAGGAATGGTGCCTAAGGAAGGTGGCTTCCATCATTAAAGATCCCCACCACCAGGAGATGCCCTCTTCTCATTGTTACCATTGGGAAGGAGGTACGGAGGCCTTAAGGCAGTCACTCAGCGATTCAGGAACAGCTTCTTCCACTCTGCCATCTGATTCCTAAATGGACATTGAACCCGTGAACACTACCTCATTACTTTTATTTTGCATACTTATTTTAACTTTACTACTTAATATATTATATATAATTACTGTAATTCAGTTTTCTTTCTTTCTATATATTTATCATGTATATCATTGTTCTTCTGCCGTAAAGTTAACAAGTTTCACGACATGTGTTTGGTGCTATTAAGTCTTGATTCTGATCTTCTGAGATATTTTAAAGTTAAAAGTAAATTTATTATCAAAGTATGTCTAGAATTTCCATATAATGGATGGTTTCTAAAAACATGTTCCCTTCATGAAGTCGCATCTGTCAAGACTGAGTTAGAAAATCACAAACCCATTTGCCACAATGGATGGAATAATTGAACACTCTGCTAGCATATACACTTTAGGCTCACACTCAAAATGTCATTCATATTCAGATTATCAGCCCCAGTGAAGGGTGTTATGCCACTGATGTGTATAGTCTATTGAATTAGATTTGTCCATGGTCCATGCCCCTCTGTACATTTAGAGCAGTAAGTATGATATACATGACCAAACAGTTATAAAGTTATGAGTGGGATATGAAGATTCATTACTTCAATGTAGTTTCAAGTGCCAAGAGTAAATTCAAACCTCTGTAAAGTAGCTTTGGAAAATTTCCAACCAACCATTGGAGCATTATAAACAAAATTCACCATAGATAACACAACATATGTTGTTATGTTAAGCACCAAACTGATAAGTAAACTGAAAATTAATTACAGAATAAAATTTCAACATAATATCTTTTGTTGAGTGATTTGCATATACATCAAAATGTTGGTAAAATCTCTTTGTTTTCATCATTCAATACTAGATTTTGCCAAAAAATGCATTAATTTTTGCACATTGAAGAATTAAACCATCATTTTCATAACAAAAGTAGTTCATTTTAACTTCCTGGCCTGTCGTACTATAAATAAAACCTACTAGCTCAACTGCCATCTACCAATCCCAGGATAACCAAATACTTTGCTTTGCTATTGTTGATTACAATAGAAACTAAACTTTTCTTTTAAACCTGCAGTTTGTGGCCTTTAAAAAACCTTTTTCTTAATCTTCAATAGGACCACTAACATTACTCAGGCAGTGGTCGATCTCTGAGTCGATGTCTGCTTTAGGGGAGAGCATGTTGCCAAGGGAGAGAAAGTGGTTTGTACTTCCAAGAGCAAAATTGTCAACTGTTTTGGAGGGCTAGATAAATGGGTGGTTTTGAAGTGGATGATAGATAGATACTTCATTGATCCCAAAGAAAATTACAGTGTCACAGTAGCATTACAAGTGTACATATATACAATTATTAAAAGAGAAGTAAGAAAGAATAAAATAAGACCTGTGACTTTTTTTATATTCAAGACTGGACACAGGGCCCTATTATATGCCTTGGCAAAAGTATTCAGGATATATTGGAGATCTTCTTCAGAGCCTACTGTGATGGCATTTTGATCTGAATACTGAAGCTCCAAGATGGTGATGGTGCTGACATTGCACTTGGCCGTGAGCGATTGAAGTTGAAAAGCCTGCTGATCATCCTATACATGTTAGAGATTCCTGTGGCAGGTTTTGGCCATTGAAGTGACATTTGGCAGTAATAAAAATGGTAAATAGGGAGGGGACAATGAGAGAGCCCTGTTTGACTGGTGTTTTAACAGTGAAGTGTTCTGATTCTGTATCAATATCTGATGAGGACTGTGGTTACTACTACAGTAGAAACCCATGAATTAGGGTCCAGCCTTTTTGCTTACTTAAAAGTTTCACTGAAAATCCTTAAGGTCTGATTGGAAGTCTTAGTAAATATAATGGAGGGCTTGTTTTTTTGTAAAGTTCTGTAGATGGTGAATTTAGGAGCAAGCGAAGTTTGGATGATGTGCCATGTGCTAAAAATGCCAGAAATCTTTCAGCATTTTCACATTTACATTTAACCTGAGGGGACCTCACTGCAAGTGTGAAACATCCCTGGGTAAGTTGTCTCGTCAAGATCAAATCTTATAATCACACATTAGTAGTGATAGTAACAGGAATTCATGAACGCAGCAGGAAACTCTGTGTTTGTTAAGCTTCCTGGAACATGCCACTGAAAACAAGGTGACAAGAGAAAGGTATTGAATCTAGAATGAGGAGTTGATAGGTAAATTTCTAAATAAATACAGCAATCTCACTGTGACTTTCTAGATAATATGAGAGAGTTTCTTCACAAGAGGTGAAGAGGTTGAGAGGTTGCTTAGCGTCAGAGTCATAGAATACTACAGCACACAAACCGGCCTTTCAGCCCATCTAGACTATGCCAAACTATTATTCTGTCTAGACCCATCAACCTGCACCTAGACAAAAGTGCTCCATATGCTTCCCTTCCATGTAACTATCCAATTTTCTCTTAAATATTGAAATCAAACCCACATCAACCACTTCTGCAGGAAGCTCATTTCACACTCTCCCTATTCCCCTTCATGTTGCCCTTAAACATGTCATCCTTAACACATGTCCTTTAATACTAGTCTCACCCAACCTCATTTCAAAAAGCCTACTTGTGTTTATCCTATCTACATCCCTCATAGTTTTGAATACCTCTATCAAATCTCCCCTCAATCTCCATTGCTCCAGGGAATAAAGTCCTAACCTATTCAACCTTTATTCTTTAGTGCTTGTAAAACAATTGGAGCTGAATTTCTATCCATTGGAAAACTCGGAAGCTTTGTGGTTCAGGTGGAAATCTTTGAACCGTGGGTACATTTGCTATTCTTTCTGGCCAGGTTAGCATGGGTGCAGCATATGCTGCAATTCTTTGGCAGCCATGACCAACATCAGCAAGAGACTCAGTGACATCATCCAACCCTTGACCAAAGTCCCTCTGCTTGCATGGGAGAGATGCAGCCCATTAAAGACCCCACCCAGGAAACAAGCTGGACAGACAGATATGCTCTCTTAAAATGAATGAAAAACAGCATCTTTAGAGTGCTGCTTACATTTACCTCCCTAACTACACCCCTCATAGTTCTGCCCTTGAGGTAACCTGATGACCTTGGTTTGTTAATGGAAGTCAACTTCATCACTACCCATAATAACTTCACTTCAGGACAATGCCAGAACTCACTGAAGAGGTTTACAGGATTTTTCAATTGGTTTCAGGGCGATGTGTAAGACAGATGGCTTATTTTCCAAGGCAGCCAATTATGTCAATCTTGCCATTGGCATGGATAGCCAGGATGAGTGGGCACTGCATTCAGCCCTGCTGCTTTGGCACAGAGTTATCAATTTCATGCATGTAGAAAGGTAAACCACAGGATGACTCAGAGAGCTCATAAATTGCAAAGGCTTCCTTTCCAGATGTGTATGACTGGCATGCAACCATAAAAAGATTGATGTCTGTGTTTGAAAGATTCCTATGGACTACCCCATGCTTTTATTTTGCACAATGCACACTAAATGCTGAAGGAACTCAGCAAGTCAGGCTGCTTCTATAGAAGGGAATAAACAGGCGACATTTCAGGCTGAAATCCTTGGATTATAACAAGTCACCCTGGCATTTATCCACTTACTCTCTCCATGGCTGAGCACTTGTGAATTGGCATGCCTGTGATTTTCTGTATACCGACATGATTTCAATTAGAGGCTCAAAACCTACACGTTTTTGTCATGACACATTGCCAGTGACTACCACTTTAAGAGACAAATGCATGGTTTCAGTAAGTTTCAACTGATGCCGGACACTTGCTAAGCCGGTGGCAGGAATCTGATAGCGTAGTTGCCTCTGCCTGATTGCTCTAATCACCAGGGTGAGTTGGTGACATCACACAGAGGGTGAAACTCTCTGTGTTTCTGGGCACAGGTTAATTACTTGTCCTGATCCTAGTAGGTGGATTCCAGCATGATACTGTGATGTAGGCATCACTGAATCCAGTGTGAGTGAACCGCTGCTTCACCGGTATAGACGGTTTGGTCCCTGTGCGCTGGAAAGGCAAGAGATGAGTGAGCAGGATTTGCAGCTCCTGCAGTCACACGGGGCAGGACCATATGAGAGGGAGTGATAAACAGGGACACAAGAGACTATCAGGGAGTTGTAAGAGGTATAGTCCTTTAAAAATACTGGGAAGCATGGATTTGATGGTGAAATCTTGTTGAAGCTGGTGGAAATCGTGATGGATGATCTGCTGAATACAAAGACTGGCACAGTGGAAGATGAGGACCAGGACTTCTCTGAACAGGAGGAGAGAGAGCGAGAAGAAGTGCGGGAAATCAACGGAATGTGGCCAAGAACAGGGTTCTCACTTTCCACCCTATTTTCTGCTTTTATTTCATACTTCCAGCATCTACAAGATTCTTTTATTTTATGCTAAAGAATTATGATTGACTCATACAAAAATTTCAATATCAAAGCTGTCTTTGTCTTGACTTTCATGCTCCCTTCTCACACAAGAAGATCTTCCTTGGAATGAAACTAAAAGATTTTGAATGAAACTCATGGGGTTAGATGGAATTGATGAGGTAGAGGCTGAATCTGGATGGATAGACAGAAGGATATGTCTGGACATAAAGAGTTGGGTGCATCCCTGTAAGATAAATGGATGTAATGATTTGTTGGACTTGAGAGGGCAGTGAAGGCTTGGGAGGCAGAACCACACCAGAATGTGGATGACTGTGCCAGAGAGCTCACTGCCAATGCTCCTGAATAATGTGACAACATCTTAGTGGTCTAATAAGCTGCTTTTATCCTCTTCCAAAGAAAAATATGATGCACAGTCTCGAGAAGTACTTTCAGTAATGTTAAAGACAGCAGGCCACATTAACTTCTACCTCCTATATGCAGCCAAATTTCTTTGAAGTTCATGTTTTGAAACAGTATGTTGTGTTACAAGTGCCAACAGCATGCCTGCTCAGCCTACATGACTGGAAAATTCAGAGATATAGAGCCAAAGTGGTGCCTGATTTAATCAGAGTCAGAATCAGGTCTATTATCACAGTCACATCATGCAATTTATTGTTTTCTGGCAGCAGCAAAGTGCAATACATAAAATATAAGTACTATGAATTACAATTAAAAATATATATATAAAATATGTAGTGCAAAAACAGCAAAAATAGTGGGCTATGGTTCATGGGTTCATTGTCTATTCAGAAATCTGATGGTCTAGGGCGGGGGTCGGCAACCCGCGGCTCCGGAGCCACATGTGGCTCTTTTACGTCTGTGCTGCGGCTCCCTGTTACTTTGGGAAATAATTGGTTGTGGCGACCCTTTTCCTGGCACATCCGAACCGACTCACAATTAGATAGCCTACGGGGGTTTGCGAGCACAGAGCTTTGGAGCCTCTGCGCCATGGGGGGCAGGTTGAGGGAAGCTTAAAAGTGAGGCTGAAGATTTCGAATAAAGTTTTTTCCTTCGACTGCAGTTACCGACTCCGTGTCGTAATTTTAGCGCTGCGTGTAGCACACCGCTACATGGTCAGTATTTAATTAAAATGTATTTTATGTTAGTTTGTTAGTTTTTGAAATGTAAATCTAAATTTGAAGATTATGGTGATCTTGTACAATCTAAATAAGATGTTGTGGCGACCCATTTCCTGACACATCCGAACCGGCTCACAATTAGCCAGCGTTCAGGCTAAGGGAGATAGCCTACGGGGGTTTGTGAGTACGTGTCTTTTGCAGCATCCGCGCCCATGGGGGGCGGGTTGAGGGAGGCTTAAAAGCAAGGCTGTTTAGTTCGAATAAAGCTATCTTTGACTGCAGTTTACTGACTGCGTGTAGCAACCGCTACGTGTTTTTATCGCTGGCTGTCCAGAGGGGAGGTGCTGAAACGCTTTGTCGCATGTCTGGAAGAAGTGAAAACTTTCCTGGGCAGCAAAGGACTCAACTTTCCTGAGCTGGAACAGCCAGAGTGGCTGGAAAAGCTACACTTCATGGTAGACATGACAGCGCACCTGAACACGCTGAACACAGCTCTTCAACGGGGTAAGCACGTACAGCCCTGCACATGTTGGAGGATGTTTTGGCATTCGAGCGCAAGTTGACGTTGCTTGCCAGAGATTTACAGAAAGGCACATTGTCTCACTTGCCCAATTTGAGAGAGTTCAAACAATGTCACGACATGATAAATTCGGAGTATTTACATTCTGCAATCATCGCAATGCAAACATCGTTTGGGAAACGCTTCTGTGAGTTCAGAGAGGAAAAAAACACATTATCCTTCCCGGTCACTCCCCTAAGCATCGATCCATCCCTACTGAATACGACTGCATTGTCAGGTGTGAGTCAACCTGAACAAGTATGATAAATATTTTAATTGCCTATTATTTTACGTATATTCATATGTTTTCATTGTTCAGTGAAATAGTCCTTTTATTTTTCAGGTTGACAGCCGGCTGACGTTATTTTTGGTTTGCTGCTGGCGGCAAATTTAAGTTTGGCGTTTTTCATAACTACAAGAAGGACTCAAATAGACGTTGAGTATTTTACTTAAAAGTAACCTTTAACCTAACGTCTTTTTTTCGGAGTTCAAAATGTTTCTGTTGCATGCAGAAATGTAATTTCGTTTTCTCTGCAGGAGTTCATCAATTTCATAAATGCAACATATTATAGTTTGTTTATACATAGCATAAAGGCAAAACAAAACGTTGTATGCAGTGTTATTTCATTTTAAATGTCAAACGGGTTTTGCGGCTCCCAGTGTTTTCTTTTCTGTGGGAAACGGGTCCAAGTGGCTCTTTCAGTGGTAAAGGTTGCTGACCCCTAGACTCTAGGGGAAAGAGCTATTTCTAAAATGTTGAGTGTGTGTCTTCAGGCTCGAGTACTTCCCCTCTGATGGTAGTGATTGAAGAAAGGCACATCCTGGGTGGTGGGGGTCCATAATAATGCATGTTGACTTTTTGAGGTATCGCCTTTTGAAAATGTTGTCAATGGAGGGGAGGCTGGTGCCCATGATGGAACTTGCTGAGCTGACAGCCCTCTGCAGCCTTTTCACACCAGATGGCAATGCAACCAGTTAAAGTGCTCTCCTTGGTACTTATTAAAGTGGCTTTAATAAATTCTGGTCTGTAAGCCGCAACAGACCACCAGCCATCTCAGCCTACAATCCAATTCCAGAATCTTGGGAAGATAAAATGACTCCCAATGGAGTCATGTTGATTAAAACTCTAGTTTAAGCCTGTGCAGAAGAATATCATACACCATATAATTGAAAGTGATATAAAAAAAGTGTAAAGTACTTAGTTATGATTGGTTGACCACTAACACTGGACAAAAAAGATTTTGCTTCCTGAATACTTTGTGGTGTATCTTATGGATTTTGGGCCTCTGTTCGTGAAAATCACCATGAAATTTTCCTATCATATTTATTTATTTATTAAAATCACCGATATTTGTTATTACAATCCATAATTCAAGTCACAAAATTGATGCCAAGATTAAAGAAGGTACTCTGTTGGTCCACAAATCAAACAGGTTATCAATGACAGGAGATTTGACAAACTTCCTGTGGAATCGGAGAAAATCACATGGAAGGTATTCAAGGATGTTGTTGAAAATTTTCTCTCAACCACAGAGCATCAAGCTACATGCAGCTGGTTGACAACATGCTTGAAGCATACAAAACCGTGAAGTGCAACATGTCACAGAAGATTCATTTTCTGCACTCCCGTGTATTTCTCCCCTGCAAATCTTGTCACTGTCAGTGACGAGCTAAGTGAAAGGTTTCATCAGGACATTGTAGGCATAGAGAAACTGCATCAAGGCAACTGGAATCCATCTATGCTGGCTGATTATTGTTGGATACTTAACCTAGAAGCCTCAGACACTGAGTACAAATGGAAATCATCAACAAAAGATTTTTAATTTAGTTAAACTATTGCAAAGCATCAACAGTGTTATGCAATTGAATGCATTATATTCTATAAATTTAATTTCTTGTTTCTACATGATACAAGTTGTCTGAAATTATATTTGTGTTCAAATTCAAGCTGTTTATCAAAAACAAAAAAATACTGAGGAAGCAACACTTCCGAAAAAGAAAATTTGTCCAGTGTGATGGATTTTATTGATTGATAGATTGTCCAATGTCTTTGACCTGAACCATAAACTCTCTTACCCTTTTCAGATGCTGTCTGTGTTTACAGTATTTCCAAGATCTGCAGCTCTTCAATTTTTAACAGTTATAGGATTAATAGAATAACAGTGATTTGGATATTAATCAGTTCTATAATTATTCAGCACCAAGGTCAGTTTTGGAACTGCAGCTGTCACTCTCAATTAGGCTTAAGTCATCTGGATGTTTCGGTGTACCTAACACTGAAGTGCCGTGAAGTAACAAAAATAATGAGGTCAGTGATATATTTTCTGCACAGTTAATCATTATAAAAGTTATCATGTAGCTACTGAGAAAATTAATAAGCAAACAATCCAAGAACAAATTACAGCAGCTTGGAAATTCAATCATGTAGCTCATTTATTATGTACTACATACAGTGGCAGACTGTGATTAAAAAAATTGGTGGGGCACAAAACACTTGCAAGTGAATTCACTCCACACTCGTCAATAGTTCTCTGTCACTAAGGCAGCCTCTACAAATCCACTTTCTTTCACAATCTTTCATAAATATATCGATCCATTGCTTTCTTACAGCTCCTAGCTCTTCTGTAGCTTTCCTGCTTGCCTTTCCTAGTCGTGACATATAGTAAAGAGCTAAATTGAATATATCCTTCCAATCGCTCCTTTTCACATTATATGCCAATAATTTGGATGACAGAAAGAAGTGGCAGATTGAATTGAATTGAATTGACTTTATTTCTTACATCCTTCACATACACGAGGAGTAAAAATTTTCACGATTTGCCTCCGCCTAAATGTGCAATGTGTAATCATAGTATCAATAATAATTTATAATAAATATAACAGTCAATGTAACATAAAAATACACACAGATCAGCATGAGTTAATCAGTCTGATGATCTGGTGGAAGAAGTTGTCCTGGAGCCTGATGGTCCTGGCTTTTATGCTGTGGTACCATTTCCTGGATGGTAGCATCTGGAACAGATTGTGGTTGGGGTGACTCGGGTCCTCAATGATCCTTCCGGCCCTTTTTTCACACCTGTTCTTGTAAATGTCCTGAATCATGGGACGTTCAAACTACAGATGCACTGGCTGTCCGCACCACTCTCTGCTGTGATTAAGGGAGGTACAGCTCTCATACCAGGGAGTGTTACAGCCTGTCAGGATGCTCTCAATTGTGCCCCTGCAGAAAGTTCTGAGGATTTGAGGGCCCATACCAAACTTCCTCAACTGTCTGAGGTGAAGGAGGCACTGTTGTGCCTTTTTCACCACACAGTTGGTGTGCACAGACCACATGAGGTCCTCAATAACGTGGATGCCCTCTCAAACCCAAATCCATTGATGTCAATAGGGGTTAGCCCATCTCCATTCCTCCTGTAATCCACAACCAGCTCTTTTGTTTTCATGACATTGAGAGAAAAGTTGTTTCCTTGACACCACTGTGTCAGAGAGATGACTTCTTCCCTGTAGGCCACCTTGTTATTGTTTGAGATAAGGCCAATCAATGTAGTGTTGTCAGCAAATTTAATTAGCAGATTAGAGCTGTGTGTGGTGACACAGTCATGGGTATACAGGGAATTAAGGAGGGGACCTAGTACAGTGAAATACAGTGTAAGAGATTGGATGGTCAAGCACTTTGGTATAAGAATTATAACCACAGAATATTTTCTAAATGGGGAGAAAATTCAATGATTGGAGGTTCAAAGGCAACTGGAGTCATGGTACAGAATTTCCTAGAGGTTAACTTGCTGTTTGAGTTGATGGTAGGTCAGGAAGGCAAATGGAATATTAGTGTTTACTTCTAGAGGACTAGAATATGAAGGCAAGGATGTAATGATGAGGCTTTATAAAGTATTGGTCAGACCACATATGGATTACTGTTAATAAGAGGGAATCTATATTTACCAGCAAGTATCTTTATTGTCTAACCTAACAATACGTGAATTCATACACTAAGTACCTATGTTCACACCCATTAGGTTTCCCTGACTCTCCTAGATGTTGGCAGAAAGAACTACAGTCTACAAATTAGTGAATTCTAATGAATCAAGGACAGTGGAAACAGACAGACCAATTGTCTTTGTTCTTGCTATGAGGTTGAAGGAATGGAGGCTGCCATTTTGTGAAGCTGCTTTGCATTCTCCATTTTGTGAATTGGCTTTGCTTGGCTGAATCAGTGTTTTAAAGTAGAGGCAATGATACTCCTGGTAATCTACTGGACTAGAGATCATTTCCAATGGGAAGTTAGTTGTGCAGTGTTCTTTGGTATAGTATATCCTGCGGGCTTGTGAATAGTAGGTCTGTGTCTGCGCTGACTGAATTGAGTCGGTTACTGATTTGGTAGCAGATTTAGAACAAAGAGCTATAAATTACCAGTTAACTCTTGCAGAAGAAGGCAATAACTGGGTGCTGGCTTTGTCCGGACCCAATAGGTAATATAGGTCAGTCAGATCACCTACAGCCAACAAGACTGAAATATGACATTTGAGCTGGTAGGGAGAGAATATAAATACAGAGACTTTGAATGCAAAGTAGAGACAACTCCGGAGAACAGCCATCTTAGATATGCATGTGAATGACCCTGCATCAGCCACATGGAGAGTGGATCGGAACTACAAGGAATGCTTGTCCAGCGAACTCTTTTGCCTGGGTATTACCTTTTATATTCTTTGACTATTCATGAGAGTCAGAGAAACCTAGTGGAAGTGCACACAGTTACTTACTGTATGAATTCACATGCTCATTTGTTTAGACAATAACAATATTTGATGGTAAATACAGGTTTTCTCTGTGACTCTTGGCTCATAGTTACCAAGAGTATTCCTTGCAAGTTTTTGGCCCTTTATCTAAGAAAAGATGTGCTGACTTTGGAGACAAAATATACCACAGGACCACAAAGGAGATTCACAAGAATGATACAGGGAATGAAAGGATTAATTTATGAAAAGCGTTTGATGGCTCTGGGCCTGTATTTAGAAGAATGGGGGGGGGGGAGGATCTCATTAAAACTTATCAAATATTGGCAGGCTTAGTTACAAAGGATATGGAGAGTCTGTTTCCTATAGCAGGGGAGTGAAGGACCAGAGAGCACAGCCTCAGAATAGAAGGCATCCATTTACAACAGAGACGAGGAGGAATTTCTTTAGCCAGAAGGCGGTGAATCTGTGGAATACATTGGGACAAATAGCTGGGGAAGCCAGGTCATTCAGTATATTTAAAGCAGAGGGTGATACATTCTTGATTAGTGAGGATGTTGAAAGTTTTGGGGAGAATTCTAATTACTAATTGCAAGTAGCCTAATTCTACTGCTTTATCTTATGGTATTAAATTGCAGGAGGATTATCGTAGGGGAGGCACCACCTGTAGAAAGTAAAATAGTTTCACGAGAATAACACTTCATCAGGGTAAGAGTCCTGATGAATGCTTGATGACCTAATTTTCTCTCCACAGGTGCTGAGAATTCCCAGCATTTATTTCCTAATGCAAATTTTCAGCATTTGTGAGTATTCTTTTTGCTTTTCAGCTAGTGTTGGTAGCTAGTCTATTGAAATACAGTAATCACATGTTGAATACAATTAGGTCCTTCTGAACACATGGTCCATGTTAAGGCTTTGAATCCTGCACTCTGCGCATGGTAAATGCTGCTAATGTTGTGATGGTGTTTGGTTTGCTGATTGTAAAGTTTTAAACTCAAACAAAGACTTTAAACCCTATATCAGAATCAATATCAGGTTAAATATCACCAGTATGGTCATGAAATTTGATAACTTAGCAGCCAGCAGTTCAATACAATACATAATATTGAAGAGAAAAATAATTAAACTATCAATTGCAGTACACATATATTGAAAAGATTAAAAGTCATGCAAAAAAAACAAATAATATATATTTTTAAAAAGTGGTAGTATCCACGGGTTCAATGTCCATTTAGGAATCGGATGGCAGAGGGGAAGAAGCAGTTCCTGAATTGCTGAGTGTGTGCCTTCAAGCTTCTGTACCTCCTACCTGATGGTAACAGTGAGAAAAGGGCATGCCCTGGGTGCTGGAGGTCCTTAATAATGGATGCTCCCTTTCTGAGACATCGCTCCTTGAAGGTGTTCTGGGTACTATGTAGGCTAGTACCTAAGATGGAGCTGACTAAATTTACAACCCGCAGCAGCTTATTTTGGTCCTGTGCAGTTGCCTCTCCTCCCCACTCTAGACAGTGATGCAGCCTGTCAGAATGCTCTCCATGGTACAACTATAGAAGTTTGTTAACATACCAAATCTCTTCAAACTCTTAATGAAGTATAGTCACTGTCTTGCCTTCTTTATAACTGCATTGATAAGTTAGGACCAGGCTAGGTTGTCAGAGATTTTGACACCCAGGAGCCTGAAACTGTTCGCTCTCTCCACTTCTGATCCCTCTAAGTGTTCCTGAGCCTTACCCTTCCTGAAGTCCACAATCAGCTCTTCAGCTCTTTCATCTTACTGATGATGAGTGCAAAGGTTTTTGCTGTGATACCACTCCACTAGTTGGCATATCTCACTCCTGTATGCCCTTTCATCTCCATCTGAGTTTCTATCCACAATGGTTGTATCATCAGCAAATTTATAGATGGTACTTGAGCTATGCCTAGCCACACAGTCACGAGTAGAGCAGTGGCCTAAGCACACAACACTGAGGCACACCAGTGCTGAATGTCAGTGAGGACGAGATATAAAGAGACCTGAGTACCCACACTAAAGGGAGGTTATACGGTAACTACCTAATCTTCAAAGACTAAATTACTTCCTTGTTTATTCTCCACAGCATGTTTAGCTGCCAATACTCACTCTTCTGAGTGGTGGGCTCCCCTCCCTAATAAGAAGATACTTGCAGCTGCTAAGTGGTTTAAACACAGTTCATTTATTTTCAGTGGTACACATTTAAATCCAAACATCACTTAAAAACCTCAGAGGATTTTTACCTTGACAAAGGCTTGCAAATTACAAATAATTTCTAAAACACAAAAGATATCCAAAATAAAGTATAATTCTAATAAGCTAAAAAGACATACTCATGAACTGGAGGTGACACTGTTGTCATTCACAGAGATCAAAGGGAGAGGAATGAATTCTAGTTTACCCCGTGTTTCTGTCATTCTTCTTGATGTTCCTGGACCATTCCTAAGAAGCCTGAACTACTGTCAAAATGTATACTGTCTTTTTAACTTTTGCGTGACTTGCTACGCGTGATTTTTTTTTCCCTGGATACCTTTCAAGGTCTAAAACATCTGGAGACAGAAAACCTAGGTACCCAAGTTTAATGCTGTGAAGCTGACTCCTGGAATACACAATCTTCCAATGTAATAATAGATCTGCTATTGATTTACTAAGTGATAATATCCATCTTGTCTGCAAACCTCCTTGAACTAAACAACTTAGTGACTTTTGTCTGATTTGAAACAAGCCAAATTAGATAACCCATTACTGTATGCTGCATCTCTTGAGCAATTTGCTCAAGTGCTATGAGCTAGCAGTCTGTTGTACAGACAGTGCTTTTTTGAAAAACTGTGTTTTTAACTTCAAACTGATTACTTCTTGCCAGTTACTTTAAGAACAGAAGATAGCTTCTTGTCATAAACAAGAAACAAAACAATTAGTTGGAAGTTTAACTTATTGAAGAACAACACTTTAATCCCTAGAGGTGTCAGCTCCTATGTTTACAAAGTTGAACTTGGGGAAAAAAAAGCAGAGGCCACCATTGGTCAAGGACAGTGAACATCCATCACAATGCAAGAATGGACCTTCATCACATGATTAAGAGACTTCATGAGCCCAGCCAAGAAAACAGAAGGAAAGCTGCCAACTTCAGCTTTGCTTAAATAGAAAAATTTTACCTGCATTGTCACTCAAAAAACATTTTCAGAAAACAAAATGCATCCTTCCCAATATGACAATAGAATGGACCTTTCAGCATTTTGGGAATAAAAGTGGGCTGCCAACTTATTCCCTCCACCACAATGTTTGAAGCAGCTGGGAAGTGAAATACCAACTGCCATGCTTGGCCCAGTTACCGCACATCAGATCACCAGAGGCCAATTTCCTAGATCTACCAGTGGCACTGTGCTTTAGGAACTATCCATCACTGGTCAAATTATTTTGCTTTTTATTGACATTACACTCACTCACGCTGCTGAAATTAAGCATAGCTAATATGTGGAAGCATGCAAATTGCCAAGATTTGCACAATGTATATACAAACGTTTGTACATGAAAATTGCTTCCCAGAAATCCTGATTTAAACTGATATAGGTTCCTTCACAGATTTGATTGTGCAGGTTTTTATGCAAAAATTCCATCAATGTATCAGATTTTCATTTGCCTTTGTGGACATCTACACTGCAATGCCTTCCTATCCAGGCTATACTTCCAGCTTGTGCCCTGAAGGTGATTTTAAGGCCAAGCTCTTGACTAAGACATAATTTCTGCAATCAATGAAAACTTTAATATAGATTGACTGAAATTTGAGCTAAAACTCAGGAAGTCTTCTTATTCATTACAGCACATATTCATGCAACACTCTTTCAAACCAACATGATAAAATAAGGCAGTTTGCAGTGCAAACAACTGCAGAAAATACCTTTGCTGTTTCACTAAAACAAAGAACATTAATATCAAATGGAAGGATAAGAAAAACAAGAATATACCTGCAATTAACAGAGTTACAGAGCAAGGAATTTTTTTTACCACGAATACGTAGTTGGAATAATTAATTCCATCTTAATAGGTTTAGGAGACATCTATAAATTCTATATTTTTCAATTTACATACAGGTTTCTATTTTTTTAAGCTTTTGTAGAGTCCCACTAAAAGGACCAAGAACAGATTTGATTGATCGGCGGCTTAATTTCAATCAGCTGTCTCAATAAACTCTTGCAAGACTGAAAGCAACCATTTGGACCATACTGGTTGTGTCATCTCCCTGATGAATGTATCCAATTTGATCAGCTTTCCTGAGTAACACACACAAAATGCCGGAGAAATCAGCAGATCGGGCAGCATCTATAGAGTGGAATTCAAAAGTCAATGTTTCAAGCTGAGACCCTTCAGAGCAAGAAGTTAGGGAGGGAGTGGAAGGAGTACGAGCTAGAAGGTGATATGTGAGGTGGGAAGTAGGTAAGTGGCTTCTTTTTTTTCTCCATTCTCAATTTTGGCTGTCCTCTTACAACTTCTCCTCACCTGCTGATTACATCCCTTTGGTGCCACTCCTCCTTCCCTTTCTCTCATGGTCTACTCTCCTCCCCTATCAGATTACTTCTTAGTTAGCCTTTACTTTTTCCATCTATCACCTCCTAATACTTCACTTTATTGCCTCTCCCCCACACAGAATTGGGGCCTCGGTTCTGCACCAGTGAAAACTCCAAAAATAGTTGTTTATAATTTCTATCTAAATACATGATCACTGGACTTTGTCTTTCATTTGTGATATTTCCCTGAATTTTTGGTCCAAGCTCCCAAATTGTTCAAGAAGGCAAAACACCAACACCTTTTCAAACAGCTAGGGTAAAGCATTCAAGGCTGGCCTTGACAGTAATGCACAAATTCCAAAATCTGGATTAAAAAAATTCCACACTGCTGCCTGCCACCAAGATATTGTGAGGCTGTGGAGCACTGTCATAGAAATCCTGACTAGTCTCTGTACTGCTTCTTAGTGTCTCTTTTGCTGCGGAGACTTTTTCCACTCATGATGGCTGTGCTCATTAATAGCAGAGCTGTCTCGCCTTATTAGATTACTTGCTCAAAGGAACTCCCACCACTTGTCTATCTGACACCTATAAATGCATTCAATACTGCTCTGTTTTCTTCCCTAATTACTCCAAGATTGTATTTAATTTTCTCATACTGTCGTCACAAGAAAATCATTATCCTTTCCAAGTCTCCTTGGAGAACATATTTGGATTGCTTACCCCTGTACCTAGCTAGTGAAATATAAAATGCCCGAATTAATGTGCATAAATTAATCCAGGAGTTAAATTTATTACCCATGAAAATAGGCACAGGAGTCATTACGTGTGTTTAACCTGAGCTCATTGATTGCAATGCAAACAGTGTGCCAACTTTGTGCTGCCTGCTGATTACAGTGATTTCAGCAGCCAGCCAGCATTAATTGCTTTGTTCTTTGGCTGGTTGCATCAGTAGCTGGCTAATTTTGAGAACAGCTTATCTCACTTCAGGTTTGGTGGCACTGTGCAGACCAAGGTTACAACCTTTCAAATGGAGGCAATTTGTGGCTGGGGCTATCATTCTGACCAGTGGAAAAAGGCCACAGAAAACTCCAAGGCCCTTTGACAGTCTACCAGAGTTCTTTCTGAGAAGTAAAGAGAGAAGAATATCTGCACGTTTCCAGGCACTCACTCAAAGGGCAGTAAGAGCACTGGTCAAGGAGCTTAATACCAGGAGTTGAAGATCAAAGTAAATTTATTATCCAAGAATGTATATGTCACTCCTTAATACCCTGAGATTAACTTGTAGGTAATCTCAAGAGCTTACAAGCCAAGTGAATTTAATTCTCATATCCTATCAAGAGATTTAAAGATTAAAGACTATCTTTACTTATCACATTGTACATTGAAACATGCAGTGAAAACTGTTGACTGTGTCACGTAAAAATCAGCATGTATTGTACTGGGCAGCCAACAAGTGCTGTCACAGTTCTGGAGCCAACATAGTATGCCCAATGTTCATCAACATTAACCCATACGTCTTTGGAATGTGTGAGAAAACTGGGCAGCTGGAGGAATCCCACGCATTGGTGGGGAGAACATACAAACTCCTCGCAGACGATGGTGGGAACTGAGCCCTGATCACTGATTGTTGGTGTTGTAATAATGTTACTCTACAGTGCTGTTACCTGTTCAAACATTGCTCAAGCACAAACATCCCGGCATTCCTCTTGCCAATAAGCTACCAGTCTGGAAGAACATTGACCATTCCAGCCTGCCGACTATCACTTAACACTATCTGAGGCTTCACATTTATTCTGTATATCATGTTGATCAAGCATGTCAGCCAAAATCAATAATTAATGCTAGATTTGCTAAAAACCATACCCTAAAAGATGAGCAAGACCGAAAGATACCAAAGTACACAGCTCAGCAATGACTGACTTGCCTTGTGATGCACCATCAATAACTCACTCTGAGACGTGAAGGTGAGATATCGGCTTTTATTGACTGGAAGAAGGAACAAGCAGTGAGTGACCACCATACTACATCCTGGAGACTGAGAGGCCGGGCTCAGGCCTTGATCGCCTTTATACAGGGGTCTGTGGGAGGAGCCACAGGAGCAGTCAGCAGGGGGCGTGTCCAGACAGGTATATGTAGTTCACCACATTCACCCCCCCTTTGTTATAAAAAGAGTCCCCATGCGGCGAAGTTTCTTACAGGTTAAGTCTATCAGGTGGTCGAATCTGTCGCAGCGATCTACGTAGCACCGGCTGTGATTGCACAGATGCCGGTGGTGCTTGCACCAGAGACGGAGGTTGTGCTGGTTCCGGCCTAACTGGAGGTGTCAGCCCACTAGGCGTCAGTGATCCCTCATGCATGTGCGAGGCACCTGGTATATACGAGTACGAAACGCCCGGTATATGAGTGTCGTGAGGAGTCTGTGTAGGGCCTGGTGTGCGCGGTGTCACCTCGGGTACAGGGTTCATAGTTACCGGAGAGTGTTCAGGGTAGTGGTCTGCTGCTCCTGCGGGCGCCAGGTGGCGGACGGAGACCGTGTCCTCCTGCCCATCAGGTAAGACCACGTAGGCATACTGGGGGTTTGCATGTAGAAGCTGAACCCTCTCAACCAGCGGGGAGTATTTATTACTCCTCACATGTCTCTGGAGCAGCACTGGCTCTGGGGACATCAACCAAACTGGTAGGGTGGTCCCAGTGACAGACTTCCTGGGAAAAGAGAATAGGCGTTCGTGAGGGGTGGCATTGGTGGACGTACATAACAGGGAGTGGATAGAGTGGAGTGCCTCAGGGAGGACCTCCTGCCACCGAGAGACCGGCAACCCTTTTGACTTAAGGGTTAAAAGTGTGGCCTTCCCCACTGTGGCATTCTCTCTCTCCACCTGTCCATTTCCCCGGGGATTATAACTCGTGGTCCGACTAGTAGCAATGCCCCTAGCCAGCAGGTACCGGCGCAGCTCGTCACTCATAAAGGAGGACCCTCTATCACTGTGGATATAGCAGGGATATCTGAACAGAGTGAAGAGCTGGCGCAGAGCTTTTATGACGGATGTGGCAGTGGTGTCGGGGCAGGGGATGGCAAAGCGGAACCACGAGTACTCGTCAATAACATTGAGAAAATAGACATTGTGGTTGGTGGAGGGAAGGGGGCCCTTAAAGTCAACACTCAGTCGCTCAAAAGGGCAGGTGGCCTTGACAAGTTGCGCCATTTCAGGATGGTAGAAATGTGGTTTGCACTCAGCGCAGACTTGGCAGTCCCTGGTCAACGTCCTGATGTCCTCCAGGGAGTACGGCAGGTTATGGGCTTTCACAAAATGGTAAAATCGGGTGACCCCCGGATGGCAAAGATGTGCATGAAGAGCGTACAGCTGGTTGAGCTGTGTGCTTGCACACGTTCCCTGGGATAGGGCATCAGGGGGCTCATTGAGTCTGCCAGGCCGGTACAAGATATCATAGTTGTAGGTGGAGAGTTCTATTCTCCACCACAAAATCTTATCATTTTTGATTTTGCCCCGCTGTTGGTTGCTGAACATTAACGCAACTGAGCGCTGGTCGGTCAGCAAAGTGAACCTTTTGCCGGCAAAATAGTGCCTCCAGTGCCTAATAGCTTCCACTATGGCCTGGGCTTCTTTCTCCACCGTGGAGTGCTGAAGTTCAGAGCCTTGAAGGGTACGAGAAAAGAATGATACTGGCCTGCCTTCCTGATTGAGTGTAGCAGCCAGTGCGAAATCGGAGGCATCACTCTCTACTTGGAAGGGAATGGTCTCGTCCACCGCATGCATCGTTGCTTTGGCAATGTCCCCTTTAATGCAGCCGAAGGCCGCGCAGGCCTTAGCAGAGAGGGGAAAAGTGGTAGAATTGACCAGGGGGCGGGCCTTGTCTGCGTAATGGGGGACCCATTGGGCGTAATAGTTAAAAAAAACCCAGGCACCGTCTGAGGGCTTTGAGAGTGGTGGGAAGAGGGAGTTCTAACAGGGGGCGCATACGGTTTGGATCAGGGCCAATGACCCCGTTTTCCACAACATACCCAAGGATAGCGAGTCGGGTGGTTCTGAACACACACTTGTCCCTGTTATAAGTAAGGTTCAGAGCTTCGGCCACTTGGAAAAATCGTTGGAGGTTGGCGTCGTGATCCGACCAGTCGCGACCGCAGATGGTGATGTTATCCAGATAGGGAAATGTGGCCTTCAGTTGGTACTGGTCCACCATCCGGTCCATTTCCCTCTGGAAGACAGAGACACCATTCGTGACACCGAAGGAGTCGCACTGGAAGTGTTAGAGCCTGCCGCCCGCCTCGAAGGCGGTGTAGGGGCGGTCCTCTGGGTGGATGGGGAGCTGGTGATAAGCGGATTTCAGATCTATTGTCGAGTACACCTTGTACTGAGCTATCTGGTTGACCATATCCGCGATGCGGGGTAGGGGGTACATGTCAAGCTGTGTGAACCTATACTACATCCTGGAGACTGAGAGACCGGGCTCAGGCCTTGATCGCCTTTATACAGGGGTCTGTGGGAGGAGCCACAGGAGCAGTCAGCAGGGGCGTGTCCAGACAGGTATATGTAGTTCACCACACCTTGCTTTCAGGACAAGATCACACATAACCAAGACATAAAAGTGACTAACTATATTGTGTATCCTAAGAGCCTGCAGAGCAGACTGTGTTGAACAGAATTTGGATAAATATTGTTGAGCTTCAGTCAACATCACTGAATTTATTGAAAATGATGGTATCTTCATAACAACTAGCCCTGCTCAATCCCACTCTTCCTCAATCTACACTCTTGTCTGATTTAAAAGTGGCTGCCAGGGCACACATCTGCTCCTTATTGTTCTTTCTTACTTTACATTCTCTGCTTATTATTTGTCAATTTGCATTCCAAGGTGATTGTTGACTAATGCAGCCAGACCTCTGGTCACCAGTCCATGCAGACCTTTACAACTTGTAAAAATACAGTGGCTAATTTGCGTGAGGATAATGATCTCTTTAAATGGCATTAGTGGGTTGAGCTGGGCTGGGATGCTTCCTGTTGCTGAATCCAAATTACAGAAGCTACTTGCATCAATGCTGAGCTCTAAAAAGGCAGTGTTTATAATCAGTCCAACACTACAAATTCTCTCTCTCTCCTCCTCCCACTCCTATACCAATCATCCTTCAGTCCTCTCATTTTTGTCCTCTTCTCCATTATCCTCTTCCCTTTCTGGTTCTGTTCATTTACTACCTACATATTTCATCCTCCAGCTCTCCACATCTTCCTATTTGGCTGGAGTACCATCAGCCTTTCATATCTCCCAATATTGGTTCCCATTATCATTTTCCAGCACTGATAACCTTTTTGTTCTTGTTCATCACCCACTTAACTCTCCCTTACCACTACAGCCACTCCTCTCCTCCAATACCTGACTCTGTCTGCTTTTTGTTTGGTTTGCCTCTAAACATGAGCCTTTGATGTTTAGGAACACTTCTGGTGACTTTGTAACTGGATCCTCTACTTCCACGAAATTTCAGATGGAACCATCTATATTAGAGAATGTCTGCAGTACACAAACCGAAATTCTTACACTTAGCAGACATCCGAAGAAAAACAGAAGAAAAACCCCAAAGAATGAATATCAGAAAAATGTTAGATTCCCTTCCACATAGTATTGATCATTTGTTGCGGCTTACATGTGGGAGGGGAGAAGGGGATGCTTTGGTGTTCTAATGTTTTTCTGTCATTCATTCTTTGGGGTCTTTCTTCAGTTTCTTTGAGGAGCAAGAATTTTAGGTTGTACACTGCATGCGTTCCCTGATATTACAAGGAACCATTAAAATTTCTTGGAAGTAGTGGATACAGTTACAAAGTGGCCAGAAGCGTTCCCAAAAACTTCCACTGCTTTTGTTCCCATGAATGGTCCAGAAAAATCCACTAGAATCCTCTGCCAGGGCAATGTAGACCATTTTGAAGGCTGAAGAGGCACTGCTCTTGGCATCTTCTGCACATGTTGGCATCTTGAACAGTGCGTGGCAAGCTGCTTGATCTGTTGATCTAGGCCAGGCCACCAGACAATGCACCACACCAATTCTTTCATTTTGACCATGCTCAATAATAGGCATGCAGGCCCTTGCAACACTTTAGCTCTCAGCTTGGATGGTACAAAAACTCTCAAATCCCACATAAGGCAATTTCCATCAAGGGCAAGTTCATTTCAGCGCTGATAAAAATGGGGGAACTGGAATTTCTGCCACACATTCCAGCCATTTTGGGTGGCCATGTAGACCTGAGACAGTGTGGAGTCTTTTCTGGTTTCCCTTTGAATCATCACTGCCAATCTAGGGAATTTGCTTCTGGGGAATGTGTCAAGAGGAGTGCCCTCTTTTGGAAAATTTCCAGGTATTGTCCTTTCCAAGTATAAACAGGACAATCAATCAGCATTTAGATGATTAGCTGTCCTCTTGAATTCAATCTTGTAATTGTGCCCTTCAAGAAATAGAACCCATCTCTGCATTCATGCAGTTGCTACTTGCGGGACACCCTTCTGTGCATTGAAAATGGATAGTAGTGGTTGATGATCAGTAATGAGGGTAATCTCTCTCCCTTACAGGTACTGATTAAAACATTTTACATGCCAAACCAGACTCAAGGCCTCTCTGTCAATCTGTGCATCTTTTCTCTGCAGCGGTAAGGGATCATGATGCAAAGGCTATGGGGCGTCCACATCCATCACTCATAACATCTGACATGAATGCACCTATACCATTAGGCAAAGTGTCACAGGTAAGCTGCACTGGATGATGTGGATCATAATGTGTGAGTACAGTGTCTGACATCACCACTTACTTTGCCTTTTGGAAATCCAACTCACACTACTTTGACCATTGCCATTTCTTCTGATCTCTAATAGTAAGTTCAAGAGGTGGAAACCAATAGCCAGGAACCTGTTATAGTAATTGAAAAATCCTAATAAGGACTGCAACTCAGGCATGTGCTTCAACCTTAGGACAACCATCACTGCTTGAATTTTCTCAGCACACTTGGGTAATTCTTGTGTGTTAATGGACTGACTACATTAAGTGATGCTTGGTTTAAAGAATTCACACTTATCATATCGTGCCCTGAGCCTAATATCTTCTAATGTTTTTAACACCATCTTGAGCTTTTGGCGATGTCTCTTGTCACCCTTTTAGGTGACACTGATTTCATCCAGTACCTGGGCAGCCTGGCAGCAAGTGGCTTTCTGCCAGAGTGCAGGTGCAGATGCAACTCCAAATATAAGCCTATTATGGTAATAATGCCCTTTGTGAGTGCTTATGGTGAAAAGTACTTTGGAGTCTTCTTCCATATCCAATTGTAGACAGGCCTTAGCCAAGTCCACTTTGCCGAAGTGTTTCCCTCTAGAAATGTTTGCAAAGGTATCCTCTATCCTGGACGGAGAGTATTGATCTACTTTCAGTGCTGCACTGATGTTGACCTTAACATCACCACAGATCATGATAGACCTATTCTTCTTGGCTACTGTTCAATTTTGGAAAGAATTTCTTCTGCCTCCGTTCATTCTAACTCACTGACTACTTTATTACAGGAACCAGATGTGCTTTGTAAAACTTGGGTGTGGCGTTTTCAATTAATACTATTTTACCCTTTATATCTTTGAGTTTTCCAGTGCCATCCTTGAACAGTGCTATTGGTACTGGATGATATCTTTCTTAATTCGCTTTCAGTTGACTCAATTACCAGGGATTTGGCATGAAAATTTTGGGTGTGGATCTCCAATCAAATTTCACTTGTTTCAACAATCATGGCTCCCAATGCTGATCCTCCTCTTTTTTTTTACCACACACAAGGTAAATATAGCTTGTTAGTTGTTGTACTTGACTGTTATGAATGTCATTCCCAGAGGAGTTAGCTTTTCTCCAGTGTAAGTTCTTAGGTGGATATCTGCAGGCTTCAGTTTCAGTATCTTTGAAACGCCACTGAAACTCAGTTTGTGTAATAACTGAAACTATTGAGGCAGTGTCCAGTTACATATTAATTAATTTGTTGTTCACTTCTGTTATAAGCCACATTGCTTGTCTCTTGTTACACAGCTACAGTCCTGTGTCAGTTTCATTATCAGATTTTTCATCAAAACATGCAGATTAGTGCTCTATTTGAAACTGCAACTTGATTTTCTATCTTTTTTTTCCTCTTCCCTGTGCAGTCCATTTACTATTGTCTGCCTAACATGTTCTTTGTATGTGTCCTACTTTGTTGAATTTTCTGCAAGTTTCACCTTTGAACCTGCATTGGTATAGTGTATGTGAGTTCCTACTACAACATTATCACAGTTTGTTCAGCCAGGCTAGTTTCTATTTAGATGTTGCAATTTTGTTCACACTCAGTTTCATTCCTGACTGTGATTTAATTGCTCCTCTGGCTGCAGTTTCCATTGATACTGTGATTTCAACTGCTCTTTTAAATGTGAGCTGTGCTTCAGTTAGGAGCAATTTTTGTATTAAATGATCTCTCAATACTTCATTAAGCTCAGCATTGAACTGACAATGCCCAAGCAATCTGTTCAATGCAGCCACATATGCTGAAATTGAGCCCCTTTGGTTTGATTCTGTTTATGAAACAAGCATTCAGCAATCAACAATATTTTTTGTTCTAAATGTTCCTGTATTATGTTCACAATGTTATTAACGCCCATTTCAGCTGGTTTGTTTGGAGTCTTTAAAATTCTAAGAAAATTATTTGTTTCCCCAGCAACTGTAGCCGGCAACACTGGCACTCATTTTTCATTTGCTGTTTCATTCGCTTCAAAATATTACTCAATTCATTCAGCATATATCATCCAGTTATCTGTTGCACAATTGAACACATCTATCTTTCTGATGTAGCCAGTCATTTCTGCATTTGAAAAATTTAATATTATTACGACCCAGTGCTCACTGTTTATGGACATGTCAATTTAATCCATTTTCTGCCTTTTTTTAAACTCGAACATCTCTCTCCCCTTCTGAAGAAAAACATGCTATGCTTCAGCAGGTAGTCATTTCTGGTACATTATAAAAGTTCATTGTTGTCACTGTGGTATTTTGTAGTTCTAGAAACTAATTGAAAGAAAAACACGTGACCTAGGATCACCTGTCTACTTAGTTTCTCTTTAGTAAGGTGCTCACATTTGACATCGTGGCATAATAACCCATGCCATTCATGTACTTTTTATATGTAACCCATAATGAGTCCTGTAAACAAAAAAGAATTCTTATCAAATAATATATTTACAATATTACTCAATTATTACTGAAATATTATATGTTGTGTCAATGTTGTGCATTGACTGGGAAAATCATTATGCCAATCTGGATACTTTTAGCAGGGATTCTGTGTGTTAATACCCCACAATGATTGGAATTCACCTCACAACTACTGCAGGGCTAAAATAGGATTAGCGTAAATGGATATTTGATTGTTGTCACAGACTGACAAGCCTATTACCATGCAATATCTTGCTCTGCCTCTGCGAGAGATGAATCCAACTCTTCCCCATTCATGTCCTGCCTGGAGGCATTATAGATACTGCATCCATCAGTCAGAAATGAAGATTGTTGCAACAGTGAAGTAGATTTGATAATCCAATCTAAAAAAGAGGATATAGGAGTGTGTTTGCACTTGAGGTGCAGCTAACCTAACATTTGAAGCATTATTTATGAACTGTGTGGGGAAAAAAGCACAATTATTTGGAACTGTTCAAAGAATAGAAAGAATCTTCTTTTGAAGCAAAGGTTTACATTAAGCAGTCTAATTTAAGTAGGGACTTCCAATTCCATTAGTCCTGTCAGGAGATAGAAGAACGAAATATGTTTCAAAAGGATGTCCTTGACTTAAATCTTCACTGGGCAGATCTTATCCTGTAGGAAACATGCCCACAATAACATCAATCATTTAATCTATTCATTTACAACATTGTAAGGAAAAACCCAAATTTAAACTATCATAAAGAAGCTGTTAGAAAGTAAATCTGTCAGATTAAAAATTCAATACATTCGCTCTACACTTTGAAGGCTTAACTCCACACTCAACTGGCCCTTCACACTTCACACTCTCACAATGAGCAAAGTCTTATTGTCTTATTTGTAACACCATCACTCTGTGAATGCAAGGCTGCTGAATTGTTGTGTGAAATTGATATTTTTCTCAGGTTAACTTTTCCTATTGTTCTGGCTTCTAGAGACACAGTTCCTTTTGTATGAACATCGCTTCCTGTATGTAAACTGCTTTTTATAGCATTTCCTGTGTGGGTTAATCTGGATTTTGTTTTGAAGCACATGGTGGGAAGACATTAATTACCATCCACTCTTTATTTGCCCTTGAAACAGCAGTATCTTTTTTTTGTCCTTTATTTGTATTTAGTAAATGTTTAAACATTCTCTTTCAATATTTTTATTAATGTATACAAGAATATATAACAAATACAGAATATATATATATAAAAATTTACTAACAGAATACAGACAATAGAAAAATTGAACTGTATAGGACTGAGTAACATACGTGTATGTAGTACTCCGGTAATGATTACTAATACTGCAAATTTATAAAGAGTATACATTAGGAATTTTATATATATATAAAAATCTAGCCCCTACCAGGAAAGCCAATGGGTAAGCACAAGGAAAAAATATATTTTTTTAAAGTGTTGCTAAGTTGTTAACAAAGAATAACATGGTTAATAACATCTACGTAGAAAAATAACTTTCACAAGTTAGAGTAGTAGTTCATAAAAGGACCGCAAGTCGTATAAAAGTACTGTACTGAATTAGAAATAGAACACCGAATCTTCTCCAAACTAAGATGAGTCATAATGTCTTCTAACCACTGCAAATGAGTAGGAGAGACTGCTTCTTTCCATTTAAGCAAACTCCGTCTTCTCGCCATAAGTGAGATAAAAGCTAGAACATACAAGTCTGAGGGAGTTAAAGTTATATCTTGAGTTCTGAGAATACCAAAGAGAGCAGTAAGAGGGTTAGGTTCAAAGTTAGTGTTAAAAAGTTGAGAAAAAGTAGAAAATACATCTTTCCAAAATTTTTCTAAGCTGGGACATAACCAAAACATATGAATTAATGAAGCATTGGCTGAATTACATTTGTCACAAGTTGGAGAAATATCAGAATAAAAATGGGATAATTTCTCTTTAGACAAATAGTCTCTATATACCACTTTAAATTGTACCAAAGAATGGCGAGCGCAAAAAGATGACTTATTCACTAATTTCAAAATGGCATTCCAATCTTCATCAGAGATTTGCATATTCAGATCATGCTCCCAAGCTTGCCTAATATTATGTAAAGAAAGATGTTTAAACATAAGCAGTTTATTATATATATTAGAGATTGATCCATCAAAAAAGGTTTCAAATTTAAAATACCATCTAAGAGATTCTTATCTGAACTTGCAGGAAAGGTAGCCAATAGAGAATGTAAAAAATCTCTAATGTGAAGGTACCCATAAAAATGAGTTTGGGGTAAACCAAATCTGATGGACAATTGCTCAAATGACGCTAAGTTCCCATCAACAAATAAATCCAAAAATTGTCGAATACCCAATCTATTCCATTCTGTAAAATCTTTATTATTAGTAGAGAGCAGAAAAAAATAATTACAAAGAATGGGACTAGAAAGGGAAAAATGAGACAAACCAAAAAACTTTCTAAATTGCGACCAGATTCTCAAAGTATGTTTAAGAACTGGGTTATCAGTAATTTTACTGAAGGGTAAAGGAAGAGAAGATCCAAGAAGAGAAATAATTGAGGCATTTTTAACCGATTGAGCTTTTAGTAAAGTCCATGGTGGACAGTCATCCGTCTTGATATAATATGACCAGAATGTGATATTCCTTATATTAGTTGCCCAGTAATAAAATCTGAAATTAGGTAAAACTAGACCACCATCTTTATTTTTCCTTTGAAGAAAGACTTTGTTCAGCTGGGGTTGTTTATTATTCCATATGTAAGAAGAGAGAATTGAGTCCAAAGAGTCAAAAAAACTCTTCGGAATAAAAATAGGCAATGCTTGGAAAAGATATATGAATTTAGGTAACACATTCATTTTAATAGACTTAATACGGCCTAACAAGGATAAAGAAAGAGGAGACCATTTACTAAATAGCCTTTTAAAGTATCTCAGTAGTGGAATAAAATTAGCTTTATACAAAAGTTTACAATTTTTAGTAATAGTTATTCCAAGATAAGTAAACTGATTAGTCACAATTTTAAACAGAAGATTGTTGTTTATTGGTATCAGGTTATTTAAAGGAAATAATTTGCTTTTATATAAATTCAACTTATAACCTGAGAATTGACTAAATTGAGAGAATAAAGTAAGAGTGGAAGCTAAGGAGTCATTCACATTGGGAATAAAAAGTGAAATATCGTCCGCATATAAAGAAATTTTATGAATAGTATTACATTGGGTGAAACCTCTAATATCTTTGGAATTACAGAGTGCTATGGCTAGAGGTTCTAGAGCCAAAGCAAACAACAGAGGATTAAGGGGACAGCCTTGTCTAGTACCTCAATACAGGTTAAATGGTTTAGAGATTTGAGAATTAGTAAGAACCTGAGCTGTAGGTGAGAGATATAATAGTTTAACCCAATGAATAAAATTAGGTCCAAATTTAAATTTTTCTGAATTCTTGAATAGATAATTCCATTCCACTCTATCGAAGGCTTTCTCTGCGTCTAAAGATAATATACATTCTGAAACCTTGTTAGAGGGGAATACATCACATTAATAAACACTGAATGTTAAAATATGAATAGCGGTTTTTAATAAATCCAGCCTGAAACTCTCGTATAATGAACGGTAAAATAGTTTCAAGCCTGCGGGCTAAAATTTTAGGCAGAATTTTAGTATCTACATTAAGTAAGGAGATTAGTCTATAGAAGGAACATTCAGCAGGATTTTTATCTTCAAAATAAGCGAAATAGTTGCTTGATAAAAGGATTGTGGAAGTTAACCTACTTTAAAAGATTCAGAAAAAACAGCAGATAATTGAGGTATAGGTAGTTTAGAAAAGGTTTTATAAAATTCACAAGGAAAACCGTCAGGTCCTGGAATTTTACCAGAGTGAAGAACCACAATAGCTTCAGCAATTTCGGCACATGAAATCAGTTGATCAAGTTGGGACAAGGTAGGATCAGAAAGTACTGGAATATCAATTTTACTAAAGAAGCTGTGCATTTCTGTGTCATCCAAAAAGGAATCAGAACTATAAAGCCTTGAATAAAATTCTCTAAAAGTATCATTAATTTCAGAGAGATCCGAAGTCTTGAAGCCATCAATCTTAACAATCTCTGTAATTTGTCTGCTAACTATTGAAGACTTTAATTGATTGGCTAACAATTTACCTGATCTGTCCCCATGTATATAAAATTGACCTTTATTTACTTAGCAGGATTTTTTCAACTGGGTATGTCAAAAGAGAAAAGAATACTCATTCTTCTTGCATGTCCATCATACGCACTCTAGAATTGATTACTTTTTTATTGATAGACCCATGATGTCTTCAGTTAAATCCTGTGAATATAAAGAGATCGCATTGTCTGATCATGCTCCTGTTTTCTTGTGTTAGCTTTACCTGTTAGATCTACAATAAATAGAACCTGGCACTTTAACCCAACCTTATTATCAGATAAAGATTTTTTAGACTTTTTGGAGAAGCAAATTAATTATTTTTTTCAGGAGAATATCCAGGAAGAGACTTCTATCTTGATTGTTTGGGAGGCCTTCAAAGCTTATACTCGAGGACAAATTATCTCTTATTCCTTTAGTGTTAAGAAAAAAGCCGATGGAGAAAGAGATGGAAACTGAAAGCTTTGGATTTAAAATATGCTACCTCCCACGACCCGCATATATATAAATAACATGTTGAAACTAAGCAGTATCTTTTTACATGTCTTTTTAGTGTAACAAGGGTGCAGGAAATCAATGCTTTGCTGCTTGATGGAATTATCAGTTGTTTTGGGTAGTGTCAAATTTCTGTATTGTTACCCATCCAGGAGTATTATGTTCCCAATTTGTGCATTGTTAATTGAAAGGATTAAGTGTGAGGAGATGAGTCACTAGGCCGGGGGTCGGCAACCTGCGGCTCCCGAGCCATTTGTGGCTCTTTCACCTCTGTGCTGCGGCTCCCTGTGGCTTTGGGAAATAATTGGTCAGTATTTAATTAAAATGTATTTTATGTTAGTTTGTTAGCTTTTGAAATGTAATTATGGTGATCTTGTACAACCTAAGTGTAGCGACACATTTCCTGCCACATCCGAAACGGCTCACAATTAGCCAGCATTCCGGCTAAGGGAGATAGCCTACGGGGGTTTGTGAGTACGCGTCTTTTGCAGCATCTGCGTCCATGGGGGCTGGGTTGAGGGAGGCTTAAAAGCAAGGTTCGAATAAAGCTATCTTTGACTGCAGTTTACTGACACCGCTACAACGTGTTTTTATCGCTGGCTGTCCAGACGGAAGGTGCTGAAACGCTTTGTCGCGTGTCTGGAAGAAGTGAAAACTTTCCTGGGCAGCAAAGGGCTCACCTTTCCTGAGCTGGAACAGCCAGAGTGGCTGGAAAAGCTACACTTCATGGTAGACATGACAGCGCACCTGAACACGCTGAACACAGCTCTTCAGGGGAAAGGACGTACCGCCCTGCACATGTTGGAGGATGTTTTGGCATTCGAGCGCAAGTTGACAGTGCTTGCCAGAGATTTACAGAAAGGCACTTTGTCTCACTTCCCCAATTTGAGAGAGTTCAAACAAGGTCACGACATGATAATTTCGGAGTATTTACATTCTGCAATCATCGCAATGCAAACATCGTTTGGGAAACGCTTCTGTGAGTTCAGAGAGGAAAAAAACACATTATCCTTCCCGGTCACTCCCTTAAGCATCGATCCTTCCCTACTGAATACGACTGCATTGGCAGGTGTGAGTCAACCTGATCTTGAGATGGAACTGGCCGACATAGCCGACAAAGACATATGGGTGTCCAAGTTTAGACGCTTGACAGCAGACCTTGAAGATGTTGCCCGTCAGAAGGCCGTTCTTGCTCAGAAACACAAATGGAGTGATATTGAAAACCTCACAGATGACAGCTTGCGATCCTGTGTAAAGATGAAGGTGACATCATACAGCCCTGATGTGCAGACGCTGTGCGCTGAGGTCCAGGAGCAGAAATCCCATTAACCAAGTATGATAAATACTTTAATTGCCTATTATTTTACTTATATTCATATTTTTTCATTGTTCAGTGAAATAGTCCTTTAATTTTTCAGGATGACAGCTGGCTGACGTTATTTTTGGTTTGCTGCTGGCGGAAAATTTAAGTTCGGCGTTTTTCATAAATACAAGAAGGACTCAAATAGACATTGAATATTTTACTTAAAAGTAACTTTCAACCCAACGTCTTTTTTTCGGAGTTCAAAATGTTTTTGTTGCATGCAGAAATGTAATTTCGTTTTCTCTGCAGGAGTTCATCAATTTCATAAATGCAACACATTATAGTTTGTTTATACATAGCATAAAGGCAAAAAAAACGTTGTATGCAGTGTTATTTCATTTTAAATGTCAAACGGGTTTTGCGGCTCCCAGTGTTTTCTTTTCTGTGGGAAACGGGTCCAAGTGGCTCTTTCAGTGGTAAAGGTTGCTGACCCCTGCACTAGGCAAAGGATGTCTGCTCATGTTGATGGCTTTAATCATTTTCGGGTTTCTGGTGACCGCAGATTGCTGGTGGTGGTGGAAATGGTAATGGTAACGACATGGAACATCGATTAAAAAAGCTACAGCACACTGCAGGCCCTTCACCCCACAATGCTGTGCCAAACATGTACTTACTTCAGAAATTACCTAGGGTTATCCATAGTAAAAAAAAACTTACCCCTAACATCCCCTCTGTACCTACTTCCAAGCACCTTAAAACTGTGCCCTCTCGTGCTAGCCATCTAAGCCCTAGGAAAAAGCCTCTGACTGTCCACACGATCAATGCCTCTCATCATCTTATACACCTCTATCAGGTCACCTCTCATCCTCTGCCGCTCCAAGAAGAAAAGGCCAAGTTCATTCAACCTATTCTTGTAAGGCATGCTCCCCAATCCAGGCAACATTATTGTAAATCTCCTCTGCACCCTTTCTATGGTTTCCACATTCTTCCTGTAGTGAGGCAACCCGAACTGAGCACAGTACTCCAAGTGAGGTCTGACCAGGGTCCTATAGAGCTGTAACATTACCTCTCGGCTCTTAAAGTCAATCCCATGGTTGATGAAGCCCAATGCACCATATGCCTTCTTAACCAGAGTCAACCTGCACAGCAGCTTTGAGTGTCCTGTGGACTCGAACGCCAAGATCCTTCTGATCCTCCACACTGCCAAGAGTCTTACCATTAATATTATATTATGCCATCATATTTGACCTACCAAAATGAACTACCTCACACTTATCTGAGTTGAACTCCATCTGCCACTTCTCAGCCCAGTTTTGCATTCTATCAATGTCCCACTGTAACCTTTGACATCTCTCCACACTATCCACAACACCCCAACCTTTGTATCATCAGCAAATTTACTAACCCATCACTCCACTTCCTCATCCAGGTCATTTATAAAAATCACGAAGAGAAGAGGACCCAGAACAGATCATGGAGGCATACCACTGGTCACCAACCTCCATGCAGAATATGACCTGTCTACAACCACTGTTTTCTTCTGTGGGCAAGCCAATTCTGGATCCATAAAGCAAGGTCCCCTTGGATCCCATCCCTCCTTACTTTCTCAATAAGCCTTGCATGGGGTACCTTAACAAATGCCTTGCTGAAACCATATACACTACGTCTACTGCTCTGCCTTCATCAATGTGTTTCGTCACATCCTCAAAAAACACAATCAGTCTTGTAAGGCATGACCTGCCTTAGACAAAGCCATGCTGACTATTCCTAATCATATCCTGCCTCTCATGATCTTCTCCATCAAGGCACATGACAAGATAGGCCAAAGCCAGCATAGTTTCCTAAAAGGAAAATCCTGCCTGACAAACCTACTGCAATTCTTTGAGGAAATTACAAGCAGGGTAGACAAAGGAGATGCAGTAGACATTGTGTACTTGGGTTTTCAGAAGGCCTTTGACAAGGTGCCGCACATGAGGCTGCTTAGCAAGATGAGAGCCATGGAATTACACGTAAGTTACCAGCATAGGTGGAGCATTGGCAAGTTGGCAGAGAACAGAGAGTGGGAATAAAAGGATCCTATTCTGGCTGGCTCTTGGTTACCAATGAAGTTCCACAGGGGTCGGTGTTGGGACCGCTGCTTATTACGATGTATGTCAGTGGATTTGTGACTAAGTTTGCCAAAGATACAAAGATAGATGGAGTCACAGGCAGTGCTAAGGAAACAGAGAGCCTACAGAGAGACTTAGATAGTTTAGGGGAATGGGCAAAGAAGTGGCAAATGAAATACAATTTTGGAAAGTGTATGGTTATGCACTTTGGTGGAAGAAATAAATGAGCAGACTATTATTTAGATGGGGAGACAATTCAAAATGCAGAGATGCAAAAGGACTTGGGAGTCCTTGTGTAGGATACCCTAAAGGTTAACCTCCAGGTTGAGTCAGTGGTGAAAAATGCAATTGCACTGTTGGCATTCATTTCTAGAGGTATAGAATATAAAAGCAGGGATGTGATATTGAGGCTTTATAAGGCACTCATGAGACCATACTTGGAGTATTGTGTACAGTTTTGGGTTCCTTATTTTAAAAAGGATATACTGACATTGGAGAAGATTCAGAGAAGATTCACAAGAATGATTCCAGGAATGAAAGGGTTACCATATGAGGAATGTCTGGCAGCTCTTGGGCTGTATTCCCTGGAGTTCAGGAGAATGAGGGGGTCTCATAGATACATTCCGAATGTTAAAAGGCATGAACAGATTAGATATGGCAAAGTTATTTCCCATGATAGGGGAGTCTAAGACAAGTGGGCACAACTTCAGGATTGAAGGACGTCCATTTAGAACTGAGTTGAGGAGAAATTACTTTAGTCAGAGGGTGGTAAATCTGTGGAATTTGTTGCCATGAGTGACTGTGGAGGCCAAGTCATTGGGTGTATTTAAGGCAGAGATAGATAGATTCTCGATTAGCCAGGGCATCAAAGGGTATGGGCTGAAGGCAGGGGAGTGGGGATGACTGGAAGAATTGGATCAGCCCATGATTGAATGGCAGAGCAGACTTGATGGGCCAAATTGCTTACTGTTGCTCTTATATCTTATGGGCATTGACTTAACAACCACTGAAGTAAGACTCGCTGGTCTAAATTTCCTGGGCTCTCTCAACTCCCTTTCTTTAATAAGGGAACAACATCTGCAACCCTCCAATCCTCCGGAACCTCTCCCATCCCCATTGATGATGCAAAGGTCATTACCAGAAGCTTAGCAATCTTCTCCCTCACCTCAGTAGCCTATGGTACATCTCATCTGGTCCTGGTGACTAATCCAACTTGATGCTTTCCAAAAGCTCCAGCAGCTCCTGTTTCTTAATGTCTATATCCTTAAGTTTTTCAGGCCGCTGTAAATCATCCCTACAGTTGCCAAGGTCCTTCTCCATAGTGAATACTGAAGCAAAGTATTCACTGAGTACCTCTGCCATCTCCTCTGCTTCCATACACTTTCCCACTGTCACACTTGATTTTCCTATTCTCTCATGTCTTATCCTCTTCCTCTTTACATACTTGTAGAATGCCTTGGGGTTTTCTTTAATCCTGTCCGCCAAGGCCTTCTCATGGCCCCTTCTGGCTCTCCTAATTTCAGTCTTAAGCTCCTACCTGCTAGCCTTATAATTTTCTAGATCTCTATCATTACCTAGATTTTTGAAACTTTCATAAGCTTTTCTTTTCTTCTTGATGAGATTTTCAATAGCCTTTGTACACCATGGTTCCTGTACCCTACCATCCTTTCTGTCTCATTGGAATGTACCTATGCAGAACACCACATAAATATCCCTGAACATTTGCCATATTGGTGCTGTACATTTCCCTGAGAACATCTGTTCCCAATTTATGCTTCCAAGTTCCTTCCTGATAGCTTCATATTTCCGCTTACTCCAATTAAATGCTTTCCTAACTTGTCTGTTCCTATCCCTCTCCAACACTACGTTAAAAGAGATGGAATTGTGATCACTATCTCCAAAATGCTCTCCCACTGAGAGACCTGACACCTGACCAGGTTCATTTCCCAATACCAAATCAAGTACAGCCTCTCCTCTTTATAGGCTTATCAACATATTATGTCAGGAAATCTTCCTGAATACATCTAACAAACTCCACCCCATCTATACCCCCTGCTCTAGGGAGATACCAATCAATATTGGGGAAATTAAAATCTCCCACCATGACAACCTTGTTATTATTGCATCTGTCCAGAATCTATCTCCCTATCTGCTCCTAAATGTCCCTGTTTCTATTGGGTGGTCTGTAAAAACACCCAGTAGAGTTATTGACCCCTTCCTGCTCCTAACTTGCACCCACAGAGACTCCGTAGACAATCCCTCCATGACTTCCTCCTTTTCTGCAGCCATGACACTCTGATCAGCAGTGCCACTCTCCCACCTCTTTTGCCACCCTCCCCGTCCTTTCTGAAACATCTAAAGCCTGGCACTTTAAGAAACCATTCCTGCCTCTGAGCCATCCAAGTCTCTGTAATGGTCACTACATCATTGCTCCAAGTAGCGATCCACGCTGTAAGTTCATAGGCTTTGTTCATGGTACACCTTGCATTAAAATAGACACACCTCAAACCATCAGTCTGAGTGTATTCCTTCTCTATCACCTGCCAGTCCTCCCTCTCACACTGCCTACAAGCTTTCTCTATTTGGGAGCCAACTGCCTCTTCCTCTGTCTCTTCAGTCAGTTCCCACCACCCAGCAATGCTAGTTTAAACTCTCCCCAATAGCCTTAGCAAACCTCCCTGCCAGGATATTGGTTTCCCACAGATTCAAGTGCAACCTGTCCTTATTGTACAAGTCACACCTGCCCCAGAAGAGATCCCAATGATCCAGAAATCTGAATGCCTGCCCCTCACTCCAATCTCTCAGCCACGCATTTATCCTCCACCTCATTCTAATCCAATACTCGCTGTCGCGTGGCATAGGCAATAATCCAGAGATTACTACCTTTGAGGTCCTACTTCTCAGCTTTCTCCCTCACTCCCAGTAGTCTGTTTTCAGGAACTCCTCCCTTTTCCTACCTATGTCGTTGGTACCAACACATACCACAACGCCTGGCTTCAGAATGTCATGGATGTGATCAGAAACATCACAGACCCTGGCACCAGGGAGGCACACTACTATCTGCTTTTCTTTCTTGATCCACAGAATCGCCTGTCTGACGGCCTAACTATAGAGTCCCCTAGCACTGCTGCCTTCTTCCTTTCCCTACCTTTCTGAGCCACAGGGCCAAACTCTGTGCTTCCCCCATGTAGGTTGTACCCCGTAACAGTACTCAAACAGGAGTACTTATTGTTAAGGGGGACAGCCACTGGGGTACTCTCTAGTATCTGATTCTTGTCCTACCCTCTCCTGACTGTTATCCATTTATCTGTCTCCTGAGGCCCCGGTGTGACTACTTGCCTATAGCTCCTCTCTATCACCTCCTTACTTTTCTTGACCAGATGAAGGTTATTGAGCTGCATCTCCAGTTCCCTAACCCAGTCCCTTAAGAGCTGCAGCTCGAAGCACCTGCCGCAGTTGTGGCTGTCCGGGAGGCTGAGAGTTCCCCGACATCCCACATCTGACACCCAGTACAGAACACCGGCCTCACAGACATACTTCCAATTCCTACTCTTCACAAGTAAATGACCTCATCTCGCCCATTATCGCCAAAGCCCTCCAACTTTGTCTCCCTCTACTCTGAGACCTGCTCTATAAAGATGCTGTCTTTTTAAACTCCTTCTACCAGTCTAACTCTCTGACATCCACACTCCTGCACAGTTGTTGCTCAATTACAAATTTCTTTTGCTGATGATCTTTTCCAGGCCCTTGTGCAGCATGTACATTACTTGTCACTTATCAATGCATGCCTAAATGTATTGAGTTGCTTTTCAAACTGTCCTTGCTGTCACACAGAATGTTGGGTTAGAGAATCACAAAGGTTCACTATCTGATCAGGTCTGGCAACATTAAGGTTAATTTAATATCATCCTACCTTTCACCCATGTTTTGGCAATTTCTACATTATTTCTTTAAATACTAATTAGTGCCTGCACCATGCCTTTTAATGTGCTCTCCCAATCAAGCACAGCCAGCCTCCCTCTTATTGTTTCTTTTGTTTAAGATTTGAAACCCTAGTTTTGCACTGGCTCTCAATGTTGTTGATGAATATAAAATTCCATCACAATCACTGTTCTCAGAAAGCCCCCTGACAACCATACTGTCAATATTTTTACACTACTTTTTCATTGCACTACATGAGATTCAAAATTGCCTTTTCTCAAGATGTGATCCATAAACACAAATAAATCCACCTTGCCTTTATAGATAAAGTCTCCCTTTATTATGTTACTCCATTACCTGCACTGATAGTTTCCTGATTTATACTATGCCCAATGTTACAGCTACTATTTGGTGGCTCATAAATAACTCCTATTGATGCCCTCTGCTATTTTCTGTTTCTTAGCTTGGCCCAAATTGAATCTAATTCTACCCCATGATCTGTCACATCAAGATCATATCTCACCAATGCACTAATTTTCTCTGTAAACAATGCTTCCTCATTCTCTTTTTCTTATTGCATGGCCTTCTTAGACGCACAACCTGAGATATTTCATTCAGCTTTGATTATCCTGCAGCCTTTTAAGGAAATTAGATCACTCACATCTATTTGTGCAATCAATTCAGTTACTTTGTCATCTTTGCTGCAAGAATTCAATTACAGTGCTTTAAACCTTGTCATTTTAAAACATTGCTGTGCTTCAACCCCTTTGCTACTTGACTATTTTTGCTGTCATCTTCATCTACTGTTAGGTTTCCCAACTTCCCATTTCTGCCCTTCTCAAATTCCCCTTCAGATTAATCACCCCTACCCCCACCACAAACTAATTAAACATTCTTCAGTAACACTGGCAAAACTTCCGGCTATGCAAAAGCCTCCTCCAATCCTACAGATGCCACTTAACCAGAAACCATTCCAGTGCCTCAGAAATCTAATTGTTTGTTTGCAATGTGTTCAGCTGTGCACTCATCTGCTCTATTCTTCTGTTCCACTAAACATTGCTAAATATGTAGCTTTATGAATAATAATGACATTACACTCTGAGGTCATGTTTTTTTCAAATCTCTTTCTAACCTTGGCGACTCTTCTTCCTCTACACCCATGACTGCGTGGCTAGGCACAGCATAAATTTCCTGAATACACAACTGTTCTCAGCAGAATCTCAGATGGTGATGAGGAATCATATAGGAATGAGATAGATTGGCTAGATGAGTGATTTTGCAACAACAAGTCGATGTAAGACCAAAGAATTGATTGTAGATTTCAGGAAGGGGAAGTCAAGGGAACATACGCTAGTTCTCATTGAGGGGTCAGTAACTTCAAGTTCCTGGGTGCCAACATCTCCGAAGATCCACCCTGCACTCAATATAGATGCAATTATGAAGAAGCCATGCCAGCAGTTATACTTCATTAATAGTTTGAGGAGTTTGGTGTGCCACTGGCAAAAGAAATGTTTCCTCATCTCTGTTCTGAATGAACAATCCCAAATTCTGAGGCAGTGTCCTCTGGTCCCAGATTCCCACACTATAGGAAACATCCTCTGCACATCCACTCTATCCAGACCTTTAAATATATTCAGTAGGTTTCAATAAGATCCCCCCTCCCAATCTTCTAAACTCCAATGAGTACAGGCCCACAGCCTCAAAGACTCCTCATACGTTAGCCCTTTCATTCCTGAGTTCATTCTCATGAACCTCTTCTGGACTCTCTCCATTGCCAGAGTATCCTTTCTTACTTAAGGGGCCCAAAATCACTCATAATACTCCAAGTGTGGTGTGGCCAATGCCTTTTAACGCTTCAACATTATATCCTGGATTTGTATTCCAGTCCTCTTGAAATGAATGCAAACATTGTGTTTGCCTTCTTTACCACTGATCAACCTGCAATTATTTCTATCTGAGTTGCACCAGCATCATCCTATGGAATGGATTAAGATGCTCCCATAGATTATACTCACTGAAGCCCACACTGAAATCAGTGTGGCTGCTGAGCCTTTCCTCTTATACATCCAAACAACGCCTGTTTAGTCAACTGACTTCCCCTTATCTTGATTGCAAGGGCTCTATTAATATTAGCCTTCCCAATTTAAATTATAGTGGTGGCCCCCATAAGCTATCTTGTTTACATTCATTATCTTACATTATTTGTTTGTTCCATCTAAAGGCTTCAATCTATAAGAATATCACATTAAAGACCACTTGATTTAACTACTAAAAGAAAAATAAATTTAAAAGTAAATTCCACTTTCTCCTCATTCACCAAATCTATTTTATGCTCAGACCACTGTGTATAAACATCTTTGTGGTTCCTGAGGCTCTCTTCTGTACAAATCGATCAGATCAGTTCACTTGATCTTAATTGAAAGGATGATCTTAAAAAGCTGCTTCCGTGACCACTTAATGCCTCCAAGAATTATTTTCTCATAACACCTCTGGAATTCAGATTTTTGATTAGCCTTAATCAGCTGGACAACAATAATCCCCCAGTCACTTCCCTTTTAAGGAGCATGCCATGCACATGCTGTGCATCTGGATTTCCAAAATAATGCCTTGATAGCAAAGTGCTGTAAAATTCACCATAGACATTGCCGATGTGAAATCGATATATGATTTCTTCCTCTTCTTAAAGTCATTGATCAGTCTTTTATTGTAACTGATAAGTAAGTTTACCTTTATTTCTTGCTGATGGGATGACATTGAGTAAAGCAAAACTTCGTTACAGTAAGGCAGGCACTATGAATGATCAGCAGAAAGATTGTCAAATCCAAAATTCCACATCACTGTGATCTTTGTAATTAACTGAATTGATCCAGCACCTGGGACTCATTGTTTTATAATATAATAAAGCATCAATCCTAACAAATTGGTCCATGATCAATACAACCTCAAAACAGAATGATATCCAGCGTGACTGCATCATCACCCCACAATATTCCTTAATGATATACTTCCAACAATCCTTGCTGGAGAGGAACAAAATTATAGAAACAATGGGCAACTGTTCAACCTACCACTCCAACACTGTCAAAAATAGGAAGCAACAGTTCAGCTGCATTATACACTCAATGGCTACTTTATTGGGTACATGCTCGTTAATGCAAATATTTAAAGAACCAATCATTTGGCAGCAATTCAATTAATAAAATATGCAGATATGGTCAAGAAGTTCATTTAGTGTTCAGTCAAAACCTCAGAATGAAGAAGAAAAGTGACTCTGACCGTGGAATGCTTGCTGGTACCAGACAGGGTTGTTTGAGTATCTCAGACACTGCTGATCTCCTGGGATTTTCATGAATAAATATCTCTAGAGTTTACAGAGAATGGAAGCAAAAAAAAAACAAAAACTCCAGTAAGCAGCAGGTGTATAGTTGAATATCAGAGAGGATAGTGGAGAATCATCAGATTTGTTCAAACTGACAGGAAGGCATCAGTAACTCAACTAACCATTTGAGGCAACAGTGGTGTGCAGAAGAGCACCTCTGAATACACAACTTGTCAAGCCTTGAAGTGGATGGGCAAGAGCAGCAGAAGACAATGAGCATACACACAGTGGCCACTTTATTAAGTACAGGAGGTACCAAATAAAGTCCTCGCTGAGTGTATAGACACTACATACATATGCAGATTTTTGGAGAACAAGCTGCAAGTCTCATCAACTTGTTCATAATAGCATGGCCTCCTGCGTCAACACAGACAGAATCAGGGTGCTATACAAACCACCCCATATTGTATAATGCTATCTTTTGACAATGAAGAGTTCAAAGTGAAACTGTGGATAGTGTAGACCACTTCTCATATCTGGAGAACCATTTGTCAGTGAAGACAGACACTGATAATAAAATTTATCATTGTCCTTATTGCACCATCACAAGCTTTTGGCTGTCTAAAAAGAAAAAAAAAGTGTTTGAGGATCAAGATCTCAGACCTAGCACCACATCTTAATGCCTGTCCTCCTGAATGCTTTTGACATTTTGGTTACTTACTATAGACAGCGCAATGCACTGGAGAGATGGGGTCACTCACTCTACAAAATTCCTTGTCCAGACACAGGAAACCACTTCAGAATACTCTCCCAAACCAACATTCATAGCAGATTCACATTCTGCTCAGTTGACTTCATTGTCCAGGCACATTTATTTCAGCATGAGCCCGTGCCACCCAATTACAACCATGTGATCAATTAACCTAATAAACCGAATGCCTTTGAAATTTGGGAGGAAGCTTGGGCACCTGGAGGAAACCCGTCTGGTCACAGAAGAATGCACAAACTCCTTACGATAGTGACTGGAATTGAATCCATGTCGCCAGTGCTGTAATAACATTGCTCTGACTGCTACACTGCTGAGCCGCTGTAATTGTTTGCTGCCTGATGCCAAACTCCTGAAATTGACTCTCATTTCTGAGCTCTGTCATGCCAAGTGTTTTCCAGGCTAACAGAGAATAAGATTTAAGGATGCGTTCTAGGCCTCCTTCAAAATAGTGCAACAATCCCATTGCCTCTTGGGAATCCCTGGCCCATAACCACTCAAAGTGGAGAAAGAATATTTGGGTTAAAACAAAAAACCTTGAGTCCATGTATCAAGAGCTGAAAGAACCGTGTGGAAGTGGTTGAAGGTAAGCACCAACAGCCCACCACCTTTCCTCATCAAACACTTTCATCTCCATATGTGGCAGGATCTGCTGGTTGCATGTTGATAGGACCCTAGAACCGGTCTAGAAGTCATTCTGAACCCCAAGGGGCAGACAGAAGACGAAATATGGAGTGTAGTAATGCATAAGTGTTCAAGTCCTTTTCTAAAGTCTGTTGTTCCCTTCTTTAGACTAATACAGTAGAATAACGTCTAACCTTCCTACAGCCTATGGACTCACTTTCAAGCACTCTTCATCTTATGTTCATGGTATTTATTGCTTATTTATCTATCTATCTATCTATCTATTTATTTATCTATCTATCTATCTATCTATTTATTTATTTATTTATTTATTTATTTATTTTTATTTCTTTCATTTTGTATTTGCACTGTTTCTTGTCTTTGCACACTGGTTCAACCAACTGGGTGCGGTCTTTCATTGATTCTATTAGGGTTATTATTCTATTATGGAATTTCTGGTATGCCCACAGGAAGATGAATGTCAGTGCTTTATATGGAGATGTATATGTACTTTGATAATAAATCTACTTCAAACTTTTTGAACTTTGAATCAGATTTCAGAAAGGGACATAATGGTGTATTCATCACTATTTCACAAATATAGCATATGCAGCAGTTTGCGTTCCACCCAACACCTAATGCTAGAATCTTTGTGGAACAAAGATGAAGTCGGTGGGAAATCAGATTTGAATCCAATTTGAATGTCAGATGAGCTTATCTTGTTTTCCAGCCAGCTACTTAATTGTGTCTGTCATTGTCCAGCTACTAAGGTATGCTTTGTGTCGCAGATGAGAAGTGCCTTCTGCTTATTGCTAACCTAATAGTTATGAGTACTCCCTGCCAGCTGCAGGACAATTTACATGATTAGGCTGATGGGAAAACTGCAGGGACCTGCTGACATATAGATGAATCACTGAAATGATAGGTATTTCATTCCAGGGACTGTGCAACACAGATGAAATGCAAAATAGATAGAATTTCTGTCGTCATCTTAGCTCTGGTAGCAAAAAGAGGAAGTATCCCTCTGATACTTTCTCCATTTTCTGGTTGGGGCCTAGCTAAATAACAGGCAGAACACTACCAGCTCATTTATCAAGACTGCTTTGCAGAGGTTGACATGAAGCATTTAATATGATGTATACATTCAAAATGACTATTTTCACAACAAGTTATAACAATATATAGAACTTTCAAAGAAAGGAGTCCTTGTAATCTATCATAGAGCTCCAGTCATTACCTAACGACTTAAGGCAGATTTATACTTGTGTGTCGCATCTACATCGTAGATACTGGGTACCCTACACTTTACCTACGCCGTACCTCACGCCGTAGGGTGACGTGTACCTCCCTAAAAAGTAACTCACATGTCGTGGCGATGCAGACCGCAACAAGTGTGATTGGTCTGCTTGGTCGCATCACATTTCCTCCTACACATTTCCGGTTGCTTCTTCTCCGCCATGTCTGTACACCGATGCGAAATAGATGAACCAAATCATCAAATCTACCTGCCGACATGCGAAAAAGTTTGAAATGCATTTCGTCATCCAGGTCTCTCATGAAGAAACTCAACACAGAGGCATAGAAACCCCACTGCCAACTTACGGCGTAGAGTGACGCAGAAGTGGAAATTAGCCTTTACAACCAATGAGCCCTTATATAAGAAAGAATATGTTGGCATAGATGAATGTCCAGAGAAAGATGACAAGAATGATCTTGTGAGTGAAAGGAGCGTTTTGTGGCGGCTCATTTCCTAGCGTATGCGAACCGACTCACAATTAGATAGCCTACGGGGGTTTGCGAGCACAGAGCTTTGGAGCCTCTTCGCCATGGGGGGCCGGTTGACAGAGGCTTAAAAAGTGAGGCTGAAGTTTTCGAATAAAGTTTTTCCTTCGACTGCAGTTACCGACTCCGTGTCGTAATTTTAGCGCTGTTTGTAGCACACCGCTACAATTGGTGACCCCGACGGTCCAAACGATTTTTGGACCAGAAATGACCGACGCCGCCTCTGTTCATGCGGTTTCGTTGAAACTGCCGGGTTTCTGGACACAGCGCCCGGACCTATGGTTCCAGCAAGCCGAAGCCCAATTCCACGTTCGCCGGATCACCTCAGAAGACACCCGCTACTACTACGTGGTGGGCTCCCTCGACCAGGACACAGCTGCCCAGGTCGCGGAGTTCGTACAGTCGCCCCCGGCAGACGGCAAGTACACGGAATTCAAAGCTCTGCTCCTCAGGACTTTCGGACTCTCTCGGCGTGAGCGGGCTGCCCGTTTACTGCACCTGGATGGCTTGGGCGACAGACCTCCATCGGCTTTAATGAACGAGATGTTGTCTCTGGCCGAGGGACACACAGGCCTCATGTTTGAGCAGGCATTCCTGGAGCAGCTGCCCGAGGACATACGCCTGCTGCTGTCCGACGCGGATTTCAGTGACCCCCGGAAGGTGGCAGCCCGGGCGGACTTGCTGTGGAACGCCAAAAAGGTGAGCGGGGCGTCCATCGCACAGATCACCCAGCCACGCTCCCGGCAGCAAACCAGTCCAGGCCCGGCCGCAGAGCCCACTAACCCCCGGCCCAATGACCACTGGTGCTTCTACCACCAGCGGTGGGGCGCAGAAGCCCGCCGTTGCCGCCCGCCCTGCAAGTTCCCGGGAAACGCCAGGGCCAGCCGCCGCTGATGGCTACGGCGGCTGGCCATCGGGATAGCCTCCTGTATGTGTGGGATAGCAGGTCGGGACGCCGCTTTTTGGTCGATACTGGGGCTGAGGTCAGCGTTTTACCTCCGACAAGTTACGACACTCGCAGCAGGGCACCGGGTCCCCCCCTGAGGGCCGTGAATGGCAGCACAGTAAGGACCTATGGCACCCGTCAGGTGCAGCTACAGTTCGGCCCCAGCCAGTTCACGTGGGACTTCACACTGGCCGCCGTAGCCCAACCGCTTCTGGGTGCGGATTTTTTGCGAGCTCACAGCCTGCTGGTTGACCTGCCCAGGAAGAGACTGGTACATGCCGAGACCTTTCAGACGTTCTCCCTGGGCGCGGCCCAGTTGCCAGCCCCTCACCTCGGCTCCATCACGCTGTCCGACAACGACTTCACCAGGGTCCTGGCGGAGTTCCCATCGGTTCTGGCACCGCAGTTCACAGCAGCCATGCCCAGGCACGGCGTACAGCACCACATCCCGACACAGGGACCACCCCTCCATGCCCGTGCTCGGCGGCTTCCCCCGGACAAGCTCCGACTGGCGAAGGAGGAGTTCCAGAGAATGGAGGAATTGGGGATCATCCGGCGGTCCGACAGCCCCTGGGCTTCCCCCCTGCACATGGTGCCCAAAGTGACGGGGGGCTGGAGACCGTGCGGCGACTACCGCAGGCTGAACGAGGCTACCACACCGGACCGCTACCCTGTGCCGCACATTCAGGACTTTGCGGCAAACCTGCACGGCGCCCGGATCTTCTCCAAGGTCGACCTTGTCCGAGGGTACCATCAAATCCCGATGCATCCTGACGACGTCCCCAAGACGGCTCTCATCACCCCGTTTGGCCTCTTCGAGTTCCTCCGCATGCCGTTCGGCCTGAAGAATGCCGCACAGACGTTCCAGCGGTTAATGGACGCGGTGGGACGGGACCTGGACTTCGCGTTCATCTATTTGGATGACATCCTCATAGCCAGCGGCAGTCGTCAGGAGCATCTGTCCCACCTCCGTCAACTCTGCGCCCGACTGAGTGAGTACGGTCTTACAATTAACCCTGCCAAATGCCAGTTCGGACTTGATACCATTGACTTCCTGGGCCACAGGATTACTAAAGACGGGGCAACCCCTCTGCCCGCTAAGGTAGATGCGGTCCGCCACTTCCCCCGACCCACCACGGTCAAAGGCCTTCAGGAATTCGTAGGTATGGTCAATTTCTACCGCCGCTTCCTCCCTTCAGCTGCCCGGATCATGCGCCCCCTGTTCGCCCTGATGTCGGGTCCGGGCAAGGACATTACCTGGGACGAGGAGTCCGCCGCCGCTTTCGTTCAAACGAAGGAAGCTTTGGCTGACGCCGCAATGCTAGTACATCCCAGAATGGACACCCCTACCGCCCTCACAGTGGACGCATCAAACACGGCAGTCGGTGGGGTGCTGGAGCAGCTCATCGCAGGTCGCTGGCAACCCCTGGCGTTTTTCAGCAAACACCTGCGGCCACCCGAGCTCAAGTACAGTGCTTTTGACCGGGAACTGTTGGCGCTCTACCTGGCAATCCGGCATTTCAGGTACTTCCTAGAAGGTCGGCCCTTCACCGCGTTCACGGACCACAAACCGCTTACCTTTGCGTTTACGAAAGCATCCGACCCCTGGTCATCCCGCCAGCAACGCCACCTGTCCTACATCTCTGAATACACAACGGATGTCCGGCACGTCTCGGGTAAGGACAATGTCGTGGCGGATGCGCTCTCTCGCCCTACCGTTCATGCCCTTTCCCAAGGGGTAGACTTTGAGGCACTGGCAGAGGCACAGCAGGTAGATGAGGAGATTCCGAGTTACAGGACTGCAGTCTCTGGTTTGCAGCTCCAGGACTTCCCCGTGGGCCCAGGTGAGAGGACCCTACTCTGTGACGTCACCACCAACCAGCCCCGTCCGGTCGTCCCCGCAGCCTGGCGGCGACGTGTTTTCGACTCCATTCATAACTTGGCGCATCCCTCCATCCGGACAACTGTCCGGATGGTTTCCAGCAGGTTCGTTTGGCACGGACTCCGCAAACAGGTCAGTGAATGGGCCAGGACGTGCATGCACTGCCAGACGGCCAAGGTTCAGCGGCACACCAAAGCCCCACCGCAGCAGTTCCATCCCGCCCACCGGCGTTTCGACCACATTCATGTGGATATCGTGGGCCCCCTGCCAGTGTCGCGCGGAGCGCGTTACCTCCTGACTATCGTGGACCGGTTCACAAGATGGCCAGAGGCGGTCCCGCTCACCGACACCACCTCCGAATCTTGCGCCCGAGCCCTGATCGCCACCTGGATATCCCGCTTTGGTGTACCAGCCCACATTACCTCCGACAGAGGCGCCCAGTTCACCTCCAGCCTGTGGTCAGCTATGGCCAGCCTTTTGGGGACTCAGCTGCACCACACCACTGCCTACCACCCACAGTCGAACGGGCTAGTGGAGCGTTTCCACCGTCACCTGAAGTCGGCCCTCATGGCCCGCCTGCGAGGAGCCAACTGGGCGGACGAGCTTCCCTGGGTCCTTCTCGGCATCCGCACAGCGCCCAAGGACGACCTGCACGCCTCGTCGGCCGAGTTGGTATACGGCGCGCCCCTGGCCGTCCCCGGGGAGTTCCTACCAGCCCCGAGGGGGCAAGAGGAAGAACCCGCTGCAGTCCTGGGCAGACTTCGCGAGAAGCTCGGTAACCTGGCCCCCATACCCACTTCGCAGCATGGGCGGCACCCGACCTGCGTACCCAAAGACCTACGGAACTGTAAGTTTGTGTTTGTACGAAGGGGCGGGCATCGGCCACCGCTGCAGCGGCCATACGAGGGGCCGTTTACGGTGCTCCGGAACAACGGGTCCACGTTCGTGCTGGACGTTGGGGGGAAGGAGGAGGTTTTCACGGTGGACCGCCTCAAGCCGGCCCATGTGGACCTGGCGCAACCGGCCGAGTTTCCGGCGCCTCGGCGCAGAGGCCGACCTCCCAAGCAGGTTCTGGCCCAGGCTGTGGACATTGGGGGGTGTATCGCCGGTTCTGGGGGGGGGGGGTTATGTGGCGGCTCATTTCCTAGCGTATGCGAACCGACTCACAATTAGATAGCCTACGGGGGTTTGCGAGCACAGAGCTTTGGAGCCTCTTCGCCATGGGGGGCCGGTTGACAGAGGCTTAAAAAGTGAGGCTGAAGTTTTCGAATAAAGTTTTTCCTTCGACTGCAGTTACCGACTCCGTGTCGTAATTTTAGCGCTGTTTGTAGCACACCGCTACAGTTTAATGATTTTGGGCCTGTACTTGCTGGAGTTTAGTAGAATGAGAGGGATCTCACTGAAAACTATTGAATATTGCAAGGCCTATATAGAATGGACATTGAGAGGATGTTTCCTATAGTGGGTAGTCTAGGACCTGAGGGCACTGCCTCAGAATAGAAGGACATCCCTTTAGAACAGAGATGAGAAGAAATTTGTTTATCCAGCGTGTGGTGAATCCATGGAATTCATTGCCACAGATGACTGTGGAGATCAAGTGATTGGGTATATTTAAGGTGGATATTGATAGGTTCTTGATTAGTCAAGGTATCAGAGGTTATGGGAAGAAGGCAGGAGAATGGGTTTGAGAGGGATAATATATCAGCCATGGTGGAATGGTGGAGCAGACGCGATGGGCTAAATGGACTAATTCTGCTCCTGTGTCTAATGGTCTAATGAAATACTTTCAATGTCATCATTGAATGAATGCATAAATCACAATAGCTAAGCAGAGGACACACAGCTTTACAAATGATGGCTACATTTTGATGAGTATGGATACATAACTGCAATGTCAATATTCATCCCTGATCATTATCACCCAGGAGAAATAAAATCAATGTTAATGAATATCTCAGACTATTTCTATATACATAACACATTAAACTGTCTTTAGGCACTTCACACAATGAATTACTTTTTGAAGTACATTTTGTTTGTTGTGTAAGCATTTACACAGAACAATAGCAAGTCCCGGGGACATGACAAAATGGTTTGTTATGACATCTAATGATTTAGTTATCAACTGTGGTTTCAAATAAATGACAGAAAATACAGTAGGCAAGTTGCACACAGCAAGGCACCTCAAAAAGAAAATGATATTAATAACCAGGTATTTGTATTAGTAGTTTATTTTTGTTGTGTGTATCAAGAGACAGAAAGGCTTGTCTTGCATACTGTTTATACAGATCAAATCATTCCCCAATGCTTTGAGTTGGAACAAGGTAAAGCAATAACAATGCAAAATAAAATGTAGAAGTTACTAAAAGAGCACAGTGGGAGGTCGTAATGAGGTAGATTGTGAGGCCATCTTATCATTTAAGAGGCCCATTCAAGTGTCTGATAACAGGGGGATTGAAGCTGTGCCTTGTAGTACATACTTTCCATGCTTTCAGACTTTTATATCTACTGAATGGGAGAAAGGAGAAGAGAGAAATTCTGAGGCAGTGAGAAATGTAGACAGAATCCATGGATGGAAGGCCGGTTCCGTGGATGTGCTGAGCTGTGTCCACGACTCTGCAGTTTCATGCAATCACTTGCAGAACAATTGCCATACCAAGCCATGGTGCAGCTGGACAGAATCCTTTCAGAAGCAGAATCAGGTTTCTTATCACCGGCACGTGACGCAAAATTTGTTAACTTAGCAGCAGCAGTTCAATGCAATGCATAATACAGAAGAGAGAAAAAAATAAAATAAAAGTAATAATAATAATAAATAAATTACAGTATACATATATTGAATAGATTAAAAACGTGCAAAAACCAGAAATACTGTATATTTAAAAAAGTGAGGGAGTGTTCAAGGTCTATTTAGGAATCGGATGGCAGAGGGGAAGAAGCTGTTCCTGAATCGCCCAGTGTGTTCCTTCAGGCTTCTGTACGTCCTTCCTGACAGTAACAGTGAGAAAAGGGCATGCCCTGGATGCTGGAGGTCCTTAATAATAGGCTCTGCCTTTCTGAGACACTGCTCCCTGAAAATGTCCTGGGTACTTTGTAGGCTAGTACCCAAGATGGAATTGACTAAATTTACAAGCCTCTGCAGTTTATTTTAGTCCTGTGTAGTAGCCACCCTCCCCCACCATACCAGACAGTGATGCAGCCTGTCAGAATGCTCTCCACGTTACATCTATAGAAGTTTTTGAGTATATTTTTTGACATGCCAAATCTCTTCAAACTCCTAAAGAAGTATAGCCACTGTCTTGCCTTCTTTATAACTACATTGATACATTGGGACCAGGTTAGATCCTCAGAGATCTTGACACCCAGGAACTTGAAACTACTCACTCTCTCGACTTCTGATCCCTCTATGGGTATTGGTATGTGTTCCTTTGTCTTACCCTTCCTGAAGTCTACAATCAGTTCTTTTGTCTTACTAACTTTGAGTGCCAGGGTGTTGCTGCAGCACCATTCCGCTAGTTGGCAGATCTCACTCCTGTACGCCCTTTTGGTATTTGAGCTATCCCTAGCCACACAGTCATGTGTATATAGAGAGTAGAGCTGTGGGCTAAGCACACATCCCTGAGGTGTGCCAGTGTTGATCGTCAGTGAGGAGGATATGTTATCACCAATTTCCACAGATTGTGGTCTTCCAGTTAGGAAGTCGAGGATCCAATTGCAGAGAGAAGTACAGAGGCCAAGGTTCTGCAACTTCTCAATAGGGATTGTGGGAATGACGGTATTAAATACTGATTCAATGAAAAACATCATGACGTCCGTGTTTGTGTTGTCCAGGTGCTCTAAAACCATGTGGAGAGCCTTTGAGGTTGTGTCTGCCATTGAGCTATAGTGGTGATAGGCAAATTGGAATGGGTCTAGATCCTTGCTGAGGCAGGAGTTCAGTCTAGACATGACCAACCTCTCAAAGCATTTCATCACTGTTGATGTGAGCACTACTGGGCGACAGTCATTAAGGCAGCTCATATTCTTCTTAGGCACTGGTATAATTGTTGCCTTTTTGAAACAAGTGATACATTGATAAAAATTGGCAAGAGTCAATGGAGCCATGCCGAATTTCTGAGGAAGTGGAGACATTGGTGAACTTTCTTAGCCATAACATCAATGTGGTTGTACCAGGAGAGTTTATTGCTGATGTTTTCAACAAGGAACTTCAAGCTCTTAAGCCTTTCAGCTCTTAACCCATCAATGATGCAGAGAGGAGACCCTCTTTTTGAAGTCAGTGACCAGCTCTTTTGTTGACATTGACAGGTAACCTGTTAACTTCCATAAATCAGGGGAGAGTCTTATTTAACTTGACAGAAAAGGAAGCCTTGACAGATCACTGATTTTGTACAAAGCCCTACCTTTTCAATGGAGAGAAAAAATCGAGCATTGTACAAACATTTTTTATTTCCTGATTGATGGCTTAGGTTAAGGCTGTCCTATTTTATGGCTATGGACCACATACATAAGCACATAAAGAAATTAGAACAGGATTATGCATTTTAGCCTTTTAGATTTCCTCTGCCATTCATTAAGATCAAGGCTGATATTCTACCCAAATGTTACTTTTCAGCTCTATCACCACCACTTTTTATTTGATCCATTTTTATTATGAATGAATACAACTACTATGTTTCCACTGCAAAAAATTTGTTATAAGTGAATGAATTGCTCACTGTCCTTAATACCCTTATTTACAAACTCTTCCCTGGTCCATGACTCCTTAGTCAGAGTAAATAACCTCCGGTAACTAAGCTGCCAAGCCCTTTAAGATGTTTTAAATTTTTATGAGGTATTTTCTTATTCTTCTGAACTCAGACAATACAGTATCATTCAGATGAATCTCTTCTCAGAGAGCAAATCTTGGAGTATTAGGAATATCTAGTGCAGTCCCTCCACAGCAAATTCATTCTTCCTTGGGTATGGAGACCAAAACTGTATAGTATGCCTAGTATGATCACAATATGGCCCAACACAATTTATAATAGGAATATCTTATTGCTTTTTAAATTCATTTGTACTGGCTAACAATATCACCATTTGCCAGAAATGTATACAGGTCTTCAGTGAATTGTTTATAAAGATTAGCTCTACATAAATCAAAGCGTACAGGGAAAGGTGTTATTGGCATCAAGTCAAATCAAAACAGCGAGAAATGTGTTGGGTAGCCTGCCAGAGATGCCATGCTTCCAGTGCCAACGTAGCATGCTCTCAACTCACTAACCACAAATGTACGTCTTTGGAATGTGGGCGGAAGCCAGTGTGGTTCAGGAGAGAATGTACAAACTCCTTACAGACAGTGACAGGAATCGAACCCCAATCCCACTGCCGGTGCTGCAATAACATTCTGCTAACCACTATGCTAATATGTCACTCCTTCACCCCCACAAACTAAACATAGGTCACTTTGAACATCAAAATATCCAAACCTTCACTGTTTAACAAATAATCTGTTTTACAGCTGTGAGTACCAAAGTGGATAACCTCATTTTTCTATATTATATTGCTCCATGCACTTAATTTATTCATCTCCCCTTCCTGCCTCTTACATCTTCCTCCATACCCATAATCCTGCCTTGTTTGACATTGTCTACAGACCTGGAAATACATTTTACTATGATGTGTTTTTTCTCAGGTCTATTCAATTCATTATTCATGTTAGACACTAGACTCTCCAGTATATTTGACAGAGATTGTTTGTCTTCTTCCATGCAGACAGATGCAAAGTAATTATTTATATCCTAATTCCTCATTAGAAATTCTCCTGTCTCTGTCTGCAATGGGCCAACATTTGTTCTCAGTGGTCCCTTGCTTCCTGTGAAAGCTCTTGCAATCTATTTTATATTTTTTACCCATCAAATCTCATATCTTACCTTTCTTCTTCAATTTCTTGATCCTCCTTTGCAGAGTTCTTTGTTTTCACAGTCCCCAGGTGTAGTGTGTTTCTGACAAATTTTAATCATTCTCCTTGAATTTAACACAAACTTTAATTTCTCATCTGGTATTGATGATTCAATTTTAGAGTTGGATTTTTGTGCCTTCAACAGAGTTTCATTTTGAAACTAATGCATCCTAACATTACTTATTCCATGTTCCTGCTATGAACTATTTACAATACAGGAAACTGATTGATGCCTGTTCCACTTATGCTTTGTACAATCTTTCGTTTAACCCCATCAGCATGTACTTACATTCTTTTCTCTCTTAATCTTTAAATAGGTCTAAATATTAATATAATCTCTGAATAGTTAAAAGTAATTTATCAAATCTAATCCAGGTCAGGCCGATAATCTTTTCCCTCAGCACACTTATAGGTAGTTAGTTACAAATCATACCCACTCAATATTTCTATATCTTCCAGTCTCTACTCACTTGAACAATCCCTGTGTTAGTAAGGTCAATGGACTTCTCAGACATTTTGACCCAGATCTCTCAGTGAATATCTTATAATTTAGGCTTTGGGTTTCTTCTCACCCACAAATTGAAAGTCGTTTCCAACTACCTTCTGAAACCCGTATATTATTTAAGAACTCTTTCCTTGGTCTTCATTTTCCTAGAGGGGTAAAGTACCAGACTGGAATTTCTATTTTATTGCTTTTGATAAGGTGCCCCATGCAAGGCTTATTGAGAATGTAAGGAGGCATGGGATCCGAGGGGGCATTGCTTTGTGGATCCAGAACTGGCTTACCCACAGAAGGCAAAGAGTAGTTGTAGACAGGTCATATTCTGCATGGAGGTCGGTGACTAGTGGTGTAACTCAGGGATCTGTTCTGGGACCCCTACTCTTTGTGATTTTTGTAAATGACCTGGATGAGGAAGTGGAGGGATGGGTTAATAAATCTGCTAATGACACAAGGTTGGGGGTGTTGTGGATAGTGTGGAGAGATGTCAGAGGTTACAGCAGGAAATTGATAGAAGCAAAACTGGACTGAGAAGTGGCAGATGGAGTTCAACCCAGGTAAGTGTGAGGTGGTTCATTTTGGTACGTCAAATATGATGGCAGAGTATAGTATTAATGGTAAGTTGCTTGGCAGTGTGGAGGATCTTGGGGTCCGAGTCCATAGGATACTCAAAGCTGCTGCACAGGTTGACTCTGTGGTTAAGAAGGCATACGGTGCATTGGCCTTTATCAATCGTGAGATTGAGTTTAAGAGCTGAGAGGTAATGTTGCAGTTATATAGGACCTTGGTCAGACCTCACTTGGAGTACTGTGCTCAGTTCTGGTCGTCTCACTACAGGAAGAATGTGGAAACCATAGAAAGGGTGCAGTGGAGATTTACAACAATGTTGCCTGGATTGGGGAGCATGCCTTACGAGAATAGGTTGAGTGATCTTGGCCTTTTCTTCTTGGAGCGATGGAGGATGAGAGGTGACCTGATAGAGGTGTATAAGATGATGAGAGGCATTGATTGTGTGGATAGTCAGAGGCTTTTTCCCAGGGCTGAGGTGGCAAACATAAGAGGGCACATTTTTAAGGTGCTTGGAAGCAGGTACAGAGGAGATGTCAGGAGTAAGCTTTTTACGCAGAGAGTGGTGAGTGCGTGAAATGGGCTGCCGGCAACGGTGGTAGAGGCAGATATGATCGGGCCTTTTAAGAGACTCTTGGATAGATACATGGAGCTTAGAAAAATAGAGGCCCTTGGGTAACCCTAGGTAATTTCTAAGGTAAGGACATGTTCGGCACAGCTTTATAGGCTGAAGGGCCTGAATTGTGCTGTAGGTTTTCAATGTTACTATGTTTCTATGGTTTATTGAATCTGGGGCATTTTATTTGAAAGCTGATCCCTCTGTGTACATGCTGCACCCATCTTTTTTTTTCAAGACTGAAGATTAACTTCATTTGTCACATGTACATCAATGCATTCAATGACATGCTGTTTGTATCAATGACCAATCACAAACGCAGCCCGAGGATTGTGCTGGGGCCTGCCCACAAGCGTCTCATGCTTACGTCACCAACATTGCGTGCACACAGGCCACTAACCATGATGGCACTTCTTGGGAATGTGGGAAGGAAGTCACGCAGTCACAAGCAGAATGTGGCCCGACAGAGAATGGCGGGAATTGAACCTTGACTGTGAAGGCTAGCACTATAAAGCATTTCACTAACCACTATGCTAACGTGCCACCCCCTAAGCTATGATTTTGCTTAAATAGAAAAGCTGCTAGGTGTAAAGGAAAAGGAAAACAATTGTTCTTCCAAAAGAATAGCATTGGAAATGATGGGCTAAATGACCCTTTTTATTTTAACGCCATTTCATGATTATAGACTCACGCTTGTTCTCAGTCCTGAAGTTTTCACATACATGTAAGAGTTCTGAATAAGGATCTCAGCCAGAAATATCGACTGTTTATTCTTTTCCATAGATGCTGCCTGACCTGTTGATTTCCTCCAGCATTTTGTGTGAGTTGCTATATGTGACTGTTAAACATGGTCTCCCATGACCTCTCCCATACTCCAGCCAGCCTCCCTGATCTCAGCAGCCTTTTTCGAACTCACATCGGCTTTTCCAGTCTTTCACTGGCATACGTGATCCTCCCACTGTCGCTGATTTCTTTTTGTTTCCCAGCACTTCTGAACTTATTATGTTAATCCATTCAGTCTCTCTCACTGCACCACAGCATGTCCTTATCCCACCCTTAAGCAGTTCTTCCAACGGAACTTCTATCCTCCAGTAACTAATCACGCTCCCCTAGTTTTTTTTTATCTTTCTCCCTTCCACCCCATCTTCGATACTCACCTTCCAATTCCCCTCTCAACATGTTGACAACACCCATCCCAACAACCCCTCCCCAATCTCTTGGCTTCACATCCTACCATATACTTGACTTTCTTTTCTCCAACTTTGAGTATTACCTTGTCATTGATCTAACATCGCTGGATTCCAATCTCCACGTATCTCCAGCCACCAATCTTATTGTCTAAGCACCAACATGATCTACCTCACAACAAACAGCAGTAGCATCTTATCATTCACTTTTTGTCCTCTGATTATCCCCTACTTATGGTCTACATCCGCTATAGCTTTCCAATCCCTCCTTCTTTCTTCCAGATATAATCTGTTGCTGCAAATGTTAATCAGGTCTGTTTGTAAAATTGACAGAATCTAATGGAATTTTATTCTAAACATTTTCCAAGGGCAGTACTACATCCATGTTTTCCAGAAATGTCTAAGCCATTAAATTTGTCAGTTGTATGTTTCAGCTTACTTCTTGCATTTAAACTTGAAAGAGAAGGACATCAAACCTTCAAAGTACAGGAAAAATGGTTTTTCATCTTTATTTTATAGATCTAACTTAGTGTGGGTATGCAACATAGGTAATTGTGTTCTGAAAGTATTATTGGAGAATATCATCATTTATGTCTGTCTTTAATAGTGTGCCGTCTTCTTGATCTGGAGCTTTACAACTCTGAAGAAATAAACAGCTGCATTTTCATTGTCAGCAAAATAATGTTACTATCATATTTATTTAATATTAAATTCCCCAACTATAGTACACCATTTAATCATTGTAAATCAGTTTTTGCTCTTGAATGAACATGCAACACATTAAGATTGATGGACTCTGGAGGACACCAGGCAGGAAAACAGGATTCAAACTGTGCTTACATACATTATTCAAACGTTGCTCAAATCTGCAAAAAGCATCATGATTTTACACATCGCCCATCTGATCAGAACGTTACTTGCTGCACAGCATTCTTCCAACCTCCATCTGAATGCATTGGCTCTAATGATTTACTGCATAAATGTTTTGCTTGTGCTGAAAAAAAGTACCCAAAGACCAAATTAGAACAACATTTTTCTCCACAGGAAAAACTGGATTGCAAATAAATATTGACAATGCAAATGTTACATGTAAAAAGGATGTTGCCAGGTCTGGAGTACCTGAATTATAAGGAAAGACTGAATAAGTTATTACTTCATTCCTTGGGACGAATAAGATTGAGAAGAGATTTGATAGAGGTATATAAAATTCTGAGGGGTAAATGCAAGCAGGCTTTTTCCACTGAAGTTGGGTGGGACGATAACATTAGGTCATGGTCTGAGGGTGAAAGATTTAAGGGAAACATGAGGTGAAATTTCTTCACTCAGAGGGTCATGAGTTTGTGGAATGAGCTGCCAGCACAAGTGGTGTATGCAAGCTTGATTTCAACATTTATGCGAAGTTTGGATAGGTACATGGGTATGGAGGGCTATAGGCTTGGGGCAGGGAGTAAGCAGTTTAACTCATTTCAGCATGGACTAGGTGGGCTAAAGGGCCGGTTTCTGTGCTGGACTTCTCTATGACTCTATAATGCTAGAGCTTTCAAAATTCCTTGACAATCAGTGACAAATCATATTTGAGTTGGGATATGGTAGTCAAGAGGCACGATGGTGGGGACCAAAGACTAGAATAGTGAAAAAAGGCAAGGGAAGTAGAGTGTTCATGATATACATAATTGTGTCAAAGAAATCATTAAGGTGAAGTATGACTATCCATAATTGATATTATTCAGACTTAGTTGCACTTTTATGTAGCTCAATTTTTTTATAAACTTTGTCTGATTTTAATAACTAAAATGCTGAACTTTGCCAAAGGCTAACTAAAATAGAAAAAAGCCTCAAATTAAAGCAATTTTTAAAAAAAAAAGCTGTATTGATCTTTATAGTAAAGTGACTTTTGATATTTATTAATTAATGCACTCTCATCTTATTTTTTGATCTTCTTCAGCCTGGTGAAATTTCCTTCACCAGAGATGAAACCCTCCTCATTTTGTTTAATCTGATAGACCATCCAATTAGATACAAAGGCTGACAATTCCACAGAAGTGTCAATTAATGTATTTCAGTTACTACCAGCTTATGTTAACATGTTCCAAAAGAAAATTGCTGGAGTGACTCAGCAGTTCAAACAGCGTCCGTGGAGTCAGAGGGATAGTAGAAGCCTCAGGTTGCAACCCCGTGTCAGGATGGTCCCAATCCAGCAGCCTCACCATTCTTATTTCCCTCTTCCTTACATCCTGGCAGCTTATGTCTCAGACATGCCCGACAACTTCCCTCTAACTCTTCCTAACAGTTACCTATAGTATTGTGCAAAAGTCTTCGGCAAATGTAAAAAAAATCTGTAAAGTGAAACAGCTTTCAAAAATCATGATATGAAAAGTTTATGAACATCAAAAATTCACCATAAAGAGCAGTAAACAGTAAAAAAAACTAAACCAATTCAATATTTGGTGTGACCAACCTTTGCCTTTATATCTGCATCGATTCTCTTAGGTCCACAGTGGGTAAATTTAGAATGCAATGAGGCACAGGGATATTCTCTATTCTCCGTTCTGGGTTCTTCTCTTTCTGCCGATTTAGTTAAATTCAATAAACAGATATCCAACCCTGTTGTCAAACATACATTACGAATTTGGTTTAAATTTCGTAAATTTTTTACTCTGAAAAACTTTGTTCTTGATAGCCCTATTTTACTTAATTTTTTTTTCAAACCTTCTTTGACAGATCAAGCCTTTAGCATATGGAAAAGGAAAGGTATAAAATGTTTTCGTGATCTCTTCTTTGAAGGTAGTTTGATGTCTTTCGACCAACTTTCCAAAAAATTTGAGTTACCTAAATCTAACTTTTTTAGATATTTACAAATTAGAAATTTTTAACATAAAATTCTAACATCCTTCCCCAATTCAACTTCAATGGACTTTTTAGGTATGATTTTTACCTTAAATCCCTATCAGAAGGGATTAGTGGCTTTTATTTATAATATGATTATGAAGATACAACCAGAAATATCAGGTAGAATTAAACAAGAATGGGAAAAAGAACTTCAATATAATATATCAATAGAAAATTGGGAAAAAATTTTACAAATGGTTAATTCTTCTTCTATATGTGCTAAACATGCTTTAATACAATTTAAAATTGTACATAGAGCTCATATGTCTAAAGATAAGCTTGCTCGATTCTATTCTCATATTAACCCTCAATGTGACAGATGTCATTCAGATGTGGCTTCATTGACCCACATGTTTTGGTCATGTCCCACTTTACATAACTATTGGAAGGACATATTTGCTACCATTTCCTCAATTTGGAATATCAATTTACAACCTCATTTTATTACTGCAATTTTTGGTATACCAAATGAGGATGATAATCAGTTTTCCCCTTCAATTAGACGAATAATTGCTTTTGTAACATTAATGGCCAGAAGGTCTATATTACAAAATTGGAAAGAAGTAAATCCTCCTACCACGTTCCAGTGGTTCTCTCAAACTATTTCTTTTCTGAGCTTGGAAAAAATTAGAAGCACTATTTTTGACTCATCAATTAAATTTGAAGAAACTTGGGGACCGTTCATTCGACATTTTCATATGAATTAATTTGGCCTCTTCCAGACCTTCTCTTTACTTATTCTTGTTCAGGTATGGAGTTCCGGAGTTTTTGGCACTATCATATACAAATAAACTGTTAGTATTGCCCGTTAGTTTAGTTTAGTATTTTTTTTATATTTTTTGCCTGTATTTTTATAATTTTTTCTTTTTCTTTTGATGATTATTTTTTTTCATATAATTATTGTAGACTTGATTGATAATGTACTATGTTTTTCTGTTGATATTTTAATAGGATATTGTTATCCTACTATTAATTCAATTTCAAGTCTTATGCATTTATAACCTATTTATTATTATATTATGTTTTTTTTTATATATGAAATTCAGTAAAAAGATTGAAAAAGAAAGAAAAGATTCTCTTAGGTAGAGTGCAGCGTAGTTTTATAAGAAAATCGGCTGGTAGGTTGTTCCAAGCATTTTGGAGAACTTGCCACAGTTCTTCTGCAGTCTTTGACTGCCTTGTTTGCCTCTGTCTCACCAGCTAATTCCAGACAGTCTCAGTGATGGAGTAGGGCTCTGTGGAAGCCATAATATCTGCAATCATATTAAAAATCTAGTGTGCCTAAGAATTTTGTACAGTACTGTACATTAAAGGGCTGCTTACAGTAGTCCCACAGTACAATTAGCAATTCAAAATGAGGTGATGGGCAGGTCCTGAGGGTGGTAAAGGAGAAGAGAAGGGGTGAAGAAGCTACCAGAAATGGAGAAAAGCTAAAAAAGGGAGGGAGAAATAGAGGGGAGTGGTTATTCGAAGATAGATAAATCAATGTCCATGCCATCAAGTTGGATTACTAGCATCTGCAGAATCTCTTGTGTCCCCTAGAGAAGCATTGTTGCCACTGGGAGAACCTGCAAATGGAAAAACAGAGGGCTGCCAAGGTCTGGATCCAACACAGCTTCCTGCAGCCGAAAGGGAGCAAGGTATACTGTACCACCATATCACTTTTAATTATTCCTTTAAGACACTGCTGATTATTTGCCTCATCTGCCAATATTTTGGCCATATGTTCAGATATTTCATTGTATGGCTCACTGCCAAATTGTTTTGTTAATGTTTGGTTCATAAACATGATGTTGTTATTTTTGATACTGCTACTGTCAGAATATCAGATTAGGATAATTTGTCATAAGTTCTACTAACAGTTAAAAGTGATCATAGTTTGTAATTTAGCATACATCTCTTAATAACGTTTGGATTGGCAGAGCATGAACTGTCAATTGAAGCTAACTTATAAAAGGTTGTATGTAGAATATTATATTCATTTCCCATGTTCATGGCTGGAATCATGTTGCCTTTTCAAATATAACTTCAGGATTCAAAGTGATCATCAATAAACTAGAAGATCACACAAGTTCATCATAAGATTATTATTCAAGTACATATACAGTATATCACCATATAGAACCTTGAGATTCATTTTCTGGAGGACATACTTGGTTAATCCAAAAACCATAATGGAATCAATGAAAGACTATGCCCTAGAGGGCAGACAAACCACCAATGTACAAAAGACAATGAACAATGCAAATACAAAAGAGAAAAAATGATAATAATAGTGACAATGAATAGAGAAATAACTAATAAATTTTGAGAACATGAGATGAAGAATCCTTGAAAGTGCAGATTAAAATTAAAAACCCCGGTTCAATGTAATTGATCCAAAGAGCCTATTACCCAGCAGCATCTCTGGAAGAAACACTAGTAAGCAGTCTCCACAAGGGGGCACAAAAAAAATCCCTTACTCTCTTTCTCAGTATTCCTTCATTTCGCTATTCCTTTCTGCTTGGCTGTCAGCTTTTCCATATCTTTTCCAACCTGTCTAAGATAACACAGATTGAGTAGTATAACCACCAGAGAGTAGAGCACTTGAAATAATACAACCTTAAGAGGTGACAAATAGTTTGCTATTTATCTGTGATATCCCACATTTTCTGAGAAATACATTAATATAATTAACATACTTGCACTTCATCTGCTTTCTAAATAAAACTTCAGGTAATGCATAATGAAAGTTTAGAAGATACCTTTTTGTTGGTCTCAAATTTTAAGAAATGTCTCCGGAAGGTCAAAAGCATACAAAACTCTTGGACAAATTCCAGAATATATTCAAACTTTAAAGCCTAGAAGTTTAAGCTTTCATGAAGGCTCTTAGAATTTAAATTTTAGATTCTCCAGTTTCTGCTTTAAGCAAGGTTCTTCTGACTAATATGGTTTTCAATCCAAAAATTTAGAATTGTTCTTTTCATTATATCTTAGAGAATAGATAAAATAATGCAAGCTGTAACACTATAAGAAGTTAAAACTTCCTTGTCAACATGTCATTCTGGCATTTTTCAGGAAGTTATAAATAAATGAATTATAAGACACAAATTCTTTCAGTATGATGGCAATGCACTTGTGTGTATTTGCCTCTCTGGGTCCAACATATGGTGCACATCTGTGTCTTAAATGCTTCTCTTCTGATCACAGGACCCTAGTGGACATTGGCAATACAAAATTCTCCAGGTCTGGTTCATCAGTTCATTAGCGATACCAGCGGTTATGGGAGCGCATGGCCTCTTTCGCTTCATGGACTAGACCCTCATGCTGCTGCGTCATCTATTGCAGCCAGCCTGGGTAGGAGGTGGTGTGGGAGAATACAGAGACGCAGTGGGCACATTGGAATCTGTCCTGGGTTAGGGGCTGTCAGTCCTGCTCTCCAGTGTTCGCTTCGTGGAAGGCAAGCTGGAACGCCTTCATTTGTAGCTGACGCAATGCAAGATGAGGAACTGCCGTGTGCTTGTTCTTGCAGGAACTTTGCTCCAGGACAACATCCCATACAACATCACTCTTCAGACTATACTGCTCAGGGACTCGTGCTAATATTATTTTTGTGACTGTATGTGCTGTGTTTTGCACCTTGGCCCTGGAGGACCGGAGTTTTTAGGGGAATACGTGTATATAGTTAAATGATAATTAAGCGTGAACTTGATCTGGTTGCTATTGCTCTAGACCAGCATATTTAATCAGCTTGCATGATCATCTTGTGAGGAGTGTTTTATCTTAGTTCCTTCTTTAAATAGATTAATTGATATTGTTGGAGTTGTATAAGATGTCTAATTAGAATATTGTGTACAGTTCTGGTCACTCACCTACAGGAACGATGAGTCAGCTTACAGAGAGGAGGTGCAGCGGCTAACAGACCGGTGCAGAGCCAACAACCTGTCTCTTAATGTGAACAAAACAAAAGAGATGGTTGCTGACTTCAGGAGGGCAAGAGCGACCACTCCCCGCTGAACATCGATGGCTCCTCGGTAGAGATCATAAAGAGCATCGAATTTCTTGGTGTTCACCTGACGGAGAATCTCACCTGATCCCTCAACACCAGCTCCATAGCAAAGAAAGCCCAGCAGCGTCTCTACTTTCTGCAAAGGCTGAGGAAAGTCCATCTCCCAACCCACATCCTCATCACATTCTACATGGGTTGAATTGAGAGCATCCTGAGCAGCTGCAACACTCTGGTTCGGAAATTGCACCATCTCGGATTGCAAGACCCTGCAGTGGATAGTGAGGTCAGCTGAGAAGATCATCGGGGTTTCTCTTCCCGTCATCACGGACATTTACAGTACACGCTGCATCCGCAAAGGAAACAGCATTACAAAGGACCCCATGCACCCCTCATACAATCTCTTCTCCCTCCTGCCGTCTGGGAAAAGGCTCCGAAGCATTCAGGCTCTCACGACCAGACTATGTAACAGTTTCTTCCCCCAAGCTATCAGACTCCTCAATACCAAGAGCCTGGACTGACGCCTTGCCCTATTGTCTGTTTATAATTTATTGTAACGCTTGCACTGTTTTTGTGCACTTTACGCAGTCCTGTGTAGGTCTGTAGTCTAGTGTAGCTTTCTCTGTGTTGTTTTTTTTACGTAGTTCAGTCTAGTTTTTGTACTGTGTCACGTAACACCATGGTCCTGAAACACATTGTCTCATTGTTACTATGTACTGTACCAGCAACAATACAAGTGACTTGACTTGACTTGAAAGATGTAAATAAGATTGAAAGACTGCAGAGAAATTTTACAAGAATGTGACTAGGACTTGAGGATCTGAGTTATAGGGAAAGGTTGAATATGTTATAACTTTATTTCCTGGGATGTAGGTGAACAAGTGAATATTTGATTGAGCTTTATGACAGGTAAATGCCAACAGTCTTTTTCCACTGAGGTTGGATGAGGCGAGAATGAGAGGTAAAAGGTTAAGGGTGAAAGGTGAAACATTTAAGGAGAACGTGAGGAGAACTCCTTCACTGAGGGGGTGATGAGAGTGTGGAATGAGCTGCCATTGGAAGTGGTGGATGCAGATTCAGTTTCAGTATTACGGAGAAATTTGGATAAGTCCGTGGATGGGGAAGATATGGAAGGCTATGGTCCAGGTGCGAGTTGATAAGACTAGGCAGAATAATAGTTCAGCACAGACTAGCTGAGCTGAAGGTCTTGTTTCTGTGATGTAGTGCTCAATGAGCATCTTTAAAACATGGTGCTTGGAGAGGGTGCAGAGAACGTTTCCCAGAAAGGGACATCAGCTATACAAATAAAAAACTGGAAAACCAGAAGCTGCTCTCATTAGAACGGAAAAGGATAAGAAGAGGTTTTATTACGGTGTTCTGGACAAGAGTAATGGACAAGAGAAACCTAGAGTTAATGGGGAAGAATTTTTTTCCTCAATTCAATGCATTGATATAGAGCCAGTCATAAAACACTGAAACAGGCTAATAGGCTCACTGCAACTGCACCGACTGTCAAACACTTATTTAAGTAATCCCTAGTACATACACAGGAGATTCTGCTGATGTTGGAAAGTCAGTGTAACACACACAAAATTCTGGAGGAACTCGACATGTCAAACAGCATCTATGGAAAAGAATATAACGACGGCATTTTGGGGCCGGGACTCTTCATCAAGACTCATGCTGAAGGCTCTCGACCTGAATTGTTTGTTGACTCTTTATTCCTTTCCACAGGTGCTGAGTGACCTGCTGAGTTCCTCCAGCATTTTGTTCATGTAGTTCCTTTTTTTTTCATTCACTCCATATTCCCGCCAATACCCTCCAATCTTCTAATTTATTGTTGAGAGCCTATCAGCTGACATGTGTTTGGGATGTGGTATGATGGAACAAAACTGAGGCACACACAACTGGGAAATATAAAAGTCTTTATTTACACAGCGAACCTCCAGGAGAAGGTCAAGAGAATCTCATTCTCCTGATTCGATGTTTTATACTTCTTCAACACAAAGATGACAATAAATGATTAACTACAGTTTCAATTGCTACAATCACCTTCTTTAACATTTGGAATATAGTCAGGTAAATTACTCATTTACAATGGTAATGCATTCCTACTAGCAGAATCCCTTTGAATATTCAAAACCATTCTCCCTTCCAAAAGCTGGACACCCAAAATATCTCTTCAGTTACAGCGTTAAGGGATGGCTCATGAATATACAATTAACCAGATACTTAAGTGACAAAACAGATCTGTCCTGAACTGTGCATTAAGTGGCTCGAATACACCTTTAACAATATGCTAATAGCAGGAACATTCATCTATTGTCTTCTTCTCTGTAATTTCAGGGTTAGAATGTCCTTTCACCAATGATTGGCTTCACTGGCTTCACAACATATCAGCTGAATTTTTTTCCCTTGAAGGCTGGTTATCATTTTAGTTAATCCATATTTATGTAACCACAGGTTGACCCCTAGCAGAATGTGAGGGGAAACCAGCATATCTGGGGAAAACATGTGGTCACAGAAGTAATGTACATTATAATAGGCATGCGTTAGTCTGGAGAGACCATGGATTTGCACCTTGGAAAGTTTCCAGGCCTGGGCAGGGTTGTATGGAAGACCAGCAGTTGCCCCTCTCCACACCACTGATGTTGTCCAAGGGAAGGGTAAGGGCTGATACAGCTTGGCACCGGTGTGTGGTTAAGTGCTTTGCTCAAGGATACAACATGCTGCCTTAGCTGAGGCTCAAACTAGTGACCTTCAGATCACAAGACCAATGCCTTAACCACTTGGCCATGCACCAACACAAGTAATGCACAAACACAGTCAATACAGAAGGTTAGGATTTAGCCTGGGTCACCAAGTCTGTGAGGCAGCAGCTCTATTAACAGTGCCAATGTGAAACCTAATGATTTTATCTGGAATACACTGACCAAAAGGATAGCGAAGTGTTCTGGTGCTGCATATCCTCCTAGGCTAACATAGGCTATGTTTCAATCACACATTTCTGATTTGAAGTGCACAAGAGTCCGTGGGGTAGAAATTTGACCTGTGCTGTACACACCAGGCACAATATTTCAAAACAGTAGTGCTCTGCTCACCCACAGCTCATGTGGCAGATGGAATTCATTGTAAACACATTGCACATGAGCTTTTTGGATTGCTTGCTGGAGTCATCAATGGATAATGACTACTGCCCCACAGCTGGTTTCACACAGTGGCTCAAATATAGATGGCATAAAGCATGGCTGATGAATGAAGACAGAATTTCAGCAGCTAGAACAGCATAAGGTCTGGTTTATTCACAGAAATGCCTGCAGTTCAGATTGAAGGCAGGCTCAGTAGCAGTGAAAAGGCACTCAGTATTCAGGAGGTACCTAATTAAGTGGTCACTAAAGGTACGTTTATAGTCTGTTGCTGTAGTCCATCCACTTCAAGGTTCTATGTGTTGTGCATTCACAGATACTCATCTGCACACCACTGTTGCAATACATGACTATTTGAGTTACTGTCCCCTTCCTTTCAGCTTGAACCAGTCTAGCCATTTTACTCCAACTTTGCTCATTAACAAGATAAATTTTGACAACATAACTGCCAACCACAGGAGTTTTAAAAAAAAATTCTCACCATTCTCTGTAAACTCTAGAGACTGATAAGTGTGAAAATCCCAGGAGATCAGCAGTTTCTGAGATACTCAAACCATCATGTCTGGCACCAACGATCATTCCATAGTCAAAGTCACTTGGATCAAATTTCCTCCCTATTGTTGTGACTGAGACTAGGTCATGGAGAAACTGGAGATGTCTTTATTCATTATGGCAAACAGATGTTCTCATGGAGATCCTCTGTGTAAAGTCCCAGAAGTCCAGCTTATCTTCCACTAAGCGAACAGAGGAGGACACACCAGCGAGGGGCCAGCCCACAACCCCGTGCCGAATCTAGCCGAACACAGCCAGCTCTGTCATCTTCTTCCTCGGTGGCCACAATAAGTGAACCTGAGGCCTGGTCCACACTTCACCCAGGGTTATGCAGCTCCCCTGCCAATGGTTTCACCAATGAACCAGTGAATCGGATGCACAGTACTCTACATTACCTATGTCTACCTGGATCTTGCAATCACGAACAGAAATGTCCAAGACAATCATCTGTTGGATCACTCACTGCCTTCTTCCCTGGGCAGCTGAAGCAGACTGCAATGTGGTGCACAACAGGTCCAGCTCTGCTGCTATCGAGCAACACACTACTGGGGTAGACCTGCAGTGCTTGATGTACTTAATATCCAGCAATCGTGGACAAGTCTCCCTTTGGTTAGACGCAGAGAGGCCGCTGTATCCGAGCCCACCACCATCTTCAACTATACCTGTAACCATGTCTGATAAGCAAAGTGACAACATCAGCCTGGTCTGTCTGCTTGAACTCAACATTTTTCAAACTCAAACCATTCATGTTTTCTCAAAGGTTAAATATTCAGCAAACATCTTAAAACACACATTCACACCCAGCTTCCAGAATCTTAGACCTTAAGGCTTTGTAACAGTGAATGTTGGGAGTCATTGGACATGGACTAACAAAAATTCAACCATGCTCACATCAACCAAAATTCAAATAACTTCTGAACTTTCTCAGATTCAGATTTCTGATCTATAAAAATCTGATTATATGACCTGGGTTTTTTTTTATAATCTTGGGCAACGTGCTCTACTTTAGAACAACTCATCCTTCTAGGACCATCCTTTAGTTCATTCCACTTAGTATGTATGGGTTTCTGTAGTGCTTCTGCTTTAATCGGGTCTACTCTGACTGTTTCACAATCTTGTTTGTAATCAGCCCATGCCCCTGGGATCTCTTGACATAATATATATACACAATCCTGGCTGCTGTGGCCATGTTGCCAGTTCTGTGAATCTTGAATGTTTGTTGATCCTGACTTCTCCATGTAATCCGTCCCATCCCTGAATCCATGGCTGCCTTACTAGGTGCATCTGTCCTTAGGAAAGCAACCTTCATTGTTCAGGCATGCCCAGAAATCCACTGGAAAGCATATTCCCTCTCTCTCAGGTAGCTGAGACTCACTTTTTTCTGCCCTCATTGTGTCCCCCTTCGCCTCTAAGATAAATAGCCTCCCCAGTCACGGGAAAAGGTAGGTCAGTTATGGATACTGAAGCTCCTGTGTCCATCAACATAACGCATTGCTCACGCTTATTGTGTACATCCGTGGGTGACCAGTACTTGTAATGGGGGCTGCCAATAGTTGTTTGCCTGACATGATGCTGTCTTCGCTAGTTCTATAATCTGGTCAGTGGACATTGTGGGTAGGGAAGATTCTGCTGTTTTATCTGCCTGTCTTGGTGAGTGACTGTCATACCTTCTGTCATTGCTTCAGATCATGGCCTGAGAGGCCACAGCTGTAACAAACTGTCACATTTACCCTTCTATGTCTGTTCTGGTTGTCCATTGTTAGGACTGGCACCCAAAGCAGCTATATCCACTACAGTCATATTACAACCCATCTTCTCTCTCTTTCAGTCTATTTCCCAAGTCCATGAAACTATTGTGGAGAAGGTGCACACCACACTTATCCCCAAGTCTAAAACTTCCTGGTGGGCTGAGTTCAGCCTTTCCTTGAGCATTTTCTGGAAGACTGGATTATCTCTCCCCGGATTGCCCAGCCCTTAGTAATCGTCATTATTCATTTGTTATGTGTACTGTTGTATGGCATAGGTAATTATGGTTTCTCCATGACATTGTTGTTCTTGGAAAATTTTTCTACAGAAATGCTTTACCATTGCCTTCTGGGCAGGGTCTTAACAAGGAATGACTGTGCAGGTGTGTGGATGTCAGCGAGTTAGACTGGCAGGAAGAGTTTAAAAAGAAGACAGCTTTATAGAGCGGGCGTGACTGTAGAGGGAGACAGAGTAGGAGGGCTTTGGCTCAACAGGGCTTTGGTGATAATAGGCTGAGGCAAGGTAAGTTACTTGTGAAGAATAGGAATAGGAAGTAGGTCTGTGAGGCCAGTGTTCTGTGTTGGGTGTCAGATGTGGGATCTCCAGGAGACTTCCAGACAGCCACATCTGCAGCAGATGCATTGAGCTGCAGCTCCTTAGCGACTGGTTTAGGGAACTGGAGATGCAGCTCGACGACCTTCGTCTGTTCAGGGAAAATGAGGAGGTGATAGAGTGGAGCTGTAGGCAAGTAGTCACACCGGGGCTTCATGAGACAGATAAGTGGGTAACAGTCAGGAGAGGGAAGGGCAAGACTTAGGTAATAGAGAGTACCCCTGTGGCTGTCCCCCTTAACAGTAAGTACTCCTGTATGAGTACTGTTTGGGGACCGACCTACCTGGGAAAAACAATAGTCTGGCCCTGTGGCTCAGAAGGGTAGGGCAAGGAAAAGGATGGCAGCAGTGATAGGGGACTCTATAGTTAGGCGGTCAGACAGGCCATTCAAGAAAGAAACGTGGATGGTAGTTTGCCTCCCAGGTGACAGGTGCATGGCACTGTTGATCAGAGATATTGTCACGGCTGCAGAAAAGGAAGAAGTCATGGAGGGATTGTCTACAGAATCTCTGTGGGTGGAAGTTTGGAACAGGAAGGGGTCAATAACTCTACTGGGTATTTTTATAGTCCACCCAATAGTAACAGGAACATCAAGGAGCAGATAGGGAGACAGATTCTGGAAAGATGCGATAATAACAGGGTCGTCATGGTGGGAGATTTTAATTTCTCCATTATTGATTGGCATCTCCCTAGAGCAAGGGGTTTAGATGGGGTAAAGTTTGTTAGTTGTGTTCAGGAAGGTTTCCTGACACAATATTTAGATAAGCTTACAAGAGGAAAGCCTGTCCTTAATCCGGTATTTGGAAATGAACCTGGTCTGGTGTCAGGTCTCTCAGTGGAAGAGCAATTTGGAGATAGTGATCACAATTCTATCTCATTTACCATAGCATTGGAGAAGGATAGGAACAGAAAAGTTAGGAAAGCCTTTGACTGGAGTAAGGGGAAATACGAAGCTATCAGAAGGAACTTGGAAGCATAAATTGGGAACAGATATTCTCAGGGAAATGTGTGGCAGAAATGTGGCAAATATTCTGGGGATATTTGCATGGTCTTCTGCATTGATATGTTCCAATGAGACAGAGAAAGAAAACATAGGTACGCTCCAATAAGACAGGGTACAGGGTACAGGCTGTTGAAAATCTAGTCACGAAGAAAAGAAAAGCTTACAAAAGGTTCAAAAAACCAGGTAATGATAGAGATCTAGAAAAATATACGGCTAGCTGGAAGGAGCTTAAGAATGAAATTAGGAGAGCCAGAAGGAGCCATGAGAAAGCATTGGTGAGCAGGATTAAGGAAAACCCTAAGGGATTGTACAAGTATATGAAGAGCAAGAGGATAAGGCATGAGAGAATAGGACCAATCAAGTGTGACAGTGGAAAAGAGTGTATGGAACTGGACGAGATAGTGTCCTCTTCTCATTAGCCCCATCTCTTTTCGCTCCATGCATGGATAACCATTCTGACCTTCCAGAGGAACGAATTTGTCCATTGATCATTTTGCTCTTAACATATCTATAGAATCCCTTAGGATTCCTCTTCACCTTGTCTGCTAAGGCAATCTCATGTATTCTTTTAGCACTCCTGTTCTTTTGCATTTCTTATACACCATATACACCAAAGAAAGAGATTAGAAAAGCTAAAAGAAGATACGAGGTTGGTTTGGCAAATAAGGTGAAAGTAAATCCGAAAGGTTTCTACAGGTATATTAAAAGCAAGAGGATAGTGAGGGATAAAATTAGCACCTTAGAGAATCAGAATGGTCAGCTATGTGTGGAGCCGAGGGAGATGGGAGAGATTTTGAACGATTTCTTCTCTTCGGTATTCACTAAGGAGAAGGATATTGAATTGTGTAAGGTGTGGGAAACAAGTAAGGATGTTATGGAACCTATGACAATTAAAGAGGTGGAGTACTGGCGACTTTAAGTAATTTAAAAGTGGATAAATCTCCAGATCCTGACAGGATATTCCCCAGGACCTTGAGGGAAGTTTGTGTAGAAATAGCAGGAGCTCTGACGGAGATCTTTAAGATGTCATTAGAAACGGGGATTGTGCCGGAGGAGTGGCGTATTGCTCATGTGGTTCCATTGTTTAAAAAGGGTTCTAGAAGTAAGCCTAGCAACTATAGACCTGTCAGTTTGACATCAGTGGTGGGTAAATTAATGGAAAGTATTCTTAGAGATAGTATTAATAATTATCTGGATAGACAGGATCTGATTAGGAGTAGCCAGCATGGATTTGTGTGTGGAAGGTCATGTTTGACAAACCTTATTGAATTTTTTGAAGAAGTTACGAGGAATGTTGACGAGGGTAAGGCAGTGGATGTAGTCTATATGGACCTCAGCAAAGCCTTTGACAAAGTTCCACATGGAAGGTTAGTTAAGAAGGTTCAGCCGTTAGGTATTAATGCTGGAGTAATAAAATGGATTCAACAGTGGCTAGATGGGAGATGCCAGAGAGTAGTGGTGGATAATTGTTTATCGGGATGGAGGCCAGTGACTAGTGGGATGCCTCAGGGATCTGTTTTGGGCCCAATGTTGTTTGTAATATACATAAATGATCTGGATGATGGTGTGGTAAATTGGATTAGTAAGTATGCCGATGATACTAAGGTAGGAGATGTTGTGGATAATGAGGTGGGTTTTCAAAGCTTGCAGGGAGATTTATGCCGGTTAGAAGAATGGGCAGAACGTTGGCAGATGGAGTTTAATGCTGAGAAGTGTGAGGTTCTACATTTTGGCAGGAATAATCCAAATAGAACATACAGGGTAAATGGTAGGGCATTAAGAAATGCAGAGGAACAGAGAGATCTAGAAATAACAGTGCATAGTTCCCTGAAGGTGGAGTCTCATGTAGATAGGGTGGTGAAGAAGGCTTTTGGAACGCTGGCCTTTATAAATCAAAGCATTGAGTACAGAAGTTGGAATGTAATGTTAAAATTGTACAAGGCATTGGTAAGGCCAAATTTGGAATATTGTGTACAGTTCTGGTCACCGAATTATAGGAAAGATATCAATAAATTAGAGAGAGTGCAGAGATGATTTACTAGGATGTTACCTGGGTTTCAGCACTTAAGTTACAGAGAAAGGTTGAACAAGTTAGGTCTCTATTCATTGGAGCGTAGAAGGTTGAGGGGGGATTTGATCGAGGTATTTAAAAATTTGAGAGGGATAGATAGAGTTGATGTGAACAGGCTGTTTCCATTGAGAGTAGGGGAGATTCAAACGAGAGGACATGATTTGAGAGTTAGGGGGCAGAAGTTTAAGGGAAACACGAGGGGGTATTTCTTTACTCAGAGAGTGATAGCTGTGTGGAATGAGCTTCCTGTAGAAGTAGTAGAGGCCAGTTCAGTTGTGTCATTTCAGGTAAAATTGGATAGGTATATGGACAGGAAAGGAGTGGAGGGTTATGGGCTGAGTGCGGGTAGGTGGGACTAAGTGAGATTAAGAGTTCGGCATGGACTAGGAGGGCCGAGATGGCCTGTTTCCGTGCTGTGATTGTTATATGGTTATATGGTTATAAGCATTGAATTTGTTCCTACTTGCTTATACCTGCAATGTGCCTCCCATTTTTCTTAACCAGGGTTTCGATACCTCTTAAAAACCATGGTTATCTTTACCTTTTATTCCCACAGCACCATAAAACCTTTGCTCTCTCAATATTTCTCAATATTGTCTCCCCACTTACCAGGTATACCTTAGCCAGAAAACAGCTGTCCCAATCGACATTTGCCAGATCTTTTCTGATACCATCAAAACTGGTATTTCTCCCATTTAGAATCTCAACCCGCTGACCAGACCTATCTTTTCCATATTTATTTTGAAGCTAATGGCATTGTGATTACTAGGTGCAAAGCATTCACATACATAACCTTCTGTCACCTGCCCTGTCTCATTCCTTAATAGCAGAACAAGTATCGCACACTATCTTGATGGGACTTCTATGTATTGATTAAAAAAACTTTCCTGAACAGTTTTGAAAAAATCTATTCCGTGTAGTCCTTTTACAGTATGGGAGTCCTAGTTAATATGTAGAAAGTTAAAGTCACCTACTATAACAACCTTATATTTCTTGCAACAGTCTGTGATCTCTTTACAGATTTCTTCTTCAAAATTCCTCAGACTTTGGGAGGACTGAAATATAGCCCCATCTGCCATTTTACAACAGTGCACATCTTTGCATCATCTGCACCATCCATCTGTATTTTCATCCATGTCATTTACATACATAATAAACAGCAGAGGTCCCATTACTAGAGAGAAGGTTCTTGGGAAACTGAAAAGTCTGAAGTTGAATAAGTCACCTGAACCAGAAGGTGTACACACCAGAGTTCTGAAAGAAGTGACTGAAGAGATTCTGGAGCCATTAATAGTGATCTTTCAAGAATCACAGATTCTGGAATGGTTCCAGAAGACTGGGAAATTGCAAATATCACTCCACTCTTCAAAAAGGGAGAGATGCAGAAGAAAGGAAACTATTGACCAGTCAGTCTGACCTCAATGGGACAGACTAACCCATTGGGAAGATGTTGGAGTTAATTACCAAGGATGAAGGCTCAAGGTAATTAGATGCACATGATTAAAATAGGTTGTAGTCAGCATGGTTTCCTCAAGGGAAACTCTTGTTTGACAGACCTATTGAAATACTTTGAAGCACCAATCATGATAGACAAAGGAGAACTGTTTGACATGTACTTGGATTTTCAGAAAGCACTTGACAAGGTGCCACACATGCGGCTGCTTAACAAGTGACGAGCCCATGGTATTACAGGAATTGATTCTAGCATGGATAAAGCAGTGGTTGATTGACAGGAGGCAAAGAGTGGGAATAAAGGGAGTCTTTTCAGGTTGGCTGCAGGTGAATGTTGGAGTTCCACAAGGGTTTGTGTTGGGACAGATTCTTTTTACATTATACTTCAATGATTTGGATGATAGAATTAATCGGGTTTTTTTCTAAAGGTTCAAATTTAGTGTCAGAGAAATGTATACAATATACATCCTGAAATGCTTTTTCTTCACAATCATCCACAAAAACAGAGAGGTGCCCAAAAGAATGAATGACAGTTAAATGTGAGCACCCCAAAGTCCCCCCCAGCAGGGGCGAGGGAGGTGTCCCCTATTTTCACAGTAAGCGGGAGACACAACAACAACCTGCTGGTTTACAATCTTAAAAGTCTATTATGTCGCTTTTTTTGAGCTCTGTGTCCAAAGATCGCAGAAACCTCAGGTCTTCAGGCCCACAGCAGAAGATTTTCTGACCTCCAGGATGACACGTGAGTCCCTGCCGTGACACCAACCCTCGATCCACCCGCCTCCAGAGCCCCGAAATCTTAGGTTCCCAAACATGATTGAGATTTTCAGGCCAAACCCTTGGCATGTGGAAAAGTAGCCAGTCGTGGAACCCTGAGAACGGGTCCCATCCCACAAAGTACCAAAGCCTGTGTGTAACTCCAGGTCAGAGTCTTCAGAAGAAACCTGAAAGGGAAAAATAAAGATATTAAAGGTCCCTCATTGACCGAAGATGCAAGCAAAGGAGTTCCCGTTGTGCAGAGTTTGCAGATGATATGAAGATAGGTGAAGGGGCAAGTAGTTTTGAGGAATTATGGAGGCCACAGAAGGACTTAGGCAAATTAAGAAGATGGGCAAAGAAGTGGCAGATGGAAAACAGTGTCAGGTAGTGTATAATCGTGTACTTAGGTGGAAGAAACGCAAGGGTTGGCTATTTTCTAAATGGAGAGAATTTTTTTTTTAAACTTAAGGCGCAAAGGGACTTGGCTGTCCTTGTGTAGGATTCCCTAAAGGTTAATTTGCTAATTGAATCTGTGGGGAGGAAGGCAAATGCAATGTTAGCATTCATTTCAAGGAGACTAGAAAATAAAGGCAAGGATGTAATGTTGAGACTTTATAAAGCACTGGTGAGGCCTCACTTGGAGTATGGTGAGCAGACGTGGGACCCTTATCTTAGAGAGGATGTTCTGCAACTGGAGATGGTTCAAAGGAGGTTCACAAAAATGATTCTTGGATTGAACAGCTTGTTCTAAGAAGAGTGTCTGATGACTCTGGGCCTGTATACTCTGGAATTCAGAAGAGTGAGGAGCAACTTCATTGAAACCTATTGTATAGTGAAAGGTCTTGAGTGGATGTGAAAGAGATGTTCAGAGTCCAAGACCAAAGGACATTCTCAGAATAGAGGGGCGTCCTTTTAGAACGGAGATGAGGAGGAATTTCTTTAGCTAGAGAATGGTGAATCTATGGAATTCTTTGCCACATGCAGTTGTGGTAGCCAAGTATTAATGCATACTTAAGGCAGAGGTTGACAGATTCTTGAATGGCCAGGGCATGAAGGGATATGGGGAAAAGTAGGAGATTGGGACTGAGAGGAAAATTGGATCAGCCATGATGAAATGGCAGAGCAGACTTGATGAGACAATTGACCTAATTCTGCTCCTATATCTTATGGTCTTACAGATCCCTATGGAACACCACTAATCACAGAGCTCCAGAGGTCCCTTTGACTACTACCTACCATTTTCTACAGGCAAGCCAGTTCTGCATCCAAATGGCAAACTTACCATAAATCCCATGCACCTTATCCTTCTGTTCGAGCCTCCCATGAGGGACTTTGTCAAATTGCTAACTAAAATCCATGTAAACAGCATCCACGGCCCTACCTTCATCAATCACCCTCTTCAACTCATCAACAAGTTCAATCAAGTTAACAAGACACAACTTGCCTCGCACAAGGCTATGTTGTTTCTCCCTAATTAGGGCTTGGTTTTCCAAATGTTCGTAAATACTATTCCTAACAATTTTCTCCAGTAACTTACTTACCATGGGCATAAGACTCACCTAGCTACTCTCCAGTCCTCCAGAATCATACTTATGGCTAGAGAGAACACAATGATATTGATCAAGACCCCAGAAATAGTAGCACTTGCCTTTCTCAATAACCTGGGGTATATCTCATCAGGCCCTGGAGACTTATCCAACTAATACTCTTTAAGAGATCAACACTACCTCCTTGTTTACCTCAAAATACTTTATCATATCATTACACTCAGCACTGATCTCTCTATTCTCCGCGTCCTTCTCCTTGGTAAATACTGATATAATGTATTCATTAAGGACTTCAACCACACCCTGCGCATCCAGGAAAGTGTTCTCCCCTTTATCCTTCACTGGTCCAACCCTCTCCCTGGTTATCCTTTTGCTTGTGATGTATGCATGGAATGCCTTGGAATTCTCTTTAATCCTACTTACCCAAGACATTTCATTCCCTCTTCTGGCTTTCCTAATTCCCTCCTTGAGTTCTTTTCTGCCTTCTTTATAATCCTCAATGGTTCTGTTTGATTCTAGCTTCCTAAGCTTTACATATTTCTCTTTATTTGTCTTGACTAAATTCATCATCTCTCTAGACAATCAAGGTTCTCTTACCTTGCCAGCCTTGTCCTTCATTCTGACTGAAACATACGTATTCATTACTCTGTGCAGTTGGTCATTATAGACTTCTCCACATATTGAATGTAAACTTCCCTAAAAACAACTATACCCAAATAACTCCCCCCCTCATTCCTTCTCATTCCTCTGAACTCCGGTGAGTACAAGTCCAGAGCCATCAACAGCCCTTCACATATTAACCATTTATGTATATAGCATTGGGGACATATTGTCAGTGATTGCTGAACTGATTCTGGCAAAGAACCACTATTCACCCAGCCCTTTCAGTTTGGAGGTGGGAATATTTTATTTCACCCCTCTAAACAGAGTGAATTATATTTTATTCTGTATTGATGCAGCCCAACTGCTGGGGAAAATAGAAGTAACAGGGTTGTTAAAACTGGCCTAAAATGGTACAAGCTAACTTTTACACAGTGGCCTGTACTCTTCCTTGACAAAGCAAATATCTGATCAGCCAGTCATGTGGCAGCAACTCAATACATGCAGACATGGTCAGAGGTTCAGTTGCTTTTCACACCAAACAAGATGAAAGGTGAAAAAGGACCTAATGCTTCTTGGTATATATGACAAAAAAATTCTTCTCAAGCTTCCAGAGGGGTATAGGTATTGATTTTAACCTATGTTTCAATTACATCAAAGCCCAAGAAGAGTTTATTCACCATAAAAGTTGTTATGGAGTATTCTGAAGTTATGTGAATATGGCAGATGTTAGATGAGAAAAAGTCTTCAGTTATTAAATTTCTAAGTTCAAAACTTTAATAACCAAAGAGTGTCTCTGTGGATTAATGTGGATTGTACAGTTAAAAGCATGCCTTTGCAGTGTCTGTTTAGCACAGGCTGCCCACAGACTAAGAAATATAGCTTGCAAAGTGGTGACCATGCGACATGTATTAGCCAAACATTAAGACAATGGAGTTATGTTAATAGGCTTACATCAAAGCAGGCAATATGGCTAAGTTACTTATACTACTGTAACTGAGTTCAAGTTGGCAGACCAGGGTGATGTGGTCACAGCTTAGTTGGAGTCAATAGTTATCCATTGGGTACTCTGGCATCTGGCTCTCTGTCTTCAGAAGTTTTTAAAATATATGTTTCAAAAGAGGTGTTTGAACATTCATAGGTGTCTCCCATTCCAAGGAAGCATTGTCAACCCAAAATATTAAAGTAAACAATGTCATTGTAACTATTGAGATTGTATTGAATCTCCTGCTGTTACCTTTGATCTCAAGAGTATGAAAATGTGATATGCTTTTGGGTTTGTGGGACTTTACTGAGAAAGCATCTACTGGAATGATTTTTCGTTGTGATAAATAACAACTTTCATATCTGCAATGTCTCCAGTTTCTCCAGTGACCTAGTCTCAGTAATAACAATGAGGAAGAAATGTGATTTAAGTGACTTTGACAATGGAATGATTGTTGGTGCCAGACTGGGTGGTTTGAGTATCTCAGAAACTGCTGATCTCCTGGGATTTTCATGCACAGCAGTCTCTAGAGTTTACAGACCATGGTGTGAGAAAATAAAAAAAAAACTCTCCCGTGAGTGGCAGTTCTATTGGGTAAAAATGCCTTGTTAATGAGAGAGGTCGGAGGAGAATGGCCAGGCAAGTTCAAATGGAAATGAAGGTGACAGTAACTCCTGTTGGAAGTTCTTACTCCCACCCGCATCCCTCATTCAGCAGGTTCTCCTGCTCTAGTTGTCCTTACTCAATCTCCCAATCAAGCTTTATTCCATGGGAAATGCCTACAAGCACACAAAGTCTCATTTACCACACTTCCATACATAAATTTTGAGACCATTAAGAACAAAGGAAAGAGTGTTGTGTAGAATCTTAGCACTGTCGCACGCCCAGTCCACTCACTCACTCAAACGCACACACAAACACACACACACACATGAAACAGATTGGATCTCTGCAGATTCCATTTTTAATGTCTGAGGTCTGAAAAATGGTGCTTTTAAATTGAACTTTTTTTTAGTAAAACTGATGTACTTAAATTGAAGTTCTATTGAAATTAATTTTGGAGAATGAAAATGATAGAATTTTGTCATTTATAAATTAATTCAGCCAAATAAACCCATAGAGAAGCATGTCTACTCTTGTTATAATTGCCTAGAAACATGACACTATTAGATAACAATAAGAAAAAGAACAGAAAACCAGCAGATACCTAATTACATTTATGAAGCTGAATGCCTGGTTATATTTAATAATATTGTCTGCAATACAAAGCCATTAAGCAACTGTTAGAGATGTTTAAAAATTAAAAAGAAACATTTGAATATTTTTACATACATCATATATTAAGTGGAGAATATTCTTGCAAATTGATACATCAGAAAAAAATTAAAATTCATTTTCAAATGTAAACCTGCAATCTAGTGATGCTTGTCCAATTCCCACATAAAAATAATTGCTCATGTTTAATTTATGCAGATGTTAATTATTGTTATCTCTAGGATTCTACACAATATATTCAAATAAAAATAATGTAATTTTAATTTAAGAATTGCTATCAGATTGTAATTATATGTTCTCTGTAGACAATCATTAGCAATCAAATTTATATCCACATACATACATAGACACATTAACCTAATTCAATCTAATTATTGCACTGTTTATGCATTTTTGTTCCTCTTTTTAGGACATGATTACCCATTCATTATACTCATGAATAGTCACTTATATTTCTCATTATCGGCATTTATCTGGGTATTGCTTCCCTACATTGAGACTTGGGTCCTGATTTGAAAACCAGCCAGGTTAAACAGAAGTAAAAGGAACTCTTTCCTTTCATTAATTCAGTTTGTCTCAAAATGCAATCATTACAATGCTTTTGCATTATATTCATTGTTGGAGTGCCGAACAACAACTGCTCTCTCAATGTCAGTAAGACCAAGGAGTTAACAGGACGAGGAAACCGGAGGTCCATGAGCTGGTCCTCACCAGGGGAACAAAGGTGTAGAGGGTCAACCACTATAAATTCTTTAGTGTTTTCTTTTCAAAGGATTTGCCCTTGATCCAACAATCAAATACATTACAAAGAAAGCCTTGAATTAGCAATTCTGGCACACCATCTGAAACTTCGACTAACTGCTATACATGTACGGTGGAGAGTACATTCACTAGCTGTATCAGGGCCTGGGATGGAAACATTAATTCCCTTGAACAGATAAGCCTGTGTAAAGTTATGGATACTGCCCACTCCATCACGTGTAAAGCCCTCCCCACCATTAAGCAAATCTACATGAAGCACTGTTGCAGGAAAGCAGCACTCATCATCAAGGACATTCACTGCCCAGGTCACGCTCTCTTCTCACTGCTGCCATCAGGAAGAAGGTACAGAAGCCTTGGGACCCACACAACCAAGTTCATGAACAGTTATTACCCCTCAACCATCAAGCTCTTGAACCAGAGGGGATAATTTCACTCATCTTCACTCACTCCTTCACTGAACATTTCCCACAACCTGTGGACTCACTTTCAAGGACTACTCATCTCATGGTCTTGATATTTATTGCTTATTTATTATATCTTTCTTTTGTATTTGCACATTTATTCTCCTTTGCACATTGTTTGCCCATTTTGTTATGTGCACTCTTTCATTGATTATATTGTGTTTTTTTGTAGTTACTGTGAATGCTAGCAAGAAAATAAATCTCAGGGTTGTGTATGGTGACATGTACTTTGATAATAAATTTACTTTGAACTTTAAAACTATCAGGTCAATTCATTCATAGCAAGTTCCTACAAAAAGCAATGGGATAATTAAATGGTCATCTATTTTAGAGTTATTGACTGATTGAAGAATAAACACAACTGAAGCCTCCCTGCTCTTTAAGATGTTGCTTTAGGATATTGTACCTCAGGAGAGCAGACATTCACATAAATATACCTGCAGTAGTTAAGCAAACTGAAGGAAACATCAGCAGCTGTAGTTCTAACTGTTATGAAACAAGAAAATAGGAGTGTTAGTTCCTCTCCAAGGCAGCAAATCTAGAATTCACCTCCTCCACTACTGCAACCATAGAATACAAGAGCATAAGAAAAGTTAATTTGCAGGAGACCAATTCAACCCAAGCCTGTCCTGCTGTTCAGTACATTCATAGTTATTTATTAGCTCTAGTCCTCAACTCCTCTTCTTTGTCAGCTTTCCATTTCTCTGAATTCCCTAAAATTTCGCTACCTACAGTATAAATACCTGTAATAATCGAGCCTCACAAGCATCTGGAGTTTCACTACTGCCTGTGAGAAGTAATTTCTATGCATCACACCTCATTCTTCTAACCACCCAAAAGGTACAGACCCAACTTATTTAGATGCTTGTGATGGGACAACTTTCTCCTTCCAAGAATTAGCGTAGAGACTCTGTGTAGAAATGCCTCCAATGCTAGCATAATGAAGACACAAGAGATTGCCATGCTGGAAATAGAATCAACAAACAATGGGCTGGACGAACTCAGCAGGTCAAGCAGCATCTGTGGGAGATGTGTTGGAGCTGTTAGTGTTCTGGGTCAAAACCTTGCATCTGCTGCGCTCAAGACTGCAAAAAAATTGTGCACAGAGTCCAGTCTACCATTAAAACCACTCATCTCTATGGACTGTTTACACTTCCTGCTGCCTTGTGAAAAGAGCCAATATTATCTCCAGAAGAGGGAGAAGAGAGCTGAGAGGGAGATGATGGCAGCAGATACAGAAGCTTGAAAACATGAACTATCAGGCTTAAGGAAAGCTATTACTTTGCTGTTATAAGACACTTGAATGGACCACTTGTACAATAAGGGTGAATACTTGAGCTCTCAGTCTACCTCATCATAGCCCTTGAAAGATATTTGACTAACATTATTGCAATTTCCCTGTGAATACAATGTATTTTGCATTGTTATTGTTTTTCCTTTAGCACTGCTCGATGAACTTGCACTTGGAATTATCTGTCAGCATGGCATACTAAAATTACTTATCAGTTTATGTCAACCAAATACCAATGGGACTCCACACTCATCAACAGATTTAGCTCAACCCATTGAGTTCATCCAGCAGATTATTTGCAGCTCCAATGCTCGTATGTCCTTTCTAACTCATTATACACTAAATTTTGATTGACTGCCAGTTGGAACCTTGCATACTGTGTTAGAAAAAGGCCTGAGCATCTTGATTACTCATTGGACAATCCACACCAGGAGTGCGTGAAAAGAGCTACTTTTTTAATCAGGGCAGCGATCAAGATTTCAATGGCAGAGTTTCGTGGCAGTTCCTCTGAGTCGAGGAGTGACCATTCATTAGAAAGGGGGAATGCAAGTAATGCAGGTGCAGGCAATGCAGCCATTCTTTGGTCAGCCTCTCTTTTGAGTTTGCCAGTCTTTAGAGTGGCTTTGGCTCATCAGGCTTGGGTGTGGTAGATTGTCTTGTAATTTACTCTCTCTGTGCTCTTGTTTGTTCATTCCTCATCTATGAGTACATAGTATACAGAATGGCTCCGGGGACAGTATATTGTACCGCATGTGGGATGTGGGAAGCCTGGGAGGCCTCTGGTCTCCCGAATAAACACATCTGCACCAGCTGTACTGAGCTACCGGTCCTGAGACAACATATTAAAGATCTGGAGCTGCAGCTTGATGACCTTCGACTCATATGGGAGAATGAGGAGGTGACAGACAGATGCTACAGGAAGGTAGTCGCCCCTAGGTTGCAGGAGACAGGTAAATGGGCAACTGTCAAGAGAAGTAGGAGAAATGCACAGCCAGTATAGAGTACAGTTGTGGCTGTTCCCCTCAATAATAAGCATATAACTTTAGGTACAATTGAGGGGGATGGCCTACCATGCTGGGGGGTGGGGGGGCACAATAACCAGGTCTCTGGCACTGAGTCTGGTGCTGTGACTCAGAAGAGTAGCAAGGTGAAGAGGACTGCAGAGTTCATAGGATATTCTTTAGTCAGAGGAACAGAGATAAGGTTTTGTGTGCACAATAAACGCCAGGATGGTATGTTGCCTCCTTGGTGCCAGGATCTGGAATGTCTGAGATCATGCCCATGGCATTCTCAAGGGGAAAGGTGAGCAGCCAGAAGTCTTGGTATATATTAGCACCAATGACATAGGTAGACAAGGTGAAGGGAGATTTTAAGAAGATAGATAGAAAGCTGAGAAATAATACCTCTAGGGTAGTAATCTCTTGATTTCTGCCTATGCCATGTGCCAGTAAGGGTAAGAATAGGATGATTTGGCAGGTGAATGAATGGCTGAGGAACTGGTGCATAGGATAGGGACTTAGAATCATTGGGATCTCGTCTGTGTGGAAGGTACGATCTATATTGTGTGGGTTTAAACTAATTTGGCAGGGGGATTGGAACCAGAGTGCTAGTGCTGAAGATGAGGTAGTCGGGTTACGAACAGAGGCAATATATAGTGAGACTCCAATGAAGGAGTGACTGAGGATAGGACAAAATTGCAGTCAACATGATGAGTTGCAATGTAAAAGGTGGACAGAATCAAAAAGGGTAAATACAGGTCTAAAGGAGTGATATTTGAATAATTGCAGTATATAGAATAAGATCGATGAACTTGTAGCACAGTTACAGATTTGCAAATATCACATTGTAGTCATCAGTGAATCATGGCAGAAAGGAGATTATAGCTGGGAACTTAATGACTGAGGATATACATTGCGTCAAATGGATAGGCAGGAAGGCAGAGGGGGTGGTGTGGCTCTGTGGTGAAAATGACATTAAATCACTAGAAAGAGGTGACATAGTGTTGGAAAGTGTTGAATCATTGTGGATAGAGTTAAGAAATTGCAAGGGTAAAATAACCCAATGGGAGTTACATGCAGATCCCTAAACAGTAGTACGGATGTGGTCTACAAATTACAATGGGAAATGGAAAATATATGCCAAAAGGGCAATGTTACAATAATCATGGGGGATTTCCATATGCAGATAGATTGAGAAAATTAGGTTGTTGCTGGATTCCAAGAGGAGGATTTTCTAGAATGCTTACAATCTGGCTTTTTACAACAGCTTATGGTTGAGTCCACTAGGGGATCAGCTATTGTCGAGTGGGTGCTATGCAATGAACTGGAATCGATTGGAGAGCTGAAGGTAAAAGATCCCTTAGGGACAAGTGATCATAACATGATTGACTTCCCCCTAAAACTTAAGAAGGAGAACATCAGATGTATCAGTATTACAGTGGAGTAAAGGAGGTTACAGAGGCATGTGAGAGTTGGCCAAATCGACTGGGAAAAGAACACTGGCAGGGATGATGACAGAGCAGCAATGGCTGGAATTTCTGGAAGCAATTCAGAAGGCACAGGATGTACACATTCCAAAGAGGAAGAAGTATTCCAATGGAAAGTTGACACAGCCATGGCTGATAAGGGAAGTCAAAGCCAACATAATAGCCAAAGAGAGGGCATATAATTGAGCAAAAATTAGCAGGAAGTTAGAGGATTGGAAAGCTTTTAAATACCAACTAGAGGCAACTAAAAAAGTAATTAAGAAAACAAAGATGGAATACGAAAATAAGACAGCCAATAATACTAAAGATGATACCAAAAGTTTCTTCAGAAATAACAAGCAGGATTGATGAAGAGATTCGGTTGATGTTGTGTACTTGGGTTTTCAGAAGGCCTTTGAAAAAGTGTCATACATGAGGCTGCTTAGCAAGCTACAAGCCCCTAGTATTATAGGAAATATACTAGCATGGATAAAGCAGAAGCTGATTGCCAGGAGGCAAAGTGTGGGAATAAAGGGATCCTTTCTGGTTGGCTGTGGGTGACTGATGGTGTTCCAAACAGTTCTGTATTGGGACTGATTCTTTTCATGTTATATGTCAATGATTTGGGTGATGGAATCAACGGCTTTGTTGCAAAGTTTGCATACAATATGAAGATAGGTAGAGGGGAAGGAAGTTTTGAGGATACAGAGAGGCTACAGAAGGACTTAGACAGATTAGACAAGGAAGTGGCAGATGGAATACAATTTCGGAAAGTGTATGTTCATGCACTTTGGTAGCAGAAATGAAAGGGTTGACTTTTTTCTAAGTGGAGAGAAAACACAAAAATATGAGGTGCAAAAGGATTTGGGAGTCCTTGTACAGGTTTCCCTAAAGGTTAATCTGCAGGTTGAGTCTGGGGTGAAGAAGACAAATGCATTCATTCCAAGAGGACCAGAATATAAAAGCAAGGATGTAATGATGAAACTTTATAAAGGACTGGCGAGGCCTCCCTTGGAGTATCGAGAACAGTATTGTGCCCCTTATCTTGGAGAGGTAAGAACAGGAGAGAGTTCAAAGCAGGTTCATGAAAATGATTCCAGGATTGAACTGCTTGTCATATGAAGAGCGTTTGATGGCTCTGCTCCTGTATTTACTGGAATTCAAAAGAATGAGAGTAAGGTGACCTCATTAAAACCTACAAAATGGTGAAAGGCCTTGATAGAGTGGATGTGGAGAGGATGTTTCCTGTGGTGGGGGTGTCTAGGAACAGAGGACACACCCCCATAATAGAGGGGCATCCTTTAAGAACAGAGATGAGGAGGAATTTCTTTAGCCAGAGAGTAGTAAATCTGTGGACTTCACTGCCACAGGCTGCTATGGAGGCCAAGTGTTTATGTATATTTCAGGCAGAGGTTGACAGATTATTGATTGGTCAGGGCATGAAAGGATTGAGACTGAGAGGAACATTGGATAAGCCATGATGAAATGGCAGAGCAGACTCAATGGGCCAAATTGCCTAATTCTACTCCTATAGCTTATGGTCTTATGATCTCATTCAAATTCCAATGGCTGTCAACAGATATGTCGCAGGATTGCTGAACAGGACAATTTGGGAGAGTTTTCGTAATTCAAATATTTGAAGTTGAGGAGGTTGCAACCCCATGGCACTAACTAACTGAACTTGACTTATTGGCCAAGGAAAGTGAAAAACAAAATCTTTAATGAACATATCCTTCAGAGAGGCTTCTGACTCTTATCAGCTTCTTATGCCATATGTCAGTAAGACTGCCAAGTTAAATTAACAGTTGCTTCTGGGCATTATTGATATTGAATCTAAACTCTTATCTCTGACAAATGGAAGATAACTGAAAAATTGTGGACACACTATGAGGACAGATTGGTGCAAGAGAGAGCATGAAGGAAATAAGTTAAATTCTGATGGAGAACTGACACAGGGAAAAAATAAATGAACAAAGAAGGAATGCAACAGAGACAGAGAAAGAATTGCACAGAAACTGAAATAGGAAATCTTGGCTTACAATATTCAATAAGACATACGAGCAGAATTAGACCATTTGGTACATATCTTCTGCTCTGCCATTTTTCCATGGCTGATTCATTATCACTCTCAACCCCACTCCCCAACATTCTCTCAATAACCTTTGATGCCCCCACTAATCAATGACCTATCACACTCTGCTTTAAATATATCCAATGACTTGGCCTCTACAGCCATTGGTGGCATGGAATTCCACAGATTCACTACTCGCTGGCAAAAGAAATTCCTCCTCATTTTTGTTCTAAGAGAAATCCATCTATTCTGATACTGTGCACTTTGGTCCTATACTTGAAAACATCCACTCCATGCCCATTCTCTATCCAGAGCTTTCAATAATGTTTCCCTCTCGATCTTCTAAACTCTAGTGAGTACAAACCCAGAACCACCAAACACTCCACTTACATTAACCCTTTCATTCCTTGGTTCATTCTTATAAACCTCCTCTGGATCTTCTCTAATGCTAGCACATCCTTCCCTATATTTGGAGCCCAAAACAGCTCACAATTCTCCAAATGCAGTCTGACCAATGCCTTATAATGCTCAGCATGATTTCCTTGCTTTTATATTCTAGTCCTACTGAAGTGAACGCTTAAATTGCATTTGCCTTCTTTACAAGCAGTTATTTAACTTTTATGGAATCCTGCACTGTAGGATTCTGCACCCTTGCACCTCTGATTTCTGAATTTTCTCCCTGTTTAGATAATAGTGATTGCCTTTATTCCTTCTACCAAAGTGCATGACAACATACTTCCCTACACTGTATTCCATTTGCTCGTTCTCCTATTTTGTCCAAGTCCTTCTGCAAACTTTTTGCTTCCTCAGGACTATCTGCTCCTCCAGCTATCTTAGTAACGTAATGAAGGATGATCAACTCTGATGGGCAGAAGGGTGCAGTGGTCCATGCCCCCATGCCCCCCCTTTTGGAGAATCGCAGATTGCTACTATTCCGATGCTGTTATCAAGCAAGTGAGAGAGACACAGGACAGCTGCCAGGGCAGTTGTTATTGATAACAGCTCATGAAAGTTAATGAGAGAGAGACAGCTCAGAGATACACAAAGTAGAATGTCTCCTACTAACAAAAGCGGAACGGAACCATTGATTACTGCTATTGCCTTTTGGAGAAGGATTGTGTACTTGGTACTGTTCATTCATTGAAACCCCTCAGGGGGCAACCAGAGTGGGCTGGTTTGATGGGTTACATCATCCCAACCTGATTGACACCTGAGACCCTGTGAGTGGGGATAAAAGTGGGGTCTGGGGTAACACCCCTCAGACGCACCAGGAGAAACACTAGTGAGCGTCAGAACCCCCACGAGACAGGGTGGGAGACAGGAGACCAAACAAAGGGTCGGTAAATTTTAACTCACAGTGTTTTGTAGCGAGACTGGTGGGGGCTTTTGTGTGTGTCCACCCTTGCCTTGCCACCACAGACGAATGGTCTAGCTAAAGGATGGTGGGGTCATACGTGAATGGCTACAACAACAACACATCGACGGATCAAAATCATAAAGGAAGGTCGCTAGCTATTACTGTTCGCGCGTTCTCTCTCTCTCTCTCTCCAACAATTGAAACACCGCGACCAACAACTACCGCAGCCTGCATGAACTGAACTAAACTTTATATTTCCATCTGACAATTCATTATCCCCTATACAACAATAGAGCTTGTTTCATTAGTGATTATTATTAGATCCGCACTTTTAAGTTTAGTATTGCTAACATATATTCTATGTATATTCGCATTGATATTGTTTTGTATATTTTTGCTAATAAATATTGTTGAAAATAGTAATACCAGACTCCAACGGACACTTCTATCTTTGCTGGTAAGACGCCCAGTTACGGGATTCATAACAGTATCATACACAAACTTCTGGCCCCGTCATGTGCCACAGATTGATCTCTGCTGCCGGTGTGGTGAGGCAGACCATGTGGCACAGGACTGTCCCACACCAGCACCATGTCACAGCCCGTGTCCATGCCCAACTGTCCTTGGAGAGGGAGCACACAGTCACAGTGGGCACACTGGGGGATTTCCGTGAGCGGTGATCCCCCCACAGTATAGATTGTTTATAGATGGTAATAACCATATTGTGTTGGTGCGTGGCCAAGTGGTTAAGGCATTGGTTTAGTGCTCTGAAGCTCGCTAGTTCGAGCCTCAGCTGAGGCAGCGTGTTGTGTCCTTGAGCAAGGCACTTAACCACACATTGCTCTGCAATGACACTGGTGCCAAGCTGTATTGGCCCTAGTGCCCTTTCCTTGGCCATCATCAGTAGCATGGAGAAGGGAGACATGCAGCATGGGCAACTGCCAGTCTTCCATACAACCTTGCCCAGGCCTCAGTCAGCATCAAAATTGATGGACCTCCGAAGAAAAAGAAGAAGCTTATAGTGATTTGAGTGTAATTACTGTCTTGTAAGTATTGATTGTCTTGGTCTATGTGTTGTAAATAAACTTTTACAGTTTTGATACAAAACAAAAGCCCTTGTTACAGCCTAGCAGAGCCATTTGGAAATTGCTGAGAGGGCTGCACCACCCAAGACCTCCAGCAGAATCCCTCTTTAGTTGCCTCTCTGAGTGGGCTGTTTGGGTGGAGAGCAAGGCTTATATGTAGAATGCTGGCGAAGGGCATCCAATGTCTTGTGTCAGTGGACACCTGGTTAGCCATCACTATTATCTGTCCGGGCGTCGTCCCCATTACGGACCAGCCATCCCCTCCCGGGTGGACAACTGGATGGCGGTCCAGTTGGCTACGGTCTCTGACGACTGTGCAGTGATGAGGGGGAAGAGGTGGCTGCACTTTGCAGTGGGGAAAACACACTGGAGCATGAGGTGTGGCTAATTGTCATCTGGGAGTCCCGTATCATTGGTTTGGACCTGCTATTCTGCTGGGGGGCCTGTACGGATGTGCCGGAGCAACACTCTACCTTGGCACTGAACTCATGGCTTTCCAGGGAGCAGACCTGATGCAGGTGACAACAACTGGCCTCACAGCAGCCCGCAGCAGAGCAGGACACCCCACAGGGACACTGGGACCAGGGGCAAGTGGCGATGGCGGTGCTTCAGGTGGCAGTCGGCAGCAAGGTAGACCTCCCCACTACTGACCAGCAGCTGCGCAGCGAGCAGGTGAGGGGATGACTGAGCGTAGGACGGCGGCCAGAGCGGGCAGAGGTTTCCATCCTGGATCCAGAGACCAAAGCCCTATCCTCTCGGTGGGGCATGCTGTAGGTGAGTGCACAGGCTGCTGTGAGCTGGCCATTTTGGAGCTGGAAAGATGCTGGGAAAGCTATGCAAATGCTTCCATTGGCTTGGTACAGGCAGGATCTGGAGCTGTTCGTGCACTGCTGTGATGTTTGCATGTCCCAGAAGGGGCCAATGCAACAGCACTCATTAGGGGCCTCACCCGGAAGAAGGAACTACCACCAAAACTTGGAAGTCACTAGAAGGAGCCGAGAGAGGTGTTCAACCGCATCTCCAATGCAGCATATGGGTGCAGTTGCCTGAGAGGCGGAAGACAGTTGTTTTGCACCGGGACAGGCTGCACTGTATTTGCCCTCAGCCCCCTCTGATGCAGTGAGGTTGAAGGAAGGAAGGGACACTCCTGGTAGTCTGCGTCTCATCAAGCACTGCATTCTATTGGGGGGACACTACCGACACCCCACAACACACCAGCTGGTGGCATTGACCACCAGCAGAACTTTTGGACTTTGATGTGGTTTGCTGCGGGAGCTGACCCTTCAGCTGAGGGAAGTGTAGCACTGTGGGAGGGAGGGAGGGAGGGGGGGAATGGTGGGCTGCTTGCCCCAGCACTCCCAGTGGCCAGTGCTATTTATTGTTCTTGTGGGATGTTCAAGTTAATTTATTGTTACATTTTAGCTTGGGCTATACAGTCGTCCACATGTGTGTTTGTGGCTCACCCTGACTGGAACAGAGTGTGTGATCATCACCTCCCCAGTCTATATGTGACTGAGTGAATCTTTTTTTCTGCTTGTTGCCATAAAATCGGCTGTTGAACTAAATGAGATTTTCTCGTCTGTCATCGTGGACTGAAATCTCGTCACAATATGTATCCGTGGACGTTAAGCTTCCAGTTATGATCTTCTATCAACCACATCAATGTGATGCTCACAATGGCATATTTGCCAATTTCTAGCTGGGCTATAAGGTATACTACCAAATTTTGTACACTGCATGATTTCAAGTACATCATCTTCAGTCCTGCATTCACCAACCTTTTTCTCAATTTTGTCTCCTTGTTGTTTGAAGTTAAATTCTTATCCCACTTCTTTATTCTTTATTTTGGAGACTTCACCTGCACTCTCCTTCCCCTGTACTTTCCCAAGGTGTTTAATCCAGCTCCTACTATTTAATTTAAAACCCTATCTACAGCCCTAGTTATGTAATTTGACAGGTTCCTATTCCAAGCATGGTTCAGGAGAAGCCTGTCCCATCAGAACAGCTCCCTTCTTCCCCAATATCCCATGCAAATTATATAAGATTAGCATCTACAGGAGCACATTTTTCATCACATGGATGAGTTAGCCTGCAGGTGGTTTGGTGGCTGCATTGGTTTATTGGACAGATGAGAAAGAAGCAGTCAGTTCAAAATTTAATGATCAGCGGTTGGTTGGAGCATTTAATTTCACTTACACATCACTCTGTAGGTAAGCGCAAACTGAATAACTTGATAAGTTTTCAAAACCTAGCAAGCTTGAAAATCCTTTTAAAGTGACGCTTCCCTTCACTTAACTGTCCATTGAAAAAATACCGGCTTTTCTTTTGAAAGTTTGTACTGGAATTATTAAAAAAATAACTTTTATCTTTTTGCCTTTGTGTGCAATTTTTCTCACCTCTCTCATGTTTCATAATGAATAATATGCAGTGGTTTCAGACTTCGATATAAACTGATATTATCTTGGAAGACTACATTAATTTAAAAATTTCCAATTACAGGGATTAAATATGTGACAAAGACAGAAAGTCTAATTAAATGAAAAGACAAGCCTTCTAAAAATAATTCAAGTATATTACTTTGCAATGGAACACTTAAAAGTAGACTAAATGCAAATATTGAAAGCAGTAAGCCCCTCTATATTGAACTGAACTGGCTGTAAGTAGTGAGGACATTTATATCTGAGGGCATTTGAAGAATATATTGCTTTTCAGTAGCAAAAGTATGTTAAGAATTCCTGGCAATTCATAATACATCTATGTAAAATTATTCAAACAAATGTTACAGGAAAGATTATTGCATCACTTTGATCTTGGTCCCTAGTTTGAAGTTTGGCTAGTTCATTTGCTATATCTGAGTATTCACTATGGAATGTCCTGCTAAAAAATCCCAACTCTACAGTGCTCTTAGCTAATAGGGCTGTTGGGCTTTGATTACCTGCAGCCGGCCATGAAAAGTGTGATGCTTGAAGAAAGACAAACTAAACCAGGCTTCTGCGAACTCTTCCCAAATCAAGCAGGCCTTAAAGTTTTTAGTCATTGTTGCAGGCATGCAAGGAATAGGAGGTTCCTCCTCCTCTGTCACCAGTGTTCCAAGGGTAGCAAATCACCTTAATCTCGTGCTAATAATTTTCACGGTGTGAATTGAGCAGCAGAGCCAAATTGCTATCTGGAATACAAAGGCAACATAACAGATGGTTGCAGAAACTGCAAAATCAAAACCGATCTATTACCTAAACAATTCGCATCCTGGAACAAATTAAAAACACAAACGTGGGTAAAGGTAATTTTTCTTGGCTGTCATATTGTCAATTTTACATTCATTGGTTCACTGACCAGTTTGTGGAACTTAATGAACAGGAGAATATAACTAATGGAATAAACAGCACAATTTTCCAAATCATTACGAGAAATGCTACCTGTACTAACCATTTAAAGTACCTGTGGTTTAAAAATACAGCAGAAAAAAGCCTTCTTTTCCACATTTACTTACAAAGCAAGTAGCTTTTCACCCCACTAGCTTCTCAATACTAACCACGATATTAATTTGTACAATGACTACTGGCAAGGACTTGTCATTTTGCATGGTCACTTTCAAGGACATTTTGACTTGATCGAGATTCCAAACCAATTGAAAATAGAGTTATAAATGGGACTAACCATCATGTTGGTATGATGAGCAAGTGATGTTTAAAAATGAGAATAAATTCAAAGCAATTAGGTTACCACAATTGAGTTTAAGATTCTTTTATTGAGGTAAAAGATATGGGCTTCACCAACCAGCCCAACACTTATTGCCCTTTCTTTATTCCTTTCAAGGAAAGCCACTTTTTCAAACTAGTGAAGTATTTTTGGCAAAGCTACAATGTATTGGGGTTCAAATGCAGTAATATGGAAGATTACCAAAATAATTCCAAGTCAGGGTAGGACCATGAAAATTGTTAGCACCAGACTAAGATGATCTATTTCCCTTGGAACACTGGCCACAGAGGAAAAGCAACCTCTTATTCCTTACATAACTGTAACACTGACTATAAATTTTAAGGCCTCTAAGTCATTTGTGTTGTTGGGAAAAAATCATTGAAGCCTGGCATAGTCTGACATTCTTCAAGTAGTCTCCATTTCATGGCTGGCTAGAGATAATCAAAGTCCACAGCCCTATCAGCTAAGGGCACTGTTGAGTCTGGGTTGAAGGTATAACTGATGCTCTGTCCTTCTCAGTGTTTGAGGTCATGCAGTTTGGATGCAGCCAATTTCCACACATTCCGTAGATGGTCAACATGCCAGTCACCATGCTCTGGTGATGACAGAGGTAAATCTTCAGGGTGGAAGTTGATTAAATAGGCTGTATGGCCCTGGATTGCTATACAACATTTCAGATTGACGAAATGTTGGTTATGGGGATGGGTACTCCAACACTGAAATGTGAAAGCCAAGATATTCAAGACCTCATCTTGGAATCAACTTCACACCATATGGAGGATAACTCCAGGCTTGATCCTTTCTGCCAAGCACAAATAATCTGGCAGAAAATTTCCTTCTACTGTAACTTTTATTCCCTTAAATTAAAGAGGAGAAATTCAGTTGAATCAAATGTGTCAAGATATGGATAAGGTCCATATGCTTTATCCTCCCATATCTTTAATGCACTGACCAAGGACTTATTTTCCCATCCAGGGAATTCCTGTGCCATACGCATGGCCAGACATGTAATCAGTGCTAATTCTCCTGAGAGGAGCATTTGATACTCAATGCAGTTCCCCAGCAGCCTACTCAATCTGTCAATGCTTTTTCTTTTCTCAAATGCAATATCAAAATTTACCAGTTCACAGACACCTAATACTCTGTTTACTATTTTGGAGCAAATATAGAAGCCAAGAATCTCTTCAGTTTGGAATTGACAAAATAGCCTTAAACTTGCAGTCATCTCAAAAAATAAGTTAATACTTAAGTTTCTATCTCCAAACCAAACTCTGTTAAACCCTAAGACCATAAACATAGGGGTAGAATTAGGCCATTTGGGCCATCAATTCTGTTCTGTTATTCCATCATGGATGATCCAACATCCCCCTCAGAGCAATTCTCCTGCCTTCTCTCCATAACCTTTGATGCCCTTACTAATTAAGAATCTATCAACCTCCACATTAATTATACCCAATGACTTAGCCTCCACAGCCATCTGGTGACAATAAATTCCATATGTTCACTACCCTCTGGTAAAAGAAATTTCTCCTTACCTCTATTCTGAAGAGACATTCTTCTACTCTGAGGCTGTGTATGCTGGTCCTAGGCTTGCCCACTATAGTCACGATGAAATGGCAGAGCAGACTCGATGGGTCAAATGTCCTAATTCTGCTCCTATATCTCATGGTCTTATGATCTTATAGGAAACATCCTCTCCACATCCAGTCTATCTAAGCTTTTCAGTATTCAATAGTTTTCAATGAGATCATTGAAACCACATTCTTCTAAACTTCAGTGGGTGCAGTTGCATCTCCAAGTACAGGGCTTCTAACATCTTTCGGAAATGAAGAGTTACTCTGTCACTTCTTTACTAAATACATTTTTGGTAAACCACCAATAAACTCACAAAAACATTTTGTTGTTGCTTCATTAATGGACAACAGCTATTTAAGACTTGATTCTTATGATTCTCTGTACCTCTTACTTATATATATGAGAGTTCTTCTCTATTTCACATTAAAAACATATGCATAAGGGAGCACCTGAGATTTAAGGGGAGGAAAAATGTTTGCAAATACAGTGAAACCTAACCTTCTGTGTCTGATGGAGGTTTAGATGTATCAAACATGATTGCAAATCTGAACTATTATATCAAATGTGTATTTACTATGATTCTCCTTTTTCCCACTAGCAAACAAAGGGAATGTTTCCATCAAAACCTTGGAGCCATCTCTCTCCCTTGGTCGATTGCAGTTGTAGAATTGTCAGGTTCATGCAAGAATAAATTTATTTTAGGGGAGCTGTTCATGTGATAGGTGAAGGTGCTGGCACACACAAGCACATTTTTTCTGATCTTGAAACAAAATGTGCTTTGTTCCTTCCAATCATTTGTAATGATACATGACACACCGGGCAAACATTTCCTTCTAGGGTAAGGCCCTGAGGGCCCTGTTTTGAAGCATTTCAGTCATACAGTTACCGTAACAAGCTTTGCCATTTTTGACAGGCAATACACATCATCGAATGTTTGAATTATGAAACCATCCAACTTTATCTCTATAGAAATTCTCAACCAACATTTAGAGGGACGAAAATGACAAATACTATTTCTTCACCCAATGATATTAGTGTTCAGATGATTATAACCCTTTTTATGATTCATTGCAAATTGACTTTTGAAATTACTATGAATCTCATCCACATTCAGCAAGTAGCTCTTTGCTGACAACTGTGTTCCATGACTACCAACTCAACAAGAGAGACTGATCAAAATTAAAATCTGTACAAGCTTTAAAATTCAACTGTTTACCACTGGCAATGTTGATCCAGATGCTTTTCTAGATAAGAATTTACATGACTGTAGTGCCTTTCTGTCCTTTGTCATTAATGTAGCTGTGAGCTCACCCAGCTTCTATCATGAGCATTAGCCTCCTCAGCGCCGAGGACAGATTCTAAAGGTGATGCCTCAAAAAAGATGACATCCATCATTAAGGACCCCCATCACCCAGGACGTGTTCTCTTCTCATTGTTTCCGTCAAAGAGGAGGTACAGGAGCCTGAAGGCATGCACTCCATGTTTTAGGGACAGCTTTGTCCTCTCTGCCATCAGATTTCTGAATGGACAATGAATCCATGTACACTACCTCAGTACTTTTTTTGCAATACTTATTAAATTTAATTTTTAAAATACATTTCACATTGTAATTAAAAATATATATGTATTGTAGTATACTGCTGCTGCAAAACAACAAATTTCATATCATATGTCAGTGATTTTAAACCTGATTTTGATTCAAATTTCCACCATGTGGGTGATGCCATCTTCTCACAGATAGTACCAGACAGGAGCTACAGAAGCCTGAAGTTCCACACCAGTAGTTCAAAAATAGCTATTGCCATTCAACCATTTGGTGCTTGAACCAGCAATAACAGCTCTAGTTATTACATTATAACAACACTATGACCACTTTGCACTAAAGTGGATCTTCCTTGTTGTATTTGTGTTCTTTTTCAGTAAAAATATGAATAATTTATGTTTTCTTGTGAATACTGCTTACATGATAATATATACCTGTGATATTGATGTAAGTGTATTTTTCATTTCATCTATGCCTACATGTACTTGTTCATCTGACAATAAATCAACTTTAAATGTAATCACCGTTAAGAAGGCAAAGGATCGAACATGGAACAGGCTCTTCACCCCATGATGTTGTGCCAAACGAATTAAGCTAATGACATCTAATTAAACTAAACCCTTCAGGATAAAGCCAGAGACACAAAAAGCTGCAGATGCTGAAGCCTGGAACAAAATACAAACTGTAGGAGGAATTCAGTAAGTCAAGCAGCATCTCTGGAAGAAAATGGATGGAAACAGTCCCAATTAGTTCCTCCAGTAGTGTTTTATTTTTGTTAGCAAAGGATAAAGTCAGCTTGCTTGAAAGAATGACAATAGTTAAGGATGTATTCTGTTCATGACACAATGAGAGTTAACATAAAAGCAAAAGCATTTGGAGACACTTGGAAATGTCTTTGGACTGAAGCATTAATTCTGCCCTTTTCCACTGACGCTAGCAGACCTGCTGTATGTTTTAAGAAGTCTTTTCTTTCCATCAATGTGTCTTTTTATTTTATATAAATATAATAATTACTTTCTCAGACACTAAACTGGTCTTTAACAAGGTCCACCTGAAGATGATGACACATGTCAGCTGAAGAAAGCTGGTCTTCCTGAACAGATGCTGATGACCTTTTACCGCTGCACCATAGAGAGCATCTGAACATATTGCATCTCCCTGTGGTATCTCAGTTGCACAGCAGCTGATAGGAAAGCACTTCAGCGGGTCATCTCTAGCGCACAGAAGGACACAGTTCCCAGGCCTGGAGGACACCTACAGCTTATGCTGCGTAAGGCAAGCTATAAGCATCTGTAAGGACAATACATACCAATTCAATCATCTGTTTGAACTTCTTCCATCTGGCAGATGTTATAAGATTTTCTATGCCTACACTTCCAGACTGAAAAACAGCTTTTTCCCCAGAGTGATAATTGCTCTGAACTGATCGATCAAACATCATCCATAAATTTGTAATATTGCTACTTTTAATACTGGTTTTATCGCTGTCATACATCTGAGTTGTGCTTTTGTACTGCTGGACATTGCTTGTACTGGCTGGTTAGTTGATTTTATTTATTGTTTTTTTTTGTTGTTTTATAGCATTGAGTACGAGAATTGCTGTTACAAATGAAGGGAGCAAAGTCCCGTCCCCCCCCCACTTTTTGAGAATTGCAAAATCGCTATTATTTCAGGTCTGATACCCAGGAAATGAGAGAGATACACATCACGTCAATAATGAGAGAGAGAGAGAGACACAGGATCACAGCAAAGGCAGTTGTTATAGACAATGCAGAATACACAACAAGGTGGAATGTTTCCTAACGAAAGCGGAACGGAACCATTGATTTCTGCTATTGTCTCTTGGAGAAGGAATTGTGTATTGAGTACTGTACTATTCATTGAAACCCCTCGGGGGACAACCAGGGTGGTCTGGTTGAGGGTTTGCATCATCCCAACCTGATTGACATCTGAGACCCCGTGAGTGAGGATAAAAGGAGGGTCTGGGGAAACACCCCTCAGACACACCAGGAGAAACGCTAAGAGACTGGTGGGGGATCAAGATTGTAACAAGGAAAGCCGGCAAGTTTCTCTCTCTCTCTCTCTCTCTCTCTCCCCAACAATTGCCACACGGTGATCAGCAACGATGGCACCCTGTATGAACTGAACTGAATTGTATATTTCCATCGGAAAATTCATTATCCCCTAGACAACGATAGAGTTTATTTCTTATTGATTATTATTATACCCGCACTTTTAGGTTTAGTATTGACGATGTATATTATCTGTATATTTGCATTGATATTATTTTTGTGTATTTTTACTAATAAATACTGTTAAAAATAATATCACCAGACTCCAACGGACGCCTCTATCTTTGCTGGTAAGTAACCCAGCTACGGGGTTCGTAACAGTTGCAAACTCATTTTTGCTGTATTGGTGCATGACAAAGTGTACTATGCATTGACAATAAATATATTTCATTTCACTTCATCCAATAAATAGTGTAGAGTGTCCACTATCCATCAGCTTCATTCAAGGAGGTTTTATCAGATTATATTTTGCCTTGGACCTTCTTGCCTCCACTCTCCTGTCATTGGTTGCCCAGCACACCATTTCTCACACTCTTATCCTTATTCGTAAAAAGAATGATTTTACTTACTCAATACTATGATGCGAAACTGCCAATAAATCTTTTTTCTTTAAGAAAAGGTAATCAGCAAGAATTTTATAACTGAGAGCTTAAAATAGCAAACTATATTGATGTAATATCCCCCAGGTGACTGGTGGAATTCCAGTGGAAGATTAATCTTCAATCCACGGGGAACTCAGTACAGCCTGGGAGTTTTGACAATCCTACAGTAGGACTGTAAAACCCCTAGGAACTGTACTAAAGTCTTAACCTGGATTATGTGCTGAAGCTCTGAACTTGGATTACATCCTTCGAAAGTAAAAACAAATGAGAGGCACTCCAAGGAAATAATCTTCAGTCGCCTGACCTTGGGAGTTTATGAATGTGAGCCTGGTTGAAGAAATGTGGTGCTAAACTATTTGCAGCAACCTCTTGGTCACTTTATTAAATTGCTACAGGACCTGCTTCAATACTTGAGATGTTTCTACCCAATCATGCAATGTGAAAAGATTTAACTGTTAAATATGAACTTGATTTTATGTTAGCAATAAACAGATTATTCTCAATTGATTTATTTAATGCATGCAGTTTCAGTATGCTGTTGTCCTTCAGGAGGGTATCTAAACTCAACAGTCACTTTATTAAGTAACTCTAGTACCTAATAAATTGGCCACTGAGAGTAAGTCAGTGGTTTTCTGCTGCTGTAGCCCATTCACTTCAAGGTTTGATGTGTCGTGCATTCCGAGATGTGTTTCTGCACACCACTGTTGTAGCATGTGATTATTTGAGTTACTATTGTGTTCCCGACAGCTTCAACCAGCCTGGCCATTCTCCTCTAACCTCTCTCATTAACAATGTGTTTTTACCCACAGAACTGCAACTCACTGTTTTGCACCATCTTCTGTAAACTCTAGAGATAGTTGTGGCATGTAAATCCCAGGAAATTGGCATTCACCACCTCATCTGGCACCAATACAGTCGAAAGACACTTAGATCCCATTTTTCTCTCATTCTCATGTTTGGTCTGAATGACTGAATCTCTTAACCATGTCTGTATGCATTTGTGCATTAAGTTGCTGCCTCAATCAGCTGCTTTGATATTTACATTAACAAGCAGGTGTACCTGATAAAGTGGCCATTGAGTGTAATCAGCAGAATGAAGAGCTTAACAATCCAATGGCATTATAAATGGGCATGAGGCAATGAGATACGATTTGGTTTACTGTTAATAACATGGGCGTTTATGATCACAGCAGAAGCCTCACTGGTGACCCACTATAATCAAAAATGACCAAAGAGGACTCTGATAACAAGGCCTGTTAAATCCCAACTGGCTGATTGGGGACAGTGTGTTGAATGGATGGCCTTATTACTCATTATTCTGCATGTGAATAAGGAAAAGACCTTTCTTACTCTTCACAATTTGGCAATGATTTGCAGTCCAACGATATAGATGGAGTAACAATGGCTTTATTTGAATCCTTTACCTAAAGAATAGCAGTAGGGAAATTTGGGCCAATGAGGCACCCTCGTTTGAAATTCTAGAATTTTATTGTTCATAGGGAATGAACCTCAATAACAAGGTCACTATTTCCTGATGTTTCCTGGATCAAGATCATCCTCAGCCCTTCAAAGCCCACAGAGAAACCTAGGCTGAATTATATTGCTGTGGGAAAACAAAACTGTGGACTTTGAAAGTACTTAGTAGATTGGACAGCATCTAACAATGGTAATGTTTCGGGTCAATGACTTTTATTTAGAACTAGCTAATTCTAACACAAGCTTGGGCTTGCTTCAATATACACGTTATGACTTAACATTTATGTATATTGTATATGTTTATGTGTAGCTTTTCATTAATTCTGTTGCATTTCTTTATTTTCGTGAAAACAAGTCTCAAGACCATTAAGACTTACGAGCAAAATTAGCCTATTTAGCCCATCAAGTGTGCATCATGTCTGATTTATTATCCTTCTCAACCCCATCCTCCTGCCTTCTCCCTGTCAGAGAACATAAGATTTTTTGATCATTGGGCTCTCTTCCAGGGAAGGTGGGACCTGTGCAGAAGGAACGGTTTGTACCTGAACTGGTATAGGACTAATAGCCTCGTGGAAAGGTTTGTTATTGCTGTGTGGTGGGGTTTAAACTAGAGTTGCAGGGGGAAGGGAACCAGAGTGCCAGACAGTTAGTGGAGAGGTTGTTGAGGCAGATGTTGGTAAGACCTCAAAGTTAGGAATCAAAAGGTTGAGTATGGTGTGACAAAATCAAGAAAGGTGAATACAGGATTGAAGGTGTTGTATTTGAATGTGCACAGTATACAGAATAAGGCAGATGAACTTGCAGTACAGTTACAGATTGGCAGGAATGACATTGTAGGCATCACTGAATAATGGCTGAAATATTACAGCAGTGAGCTTAATGTACCCTTGGTCCTAGACTTACACACTAAAGGAAACACCCACTCTGTGTAGGCCATTCAATATTCAATAGGTTTCAATGAGATTCCCCCCTCAATCTTCTAAACTTCAATAAGTGCAGACTGAGCCATCAAATGCTCCTCTTACATTAACCCTTTCATTCTTGCATTCTCATGAATCTCCTCTGGGCCTTCTCCAATGCCAGCACATCTTCTCTTAGATATAAGACCCAAAACTGCCCAGTGCTCCAAGTGCAGTCTGACCATGTCTTACAAAGCCATATCCTTGCTCTTATATTCTAGCCCTCTCAAAATATATGTTAATCTTGAATTTGCCTTCCTTACCACCGATTCAACCTGCTGTGACATTTAGGGAATCCTGCACAAGGAATCCCAAATTCCTATGCATATCTGATTTCTTCCTGGTTAGAAAATTCTCTACATCTTTATTCCTTCAATGAAAGTGCGAAATTTGTTATCTCCCACTCTTAGACAAGTCCTGATAGGCCTTGCGCTCTTTTTAAAACCAGTGTGTTTCCAACACATTCCACAATCTCCTGCTCCACAGCCAGATCCCGACAGGCCCCGCTCATTTTTTATAATTGGCATGTAAAGTCCACAAGGAACTGTCTCCAACTCATTTCGTGATATCCCACTCCACAGGAAAGTTCTGACAGACCCACTCACATTTTAAAATTTGATAATAAAGTTCACTTCGACTTTGGCTCTTAAATTCAACCATTACAGAGAATGAGCTATTTTGGTTTGAGGCAGGGCAAGTTGGTCCTAATGAAAAGACAGCATCCTGAAACATCAGCTCTATTTCTCTCTCTATAGATATGCCTGGATTCCTGAGTATTTTCTTCATTCACTGTTTTGTTATTAAACATAAAGGTTGCTAATTGTAGAATGCAGCCTAATACAATACCATAAGATATAGGAGCAGAATTAGGCCATCTGGCCCATCGCATCTGCTCTATCACATCTTCATGGCTGTTCCAATTTTGCTCTCAGCCCCAATCTCCTGCCTTCTCCCTCTATCCCTTCATGCCCTGACCAATCAGGAATCTATCAACCTCTGCCTTATATATACATAAAATCTTGGCCTTCACAGCTGGCAAAGAATTCCACAGATTTACCACTTTCTGGCTAAAGAAGTTCCTCCTCATCTCTGTCATGAAAAGATGCCCCTCCATTCTGAGGCCATGTCCTCTGGTCTCGCAAGGAATTCAAAGCTAAAAGTTTGCTATACTGAAACTCATAGTGACGTACATGGCAAAGATAAAACACCTGTTTGCTGAGAATTTATGTCAATGAGTTGAGCAAGCTTCATTAATGCTCCAGATATCACGCAGAATTGATTTTATATAAAAAGAGCATGCACGTCTATCAGGCTTGCATCTTTGCCTTTGGATCCTGTTTGGAAAAGGCACAGGGAAAAGGATTTTGTTCTTTTACTTTCTGTGTTTAATATCCCCTACTAGATAGGACAGGTAATATTATTGTCAGTAACAGAATTGCTTCATATTTATGATCTGCAGTTTCTCATATTTATTTGAGATTTTTATTTAAAAAATATCTCCTTAAGGTACATTTATGCATTTGCCAGTAACAAAGATATAGGCTGCTGTTTGTTCTCACTGTCGAGTTGTGAAAATAATTTCAGATAATCATCCTGTTAAGCCCAATTACAACTTATCTCTAAACATGTCTTTCATGTCTTTTCTTTATTTTATTAGTGCTGCATTTTTGCTCTGTTCAGCTTCTACCCTTGTGTAACCCCCACAACATTTCACTCTTTCCGTTGACTGGAAACATTTGCCCTCTCTCAGATACTATTTAATCTACTGAGAATTCCCTCTGTTTCCTGTTATATTGGACTCCCAGCAGCTACGAACCTTATTGTTTCTGTCTGACTCAGCTCTGGACAAAGACACCGAGCTGCACTTTGCCCTGCAGGTTTTATCTGCTTCAGCCCCAGTGACTGCTTCCTTTGGTCCTTTCATAGAAGTCTGGAAGTAGTATTCATAATCATGGCTTGCAACTATGCCTTTCTACCCTGTAGGATTTGTATTCCTGTTTTTAACTCCGTTTGATTTGTTTTCTCATTTTCTTTTCTCAGCTTGATGTCTTGGAGCTTGAAAGAAAATCCCACTGACTCACAGTACAGAATCCAACCTCCTTTCAAACTCGGCAGCTTGCGCTGCCTTCTTTATTCCATGGTCGTCAATGGTGCTGACATTATCTTATTTTCTGGAGAGAATTGTACTAAATGATGGCATAAACTAATTTCACCCTACTGACTAGTTACTCATAAAAGAAGTACCTTGAGGACTGGCTGAAACTTTTCTAGTCACTTATCAGTTTCTGACGTTCTTAACTTCATGTGTGTCACGAGCCCATCTTTACTGTTCAATTATGACCATATAACTATACAACAATTACAGCATGGAAACAGGCCATCTCGGCCCTTCTAGTCCGTGCTGAACGCTTACTCTCACTTATGATCAAGACTGACTGAAAGCAAATTCATCTGTGTTTCCACCTGTTCCCCAATAACCATTCACCCTCTTGTTTGTCAAGGACTGCTGCAATAGCAACACTATTACATTAAACGTAACTACATAGTGTTTACAGTGCTGCCAACCTGTTCTACAATACTGAGCTTGTAGAGGAGTGGTATAAACCAATATCTCATGCAACAAATTCTCAGAATCAACTTGCCATTACTGCTACAGAACAGCTAGGCCTAGAGACCAGGGCTGATTTTATTTCCATTGAAATCCCATTTTAAAAATCAGAAAAAGACAAAGCGCAAGCTACCAGGTTCATGAACATCTTCTATCTCACCATTATAAAAGTACTGAATGGGCTTCTTGTACAATAAGATGTACTCTTGACTCCTTAGTTACCTTATCATGACCTTGTATCTTATTATCTGCCTGCACTACACTTTCTCTGTAATTGTAACACTTTATTGAGTGGTATGGGCTTGCAACTCAACATCACTAAGACAGAAGAGTTGGTGGTGGACTTCAGGAAGGTGAAAACACCCTGCATTCCCATCTCCAACAAGGGAATGGATGTGGAAGTTGACTGGGACTACAAATACGTGGGAACTCACCTGGACTGAACTAAAATTGCAGGAGCTCTGTACAAGAAGGGACAGAGCTGACTGCATTTCCCGAGGAGGATCCGATGCACCATCAATAACTCTCTCTGAGACGTGAAGGCAAGGTATCGCTTTTATTGACTGGAAGAAGGAACAAGCAGTGGTTGACCACCATACTACATCCTGGAGATTGAGGGCCGGGCTCAGGCCTCAATCGCCTTTATACTGGGGTCTGTGGGAGGAGCCACGGTCAGTGGGAGAGGCCACAGGAGCAGTCAGCAGGGGCGTTGTCCAGACAGATATATGTAGTTCACCACAGGGTCCCTTCACTCAACATCTGCAGTACTAAGCTGCAGATGTTCTACGACTCAGCGGTGGCCAGCATTCTATTCTATGCTGTAGTCTGCAGGGGCAGCAGGGTGAGAGCAGCTGACACCAAGAATATTAATAAGCACGGCTGGAAGCCTGGTTCTGTTCTGGGGGTGGAACTGGATTCCCCGGTGGTTGTGTCTGAGAGTAGGATGTTGCAGAAACCTTGGAGCATTCTGGAAAATCTCTCTCACCCCCTTCAAGACACAGTGGACAGAGGAGCACCATTAGTAACAGACTGATTCCACCAAGGTGCAACACTGAAAACCACAGGAGATTCTTTCTCCCTGTGGCTGAAAGAATCTACAACTCCTCTTCCTTAAGTATATAAGTATATGGTTTCATTGCACATCTGTATTCTGCACTATTACTTTTTAATGAACATTCTGAATCCTTTTTCGTACCCTAATGCTTACATTTTGTATTTTAAAGTATATATTTCTGACTGAGCAACCTTGTAACAATAATTTCCTTTGGGATAAATCAAGTTTTATCTTATCTTTTCTTATCTTATATTCTGCCTTCTGTTACTACTTTCTGCTTGTACTAACGCAACATATTGATGTGAAGAAATGATCTGTTTTTTTTTCCCACTGCAGCTCCGTGCATGGGACAATACCAGCTCTGAGGATTCCTGCTGTATCCAGAGACACTGTGATCTCTGTACTGGAGGTCAACAATAGGCTGTCTTTCAGGAGGGGGAGCCCTCACAAGGCAACAGGCACTGATGGATTACCTATTAAAGCTCTGAAAACTTGTACCAACCAACTGGCAGAACTATTCAAAGACGTTTTTAATTTCTCACTGCTATGGTCAGAAGTTCCCACCTGCTTCAAAAGGACAATAATTATTCCAGTTCCCAAGAAGAACAGTGTGAGTTGCCCTAATGACTATTGTTCAGTAGCACTCACATCTATGGTGATGAAATGCTTTGAGAGGTAGGGCATAGCTGGAACCAACTCCTGCCTCAGCGTGGACCTGGACCTACAGCGATTAGCAATCGCCACATTAGGTCTACTGCAGACGTGATCTCAATGGCCTTCCACAGGACCTTGGATCACCTGGACAATACAAGCACCTATGTGTGGATGTTGTTTATTGACTACAGCTCAGCATTTAACACCATCATTCTTACCATCCTGATCGGAAAGCTACAGGCCTGGGCCTCTGTACCTCTCTCTGCAATTGGATCATTGACTTCCTATCCAGTAGACCACATTTTGTAGGGATTTGTAATAACTTCACCACCTCGCAGACACAGGCACATCTCAGGGATGTGTGCTTAACCCATTGCTTAACTCTCTGTATACCCATGACTATGTGGCTAGGCATAGCTCAAATATCATTTGCTGATAATACAACCATTGTTGGCAGTATCTCAGATGGTGATGACAGGGCGTACATGTGCAAGATATACTAGTTAGTTGAGTGGTGTCACAATAACAATCTTGCACTCAATGTTAGTGAGATGAAAAAAGCTGATTGTGGGCTTCAGGAAGGGTAAGACGAGGGAACACAAACCAATCCTCTCAGAGGGATCAGAAGTGGAGAGAGTGAACAATTTCCAGTTCCTGGATGTCGATGTCTCTGAGGATCTAACCTGGTCCCAACATATCAATGCAGTTATAAAGAAAGCAAGACTGCAACGATATTTCATTAGGAGTTTGGAGGAGATTTGGCTTGCCACTTAAACACTCAAAAACTTCTACAGATGTACCTCGGAGAGCATTCTGATTGGCGACATCATCATCTGGAATGGGGTTTGGCTACTGCACAGGCTCGTAGCAAGCTGCAAAGAGTGGTAAAATTATTCAGCTACATCATGGTTACTAGCCTCTGTAGTATCCAAGACATTTTCAAGGAGTGGTGTCTGAGAATATTGGCTTTCATCATCAAGGACCCCCCCCCCCCACCCCACCACCACCCAGGACATGCCCTCTTCTCATTGTCATCATCAGGAAGGAGGTACAGAGACATGAGGGCACACACTCAGAGATTCAGGAACAGCTTCTTTCCCTCTGCCAGTTAATTTCTAAATGGACATTGAATCTATGAACACTACCTCACTACTTTATTTAAAATTTCTGTGTTTGCACTACTTAGCTTAATTTGGTTATTTAATATACATATATATTTACTGTAATTCAGTTATTTTTTGTTTATTTATCATGGATAGCATTATACTGCTGCTGCAAAGATATCAAATTTCAAGACATATGCCGATGAAATTAGATTTGATTCTGATAATAATCCAATATAATACCAATACAATACTGTTACTGTGCTGCATCTCTACATTAATAAAACACAATTGTGACTAAATATGACAATTCATTGTTACTGGACATTTGACTGATACACTAATTATCACCTTTCCCTATGGCATAGAAGGCAGCCATATGGTCAATCAATTCACTGTTGGCTCAGAAATGAAACCTCCTTTCCCCAATAACTTAACCAGCTACTTACTTTCCCCATGTAGGTATCAGTTCTACTTCACTCCCTAAATACTTCGGGTAACTTGAAGTGGCCATTTAACTTTCCAACACATCTTTGGCATGTTGAGTGAAAAGAGAGTGTCCTGAGGTAAGCCACGTGGTCACAAAGACTACATGCATGCAAACTGACCAGCAACAGAGTTCAGGACTGAACTCTGACCACTTAAGTTGTGAGACAGCTGATCTACTACCCGTCACCCAACAGCTCATGGAAAAAGAAAGCTGTTACCTGAGAAAAATACATAAAACCATAAGATACAAGAGCCAGAATTTAGTCAATTCAGCCCATCAAGACTGACAAACTTATAGGTTTGTATTGCTGATGACTGATTTGTTTTCCCACTCAATCACATTCTCCTGCTTTCTCCCTTACTATCAACCTCCACTTTAAATATACCCAAGACATGGCCTCCATGATGGTATGTGAGAATGAATTCCACAGATTCACCACCCTCTGGCTAAAGAAATACCTCCTCATCCTGATATAAAGGGGTGTCCTCTATCCTGATGTGGTGGTTCAGTCCAAAGTCTGTGGTCTGGTCTGCGGATTCCAGACTCCGGGTTTTCCAGCAGTCTCTTGCTGCGGTTGGACTTAACTAGAAACACCTGAGGCTCATATTGGAACTGGGAATATAAGTGGCCCTGGTATTGAGTGTGGTTGGGGATTGTCTTGTCAAGATACTCATGGCTGGTGGAAGGATAGAATGGACTCCTGCCATCCTTGGGGCTGTGTTGGAGAACCATGGCTTCTGGGAGCCTTGCTGGTAGTAGTTGAAGTGGTCATTGTGGTATGGATTCAGCTGTTACTTGGGCCCGCTGGGTGGCTGTCTGCCACTCTGAGCTAGGTAGGGATCTGGTTGCTTCTGTAGCCAGCCAAGGCTGCTAGCTGTAATGGCTACTTGGAGCTATCCTGATGCAGAGAGGGAACTGTCTGTTGTTCCTTGGTGTTTGTCTCTTCCTGTCCTTGCCCCTGTGGGGTAAGTCAGGCTGTTCTGCTGTTGCCCTGTGAGGGGAATTTGTCTTGTCTTTGCCTCTGTTGGGGAGGTCATGCTGTTCTGCTGTTACCTGATGGATTGTCCTGCCCCACCTTGGTGTGGAGTTACAGATAAGTCCTGGCTTGTTGGTGGATAAGTCCTGGCTCTGTCTGTGTACTGTTCCATCTCATGTCATTGCCTTGTTAAAGATGAGTCCTGGCTTGTTGGAGGATAAGTCCTGGCTCCATGTTGATGTACAGTTCCTAGTCTGCCCCTAGCTCCAGCCTGAGTTCCCCAAGCTCCAAGCCTGCAGCCTCCAGACTTGACCCAAGCCTCAAGACCCCAAGTCCCTAACTAAGCCTTGTCACAACCTCACCTGGGTTTTGGGGTCTGAGCCCAAGGCAAGACCCAGGTTCTAGGTCCTTGTCCAGTCTCGGGCTTGGAGTCAACCCCAGGCTCCTTGTTCCCACTCTCTTGTCCTGGTCCTGCCTAGACTGCATCCCTTCCCATCCTTGGGTTCCATCTTGTCCTGTTTCCGGGACTCCAGTTTCTGCGTCCTGCAGTTGGGTCCTGATTCAACATCTGACTTATGACACCTGAAGCTTTGCCCTCTGCCCTAGTCTCTCCCTCTACTGGAAACAACAGCCAAATTTCTGCTTCTCTCACCTCCCTCACCAAGTCACCTACCTCACAGATAAACTGGTCTGCTGCCAGTTTGAAGAATTTAATGGATGCTTCACCATTACTCCCATTCTTTGCCATCTGAATCCATCCAGAGTTTTTGTGGTAAAAGTGGATGTTGGGATCTTCCTCTCCCAGTGAGGACTGGAAATTAAGACACATCCTTGTGCCTTTTTTCTTGCATTCTGCTCTACTCTACACAATGCCATTATGGAGTAGGAGAAAGGGAACTGCTTGCCAAGAAATGGGCATTGGTGAAATGGAGACATTGGCCTATGGGAAACATTGAGCCCTTCTTGATCTGGACTGACAACCAGGACCTCATATCCATTCAGCAGATCTACCAACTCAACCCACATCAGGCCCATTGGGCCCTCTTCTTTGAGTAATTCAATTTCACCATCTCCTACAACTCCATTTTAAAAACATGAAGGTGGACACACTGTCATGACAGTTCAACCCAGCTGAAATGGAGATTGACCCTCAGACCATCAGTCCATCCTTCCAGATCCTCACTCCAATCATCTGGGACCTTGAGTACCACATTCATCAGGTCTGACAGCACAAGCCTGCTCTAGCTGACACACCTGACAACCGGACTTGCATGCCAGCGGCCATGTGCTTTGAAGCATTCCAGTGGGTCCACTTCTCTCCCTTCTCCAGCCATCTAAGTGCATGAAGGACATGGCTTTTCTGTGATGTAATTCTGGTGGCCCACCATGATTGCAAAGGTGTATGTTAGTTTGTCACTGCCTGTGCTTAATGGCCCTCTGAGCTCATGCAGGCCTGTTGTTCCCTCGCTGCCAGTGGCCCCACTTCAGCATAGATTTGCCACCTCCTACTAGGAACACAATGATCATGATAGTGGTGGACTGTGCCTCCAAGGCAGCCCACTTCATTGCTCTCCCCAAACTTCCATCAGCCGCTGTAATGGTAGATCTGGTTCTCAGACGTTTAGCTCACCTGCACGGTTTCCCTCAGAATATTCTGTCAGACAGGGTCCCACAAGTCATGTCCCACTTCTGGCAAGATTTCCGCTCCCTCCTTCGCATCTCGGCGAGTTTGTCGTCTGGCTGCCATCTGCAGCCCAATGGACAGTCAGAAAGAGACAATCAGCTGTGATACTTCACTGCCTCTAAATCTTCACTTGGAAAAATTATCTGCTCATTGCTGAGCTATCTCACAATCTCCATACCTCCTCTGCCCTGGATATGTCACCCTTTGAAGTGTTTCATGGCTACCAATCCCTGTTATTCTTCATGGAGGAGCCAGCTGTGGAGGGCACATCTGCCAGGACTCTGTTTCACCACTGCTGGAATGCTTAGAAGAGGGCATGGAGGACCAGCCTAACTGCCAACCATGCCTACTGCCACCAGGTCTGCTACCTTAGTACCCAACCAAACTATTCCATCTTGGGGACCACAGCTGGCTATACACCCGAGATCTGTGCCAATCCCTGACTCACACAAACTTTCATAAGTTCCTTTAAAAATGTCTCATTGCATCTATCTGGTAACTGACTGTCTCCAGTATCTCAGTCCTTCTGGATTGTCCATGGACCACTCAATCCACCTGAGCCTTCACCTCCAGAACAGGATGGTGCGAAGTGGTCCTGTGTCACGATTTGCTGGTTGACATATTCATGTCATTGTGGACTGGGTGTGCATTACCTGGTTGACTGCGAAGGGTACGGCATGGAGGAGAAGTTTTGGGTGCCATCCCGTTTCATCTTTCAATCCATTGTAGAGCCCCACCAGACCCATCTGGATTGCTTGAGGCCGTCCAGTGCTGGCCACTGAAGGGGGAGGTTCCTGTTAGGTCTGCACATGTAGGCACCTCCTAGTCTCCACCCACCTAACAGGAAACACCTGTCACCTGAATTTGTCTTTATTCCTTCCACCAAAGTGCATGACCATCCAATTCTCTACATAGTATTCCATCTGCCACTCCTTTTTTTTATCCATTCTCCTAATCTGACCAAATCTTTCTGCAGACTCCCTACTTCCTCATTACTACCTGCCCTCCACCTATATTTTTTTATCACTCACAAATTTGCCAACAATTCCATCATCCAGATCATTATTAAATAACATGTAAAGTAGTGGACCCCACACCGAACCCTACTGAACACCACTAATCACTGGCAGCCAACCAGAAAAGAACTCCTTTATTCCCACCCTATGCCTACTATCAGTGAGCCAATCTTCTGTACATACTGATGTCTTTCCTGTAATACCATGGGCTCTTACCTAGTTTAGCAACCTCATCTGCAGAATCATGTCAAAAACCCTCTGAAAATGTAAGCTACATCCACTGATTCTGTTTAATCTTTCCAGCCTGTTATTTCCTCAGAATTCCAACAGATCTGTCAGACAAGATAAATAATCAATAAACAATCAAAATAGATGGTGTGTGTGGAAAAACTAAAATAAAGATACTTAGACAAGTTAGGCAGCATCACTGGAAAGAGAAATAGATAATGAATCAGACTCAAGCACTTCAGAAGAACTGGAAAATGGAGGCACCAAGTAAAGTTGCAAAGAGAATGGTGGAGGGATTGATAAAAGGAATATCTCTGATAGAGTGAGACATATTACAGAGGGCTAGAATATTTCATTGTTGAACAATGCCAAATGCTCATAATGTCTTTCTTAGGTAAGCTGGGAAGGACAGTAATTGTCAGTTTTGGAAGTTATGCCCACATCTTCAGATGTTCATTTCTACTTCCAACAACTGCAGTAGAAACTGCTGAGATTAATAAAAACACACACAGTGGAACGAGCTGATCCTCCCCAGCTCTCAAGCTCACAACATATGTGCATCTTGTACATAAGAACGGGCATTTGGGATAGATATTCTGGCCACTGTGGGATCCTTTTTCCTGTGGGGACTCTGTTTGCAGCCACACCTTCCCACAGGCCAGCCAGTTGTCAGCAGGTTTCATACAGAAGGGAAGAACGAGATCTGATGACTCCCTCTGGGTTCGCAAATCAGTGTGAAGTGAGTCTGAGGCATGGTATTTGGTAAAGTGATCAGCTTCTCCTGGGATCGAAGCTGAGGATTGGAATCGGAAGTACGAAAGAAAATCGGAAGGCCCGTTGGCCAAAGCCAAGTCTACAAATCTCTACAGGTCCACTGGGAAGGTCAAAGCCTGGTGTCTGCAGGCCAGAGTCTGTTGGAAGCTAGAGGCCTGTCCTGGGTTTAAAGGACTGTCTGTGTGAGGGAGGAATGGGGATTGTTTTTCCTGCTGTTGTTTGTTGCTTGTGTTCTGCAGAGCATTGTGAGCATGCTATGATGGTGCAGAAATGTGTGGTGACACTTGTGGGTATGATGGTTGTTAACACAAATAACATATTTCATTGTCATATGGCAAATAAACTTGATCTTGACAACATTTCCATTCAGAGTTACGCCTTATACAATTTCACTCCTCAGCCTCATAAAAAGATACTTGGGGTGTCTTTGCATGTGTGATTGTTCATTGCAACTGGTATCCTTTGGTACAAGCAAAATCAGGAGGGAGTCAAAAAGGAATTGCTCCCTGCTGAGAGAAAAAAAAAACTTGCCTTTATATACAACAAACAATCTACTGAAGAAATCTAGCAGGTCAAGCAGCATCTGTGAAATTGTTGATGTTTCAGGTCAAAACTCTGCATCAAGTCCTGACGCATTCCAAATGTCAATGATTCCTTTCCTCCCTCAGATGCTGCTCAACTCACTGACTTCCTCCAGCAGATTGATGGTTGCTTCAGCTTCCAGTATCTGCATTCTCTCATGTCTCTACTTCACCATTATGTAGCATTGTTCAGAGTATCAGTGGAGGGCTACTTGAATGATGACCACTTTCCAGTGTTGAAAACGCAGCAGTCAATTGGTTCTTCAACCTAAAGATGATTGATTAATCTGTCTGATAACTTATAGTATTTACCTACCAAAGATCACAGAAGATTGAGCATACACTCAGTGGAAACTTTACTAGGTACCTCATGTACACAATATATTGGCCACTGAGTGTTTGTTTGTGGTTGTCAGCTGCTGTAACCCATCCACGTCAAGATTTGGCATAGTCTGCTTTCAATGATGCTCTTCTGCACACCACCGTTGTAACATGTGGTTATTTGACTTACTGTCACCTTCCTGCCAGCTTGAAACAGAGTAGCCATTTTCCCTGATCTCTCTCATTAAAAAGACTGATACACAGCCTTGTGGTACACCTGTGCTGATGGAAGCTATGGAGGAGATATTGTTCCCAATCTGAACTAACTGGGTCTTCAAGTGAGGAAAGAGGTATAGAGCTATAAGATCTTGACACTTATTGATTAGTTTTGAGGGCATGGTAGTATTAAATGCCAAGTGGTAGTCGATAAAGAACATCCTGATATATGCAATTTTGCCATCCCGATGTTCTAGGGTTGACTGAATAGTCAATGAAATGGAATCTGCTATGGACCAGTTGTGCCAGGAAGCAAATTGGAGCTAATCCATGTCACTTCCAGGCAGGAGTTGATATGTTTCATCACCAACCTCTCAAGACACTTCAACACTGTGAATATAAATGCTACTGGATGGTAGTCATTGAGGCAGGTTACTATGTTCTTCTTAGGCACTGGTTTAATTGGAGCCTGCCCAAAGCAGGAGAGTACCTTAGACCGCCAAAGTGAGAAGTTAAAAATTCTCAGTGAACACTCCAGCCAAATTACCACAGGTCTTTAGTACTTGGTCAGGTTCCCCTTCCAGGCTGGATGCTTCCCGTGGGTTCACCCCCTGAAGGCTGCTCGCACAATGACCTCAGATACTGAAATCACAGCATCACTGAAGGGCTATGGGGGTTCGTGATGTTTTGATGATCAAAATGAGCATAAAAAGCATTGAGCTTATTTCAAAGTGATGCCCTTTTGCTGCCTATGTTGCTTGATTTTACTTTATTAGAGGCAATAGCAGTCAAGCCTGAACAAGTGTCAAGCATCCTTCCTTGATTCACATTTAATCTTGCCCCATGAATTGGAACCAGTACAGGCTCTTCAGCCCACAATGTTGTGGTAACCCTTTAACCTACAATAAGATCAGTCTAACCCTTTGCTCTCACATAACTCTCTATCACCCTAGCCCTGTTTGTTTATACTGTATGTATAATTATAATTATACTCAACACATAGTTTTGGAATTTCTTTTTGATTCTTCTGACTGAAATAAATTACCAGGAGCCCAATTAAGACACAAATGATGTGATTGCTGAAGCATCCTTGCATAAACATACTTGTAATAAAGTGACAATAAAAAGAAAACTATAGAACTTGAATACTCAGAAGGTATAAGACCCAGATGGAATGCATCCAACATCTAGTTCAAACAGATGTTTGATTTGAATGCTAATTTGCCTGATTCTGACATTTAACTGAAACACCCGCTCTTGCAATTTTATAAATTAATTAGATACTGGTTAATAGTTGTAAAATCATAAGATACATAGTGGATAAGGGGAGGTGGTAGTGATTGTGATACTCATATAAGATTGATACTCATATTATTTAGTTTCAGTGACGGTACTTCTGTGGCTGAAAATGGATGCTGATTTGAACATCATTCTTAGGAATTATCAGGAAAAGCAATTTCAGAAGTTGAGTAAAGAGATTTGGTATCACATGACAATCATACAAATTATTCTTTAGGACACGGTTGGGGTATTATGATTCATTCTGGACTGTATGATGGGGAATAAACACTCAGTGGCCACTGTATTAGGTAATGCAAGTTTTCAATCAGCAACTGAATGCATAAAAGCATGCTAACATGGTCAAGAGGTTCAACTGTTGTTCAGGCCAAACAACAGAAATGTGATGTAAGTGATTTTAATCATGGAATGTTTGATGATGCCGAGCAGGGTGGTTTGAATATCTCAGAAACTTCTGATCTCCTGGGATTTTCATGCACAAGATTCTCTAGTATTTACAGAGAATGGTGCAAAACGAAAACCCACCAAACAAAAAAGAAACAGGCAGTGAGCAGTGGTAGTGGGTGGGAAACTTGTCTTGTTAATGAGAGAGGTCAGAGGAGAATAGCAAGACTGGCTCAATATGACAGGACAGCGATAGTAACTCAACAGAAAAGTTGGATGGGTGGATGGGTTAGAAGATCATGAACATAATGACCACTTTATGAAGGTACCTAAGGTCATTGGACTAGGCAGAATAATAATTTGACATAAATTAGATGGGCCAAAGAGCCTGTTTCCCTGCTATAGTGTTTTCTGACTCTGTAACTCTGTCTCATACTCAGCTGAGTCACCGGACAATAAATATCTTTAGCGAAGCTCCTGAATTATTCTAATTCAAATGGAGAAAACCTACTGCAGACAGGAAGCAGATTTTGTGAAGCTTGCTTCGTAAAGAATGCTTAAGGGGATAGCAAAGCACTATTTATAGGTCAGAAGAGCCGCAATCAGATTGTCCAAGGGGGACGCAGCAGTGAGTGAAACAATTTCTACAGCTGACTGCACATGGCAGGATGCAAGCAAGCAATCTAAACTGAAGAAATACTCCGTTTTCAATAAGACTGATCATCAGTGGAATATAGGCAAATGATTCCCAATAATTTCAAATTGCCATATTTCAGAATGAATAGTATCTAACTTACATTGAAAGTACCATACAAGGACTCTTCCCTGAATAATCTCACAAAACTGTTAACATGTATCCTATGATTTGATGAAGGCACAGATCCAAACAGAGGTAATCAGCAACTTTCAAAAGAACACAAGGGGTGACGGAATACAAGATGTTCACATCTCTCTCTCTAGTCTTCCATCTTCAGTGAACAAAGTATTTCATACTTCATACTTTGGGTCTGAAAGTTCAGAGTTCAAAGTAAAATTAATATTGAAGTACTGTACGTATCTGTCACCATATATTACCCTGAGATTCATTTTCTTGTGTGTAGTTCTTTTTTTTTTCACAGTAGAACGAAGAAATACAATAACCATATAACAATTACAGCACGGAAACAGGCCACATCAGCCCTTCTAGTCCGTGCCAATGCTTACACTCACCTAGTCCCACAGGCCTGCACTCAGCATCCATTCCTTTCCTGTCCATATACCTATCCAATTTTATTTTAAATGGCAATACCAAACCTGCCTCTACCACTTCTACTGGAAGCTCATTCCACACAGCTACCACTCTCTGAGTAATGAAATTCCCCCTCGTGTTACCCTTAAACTTTTGCCTGCTAACTCTCAATTCATGTCCTCTTGTTTGAATCTCCCTACTCTCAATGGAAAAGGCCTATCCACGTCAACTCGATCTATCCCCCTCATTATTTTAAATACCTCTATCAAGTCCCCCCTCAACCTTCTACGCTTCAAAGAATAAAGACCTAATTTGTTCAGTCTTTCCCTGTAACTTAGGTGCTAAAACCCAGGTAACATTCTAGTAAATCTTCTCTGTACTCTCTCTATATTATTGATATCTTTCCTATAATTCGGTGACCAGAACTGTACACAATACTCCAAATTCGGCCTTACCAATGCCTTGTACAATTTTAACATTACATCCCAACTCCTATACTCAGTGCTCTGATTTATAAAGGCCAGCATACCAAAAGCTTTCTTCACCACCTTATTCACATGAGATTCCACCTTCAGGGAACTATGCACCATTATTCCTAGATCACTCTGTTCTACTGCATTCTTCAATGTCCAACCATTTACAATGTATGTCCTATTTGGATTATTCCTACCAAAATGTAACACCTCACGCTTATCAGCATTAAACTTCATCTGCCATCATTCAGCCTACTCTTCTAACTGGTGTAAATCTCTCTGCAAGCTTTTAAAACCTATTTCATTATCCACAACGCCACCTACCTTAGTATCATCTGCATACTTACTAATCTAATTTACCACCCCATCATCCAGATCATTAATGTATATGACAAACAACATTGGACCCAATACAGATCCCTGAGGTGCTCCACTAGTCACCGACCTCCAACCTGACAATCAGTTATCCACCACTACTCTCTGGCATCTCCCATCCAGCCACTGTTGAATCCATTTTACTACTTCAATATTAATACCTAACGATTGAACCTTCCTAACTAACCTTCCATGCGGAACCTTGTCAAAGGCGTTACTGAAGTCCATATAGACAACATCCACTGCTTTACCCTCATCAACTTTCCTTGTAATCGCTTCAGAAAGTTCAATAAGCTTTGTCAAACATGACCTTCCATGCACAAATCCATGCTGACTATTCCTAATCAGACCCTGTCTATCCAAATAATTATATATACCATCTCTAAGAATACTTTCCATTAATTTACCCACCACTGACGCCAAACTGACAGGCCTATAATTGCTAGGTTTACTCTTAGAACCCTTTTTAAACAATGGAACCACATGAGCAATACACCAATCCTCCGGCACCACTCCATTTCTAATGACATTTGAAATATTTCTGTCAGAGCCCCTGCTATATAGAATCAATGAAAGACTACACACTGACAAGGTAACAAGAAAAGCCAAACAATTAATGTGCAAAAGAAGACAAACTGTACAAATACAAAAAAAAAGTGAACAAATGAACAAGTGAACAACATCCAAATCAGAATTGGAATCACAATCCGGTTTTATATAACCGGCATATGTCGGGAAGTTTATTAACTCTGTAGAGGCAGTACAATGCAATACATAGAAACGTAGAAAACCTACAGCACAATACAGTTTCTTTGGCCCACAATGCTGTGCCAAACACGTACTTACTTAAGAAGTTACCTAGGTTTACCCACAGCTTTCTATTTTTCTAAGCTCCATGTACCAATCCATGTTTCTCTTAAAAGACCCTATCATATCCACCTCCACCACCGTCACTGGCAGCCCATACCATATACTCACCACTCTCTATGTAAGAAACTTACCCCTGGCATCTCCTCTGTACCTACTTCCAAGCGCCTTAAAACTGTGCCCTCTCATGTTAGCCATTTCAGCCCTGGGAAAAAACCTCTGCCTATCCACACAATCAATGCCTCTCATCATCTTATACACCTCTATCAGGTCACCTCTCATTCTCTGTTGCTCCAAGGAGGAAAGGCCAAGTTCACTCAACCTATTCTCTCCAATTCAGGAAAAATCCTTGTGAGTCTCCTCTGCACTCTCTTTATAGTTTCTACTATTCTTCCTGTACTGAAGTGACCAGAAATGAGCACAGTACTCCAAGTGGGGCCTGACCAGGGTTTGATATAGCAGTAACATTACCTCTCGGCTCTTGAACTCAATCCCATGGTTGATGGTCCAATGCACCGTATACCTTCTTAACCACACTGTCAACTTGCGCAGCAGCTTTGACTGTCCTATGGACTCAGACCCCAAGATCCCTCTGATCCTCCACACTGCCAAGAGTCTTACCATTAATACTATATTCTGCTATCATATTTGACCTACCAAAATGAACGACCTTACACTTACCTGGGTTGACCTCCATCGGCCACTTCGCAGCCCAGTTTGCATCTTATTGATGTCCCACTGTAACCTCTGACAGCCCCCCACACTATCCACAACATCCCCACCATTTGTGTCGTCAACAAATTTACTAACCCATCCACCTCCTGATCCAGGTCATTTATAAAAATCACTGAGAAGAGGTCCTGGAACAGATCCCTAAGGCACTCCACTGGTCACCAACCTCCATGCAGAATATGACCCGTCTACAAACACTCTTTGCCTTCTGTGGGCAAGCCAGTTCTGGATCCACAAAGCAGTGTCCCCTTGGATCCCATGCCTCCTTACTTTCTCAATAAGCCTTGCATGGGGTACCTTATCAAATGCCTTGCTGAAATCCATATACACTGCATCTACTGCTCTTCCTTCATCAATGTGTTTAGTCACATCCTCAAAAAATTCAATCAGGTTCAGAAGGCCAGACCCGCCTTTGACAAAGCCATGCTGACTATTCCTAATCATGTTATGCCTCTCCAAATGTTCATAAATCCTGCCTCTCAAGATCTTCTCCGTCAACCTATCAATCACTGAAGTAAGTTTCACTGGTCTTTAATTTCCTGGGGCTATCTCTACTCCCTTTCTTGAATAAGGGAACAATATCTACAACCCTCCAATCCTCCAGAACCTCTCTTGTCCCCATTGATGATACAAAGATCATTGCCAGAGGCTCAGCAATCTCTTCCCTCACCTCCCAGGATAGCCTGGGGTACATCTCGTTTTGTTCTGGTGACTTATCCAAATTTGATGCTTTCCAAAAACTCCAGCATGCCCTCTTTCTTAATGTCTATATACTCAAACATTTCAGCCCACTGTAATTCATCCCTACAATTGCCGAGGTCCTTTTCCATAGTGAATACTGAAGCAAAGTTTTCATTGTGCCTCCGCTACCTCCTCTGGTTCGATACACACTTTTCCACTATCACACTTGATTGGTCCTGATCTCTCATGTTTTATCCTCTTGCTCTTCACATTCTTGAAGAATGCCTTGGGGTTTTCGTTAATCCTTCTCGTCAAGGCCTTTTCATGGACCCTTCTGGCTCTCCTAATTTCATTCTTAAGCTCCTTTCTGCTGACCTTATCATTTTCTACATCTCTATCATTACATATTTTTTTCAAACTTTTGTAAGCTTTTCTTTTCTTCTTGACTAGATTTTCAACAGCCCTTGTACAACATGGTTCCTGTACCCTGCCATCCTTTCCCTGTCTCATTGGAACATACCTTTGCAGAACACCATGTAAACATCTCCTGAATATTTGCCACATTTCTGATGTACATTTCCCTGAGAACATCTGCTCCCAATTTATACTTCCATGTTCCTGCCTGATAGCTTCATATTTCCCCTTATTCCAATTAAATGTTTCCCTAACTTGTCTGCTCCTATCTCTCTCCAATGCTATGGTAAAGAAGTTAGAATTGTGATCACTATTTCCAAAATGCTCTCCCACTAAGAGACCTGACACCAGACCAGGTTCATTTCCCAATACCAGATCAAGTACAGCCTCCTCCCTTATAGGCTTATCTACAGATTGTGTCAGGAAATCTTCCTGAACACACCTAACAAACTCGACCCATCTAAAGCCCTTGCTCCAGGGAGATGCCGATCAATACTGGGGAAGTTAAAATCTCCCATCATGACAACCTCGTTATTATTGCATTGTTCCAGTATTTGTCTCCCTATCTGCTCCTCAGTCTCCCTGTTACTATTGGGTGGTTTATTAAAAAAAAACACCCAGTAGAGTTATTGACCCCTTCCTTTTTCTAACTTCCACCCACAGAGGCTCAGTAGACAATTCCTCCATGACTTCCTCCTTTTCTGCAGCCATGACACTATCTCTGATCAACAGTGCCACACCCCCACCTCTTTTTCCTCCCTCCCTGTCCTTTCTGAAATATCTGAAGCCTGGCAATCTAAGTAGCAAATCCTGCTAGTCTCTAAGCTCATACAGAGCTCTCTGTAATGGCCACAACATCCCAGCTCCAAGTACTGATCCACACTCTAAGCTCATCCACTTCTTTCATGATACTCCTTGCATTATGATAGACACATCTCAAACCATCAGTCTGAGCGCACACCTTCTCTATCACCTGTCTATTCTCCCTCTCACACTGTCTACAAGCTTTCCCTATTTGGGAGCCAACTGCCTCTTCCTCCGTCTCTTCAGTTCGGTTCCCACAACCCAGCAAATCCAGTTTAAACTCTCCCCAATAGCCTTAGCAAACCTCCCTGACAGGATATTGGTCCCCCTTGGATTCAAGTGCAACCCATCCTTATTGTACAAGTCACACCTGCCCCAGAAGAGACCCCAATGATTCAGAAATCTGAATGCCTGCCCCCCACTCCAATCTCTCAGCCACGCATTTATCCTCCACCTCACTCTATTCCTATACTGACTGTCATGTGGCACAGGCAATAATCCAGAGATTAATACCCCTGTGATCCTGCTTCTCAGCTTCTTTCCTAACTCCCTGTTGTCTGTTATCAGGACCTCCTCCCTTTTCCTACCTATGTCATTGGTACCAATATGTACCACGACCTCCGGCTGTTCACCCTCCCACTTCAGGATATCGTGGATGCAATCAGAAACATCCTGAACCCTATCACCTGGGAGGCAAACTATTATCCATGTTGCCTTTCTGTATCCCCAGAATCGCCTGTCTGTCCACCTAACTCTAGCGGCCCCTATCACTGCTGCCATCCTCATCCTTTCCCTACCCTTCTGAGCCACAGGGCCACTGCCGCTTCCCCCAGGTAGGTTGTCCCCTCCAACAGTACTCAAACAAGAGTACTTTTTGTTAAGGGGGACTGGCACAGGTGTACTCTAATATCGGACTCTTGCCCTTCCCTCTCCTGATATGACAAATATAGCACAAAACAGTGAATTACGGTAAGTATACATACATTAAATAGTTAAATTAAATAAGTAGTGGAAATAAAAAAGTAATGAGGTAGTGGTCATGGGTTCAATGTCCATTTAGAAATCGGATGGCAGAGGCGAAGAAGCTGTTCCTGAATTGTTGAATGTGTGTCTTCAGGCTTTTCTACCTCTTTCCTGATGCTAACAATGAGAAGGGGGCATGTACACATACATACATACACAAACAAACAAACAAACAAACAAACAAACAAACAAACAAATAAATAAATAAATAAATAAGCAAGCAAGCAAGCAAACAATCAAACAGATAAATAGATAGATAATACTGAGAACACGAGTTATAGACTTCTTGAAGGTGGGATCAGTTCAGTGTGAGGTGAGTGAAGTTATCCACACTTCAGAAGCCTGTTGGTTGAAGGGAGTAATTGTTCCTGTATCCGGTGGTGTGGACCACCCCCCCCCCCCCCGATTGTCTAGAGCACACACTGAGTCAGCCTTACATTTTCTCTTCTAAAGTACCATACACCTCAATTAATAGAACATTTTTTTTCTTGCTGGAAGAAATCAGATTATGTAGTGGTGGTACTGCTGGTGGCAAATGGGAGTTTGGTTTGGATCAGTCCTCCAGTATTCTGCACAGTTCAGACATGGGCTTGGGCTCCAAAATCTGGGAAGGAAACCATTTGATGAATGTAACAGCATCTAAATGTATTAATGCTGCAAACATTAGTTTTTTTCATCAGTTTCAGTCTCCACTCTGAAGTATTAATCCCTATTTTATAATGCAGGTATACACTCAGTGGCTACTGAATGTGTATTTGTGGTCTTCTGCTACTGTAGCCCATCCACTTAAAGGCTCGACATGTTATGCATTTAAAGATACTCTTCTGCATACTGCTGTTGTAACATTGATTATATAAGTTACTGTCACCTTCCCATTAGCTTGTCCATTCCCCTCTGACCTCTCTCATTGACAAGACATTTTCACCCACTGAGCGACCACTCACTGGATGGTTTTAGTTTTTGCACCTCTCTCTCTAAACTCTAGGGATCGCTGTGCATGAAAATCCCAGAAAACCAGCTGTTTCTGAAATACTCAAACCATCCTGTCTGACACCAACAATCATTGGACAAGGTTACTTAGATCACATTTCCTCCCCCAGACTGATGTTTGGTCTAAACAACAACTGAACCACTTCATCATGTCTGCATGCTTTTCTGCATTGAGTTGCTGCCACATGATTGGCTGATTAGGTATTTGCATTAATGAGCAGGTGAACAAGTTTACCTAATAAAGTGGCCACAGAGTGCATTGTGACTGTGCCCATACATAAAATTGGCAGAAACATGCTGGAGCCATTGCAATTGCTTTCTGTTGTTAATTGGTTTACAATACATGCCGTGAAGCTGTGTTCTGAAGGATTATCTTAGGTGGAAATATGATGAGAGTGCTTCTTTCCACCATTATTGAGAGGCAATTGCTCTTGACTAAATTGGACAGTGAGCAAAGGTGAAAAAGGTCTCCATTTAGTTTAATACTTCCTGCTTCTGAGAGTAAATGGAAATGGTTCAGCTATGGGAGCGGAGAGTCATCCTCCTGTTAAAATGGAGACAGCAACAAGCAGCTTTGATCCTTCCCATAATCTCATTGATAATCCTCAACAGCTTTGCATAAAATAGTTTGAAATACAATTTTCTGGCACTTTATTAAAAGTCCTCGCAATGCATCTTCTGATTCCAGTTCAAAGGCATGGTCAATTAATGACCTTTATACATTTCATTTGCAAGAGTTTTGTTCAAAAGCAGGAGTATTACTCAGTCAATTGTAGTGCATTAACTATTACCAGAGGCTTCCAAACAATTGTTGCTTCATTCCACTTCATTGCACATTTATTTATTTAGAGGTACAGTGAGGAACCAGCCTTCCAGCTCAGCAACCCACCCATTTAACCCTAGCCTAATCACAGAACAAATTACAATGAACAATTAACCTACTGACTGGTACGCTTTAGGTATGAGGGAGGTAACTGCAGCACCTGGAGAAAACCCACATGGTCATGGGAAGGGTGTACAAGCTTCTGACAGACAGCACTGGAATTGAACTCCAAACACCAATGCCCTGAGCTGTAACTGCATCATGCTGACCACTGCACTACTGTGCGACCCATTTCACGGATTTCTTTCCCTTCCCTCAATTCTCCAGTTATCTTTTAAATATTGATTAAAAATTTATTTTTGTTTGCACATTTAAGGTTCACCTCACCTCCACTGGCAGAGCCCAACCCGGTTTAAAAGATCTGAGAATGCTCAATAAATTCATGCAACCCAGGTTCTTTCAGAACAATAGATACCAAGATTTCTATACATACTGGAAATCAGATTATCCTACCAGCTCTATCCCGGGATGGATACAACCGATACCTAAAAAATCATATTTGACCATTAAACTAAAGACCAAAAACTTCCCATTTGCAGTCAGGTCATGTCACATTATGCTCAGATTGTACAGTGAAAAGCTGTCCATTGCCAGATCTTGATGTCCATCCTGATAGATTAGCTTAGCCAGACTATTCTGACATCTCACACCTGATGTTACAAGTTGGCAGTAGACAGCAGGATTTTGACGGTACTATCAGAAGTTCCTTTCCTCCCACAGATGCTGTTTGGCTCACTGAGGTCCATAGCAGATGGCTTGTTGCTGCAGCCAGAACTTTGGTCAGAAATGTTTCCAGTGATAGCATTGAAACATTAAGGTACACTATGCAAAACAGTGGCACATATACAAAAAAACCGAAACAGCCAGATAGACATCTAATTCTCATTTGTTAGTACTTGTGCTGAGCCATAAATAACTAAAAGGTATATGCCACATACAAAGTTATTGATCTAAAGCCTTTGTTGTAGATGCCATGAATCTACAGTCATTAATCTCGGCAAACAGTAGCAATTTTATGCATCTGCGTACGCTCTATTTAAGTTGAAACGCCAAATATTGCTGCCACACTACATTGTAGATATAATCAAAGAATCAATGACATCTTACAAGATTCATCATTTACTATATATAAATATTGAAAATATTACACTTTTTTGAATGAAATGCAAATTAAGTCCCCAAATATAACAATTCTATATGTGCACACATGAACAAATTTGCATATTACTCTACTTGCTATTGGTTTTCTTGGAAGCAATCTCCCAGTACTGTAACAGTGACTGTCAAACCCAGTTCCTTACCGACGTCACCAGCTGAAGTGTTGCGGGAGACTGAAACATCGGGACAGCAGGCAGGGTGCGCTGCTGTCAAAAGAAGGCCTCTGCACTCAAGCGATTTCACATCCCCTGATGGAGGGTGAGAGTCCATCAGTCCTTGAGTTGGGGGACTCAGAGAAGCGACGAGGCAGATTGTAAAGTCAAAACGGTGAGCTTCTTGTCTCCCACTCCCGTTTGTTGTAGGAGCGACCTCTCTCTCCGTTGCTAGTGAGAGAGAGCCTGGCTGAGATACCGAAGTGTTGGGTTATGGTCTGTAGTTTTCTGATGGTCTCTAAATCAGGGTCTCTTTGGGGGCTTTGCTATTACTTGCATGGTGGAGGATTGGGGTGTCAGTGTTTTTGCTAGAGTAAGTGAGGAAAGGGGGACGGGGTCGGGTTCAAGCTTTTACTGCTGCTTGTGCTTGTGCGGAGGTCCTTGGGGTTCTGACATTTCTGTCAATCATTCTTCGATCTATATTTTGGTTTTGTGGATGTCTGTGAAGAGTAAGGATTTCAGGTTGCATGCTGTATACATTCTCTGATATTAGATTGAACCATCAAACCAGTAAATGGATTCCCTATGGTATTCAATGTTTTATTTTTAATTATGAAATCAGCTAAAATTGGTGTGATCATGCCTCTTCTTCTTTTCCATCTCCACTGTGTAAAAGATCGGTAACCAGGAGAATTAAAGGCATTGATTAGTTATTGTCGTAGCATGAGCCATTTTCTTTTAATAGCTACCATGCCAAAATCATGGATTGAAATTCGTACCTGTAGATCATCCAAAGAATTTGGCAAGTGTTATTTTCAAACTATATTGCCCTTCACCCTTGATATTTGTCATGGATATAAGCGAGTTTGAATCATTGCAGTACAGGCAGTCTCCAGATAATGAACTATTTCTTTTTTAAAGTTCAAAGTATTTCAAAGTCAAAATTTATTATTGAAGTATGTCATGGTAATATGTTACAATATATACCTTGAGAGTCATTTTCTTGCAGACATTTACAGGGAAAATAAAGAAATACAATAGAACTTATGAAAATCTATACATAAACAAAGACTAGTGTTATGAATGCACCACAGCTCTGAGGGGCCGAAGGGGCGGGGGAGCCCCCTCCTTTGTGAGAATCGCAAGAGCATTATTGGGTTGGCTCAGAGGACCCAGGAAACGAGAGAGAGCTGGCTATTGTCTCCTGGAGACCACGTTTGTGGATTGGGGACTATGCTACGTGCAAGCCCTTGGGCAAAGTGGGCTGGTTGAGAGAGGGATTGCATCATCCCAACCTGATTGACATCTGAGACCCCGTGAGGAAGTATAAAAGAGGGTCTGGGGGAACAACCCCTTCAGATGCACCAGAAGAAACGCTAACGATCCCGTAGTAGCGGGAAGCCATTTGAAGGAAGCCACGTGTGTTCGGTTCCCTCACCTGGGGGCCGGTGGCAGGTACCACAGAAATGATTTTCTTGAACTAACAACGGGAAACCAACTTTCCCGATTCAACGGATTTGCTTCATAAAAGACCCGGGCAAGTTTCTTTTCTCACAAATCTCTCTCTCTCCAACAAGTGAAAACCCAGCGGTCCCCAAAGGCTGAAGCCTGCAGGAACTGAGTGACTTTTATATTTCCATTGGACAATATATTATCCCCAGACAAATGATCTAGCTATTTCGTATTGATGATTATTATTATACCCGCGCTTTTAGATTGAGTATTGATGACGTATATTATCTAAATGTTTGTATTAATCTTATTTTTGTGCCCCTTTATAAATAAAGACTTTTAAAAATAATACCATCAGACTTCAATGGACCTCTCTATCTTTGCTGGTAAATGAACCAGTTACGGGGTACGTAACACTAGCAACAGATGTTCAAAAGAAAACAAGTTATGCAAATAAAAAATAATACTGAGAACACAAGTTGTAAAAAGTTCTTGAAAGTGAATTGTAGGTTGTACAATCAGTTCAGAGTTATGTTATTCACACCAGTTTAGGAGTCTGATGGTCATAGTGTAATAACTGCTCCTGAACCTTGATGTCCATAAGTTAATCTTTTTCCTCAAGTCAGAATCACCAGTTGTTTTCCCCAAACAGTAAAGCTGATCAACACCTCTATCCACTAACTCTCCACTCCACACCGCTAACTACCATTTCTTTATCATTTCCTTCTGTCACCTTATGTACAGACACTCTTGTGTCTAGAGTCACGCTATGGACATACAATCAATCTATGTATATAAGCTATCTTATGTATTTAGATTTATTGTGTTTTTTAAATTATTTTTATTTTTGTGCTGCATTGGAGCTGGAAATGGACCAAACAACCTTCAACCTTGAAAATCCACAAAAAGCACTTGATATGGCAATGGCACACCCACGATGTTGTAAGGAATGGCATCAAAAGCATTTATTCATGTCTACAAGTTGTAACACAGAGATGGTTTTAGATAGGTCACTTTGTCCCTATCGTGTTCAGTAAACAAAAGGAACAGTATGGTCAATAATCCTGCTTTTACATATGAGTGCAGGACCAACGAATCAGCTATTGTGTACTGCACTTTACAGCAGAGAAAGATAAAGGCAAGCCTTGGTTCCCTTGTTTAGCGCACAGCTCATTTTGGTACGTGTATCCCATGCCCACTTTGGATTTTGATTTATGCTCCTATAGAGATCAACTTCTCTATGATACAGACACCGATTTGTACAGAAGGTAAAAGGAAAAATTCTCTATATATTCTCCTTCCACATAGAAGGCCTTCATTAAGACTTTACTGGCAAGAACAATTTCATCAATCTCATTCTCCCACTTTTCTCCCTTCAAGTTAGTCTCTCTCAGTTTGCTGCTTTAAATCCTTAAGAATGGAATTGCTGATGAATGACGTTTGTCTGTGTGACTTTAACTAACCGTTTGCATTTTGTCTCCTCCTGGTTCAGGTCCATTGTTTATTCAACATCCAACACCTTCTTCAGTGGCAACAAGCACCAGTCACCTTGACAGCTTCCCTGAATTTATATTGTAAGGCAAACAGAAGAAAATCTGCGACATCGGAAATCCGAAACAAGACACACTCCTGATGCAGGGTCTTGGCCGGAAATGTCGACAGTTTTCTCTTTTCCATAGATGCTGCATGGCCTGCTGAGTTCCTCCAGCATCATCACGTCAAATCAAGTCAAGTCAATTTTATTGTCATTTAACTATATACATGTATGTAACATATATATTCATACAATGGATATAGAAACAAGGTAACATTTCTCCAAACCAGGGTGTAAAATACAGTAGTACACAATGCACATTACACATGTGTGCACGGCATTATGTTGTAAAATACTGTTAATTTATCACAAACGTGTATCATTGTCTCAACTTTCATCTGGATTCCACTGGCTAATTCTATGCGGAGCAATAATCTTGAAAAATCACACTTGATGAATATTCTTTGGGAAACAAATGTTAATTTAAGGAATTTAGATCTGTACATGAGTGAATAAGAAATAGAAGGTAATAAAGATAGAGTAGATGTTTTGGGATAGGAAAAGATATGAATCAATTGGACTGACTGATATATTCCCAAGCTGCAAGTTCTATCTAATGAATATTCAAGAATTATAATGCTTTCTGAAGAGTAATCTCTCTAAAAGTGCAGCTGTATCTAATGCAAAGCATTCACTTGCGTTTGCTAGTCAGGGAATTTCACATGACTGAAATAGTTAGGCCTACCTCTCTAGGTGGTGCTGTACGCCACTGCTTAACTAGATGCGTGTTGATGAGTGATGAAGGAAGACATTAGTTACCCCTGTGATTCAAATCCAATCTTTCAAAGCAAGCAAGTGGCTTCTGTAATATGACTGCAGCTGGGAGATCATCAAGATTAATTTATTATTGCAGCAGAAGTTTACATGTGCTTAGAAGGAGTAAAGGAGGAAAAATCAAATCAACCAGTTCAATTCAGGAAAGAATCAGGATAAAGGGCTGAAAGCCAAGGCAGCACAAACATTCAACAGATTTGATAGGGAGGACTTCTTCCTGTAGACAATAGCTGAATAACTGTCAATGATACCTAAAATTGTTAAGTACTCGGGGGCTGACAGGAAAGAATTGTTCAGGTAAAGAATAATTATAAAAGTGGGACCTTATCCCATCAAAAAGAAATTGGGGAGCCATTTTGGATTGGCAACCATTGATCAGTGGAGCACCTTAAGAGTCACTACTGTGATTGCAACAGTTTAGAATAGTTACTAATGACTTGTAGGAAGATGTAAATGCCAGAGTTGCACCAAGATCACAGAACATAGAACAGTACAGCATAGGAACAGGTCGATCGACTCACAATGTTGTACTGAACCAGCAAAAAAAATCAAAATCCCTCAAAAACTATTCCCTCCTCCCTACACAATGTCCATATCCCTCCATCTTCCTCACATTAATGCACCTATCTAAATATCTGTTAAAATCCTCTAATGTTTTTGCCTCTACCTCCATACCAAGCAGCACAGTCCAGGCATCCTAATCTCTCTGAGGAGAAAACCTACCCCTCACATCTTCTTTGAACCTACCCCCTGTCACCTTCAGTGCATGCTGTCTAGTATTAGTCATTTCTACCCGCGAAAAAGATACTCTGTAGTCTATTTATGCCACTCATAGTCTTATAAACCTCTATCAACTCTCCCCTCAGCCTCCGCTGCTCCAAACAAAAAACAATCCACGGTTGTGCAGACCCTTATAATGGCGCATGTCCTCTAAGCTAGGCACTATCCTGGTAAACCTCTTCTGCAGCCTCTACAAAGCCTCAATATCCTTCCTATAGTGGGGGCGACCAGAACTATATGCAATACTCCAGACGTAGCTTAACCAGAGTTTTATAAAGTTGCAAGATACCCTTGTCACACCTCACTATCAGGTGTGGGTAAGCTTGCCCGACGAGGGTCACCAGTTGGAAAAATAAAGATGGTAAGCCACAGCAGCACATTAGCGCAAGGGAATTTATGCAGTCCCAGGTGGGAAAAGAACAAAAGCTGCTCAAATGTTGTGAAGAAAAAAGTATTTACAAATAGACAAATGAAAACAAACATATATAAAAATTTACAAATATACAGAGGCTTTCTCCATGACACAATTTGTCGTTAACTTTTCAATATAACTATTTACCCATCTGTCAAATCCAACCTCCACACCTCTCAGCAAAGCCAAACCGAGGGCTTAAATCTGCCTGTGTAGGGTGTAGTGCACCTGGTCCCACCAACCCAGGCATTATTTTAGGACAGTCCAAACTGTCCCTTGGGTCTTTTGGGTGCATTCTGCTGTCTACAAACCAACGTAAGAGTGTGAGTGAAAATAAATGAAAGTGTTTGGAATGCCTGTGTCTGGAATTCTTACGTTTTATGTGTTATGAACCAGTAGACCACATTAACTGAAGGGAATGTTTTGATTAACCAAGCTAACAATTGTTTTACTGTTGAGGGTGGGTAAATGGTGAACCGTCAAGAACTGCAGAATGGGCGGGCAAAGTGTGTGAACTACTGGGGAAAAGTAAACCAGGGACAGAACAAGGAGGAGTGACTAACTGGGAAAAGGGGCAAGGCTAGCAGGAGAATTAGCATTGCCAACCTGTTCTGCCTCAATCCTCCTGACCTTCGAGCTCAGAAGTTTGCAGATATCAAAAATAAATTGTGAAGAGAATATAGCTTACTGGGAGACATTAATAGATGAAGTGAGTGCGCAAAAAGTGGCAATGGAGCAAAATGCGGCAAAAAGTAGTTAATCATTTGAAAAGGGAGAAGAGAAAGGATAATCAGGTTATTATTTAAATGGTGAAAAGTGCAGACATCTGAAGCAGTTTTTACTCCAACTTTGTAAGGCACTAATAAGTCACATCAAGTATACTTTGAACAAATTTTGTCTCCCTATTTAAACAATTACGTTATTTCAGTGCATCCCATTCAGAAAAAATACCTATATTAGTCAGAATCAGAATCAGCTTTATGTATGTCATGAAATTTGTTGTTTTGTGGCAGTATTTTAGTGCAAGAAATAAAATGACTCTTAAGTTACAATTATAAATAAATAGTGCAAAATACAAATAGCAGGGTAGTTTTCTTGGGCTGTTTAGAGACCTGATGGCAGAGGAGAAGAAGCTGTTCCTAAAATATTGAGTGTGTAACATCCTTGAGGAGGAGGTACAGGAGCATGAAGATGAAGAACATGTAGAGGACTTGTTCCGGATGGTGAGTGTCTTTAATGATGAATGTTGATGGACGGCAGAGAGGGTACAAGAGAGGTCTGCCAGATAAAGCTAAGGAAAAACAAGAGGATAGCTAGGAAGAAACCATGTTCCCTTAGCAGAGCTGACTATATCTTGAGCTGAAGGAGCTGGGTGATGTTATGTTCAGTAATTTCAAAATATTAAAGTAATTGAAGGAAAACAAGGGAGCTGAGAGATGCAAGTCTTAAGAACAAACTTTATTTTAAGCAAGGTGTGCACATTTCATGTGATAGCGTGATGATGTATGCAATTCATGCATCTTAACATATAACCTGTAATGAATTATTTAAACAAACAAGAATGCATAATCAAACAATATGTATATCTCAAATATTACTGAGATATTAAATATGCAAAAGCTGGGATTTTCAATAAACAATTCTCCTTGGTGTTTACTGAGAAGAAAATATTGATTTCTCAAGTGATAGGGGAAACAAGTGTAGATATTTCAGAAAATATTCATATTATCAGGGAGGAGGTATAAAGATGAAGATAAGGATTAGCTTTATTTGGCATATGTACATTGAAACATACAATTAAATGCATTGCGTGTGTCAGGTCATATCTGTGAGGATTGTGTTGGGCAGCCTGCAAATGTCACCATGTTTCCTGCACTAACATACATGCCCACAACCTTAGGATAGATTTGCAACTTTACTGAAATGCATTTGCAGTCTTATAGCATGTTACAGTGGATAAATCCCCAGGGTCTGATTGGGTACTTTTTAAGTAGTTGTGGAAGGCTAGTGTAGAAATTGCAGAGACCCTTACAGAAATATTTCAGAATCAGAATTAGTTTAATATCACTGGCATATGTTGTGAAATGTGTTAACTTGGTCCAGCAGTACTTTGCAATACATAATAATAAAGAGGAAAAAAACACTATGAATTATAATAGATATTAATATATATGTTAAGTTGTTAAATTAAGTAAGTAGTGCAAAAAATAGGAAAATAAAAATGAGTGAGGTAGTATTCATGATTTCAATGTCCATTCAGAAATCAGATGGCGGAGGACAAGAAGCTGTTCCCGAATTGTAGACTGTGTGCCTTCAGGCTTCTGATCATAGCAATGAGAAAGGGGCATGTCCTGGCTGGTGGGGGTCCTTAATGATGGACGCCGCATTCCTGAAGCACCGCTCCTTGAAGATATCCTGGACTACTATGCAGGCTTATGCCCATAATGGAGCTGACTAATTTTACAATGCTCTGCAGCTTACTTTGATCTGCCCAGTGCCCGTCCCACCCCATACCGTAAGGTGATGCAGCAGTTTGAATACTCTCCAAGGGTACATCTGTAAATATTTGTGAGTGTTTTTCATTACATACTAAATCTCCTCCAATCCTAATGAAATATAGTCAAGTCAAGTCAAGTTTCTTGTTATTTCGACCATAAACTGCTGGTAAAGTACACAGTAAAAATGAAACAATGTTCCTCCAGGACCCTGGTGCTACATGAAACAACACAAAACTACACTAGACTATGTGAGACAGCACCAGGATATATAAAAACTGCACTAGACTACAGACCTGCACAGTACTACAGAAAGTGCACAAAACAGTGCAGGGCAGTACAATAATTAACAAACAAGACAATAGGCACAGTAGAGGACAAATTACAATATAATAATAAATGATGTAGATGTCAGTCTAGACTCTGGGTATTGAGGAGACTAATGGCTTGGGGGAAGAAACTGTTGCACAGTCTGGTCGTGAGAGCCCAAATGCTTCAGTGCCTTTTGCCAGATGGCAGGAGGGAGAAGAGTTTGTGTGAGGTGTGCGTGGGGTCCTTCACAATGCTGTTAGCTTTGCAAGTGCAGCGTGTGGTGTAAATATCTGGAATGGCAGGAAGAGAGACCCCGATGATCTTCTCAGCTGACCTCACTATCCGCTGCAGGGTCTTGTGATCCAAGATGGTGCAATTTCCGAACCAGGCAGTGATGCAGCTGCTCAGGATGCTCTCAATACATCCTCTGTAGAATGTGATGAGGATGGGGGTTGGGAGATGGAATGTTTTCAGCCTTTGCAGAAAGTAGAGCTGCTGCTGGACTTTCTTGGCTATGGAGCTGGTATTGAGGGACCAGGTGAGATTCTCTGCCAGGTGAACAGCAAGAAATTTGGTGCTCTTAACGATGTCCATGGAGGAGCCGTCGATGTTCAGCGGGGAGTGGTCGCTCCTTGCCCTCTTGAAGTCAACAACCATCTCTTTTGTTTTGCTCACATTCAGAGAAAGGTTGTTGGCTCTCTACCAGTCTCTTAGCTGCTGCACCTCCTCTCTGTATGCTGACTGATCGTTCTTGCTGATGAGACCCACCACAATCATGTCATCGGCCATTGTCTTGCCCTGCTTAGAGCTATACTAAATGTTTTGAAGGTACTTGTTTGAATGTTAGCCCCACTGATGCTCCTCAAGACTGGAATGTGGCTAATGATACTTAATTGTTTAAGAAGAATAGCAAGGACAAGACAGGGAATTGTATGCTGATTATCCTGACATCAGTGGTGGGAAGTTACTGAAGGGAATTCTGAGGGATGGAACCTACCAACATTTGATTAGACCGAGTCTGATTAGGAGGATTTAGGAGGGCTTTGTGTGTGAGAAGTCATGTTTGATGAAACTTTTAGAGTGCTTTGACAACATAACAGAAAGGTATATAGGGTTAGGGCAGTGAATGTTATCCATTTGTTCTTTAGCAAAAAATTTTGCAGGAGGGCGCAGAGGTGGCGCCACTTGACTCTTCTGCTTCTGATATAATATAATTTTGATGCATCTAATTACCACCCTTTACTCAAGTGCTCAGTGACTCCAGCCAAATTTAATATCTCGGCACAAACCTATCACCAATGCTACTGTTCCAGTATTCTACCAAAAGGGGAGTCATCCAGAGAGACATATCATCACCTGAGGTGTCTTTACCGCCGCTGGATTCGACATGAGAAGAAGTCCAAGGAGGAGGCGGGCAAGGCCATTGCTCAGGAGGAGCTGCTGCAGATTCTTCCTCCAGATACCAGATCACGGGACCGAGAGCATGAACCAGTGGATAGACTCACTGCAGCTTGACTCACCCTTCGGTGCCTCAGTGCCCCTCAAGCGGTGCCATCATGGCCATCATTTCAAGGTGACAGTGACTCTAACCTTCAAAGGGACTCTCTGGGTAACTCTGTGGAATTGGGGAGTGGAAGAAAAGTGGGCAAAGAACCTTTGGTTGCTTCTTCTAAGACTTTTATATTCTACCATTGTCAGCAGCCAGGTCATCAGTCCTCTGTGGGTGCTGTCAAGAAACCCAGCATGTCAGGTATGTGTTATGTATTAACAGAGGGGGAATGTGATTATTCTGATAATGACTGTGATGATTGAGAGTATGGTAATAGAATATGAGGAAATAGAGCCCATGTTTGTAATAGTCAAAGTTAAAGTAAAACCTGTTAAAGCTCTTTTACCTTCTGGTAGGTTACTGTTATTTATTAAGAAAAATCATGCCCCTGATTTTGGTGTTAACTACAGTCACCAAATGCTTATCCAGTGTGTCAATGGTTATTAGAAGTCTGAGCCACTGGCAGAACTCACTATTGACCTGGATGACCACAAGTACTTAATGAAGGTAGGTGTGCTGGAGAAACTACCGCTTGACATGCTTTTGGGAGAGATTTATCTGTGGTACTTGACTAACTGAGAAAGGGAAATAGCCACATCCATCTGTTAATCCAGGAGTAGATAGAGCCTTTTCTTATTTGGTCATGACTCATGCTAAAATCAATGCGATGGCTGGGTTACAATCTCTGCCTGACTTGAATGTTAGTCTGTGTGAGGGAGGAACCAAAAAGCCTAGAAAATCATGCTGGCAATGGCGTTGGTGAGAAATATGCCAGGTTTCCTACCTCTGTTGACATTTCTACAGATTAAGCACCCATTGATAGTGATTTTGAGGGGGGGTGTTGAATGGGATGTACCACAGGACATTGTCACACTTCAACTGTCGGATCCTTCTTTGCGATCTCTGTATGAAAAATTTTTAGCTGGGGATAACCACACTGCATACGCAAGAGGCTCAGGTTTTAGCATACACAACCAAATTTTGTACCTGGGTAAAGGTTTGGACAGTAGAAGGTTGATGGTGCCAAGTAGTTGTAGGCCAGTAGTACTGCATCTGGCACACACAATACCATGGGCAGGGCACCTTGAGTGACACAAAACTTACCTAAGATGAGGAAGTCAATGTTTCTTGCCTTCTATGTACACTGACATGAAAACATATTGTAACCCACAGAGTGCCCAAAAAAAATCAGTACTCTCTGTAAATCGGACCAAGCAATCCTGCAGTCTAGGCCAATAAGTACCACAGCATTCAGGTGCTTTGCAATGAACATTGCTGGTCAATTGGAAAATGGGTAAGCATCCATTGGGATTCTCACCCTTTGAACTTTCGTATAGCTGACTGGTACAGGGATGCCTGGACTTGCTAAAGCAGCATTGGGAGGGGCCAGAAGATGTTTTTGAAAAGCAGGGGTTTTTCCATTACATCCTGCAAATGAGGGACCGTGTGGAGCAGTACTGAGAGAAGGCCTCAAGGATACCCAGAAGGCCAGAAGACATGGTATGACCAGCAGGACAACCAGTGAGAATTTGAACCAGTGCAGAAAGTCCTGCTGCTCCTACTATTTGTTCAAGTTAAATTCTGTCTGCCTTTCCTTGGCCCATTTCCCCAGTTCATGTATATCCTGTTGTAGCTGAAGAAACCTTCTTTGTTGTCCACTACACCACCAGTTCTGGTTTCATCTGCAAACTTACTAATCTGTAAATTACTGGTAACTTTTAAAAAGAGAATAAATGCTGAAGCAAGGAACAATGAGAAATGAGGCTTTTATAATTATGGAATTTTAAAGTGCAGAAAAAATATAAATCATAAAACGAAGGGGACAATTTGAAGCATTGGAATAAACTCTTTTGCATAAAATCATTAAAATGAACCTCAGTTGCTTCCAGCAACAAAATCCCATGGCTTGATAGGCGGGGAATTTCCCAATCACCTGCACTCCCACTGGGAATAGTGTAATCATTTATAGCTAATAAATAAATAAAACGACTAGGGAACTTGGGTCTTGAGGGCCTGAATTATGGAGACAGCGGGATTCCAGAATTTGGGTTATTAAGGAGAGGCAGGCCATTTTAAGACTTTATTATTCCTAGGTACGTTGGAGACAGAAGAGTGAACTTACGACGACTCATAGTTAGGGTGAATGCACACAATCTCTCCGCACCCCTTGGAAAAGGAATCAAAAATTAGAGGATGTAGGAGAAAGATTTAAAAGGGATCTGAGACAACTTTTTGACATAGACAGTAGTGCTTGAAAGGAACAAGATGCCAAAGAATATTATTAACATTGGTGCAATATTGACATTTGAATGACATCTGGATAAGTTTTAGGAAAGGGAAGTTTTAGTGCAATACAGCTAACTGTGGACAATGGACCAGCACAGGTGGGCATCTTGGTCAGCATGGATTAGCTGGGCCATAGAGTCTGTTTTTATCCTGAATCAACCTCCACTTTAAAAACAGAAATAAGAAATCTATTTAGCCGGAGGTTGGAATTCATCTGTGGAATTCATTGCTGCAGACAACTGTGGAGACCAAGAATTTGGGTATATTTAAAGTAGATGTTGCTAGGTTCTTGATTAGTCAGGACATCAAAGGTTATGGAAAGAAGACAGGAGAGTGGGGTTGACAGGGATAATAAACCATACATGATCAAATGGGTTGAATGGCCTAAATCTGCTCCTCCATCTAATGTTCTTATGACTATAACTTAACTGAGTCAAACAAGTGCCATACTCTGAGACCTGACATCAAACAATCCAAAAGAAACAAAGAGACAAAACATTAGAAACCTTTGAGAATTGTATTTCAGGAATAAAATTACAAGGACGTTGCCAGGAGTGGAGAGGACCTGAGTTATAAGGGAAGACTGAATAGGTTAGGACTTTATTCCTTGGAACCATGTAACAATTACAGCATGGAAACAGGCCATCTCGGCCCTTCTAGTCCATGCCGAACACTTACTCTCACTTAGTCCCACCGACCTGCACTCAGCCCATAACCTTCTATTCCTTTCCTGTCCATATACCTATCCATTTTTTTTTAAATGATAAAATCAAACCTGCCTCTACCACTTCTAATGGAAGCTCATTCCACACAGCTACCACTCTCTGAGTAAAGAAGTTCCCCCTTGTGTTATCCCTAAACTTTTGCCCCTTAACTCTCAACTCATGTCCTCTTGTTTGAATCTCCCTACTCTCAATGGAAAAAAGCCTATCCACATCAACTCTATCTATCCCCCTCATAATTTTAAATACCTCTATCAAGTCCCCCCTCAACCTTCTACGCTCCAAAGAATAAAGACCTAACTTGTTCAACCTTTCCCTGTAACAGGTGCTGAAACTCAGGTAACATTCTAGTAAGTCTTCTCTGTACTCTCTCTATTTTGTTGATAACTTTCCTATAACTCGGTGACCAGAACTGTACACAATACTCCAAATTTGGCCTTACCAATGCCTTGTACAATTTTAACATTACATCCCAACTCCTATACTCAATGCTCTGATTTATAAAGGCCAGCATACCAAAAGCTTTCTTCACCACCCTATCCACATGAGATTCCATCTTCAGGGAACTATGCACCATTATTCCTAGATTACTCTGTTCTACTGCATTCCTCAATGCCCTGCCATTTACCATGTATGTCCTATTTTGATTAGTCCTACCAAAATGTAGCACCTCACACTTATCAGCATTAAACTCCTTCTGCCATCGCCCAGCCCACTCTTCTAACTGGCCTAAATCTCTCTGCAAGCATTGAAAACCTACTTCATTATCCACAATGCCATCTATCTTAGTATCATCTGCATACATACTAATCCGATTTACCACCCCATCATCCAGATCATTAATGTATATGACAAGCAACATTGGACCCAGTAACAGATCCTTGAGGCACGCCACTAGTCACCAGCCTCCAACCTGACAAACAGTTATCCACCACTACTCTCTGGCATCTGCCATCCAGCCACTGTTGAATCCATTTCACTACTTCAATATTAATACCTAACGATTGAACTTTCCTAACTAATCTTCCATGTGGAACCTTGTCAAAGGAATGTGGAAGATTGAGAGGGGATGTGATAGTGGTATACAAAATTATGAGGGATATAGATAGTGTAAATGCAGGCAGGCTTTTTCTACTGATATTGGGTGGGACAACAACCAGTGGTCATGGGTTAAGGGTAAAAAGTGAAAAGTTTAAGGGGAATATGAGGGGAAACTTCTTCATTCGGAGGGTTATGAGAGTGTGGAATGAGCTGCCAGTGCAAGTGGTGCATGTGAGCTTGATTTCAATGTTTAAGAGAAGCTTGGATAGGTACATGGATTGGAGGGGTATGGGGGGGGGGGGGCTATAATCCTAGTGTAGGTCCATGGCAGTACCCAATTTAAATGGTTCAGCATGGACTAGATAGGCCAACGGGCCTGTTTCTGTGCTGTACTTTTCTATGACTCAATGAACATGAAGTGTAAAAATTGCACCTTCTCAGAGAGAATCTGTGGAGAACGCAGGATTAACACTTCATTTCAATCACCTCTTACTGTGCCTGCCTCAGTCATAGGTTTCCAACACCTCCAGAATCTTATTTTTTGTAATGATATTTGATGGTTCTTTTGCCAGTGGACAACTAGAGAAATGGAGAATAGCCAATGTGTTAAAATATTTTCAAAAAGCAAGATAAAGCCAAACCATGTGGTGCAGGGTAGAGAACTTAATCTCTGCAGTGGAGAAAATTTAAGATTCTTTCCGAATGCGATGATTAAATATTGAGAGGAAGAGAAAATAATTAGAAGCTCAAATTGAATTTATGAAAGAAAGACTGAGCTGACGACCTTTACAAGATGGGATATTGTGGTTGGGGGAATTGCAGGAGATATTGCTTACACAGTCTTCTGCACAGCTTCCAGAGGAGTACATGGGAAAAGATAAGGCAAAAAAAATGACAAAATTAGTGCTAAGGACAGTTTTTCAGTCGGGGTGAATTGTCTCAAGTGGTTTTGTTCTGGATAATCAGCTTAATCGCACTGTACATGTCAATCGGATGGATGGAGTGGAATCCATCTTAAATTAAATCATAGCAAGAAATGCTATGATTGGCAGAGAGAAATCAATGTCTATAGGTGTGAAGTGGCATATTTTTATAAACAAATACAAGTAATCATTACTTTCTAAATGAGGGAATGATAAGTGATGTGGAACTGCAAAGTGATATGGGATTTCAAGTTCAGATTGCATTAAAATATGGTATCAAGTCAGAACCGTGATTTAAAGTAGTAAATGGATTATAGGGACTTGCTGACACAAAGGCTCCAATACTGTACTTTAAATGAAATGCAAATCTGTGATAATCTTACCCTTGTTGGAGCACTATATTTGCAGTTTGGGTTTCATGCTATGTATGGAATATAAATGCAAAAGGAAAGGCACAACAGAGAAACAATGGGATGCAAATTAACTAGTATTCAATGATGCAAATGCAAGAAACAAAGAAAAAAATACAGACTGCGATCAGAGGGGATTACAAGATGATTTGATAACGATTTGTAATGCTGTGTGAAAATGATGCGGTATGAGGTATGAGAACTAGCCAGAAGGCTAACTGAATCAGATTGAATTTGGAATGCAGCAACCTTTTTTTTGTAGATACAGATAGTTATGGTTTTGTAGAATATGGAGTTATCGACAAGACAAGGTATAACATTTACAGTAAGTGTAGATCACAGAGATGGATGCAACACAGTGAATCAATTATTGGACTGGACAAGCAGCCAGGACAGACTGCTGATCCAGGGGCTTGAATTTGAATCTCCCCCACCCCAGAGTTACTTACTGATGCACCATCAATAACTCACACTGAGACATAAGGCGAGATATCGGCTTTTATTGACTGGAAGAAGGAACCAGGAGTGAGTGTCTATCATACAATGTCCTGGAGACTGAGGCCGAGTGTCAGGCCTCAGACCTCCTTTATACAGGGCCTGTGGGAGGAGCCACAGGAGCAGTCAGCAGGGGCGTGTCCCGACAGGCACATAGTTCACCACACTTACCTAAGTCCATCACCTTACTGGGACATTGGCTGCTGACTGCAGCTTGCCAGAGTCCTCCATTCTGGGCCATTCTTTCATGTTGACTCCAGGTGTAGCCCATCTTCTTGGTGTACCCATTCTCTCACAGGGACGAGGTCTTTAGAGTTTCTGTTAGCATCTCTGTAGCTTTGGGTCTTATGGGATGGGTTTGTGAGCCCCGTGCACAACCCTTTTCCTTTCGCAGCCGGGCTTGGGACCGTCCATGGCAGAGTTTCACCCCACCCCCACCAAATCCCACGGCAAGTAAGAATTAAAATGCCAATTGTTAAAGAAGAATCTGGCATCTTAATGAAAAGCTAGACTTGGTAACAGTAACCACAGAGCTATTGGGTTGTCATTACCGGAGCTACTACCTCCCAGATCCAGTGAGCTGAGTTCAAATGAGATCACTTGGTGGGGGTGCCAACTGTGTGGAGTTAGCATATTCTCCCTGACTGCATGGATTTCTTGCAGGTGTATTGATTTCATCCCAAATGTCAACAGAGATGTAGGTTGTAGGTTAAGTGGCCAGTATAGATACTCTCTCTGAAACAGTATAGGTGAGTGAGAGAACATGAAGTTCCTTCAAGTCAAGTCACTTTTATTGTGATTTTGACCATAACTGCTGGTACAGTACATAGTCAAAATGAGACAATGTTTCTTCAGGAAACATTCAGGACACAGTACAAAAACTAGACTGAACTACGTAAAAAAACAACACAGAAAAAAACTACACTGGACTACAGACCTACCCAGGACTGCATAAAGTGCCCAGAACAGTGCAGGCATTACAATAAAGGACCATACAGGACCATAGGGCAGTAAGGGATCAGTCCAGGCTCTGGGTTATGAGGAGTCTGATAGCTTGGGGGAAGAAACTGTTACATAATCTGGCCAAGAGAGCCTGAATACTTCGGTGCCTTTTCCCAGACGGCAGGAGGGAGAAGAGTTTGTATGAGGAGTGTGTGGCGTCCTTCATAATACTGTTTGCTTTGCGGATGCAGTGTGTAGTGTAAATGTCCGTAATGATGGGAAGAGAGACTCCAGTGATCTTCTCAGCTGACCTCACTATTCCACTGCAGGGTCTTGCGATCAGAGATGGCGCAGTTTCTGAACCAGGCAGTGATGCAGCTGCTCAGGATGCTCTCAATACAACCCCTGTAGAATGTGATGAGGATGGGGGTTGGGAGATGGACTTTTCTCAGCCTTCGCAGAAAGTAGAGACACTGCTGGGCTTTCTTTGCTATGGAGCTGGTGTTGAGGGACCAGGTGAGATTCTCCGCCAGGTGAACACAAAGAAATTTGGTGCCCTTAACGATCTCTACCGAGGAGCCATTGATGTTCAGTGGGGAGTGGTCACTCCTTGAAGGGAATATAAGGATAATGAAAGCGGCAAGTAGGAATGCTGTAGGCTCAAAGTTAAAAGTAAATTTATTATCAAAGTACATACATATATGACCATATACCATATACTACCCTGAGATTCATTTTCTTGCAGGCATTCACAGTAGAACAAAGAAGTACAATCAAAGCCATGAAATGCTACATACAAAGACTGACAAACAACTAAAGTGTAAAAGAAGACAAGCTGCTAATACAATATAATAAATAAATAGATAAATAAACAAATAACCAGCTAACTAAATAATACCGGTAACACGGGCTGTAGATCCCTCAAAAATGAGTCCTTAGATTGTGGAGTCTGTTAAGTCATCCACAATGGTTCAGGAGCCAGATGATTGAGGGGCAATCACTGTTCCTAAACCTGGTGGTGTGGGACCTAAAGTTCTTGTATCTCCTTCCTGATGGCAGCAGTGGGAAGGCAGCATGTGATAAACCAGGCAGTATCCACTATCTTTTGTATTTGATAGTCAGCATTGACCCTGTGGGCCACAGGGTGTCTTTATACCACACAAGTCTATGATCTGGACTCCACAAATACTCACTTAGTTCGTTATGTTTACAGGAACTCAGCCATCTTTCCTTGGCCTTTACTTAACTCTAAGCTTATCACTGCAGTTGATACTTAACTGCTACTTTAGTTCAAGGATTGTGAAGCCCTTTTACCTGGTCAAATGGAAGAGTAAAGTTCAATCTCCAGAATCCTCACTGTTTTGCATTCAAAGCCCCCATTTTATATTTTCCTTACCAGCTTAAGTATTGTGTTTTGATCTCATTGGCTTTGAACTATCTGCTAATATGCATCAGATTCTCATTGGCTCTAGTCCAAACCAGCATCATTTTATTGCCCTTCTCACAAGTGATAACTAATACCTCCTTGCTCTGAATTAGAGCAGGCCAGTTACTAGGCTCAGATCAAACACAGACTGCCTATTCATGAACCTGCATGTTCTATCACACCAAAGAATACCTCACATATAAGTCCATATTCAGAAATTTTCTTTAGTTCAGTAGATTATCAGGGACATCATTATGTCCACTTTCAAGCACTTTGATACAGCTATTCCTGATCAAAATCATCTCACAAAATGAAAGTTACAGAGCAGCTTCACAAAATGGCAGCCTCCATACCTTCAAAAACATGGCAAGAACAAAGACAATTGGTTCGTCTCTTTCTACTGTCCTTGACTCATTTGAGTTTAATGTTTTTTACCGTACTTTAATTTTTTCATGGCCAACACCCCTGTCCACCTACCACCAACTACAAACACACCCACGTGCATTCCGTCACAATCCTAGAGTCCAGGAATGTGACGAAGACTTACGCAGTACCTAAAAATGTCTTTGATGGCCTTAGTCCACAGAAGAAATTGTGCAGGCAAGCATGTTGGAATCAAAAATGAGATTTTCAATGGTTCTTAAGTGCTACTTAAAAAAAGCATAAAACTATTTAAATGAAAATAAATCGTAAAAATAGCTTATGCTTTAGAAAAATTAGATAGAAAAACACAATGTACTTAAATAATTAAACACATTAGAGTGAAATGAACTTATTATCCCCATTGAAAACAAGAATCTTGAAAATAGAAGTAGAATATCTGTTTTGCCATGCAGTAAGTCAGTCTCTTTCCTGCATTAATCTCATTTTCATAATGTTCCTTAATATCCAAAATGCTTATAATCACTACATTAAATACATTAAGCATGTCACGATGTGCACTGGCACTATCAGAATTCAAGTGCAGAGGAAAGACAGACTCTGATATAGCGACAGCAGTGAAAATTTATTCATGATAATTCCAAAAAAAACATCAATGGCTGAGCGATACTGAAAGAAGTAACATTCTCAAAACTAGGACCCTGCAATTAGCACTAATCAGGCATCCACTTAAATAATCAATAAGCTTTAAGACCTTGCTCTCAATATTTCCTTGTGCAACTGGATCCTTGATTTCCTTACTTGCAGACTTGTAGGTTAGTTTGGTTTGGCAATAATGTGTCCTCTGTAATCACCATTAGCACAGAAGCATCACAAGGCTGTGTGCTTACCACCCCCCCCCCCCCACGCTCTTCTTGCTTTATACTTTTGACTGTGAGGTGAGGCTAAGCATAGCACCAATGTTATATTTAAGTCTGCTGATGACACCACTGTCACTGGCTGAATCAGAAATGGTGACGAATCAACCTAGTCTTCTACTTCATTAAAAGATTGTGAAGATTCATATCTCATCAAATACTTTGATAAACTTCTATAGATGTGTGGTGGAGAGTGTACTGACTGGCTTCATCATGGGCTGGTATGGCAGCACTAATGCCCTTGAGTGAAAAAGACAACAAAAAGTCATGGATACAGTCCAGTCCATCACGGTTATAACTCTTCTAACCATTGAGCACATCTCCATGGAGTGCTGATGCAGGATAGCAGCATCCATCAACAAAGACCCCACCACCCAGGCCATGATCTCTTCCTGCTGGTGACATCAGGAAGGAGGTACAGTAGATTAGAAACCTACACATCCAGATTCAGGAACAGTTATTATCCCTCAACCATCAAGCTCTTGAACCAGAGTGGATAGCCTCATTCAAAGTACTTCATCCTTTATATCTTTTCTGTTTGTTAGCCATGGTTGAACACTCTTTCCTGGGAAGTTTTTGTGTAAACTATGTATTAATTCTTTAAATGTTTCCTGGTAAATCTTTCCTGTTAGATCTTTTACTATAATATCCCAGCCTATCGTAGCTAATTTGTGCCACATACCTTCGTGGCTTGTTACTGTATTTAGTCAATTAGATTAGTCACCTTAAAATATTCAAACTTAGAATGGATAGTAGAATATACATTGTAATTTTTTGGATGTTATAAAGTCTTCACATTATTTATATATTGGAAATTATTTATATATCATTTATATAACTTTATACAGTATATTGTAGATATATGTTGGTAACAATGTATTTCCTTGCAAAGATATTAGATCTTATGTTTAAAATATAGTTTTATGGAATTATAAAGGGATTTTTGATCATGTGTTACTGTGTATGCATTGAAGAATATCCTGTGATATTTTGGTAACCGTAATGCAAAAAGCATATTGGTAATATTGAAGCAATACTGAAGAGATGAGACATAATCTGAGTGATTAAATTATTCAGAACAATTATATAAACAATTACGCATGATCGCACTAAGAGTAACTTGGGAGGTGATATAAATGTTGTTTCTGGGATACTAATTGGATGCAATGATGCAATTATACAAGCAGAAAGGCTGCAGGTAATGGACATTTGAAATAAAAAGTGAAAATGCAGATCACGAAGAATGTGTGGTTAGTGAAATAGAGCTCCAACTAAAATGTAAAAACTGTCTATAGTTTTCTGGAGATGCTACTGTAGGAAACTACATGAAACAGTGTTGTAGGAAAGCAGAATCCACTATCAGAGATTCTCATTACCCAAGCCTCACTGCTGCCATCAGGTAGAAGTTATAAGAACCTCAAGACTCGCAGCACCAGGTTCAAGAACAGTTATCTTGTTATCTCATGTTCTCATTATTTATTACTATTTATTTATATTTGCATTGCACAGTTTTTGGACTTCTGCACTCCAGCTGACCTTTCATTGATCCTGTTATTGCTACTATTCTGTAGATTAGCTGAGTATGTCCACAGGAGAATGTATCTTAGGGTTGTATATGGTGATCAACATGTGTCTTGATAATAGAATTTACTTTGAACTGTTCCAGGCCTGTTGAATGTTTCCAGTAGTTTTTGTTTATAGAATATTATAAGCTGCTTTGCCATACAATTTACTTTGAACTTTTCCAGACCCATTGAGTGTTTCCAGTATTTTTTGTTTATAGAACATTATAAGCTGTTTTGCCATTCCCCAAACAGCAGAGTATGTAATGCTTTGCCTGTGTATAAAGGAGAATAAACCTAAAAGTATGTGAGTTTAAAAGAAGAGACAGATTTAACAGATACCTTTCAGAACATGTTAGGAGACATTTAGGCAGACACATGAAGAGACAGGAAATTGGGGGGGGGGGGGGGGATGTAGATCTGATGCATGAAGATGAGATTAGTTTAAATTGCCATACTGGTCAACTATGATATTGTGGACCAAATGGTCGGATCCTCTGTTGTATTATTTTACATTCTGCTGCCTAGTTTTAGGAACTCAGTTTTAGAAAGAATCACATTTCTTTCAGTCTTCATATAAAATACTGTCATATAAGGAATACATGTCCTAAAAGGTCTTTTCTCTACCAGACGACAATTTAATTCTTCGCTCAACACAAAATACTCAACCTAAAATATCTTGCTCCCTGATTGAAAAACTGGACTTGTATTGTCTCCACAAATTCATACTCCACACAATTATTCTAGTTCCCCCCTAATTTGTAGATGAAAACCGCCCAAAATGTGAGGCATCAACTCAACTCTCACTACCACTTCAGTTGACTGAATTCCCGTTTATTTAACTGGGAGATCAGCAAGCTACATGCTTACTATAGGAAATGAAAACTATTAACGTTGTAGGTAGCATTTGCAGCAAAATGGATGAACTGAGAGTGGAAGAAGCATTAAATAAGTGTAATCTGATGATCAACGATGCATGATAATGAGACAACATACTTAATTGGTCACTTTATTGGGTACCTCCTGCATAGGTCTTCTGCTGCTGTAGTTAATCCATTTTAAAGTTTGATGTGTTGTGCATTCAGAGATGCACTTCTGCACATGACTGCTGTAATGTATGGTTATTTGAGTTGCTGGTGCCTTTTTGTCAGCTTGAACCAATCTGACCATTCTCTTCTGATCTCAATCACTAACAAGGTAATTTCACCCATAGAACTGACACTCACTGGATGTGCTCTGTGCTTTGCACAATTCCCTGTAAGTCCTAGAGACTGCTCTGTATGAAAATCCCAGGAGTCAGCAGTTTCTGAGGTACTCCAACCACCCTATTTGGCATCAATAATCATTCCATGATCAAAGTCACTTAGATCACATTCCTTCCACATTCTGATGTTTGGTCCGAAAAACAGCTGTACCTCTTGACCATATCTGCATGCTTTTATGCTTTGAGTTTCTGCCACATGATTGGCTATTTAGATATTTACATAACCGAGCAGGTGTACCTAATAACAGGCCTCTGAGTGTAGATTAGAACCTGACTATTGAAGTTTGATCACATTTAGGATGATAGGACGGCAGCAGGAAATGTTCTATGTTAATGGTACCAGAGAGAAAGAGATAGCACAAGTTCAGGAAACCAGGATGCAGAAGCAGTTCATAAAGAAACACAAAATAGTAAATAGATCAAGTCTCTTGCCAGAGTGATATGCTTGGTGCTCAAGAAAAACTATGTGATAGAGCAGTAAAAATGAAGAAATGTGAACGAGTGAAAGGCGCAGTGATAATCCTGGAGGATTTTATTCTACACAAAGACTGGGGTAAAATAGATGAACAAAGGTAGCGAGATGAGGAATTCATTAAGTGGTTTCAGAACAACAGGTTTTGGAGGCAGAAGGGAGAGGACACACTGGATCTGATTACATGCAACGAGAAAGGATTATTCAATGACCCATAGGGAAGGCAACCTTAGACAATAGAAATCATAATGACTGATTTATTATTCAGATTGAGGCAAGAAGAATGGTTTAACACTCCTGCTTTAAACTTAAATAGGGCAATAATGAGATCATGAAAGCAAAGCTAGCTGAAGTGAACTGACAAATTAGCTTAAGATATCGGTCAATCTCAATGCAGCTTCAGACATTGGAGGGCATCTTTCAAAATCAGTGATTTCAATGGACTAGTTGTCAAAGCCTTGATTAATATTTCTCTCTCTCTCCCCCTCCCTTCTTGAGCCACATTAACCATTTTATGATATACTGTCATCAAGTAACTGTACATGGCGGAGATTTCTATCTCAGTACGTGCTCACCATGCATTTCTAAAGCTTGCTACCTCAATGACTTCATTCAGACACCTTCACTAAATTATCCAATGCAACGTAATGCTTCCCCGTTCTACAGCAAACATATATCAAGGATGCTTTCCTTGGTCAACTTATTGTATTGTGCTAGTTGTCAGTCATATCTGACATTGAGAAGACATATCTGACCTGTGCAAAAGAGTTTCCTCCTTGTCGTCCTTGGTCACAGTGGATGACCATGACTTCTTCTGTGCCTCATCATGCTCTTTGCTCTCCACAAAGTGTTGTAGAGCCACTTTGCTGGCGGTTCTGATGTGCCCAGTCGATCTCATCTGCTCAGTCCGCTGAGCTAACTTCGCATGCATAGGCAGACTTGTCACTATCTCAGCAGGTTATAATTCCCTTCAGCTGCCCTCACCTGGTTGGGTCCACCTGTCAAAGCGGTGGCCGCTGCTGCATGCAAACAGCTACTTGGAGCCACAAGTGTGGACCAGTGTGGACCAAAGTTGAGTGAGCTGCTCTAGAATGGATACAACAAGGTCCTTCACCAGAGGTGCTACCTCTCCCAAGACACTCTATAAACCCCCAACTTATCTAATATGTCACTTCCACAATTTAGAACAAAGTTCCTCTAGTAGCGACTTGACCTTCTCTATCACCCCTCTGGATGGCATGAGTTGATTTTAGTTCAGAGTATTGATTTCCTTCCCAATCCAGTTGAAATCATATAAAGCTGTCTTTCCATCTCCAAATGGGAACAGGCATTTTGTTATTAGCACGGTCTATCTACATTCTGTTGGGGAATCTCTCCTTAGAATTTTGTACATCTTGCAATTTGAGAGTCCAAAGCTGTGTTTTAATCCATCACCTACATTGTATTATGGAAAAAGAGAGACACCCTTAATTCAGTACTGGAATTAGTTTATTAATAGTTAAGTAGTAGGTTTGGACCTTTATCAGACATGCACTCAGATTCCTGGAGTTAAATAATCTTCATCCATTCTAGGTCTTCGTCCCCATGAACCCAGTCAAGGTCACATCCCATTTGGTCTATCATGCATCTTACTAAGAGCAGGCTTGAATTATTGGGTTAACATCCCTATATGATAGAGGCACTCAGGCTCCATCAGTCATCTTACTGACCTGGGATGTGAGATGTGACCTGATGATTGATTGTCCTCTGATGCCTCTCCATCACTTTAGGCAATAAGACAATAAGACACATGAGCGGAATTAGGCCATCTGACACATTAAATCTGCTCCACCATTTGATCATGGCTGATTTAGTTTCCTGTTCAGTCCCACTCTCCTGTTTTCCCCATAACCTTTGATGCACTTATTAATCAAGAATTTATCAACCTCCACTTTAAATATACCCAAATGACTTGGCCTCCACAGCCATATATGGCAATGAATTCCATAGATTTGCCACCCTCAATACAATATTTAGTAGGTTTTAGTGAGATGCCTTTTCATTCTTCTAAAACCCAGTGCGTATCGGCCCAGAGCTACTAGACACGCCTCATAGGTTAACCCTTTCATTCCTGATGAATGATCATTGGGATCATTCCTGCATACCTCCTCTGGACCCTCTCCAATGCCAGCACATCATTCCTTAGATACAGTGCCCAAATGCTTTATAAAGGCTTAGTATTAAATCCTTGTTTTACATTCTAGTCCTCTCAAGATGGATGCTAGCAATGAATTTGTCTTAGTTGCTATTGACTCAACCTGCATGATCTCCAGTCTCCCTCAGTGCTTCTCCTTCCCAGGTTAGATCAGTCCCTCTGCCAACTTAATTCCTGCCTAAGGGTATCAGTCTATATCTGGATCTCCTGAACAACTGGTCAGATTCATGGGGATATTCTTGCACTTATTCTCCTCAAAGTATCATTTGGCAGTTCTTGTAACAGGGCAAATCTGACTTGTTCGGGAGGCAATTTCATCATTATCCATTCTCCTAACTGGTGGAACTGCCTGTGAATCTAAACCTCCATTCTTGTTCTGTAATTACTTCTTTCCTCATACTAAATGCTCAAATTTCTCAGTTGGTTACACAGTTCTGGCATGTATATCTGACCCTGTCCTTGTGGTCCCATAAATCTTCTTCCCCATTCTGTCTGGTAATGTCATTGCTTGTTCACTCATCAGCTTGTTTGGGGCATGTCCCAGTGGCTCTCTGATTCTCACTGCAAACATTGTGACTGGTTTTACCCTGCTGAATTGTCTTTGTTAAGGCCGCTTATTAAGTTCATGGCCTCTACCCATCCTGAACTCCAGGATGGTAAAAGATGTACACTCAGTGGCCACTTTATTAAAGACACCTACTTGTGAAAGTAATTAACAAATCAACCAATCATCTGACAGCAACTTAATGTATAAACGTATGCAAACATGGTCAAGAGGTTTTGTTGTTGTTCAGACCAAATATCAGAATGGAGAAGAAATGTGATCTAAGTGACTTTGACTGTGGAATGATTGTTGGTACCAGACAGGGTGGTTTGAGTATCTCAGAAACTGCTGTTATTCTGGAATTGTCACACACAACAGCCTCTAAGGTTTACAGAGAATGGTGCAAGAAATAGTACAACATCCAATGAGTGGCAATTTTGTGGGCAAAAATCCTTGCTAATGAGAGAAGTCAGAGGAAATTGGCCAGACTGGTTCAAGCTGATAGAAGGTGACAGTAACTCAAATAACCCTGCATTACAACAGTGGTGTGCGGAAGAGCATCTCTAAATGCACAACACATTGAAACTTGAAGTGGATGAACTGCAACTGCAGAAATCCATGAACAGGTACCCCGTGGCCACTAAGTTATCAGTACCTTACATGGGTTTATCTAACAGGGCACCGACCTGACTTGTTTAGAAGGCAATTTTGTCATTATCCATTCTCTTACCTCTGATGGAATTGTCCACGACTCTAAACATCTATCCTTGTTCTCTGCTAACTTAATTTCTTGTACAAAGTGTTCATATTTTTCATTTGGCTACACAGCTCTGGTTTGTAAATCCTGACCCTGTCCTTGTGATCTCATAAATCCTCTCCCCTATTCTCTCTAGCAGTCTCATTGCTTGTTCAATCATCAGCTTGCTTAGGGCATGTTCCAGTGGTACTCTGAATGTCACTGCAAACATTGGGACTAGTTTTGTACTGTTTTCTGAATTGTCGTTGTTCTAATATGAGGGGTGATTGATAAGATAGTGGCCTAGGGTAGAAGATGTTATTAACTTCAAACTTTCTGCATAATCACTCGAAGTGTTGAACTACATGTGCATGTAACGAGAGCTGTGTAACTCATCTCCTTCTACCTTAGGCCACAAACTTATCAATTGCCCCTGCTGTGGACACTTTCTGGAGGTCCAAGATCCATATGCTCCATGACCACTGGACTAGGTGTGTAAGTGTAGGAGGGGACTATATTGAAAAATAAATGTGCTAGGTTTTCTAAAATTGATTCCTTCTACCTTAGGCCATGAACTTACCAACCACCCCTCGTAATATTAAATTCTTTGTCTCCAATTCTGAACTCTGGGATGGTAAAGGATATTGAATTACTTCATCATTTATGCACCAACTTCACAATTTTCCCATGTAGTGGAGACACTGGTTCCTACCTGCTTTTGTTGGCACATCCCGTGGGGTATTACTTCTTCAGGTAATATTTAGTTTCATCATATTTATTTTCACTACAGTATGTACGGAATCAGTTTACCCATTTCTAGTTCACATGTTCACATCCTTAATTTCCAATTTATCTATTATAAATGACATACATCACAATAGTGGACGTAAAATACACTCCAAATGTTCCTTCAAAATATCTCTATTATATAGGTAAAACATTATTACCTCTTTTCAGTCCTCAAATGTTCCGATACAAAAACTAATATTCTCCCTCAATCTCAAAAGTGATTTGATTTAAGTTACTCACATGACTTGGCTATAACCCGACTGTTTCAAAGTCATTTTCTTTATGTGCTGTCTCCCTTTCTTAAACCATATTAGCCATTTACTGATATGCTGTTGTTAAGTAGCTGTGGATGTCAGATCATACGAATCATAAGATATGGGGGCAGAAATAGGCAAGACTACCCCGCCATTTTATCATGGCAGATCCAATTTTCCTCTCAGCCCGGATCTTCTGCTAAAGAAATTCCTTCTCATCTCCATTTTAAAAGGATGCCCCTCTATTCTGAGGCTGTGTCCTCTGATCTTAGACTCTCCCACCACGGGAAATATTCTTTCCACACCCATCCTTCATTCAGGTCACCTCCTCATTTTTCTGAATTCTAGTGAATACAGGCCCAGAACCATCAGATGTGCTTCTATGATAAGCCATTCTTCAGTACATGCTCACAGTGTATTTCCACAGTTTATAAGACTATAAATCCATTAGACATAGGAGTGGAGCCAAGTCATTCAACGCACCATCATAGCTGATTCATCATTTCTTGCAAGCCAGTTCTCCTCTGACAGGACCCAAGTCACCTTGAATGGAAAGTAAGACATTGAAGTGAATTAAAGTGAAGAAATATAGCTGTTT